>NW_019211457.1:33946875-34024101 GCF_002443255.2 Varroa destructor
CTTATGTCTAGGCAACTAACGTTCCATCTAACGAGATCCTTTCGTATAGACGGAAATCGCGATCTGTGCGCGAAACGACTTAAAATTTTGAGTTTGAGCCTTTGCGTGCACAAATCGAGTTTGTGATGTGCGTCCCTTATATATATATATATATATATATATATATATATATATATATGTAGCGACAACTCCATCGAGTTTGTGATGTGCGTCCCTTATATATATATATATATATATATATATATATATGTAGCGACAACTCCTTCGAGTTTGGTAATAAATGTTATATGGTTTTAATGAACAGTACCTTTGTTATTGTCGTAAAGATATAGCAGCGACTGGACTGGTTGGAAAAGGGAGTCTAACTGTAGGTTGCTTGGAATATTTTAAGATATACAATGGCAATGCACGTCGGCATCTCGTCGTGGGTGGGTGATCCAGCGGGAAAGTCTGCGTGTGCATTATATGTACATGTAAAGAGGGGAAATGCCACACAGTACATATGGGAGGATGTGTACCAAACAATTTTGAGACCACTATACGATATAGAGAGAAGGTGAGAATTTGCACAAAAGCAGGAAATGACAGTATAGGGGGTTCGTCGGAGGGTAAGTTACATAGCACGGGATGCTGTTTAAGGAGTTCTGAAGAATCCTCTGAACGGAGAAGAAGGCAGAGTGGCCGTACACTCTCTGTCGTGAGTATGGCAGTAAAAGGGAATTAGTGCTATAAGAATGATATCTTGTTAACGATACTACTGATCATTAGGTCAGGCTGGTTGGGTGATGAGAATGGTAGCTGGATGCCAGCGAGATGGCATGGGGAATGCGGTCAGTAAGCCTTTGTGGGTATATGAGCTTCGGGCTGAACCCATACTGTTGGCAGTACCCCGTGTTGCAAAAAAATGAGACTATCTGCTACGCTGTTTTGTAAGAATAGTAACAGCTTTGAAGGGAATAAAGGGGATAGCACATGTGTATATGTGTCTATCTAGCTGTGAGCGCCCATACGTATGTACGAGCAGGTCATATGGGATAAACGGAAAATTGTCTCGCTTCCCAAAATCTAGCTCGAGCGGTTAGGTGTCATTTTGTTCGTGTTGAAAAGCCTGTTACAACAACGGTATATATATAGGGGTGACGACAGCCACACGGACAACTGCCACCTCACCACACCTTATCTAAACCCCTCGAATTCATCAAGCTCTTTCCTGCGAGCCCTGAACACCTTATTCTGTTCAGCTTTTTCATAGTGGAAGTTTTGCGGAGATTCGTTCATTTGTCTTCCGTCTGCCGCCTTGCCCGACGGTCAGCAAGCATCTCGTTATGTTAGTGTGACTCTTTTCTCAACAGAGAGTCGCTGCTCCCGTTGCGACGTATCATTGTCCAAGTAATAATATTCATACACAATCGGTTTGAGCCAGCGAAGACGGGGATTTCCTTTACTTGACGGACCCGGTACAATTCAGCCCCCAAAGCGCGTACGGAAAGTTGCCGCGGAACTATACGAAGAAAATTTGCCAAACCCTCGGTATCTGCCAGGCGAATTATTAGACACATGGTGCTGATGTCTCTAATTGTTGCTGTGATATTAACGTGCATATGTAAACAATGTGTTGGCGCGTGGACCTTAGACAGTAGCCAGCAGGTCCAAACGATTGGTTTATGGTAGTATATGTTGGTTGAAAACGATATTGGCAAGCAATGCTGCCCACTAGAAGCACTGCCGCTACAAACGCGTTAATACTGTTACGTGCCGGTATCTCGGCTAATATCCAGTGTCGTTCCGCTTCACGTGTTATCTCTTTTATCGAAAGTGATTTTTTGATGAAGAAGAACGACTAAGATTTGGGGCCGGGCTCCGATTTGTTTTTGAAAATAATAGAACCGTCCGGAGAAGGGCAGTTCTATTGTCGGCTCAACTTCAAGCCTCAAGTTAGTCTCAGTTCAAGGCGGATCGTAGAAATCTGGTAGGGAGTTCCTTACATTATAACATTGAGTTAGCTATGTATAGCCCATAGTTAAATGTTGTAAAACGCTGCTTATGTCGAGTCCTTTGGGGCACATATCATAAAAATCGCTTTCCTTACATACCTGAATTACCTTATGTCTGCCATAGATATTCTAAACTGTGGCGCACCTCTTATAGATCTGGGTAAATATTCGATCGCTAACTTTATTGGATGCAACCAAGCGTAATACTGATACAGTTAGAAACATCCTCTTATGAGTCGTGTTTCCATGGGATCGAAAGCGGCACTTTGGACACTACTAGTTCTAGCGAACTGCATCCCATAGTACTCAATTGAATCTTTATTATGCGTAAAGGTCCTCTTTGCAGTTTTGGCACACAATTGGATGAAGTGATGAACAGCTTTCGCTTGAGTGTGGCCGTCGCTCATCCTCCATTACGTGCACTATTTTAAGGTTCTCCAATAATATGCTGTATATATAATATGCTGAAAGCATTCGCTTCAGAAAACGGGTTTCAGCTACCATGTTCTACAACGGCTATTACGTCAACAACGTCCATATAATCAAGTATTAAATTTAGGTAGATGATATAGATTAGCTGAAATCGGTTTCATGACGCCGGGCTTTCCTTATGAGGTACGTGTTTATTAAAAAGTAGTAGTGGAATAATGGGTAAGAGATAGCCCACGGTGCAGACAGGCGTTCCGCCCTTTACTGATCTCGATTTTTATTTACTGGAAAACACCAGTAGCATCACGCCGAAGATAGACAGCAGAAATGTAGAAAACAGAAGTGTATCACGAGGGCAAGAGTCAGACTAACAAGAGAACGACGCGTATACAGAAGGTGATCTGCTTCTGGTTCATGTAAGTTGCTCGATATGTGCGTGTATCCTGAATAGAATATGATCAACTGCGGGATGCTCGGCAAGATCAGTGAATTAATTGACTTAGTGGCAATAGATCAATTTACGAGATTTCAGCTCTATTCAACTTTCTTTTGGGAGAAGGCCTCGTCGAAATGTTTACTCGTTTACCTCGGTCTCATTGTTTAGTATACAGAAAACCATGGGTGTAGAGGTTGCGAGTAGGGGGCTCGTTTTGTAGAGAAGTATGGCGCGGTACACAAATCGGTTTGTTCAGTGAGTATGCAACCAGGCCCATGAGATAAATACAGGAAATGATCGAAGTTGTCAGATTATTTAGTTTTTAAAATTTAATCATCGCAACGTTATAATTCACAAGCGTCAAATTGTGAGCAGCTGTCTGTTTTCCTTTCTTTAGTTGAAAATTCCTTATCATTGGTAATCACACACTTAGCTTTTTCCAAGAGTATTGTCTATTTGTGACACAGATATTTAGCTAAGTAGGGCGTTTCAGTGAGCGGTGTTTTTTCGTTTATACTTCTCTAATAACTAGATATCTATATTAAAAGCTGAGATCCAATCTTCTCAAGTGGCTCTCAAAGTTGGCAGTAACGCTTTTGCTTCGAAAGCTCTGCTGATTCACTATCATTCAGAGGTTCGTTGGAAAAGAATATTCTTGTTACAAAATAGGAAATGAGCCTTGTCTATTTCTAACCTGATGTTACTTTTTTTCTAGCTCTATATTTTGTTCGCCAGTTCCAAGCGACATACAAATATAATGGCCCGTATTTTGCCGCATTTTTATTATCTTCTGCCCTAATTATCGTTTAGTATAGAGTGTATACCTCGGTCGCATATACGTGTAATCTCCAATATCTAATAATCATGTTTCATAACAATAAAAAATAATGACAAAGTATTAATTCGTAATGGTAGATGGAGTGAAATTGAAGACCTAATCGACAAGAGTGATAAACATCCGTTTTCGTCTCGCTTGAGGGTATCAATTACCGATTACGTTGTTGTCACCGGTTTCGTTTACCTGTATATTTGTCTGTCCAGTTCTTCCAACTATGTTTAGTTAATACGAAGGATCCAGCAGCGACATTTGCTTGAAATGAAGCGTTTCCCTGGTCAGTCGCTGCCGGCCGTCCGCACACCCCAAAGACCTGAAGGTACAGGGCAGACGAGCAACCGCTGTCCTTTCCGATGGCTCGGTGGCAGCGGCAACCGTTGTCGTTATTGCCATAGGAAGAAGAACTACCCTTCCCTCGACAGCCGTACGTGTACCCTCGTAAGATAGTTCAGCAACGAGTAGACAAATGAAAGTTTAGACCAACGTCACCGACGAGGAACAGGCGGGCCCCTAGTAAAGTGTCTTGTTATTTGCCTTTGTAGGTTTCTATTGCTGAGGCAGAAAGGCCCGTTCCGAGTCACTCCGCCCTACCCAGCTTTTTTCACTAATACCGCCTGCGAGCCAATGCAAATCTGATGGCACTCCAATAGAACGGAGCCAAGCGTAAAAATGGAGCAGAGCGAGATATGACTACAATAACGTAAAGGACTAAATAGGACCGTCATGCGGCAGTGTGGCATTAGGGGAGTTGATCGTACAGGGCACCTTTATGCAAAAAGGAATCTTCTTTGTAAGGAAAAGATTTACCAAGTAACATAATTGTTTAGACACACATAGATATAGAAACACTAGGCATATTGTGGGTGAAAAGCGACAGTCGACGATCATCATTGGAGATATCGTTCCCGTGTGGATATATCTATAAACATGCGACAAGATAACGCATAAAGTAGCTACTTTGAAAATAACCGAAACAGCCAAAAGCGAACAGGTTAGTAACTTGTTATGTGAACGAATCATTTACCGACCACCGTCTTATCGAATGAGCCTAGCACGGCAATTTTAAGCGGATTACCTCGAATCACACGTATTGTTCTTCACCGAGTCATCGACCTTTACGTTAGATTCTCAAGAGTTTTTCTATTGGTTCTACTCGCAAGCGTCTGCTGTTCAATGTAGAACTTCCCGACGCTTGCGGAACGATGGTAATCGTGTCTTTAATAAACGTCCTTAAGCTAGAACTCCGTTAACTTTTACTTAGAATAATCGTTAAAACTCCAGCACATATGTACAGGTGACGATAGAGCTGACCTGTGTGTGTACTATATTCAGTAATAACTACAGCAAAAGCTATAACGATCTGATGTAAATTTTTTTATTTCCCGGAAAACCTTGGTAGGCTTTTATTTTGGTTGCGCTAACGATCCAACTCAAAGCGTATGGTTCGTAGAGAAAAAATAATCTCTGCGGCGATATAATAATTAGTAAAGAGACCGGGGAGACGCTGACGATGTAAACTCAGCGTAATGATCACGGGACGCAAACGTAGCAAGTGTAAATTACGTAGTTTATGTGAGGACGTCGTATGATCAGAATTCTACTCTTGCCAGTTAGTTCCAGGATTTCGACACATCTAATTGTCGACTACGCCGACTGGAGCAAACCTTTCCTCCCAGTCCTGTACAACAAAACTGTGATGACCTTCAACGAGCTACAACGATGGTACAAACGAAAGACACTAAACTATTTAAGAGCTAATGCAATTAGCCTTAGCGACTGGATATTCATAAAAAGATGAACGTATTCTGAAGGATGTAGAGCCACAATCTATAGCTATCTGTGGTACATACCTCGTCGTGAAAAATATGTCAGCAACCGCCACATCGGTTAACTATTACATATGGAACTGCAATCACCAGTCAGATTTTAATAGCCTGGCCATAATGATAGCAGGAGTCTGTTCGTCGGCAGCCGGATAGTTTATTGTCTATGTCAGCATCGTCCTTCTTACCCTTTCCTACGAATTATTTCCATATTATGAGCTGCGTCGTTTTGCGCGAACAAAATTCCCGGCCGAGCGTATGACAAAGTGGGTAAAAGTAGAGAACGTCTCGTACGGCCTCTCGAGACGCCCTGAACGAACTGAGGCGTTGCCCCTCGCCTCGGTAGCGTTTGGATAGCTTGCCATCTACATAGTTCGGACCTCGATTCGTGTACCGATTTCGTCCGAAAGTGCTGTCGAGCCTTAACGGCGCCAGGAAGTCGTTTAGAGTTAGCTTTCGCTTTCTGTGTGAAACTCCTCTTGGCCTAGTCGAGCGGCCGACAAACTTCTTTGAGCACACAATCCACGGCACATTCCAACTTGTTCGCTGCGTCGCCCTGCTATATCTCAATTGGCAAGCGGGCGAGAGAGGACGACGACGGCAGCGAGAGGAAACAGCCTAGGAAAGTGAAGCCGATCTAAGAGTCGTCGACAACCCGATATGGATTCGCTTTAAGCGTTAGTTTTGATTATTTTGCTAAAATTGGCGCCCGCCCCAGCCCAGCACTTGAAGTATTCTTTCTTCATCAAACAAAACTACAAGGACCAACTATGTGCGAACGAGTCGAGGCAGCTTGCGTTTCGCAAGTAGCGCATCAGCTGTACTCATGTTGGTCATAGCTTTGATTCGGTTTGAGTTGTCGGCTGGCGAAAAGTTAGGCGAACAGCAGTACCTCAGGCAAAGATTGCTTATTTTAAAGTGCTCGCTATGTCGGCATTCATCGTCAGGACCCGCATGCCTGCTGCTTATAGTTTAGTCTAGAAACGACGGACAGCTGGCACATATTAGGCCCAATTCATTTGAATCGATCGCAGATGAGCTTTTAAAGAACGACTATGAGAATGTATAGACACGTTTTTAATCTGTACTTTGGCGAAAAGGGAGTTAGGGAAGGGAAAACGGTTTCACCTCCGTCAGGCTAAACCCAGGTAACCGGTGCGAAGAGCAGAAGTTCTTGATTGTATAGTGGCATTAATGCTAATCGTCTTACTGTTACGATCTTATTTATGTGTTGGTCTTAAAAACGGTTTGTTCTTAAAATTATAGTCAGATTAGCTACATAAACATGGGTACGTTTACGATGATTAGCGACCAAACAATACTGGTCGTGTAAAGTCTGGCAGTTTATCAGCATGTCCTTCGAGTGCTTAAAATAACGACTTGGCAAGTAACTTGCAACAGTTGTTCTATACTCATTTTTCTTAAATCATAAACCGCTGTTATTATACTGAACAAATATATGCGCTAATAATTAGCATCGTAAAAAGTCACGTCTAGAATAAGCCTGTTGGCTCCCAATGGTTTTTGCTATAATGCTTTTGCAGGCATGGTGGTTTACCTACCATCTAAGTATTCCTAAGATCTCTGTATTGCTAACCTCGATAATATTAAATAGCCTCCTTTGACCTATTTATATTTCTGGGTATTTCCTTCAACTGTGGATTCAAAGTTCGTGACTTCGTGCACCAAAAAGCGCCAGTATGACTTCTAAATCGTTTTCTTATTAGTTCCACTTGCTTAGAGAAACGCTAATTCCCAACATGTTATCACGAGGAACACGAATCTCTATTTTCGGCTTCGTTTGCGCCTTCGCTCACAACTGTCGACTGCCCATAAACATGTCCTATTATAAGAGTCGGGCAGAGGCTTGCGGTAGCCTCTTCTCCAGCTGAGCGGCGGTCCTTGTAGTGAAGGTAGTGGTCATCGCTTCTCGGGTGGCCTTTCACTACACGCTTCTCATCGTGCACTCAAACAGTACCGATGGATCTCGGTGACATTCTTTGTTCGAATTGACGAAGCCCCAGTATTTCCTCTTCTGCTTTTGCTTGTACCGCCGTCGTTGCGGTTGTGTCCACTGAGCCGAAAGGCGATGTTTCGTTCAAAGTTCGCGCCCTCATGTAACGAGCGAACAGCCTTTTTGCCCTAGTTTTGAGACCTCCCTGCTCCCTTTGCTACCTATATTTCCTTCTCCTTTTTTTTACTATAACTTGTTTCCTCTGTATCGGTCGACTCAACACCCATTGAAGAGACGCTATTGTCACCATTATCAAATTATTATGGAAATGGCGTTGGCCATCGGACAGACCATTGTCTCGTTGCATAGACACGTAGAATCGAGGAAGGGAGAGCGTTTCGGATAGAGACTCTGCGCGACTGACCGTACAGCCCTAAAACCTCGCTCTCTCCCTCTGTCTCCTTTTTCTTGATGCTCAGAGCCCTGTGGTAGCAAAAGGCGTTACTAGAAGGCGGCCTAATCGAGACCCTCGCAAGCGCAGGACGTTAGGGATGCAGAGCAAAAAAGATGAAAAAGCCAGCGAGATTTATAGACACGGTAGAAGAAGATTTCAAGCAACAGCAAGAAAAAAGAAAGATAGATAAAGAAAACAAAAGTGAGGTTGGTACAATCGCGTGGTGGCGCAAGTGTGGTATGCAGACGACGTTGACAGCCCGGCTGAAATTGAGTAAGCTTTTGCTTTCTCTCTTTCCCTCAGGAAATGTTCTCTCTCCCTTTCGATGGTCGTCACTTGTTCGAACGTTGGTGGATACGTCAGAATCTGGTGCAGTAGCGTGAAAAAAGTTGGCGAGAGGCGTGGTTTGCTGTCCTTGTCCTACAATTCGGTTGGCCTTGAAGGTTTGTTGGTTTCTTGGCACGCTTGGCTTCTTTTAACGTACCTACTGTCTCGAAGGCTTCTTCACTCTCTTCAGCGTTGTTCCCTTCAATGCCACCGTTGCCTGCTTTGCCTGGTAGTCAGTATATAGTGGTATATGTGTAGTCTCACTTTGACCGTATTTGGACCTGAAACCCGCGACTCGGAAGCTCCACGAAGTGACTTTTTGCACACTTCAGCAAACGAACAAGTCTAGCTTTTCGCAATTCAACGATACAGTTGAAGCATTGGAGTGGGCCAGCGAGGTTTTCCGACTCCGCGGAACTCTTGAACAACGGCACTATTAAACGCGCCTGAAAGCCGTAACTGTGAGAAGAAAATAACTCATGAAGAAAAAGGGTTACAGGGAGGTCAGCAGATGTCAATTTATTTTTGATTTGTCTTTGAGAACTTGAAAAAAAAGCCTTGACGATTTTCTTTCAAAACCGGTGGTCAAAAGCGGTGCTGATAAGAAGCGCTTGTTACGTATATTGAAAAGGAGGTCACTAAGGAAAAGTCTGCATAGTCTCGTTTATTAGTCGTTTAGGTAAACTGGCGACAATACGTTATAGTTCAATAATTCGTTGCTAAGTAAAAGTCTAATGCGGAAAAAAAGATTGTTGGTAGAGAAATGCAGAAAAAATACAATTACAGGGTCAACCTACATATAACACCTGCTGTTATTATTATAACGTACATAAACCCAATAGCATATATATACTATAATGATTATCCACAATCGAAACACGTACGATCGCATGTTAGTATTCCAAATTGGGTGAAAAATCATCAAAATTTCCTATCATCCCATCCTAATCAATGAGAAGACATCTAGCGTCAATTGTAAATAAAATTTGCTTTTTTCTATTTACTACACCAAAATTAAAAGCATACCGCTACAGTCAGCCAGTGTACGTTTTATAGAACAAAATCGCATCGAAAGGTAGTATCTAACAAATAAAACTGTATGGTTATTTAAATATTGGCCAAAAAAAAAGTTACCTTAAATAGATTGAAAATAATACTATGAAAGTTAAACACGAATGTCGAGTCTAGTTTGTACAAAACAGGATAGGAAGTCCTTAGTTTCTATAAGTTATTTGAACATTTTTTTTCAACATCTTTCCATATTTTCTTCCAGTACCTCTAATAGGGAAACGCAGCTTCGACAACGAACAATTGTAACATGTAGCATTGAGCAAAATACTTGAAAAACAAACTTGAACATATATCCGTAGTTGAACTTTAGTTGTTGGCCTCGTATCTAGATAAGACGGACAAATAAATCAATGTAAACTGAGTAATTAACCTAGTGAAATAGAACGCGTTTTAATTACAGAACTGATCCAAATACCATTGTAAAACACAATCCGTTAGCGTATCCAGTATTATTCTTTGAAGTAATAAAAACTTCAGAAATTGTTCACAATTTAATACATGCACTTCGAGGTAGTTAGCAAAAAAGCATGGACCACCATATAATGAAATGCATGCAGTCAAACTATTGGTGTTAGGCTATATGTGTAGAAATGTTTGAGGACTCAGCTAAACTTTGCTTTAATACATCCGAAGTCCAGATGACCATTTGCATTCGATCGCAAGGAGAGACTCGCGAGCTTATGAAACATATTCGGTAATGAAGGCAAACAAAGAGTGCCCTGATGCCAGCCTTCTGACCTGAAAACAAGGCTTCTTATATATCATTCACCACAACAACAAAGTCTGATACAGAGACTCATTACTCGGCCCACATTCTGCTTCCAATACCTAATTCCTCTACAGAACCTCCTTTGTTCATCGAAAAATCTTTTTTTGTTTACATGGTTTAGTTTAATTGAATGTGAAGAATTACACATTTAGTGGCCTTCCTTAGCATTTCTAGCCCACAGCGTTGTATGGCGGACACGTCGAGCTTTAGTCTCTCGCCGTTTTCTGTCTTCGACAGGCGGCAATCCTCTTCTGTGTTCGTTTATTGTAGGTATTTAGATGTGCGCGAGCGCTCAACAACTAACCCATGACCCGAGGCTACGCGACCTTTTGCTACCGGGCGCAACGCACAGCAATGCACATCTAACACAAGCGAAATGGTCGACTCCACGACCCGGGCGCCGTCTGGCCATGAGGCCGCGACAACGTAGACGGCCGCGTTAATGTTGGAATTACGAGGGGTCTATGGTACGAGGCCTGCAGAACCTTTATGCTAGAGGCAGTTAACGCATTCCAATGCATTCCGTCGCCGTTGTGGAAAAGCTAATTACAACGAAAGCTTCTGCAGCGGAGGACCAACTTATGCTATGTTTCCTTCTTTCTCGCACACTCTCCTCCGACGATCCGTGGCTAGCTAAAGCCAGGCGTGGACGTGCGAGGCACTAGGAGCTCCGTGCAGCGCCACTCATCTCGCCCGCGAAAGGCTGTAGAACGTTTTGCGCGAACGCGACTCCAGCATAGGCGAATTGTGCTGTTGAGTCGATGACATCTACCGTGTTGTCCGCCCCATTACTGACTGGCCTTGCTCGGAGGAGCAGATGCTCTGCGGCCAAATAGCAGTTGGGCGCCATTTGTACGGCACTGTGCTACCGTACAGTATATGTAATGGGACAACGACATTGTCGGCGACGGGTAACCGGGATACCGTTCAAATAATCAATTAGTAAATGTCGAACGAATGCACAGGTTTCAAATAACGGTATTGACCTGAGCAAATAGTCACTTATGGCCTGTAAAAAAACTATGCTGCATAATCGGAAACGCGGTGTCTTTGGGGATAAGGCCGAGTTCGGCTACGTTCGTTTCGAGATCGTCGGATTCACTGCCAGCAAGCTCAACCGGAAGGGACTTCGCTGGTTCATACTGCAGCCGATGTTGCGCGTTGTCTTCGTAGGTGTAAGCACCTGCATGTGTAATCGAGTGAGCGGGAAAAGGGAGGCTTAGGAAACTCAATTGGGGAAGTCAGTGGTGATTATCATATACTGTAGAACTCGCACTTTGCCGGAAACCGGTTAAATCCGAACGATCAGCGGCTACACCAGGATCAGCGAAAATGGATCAGACCAGGAATGGTTCAGTTAAGAATGAATAAAGTCATTGGCTAAGGCGTTGAGAGCTGCTGCTTCTGCGAACGAATCTCGAATGCGCGACAAAGATCTTGCATATACGGCTTCGTGTTTAAAACGTGGAATTAAAAGTACACCTTCTACATCAACCTTTCCACTTCGGGTCGTCCTCAATTCATTCCCTTTTTTTTCTTTGAGGAAGTTTCCTCACCTTTCGTCTTTCTGATACCCAATAGTGGGGGACAAGGCCGCGAGAGAAATGACAAAATGAAGTTCGGTCAGCATCCTGACTCAATTGTACATTTCATTATTTGCTGTATTACGGCCCGTCCCGCTCCATACCGGGAAGAAGGTCTTAACGCTACACAAGACAACTAGGGGTAATATATCGCTTAACCAAAAGTGTTCCATTCCCCATTCCTTCAGGCTGAATAGATGGTTCTCTCCTTTGACATACGGAGATTACGTGATCTGTTGAAACTGCTTGATCAACGATTAAATAACGGCTGTAGGCGCTCGATTCGCAGAGATTTCCTTCTAAAACGGTGACATGTAGCACAGAATGGCCATAAGAATACTGGTTAGTCGATATAACAATTGTGCTTACTATGTTGTGAGCAGTGCTTACCATTCAGGTAGTTTATTCGAGTCACTAGACAATAAAGATATGCGTAACGGTGTACTGCGTGATTCATTCCATGTTGCCTTCAGTGTGAAAACGAGGTTTTCTCACGGGATGTGCTCATCCATCAGGGACTAGATACATGAGGTGTCTCTGTCTGTTTGTCTGTTTGTCTGTCTACCTTAATTTTTAAAAGAAACATTATTGCTTGCTTATATGCTGATTAGAGTCGTTTAGGGTAAGTCATTGTGTCTGCTAGCACTGCCGAATTCATTGAAAGAAGTCGTCAGTTTATTTACTATTGTACTGTGTCTTTTTACTAGGTAGGTAGGCTTCGATCCAGCTCGTTTTACCACGTTTACTAGTTGGGTCAAGGTTACGTGGTACCTAAAGCAATCTAGTTATTATGATTTTGAAGATTCACAAAATGACTAAGTTAAAATGTCGATTTTAGGTGTGTCACCGTGTTAGCTGGTCTATAAAATGTAGAAATGTAAAAATTCAACAGACCGGATGTACAATTAATACCAATTTGTCACCAGTTATTTATTATGTCAGCTTAAATGTTCTGGTGACTTTTAATCTAGATAATTCAATAGTTGCTTCAATTGGTATGGTCCAATTTACTTAAAAATATAAGGCCAAAAATACAAAACATGTATACTTGAATCTTTTTTTTATACAAAGAAAGTAACTTACGCTCTTCTAGCACATCGTATAAAGGTATTCTAGATTTCCTGGGCTAGTGCAGCACTCCTTGGATGATTTTACTAAATATTTGATACTTCTAGGTTCTTTTTAAAAGGTCTTATCTACCTCAGGTTCAATTCAGGAAATTCAGCGAGCAATAATGGTTTCTGTGGGGGGGGGGGGGGGTACGACCCTATGGTAATGCCTAGTACTATAATACGGTATTTTTGCAAAAAGTCTGTGAGCACTTCCCGTCGGTATGAAGGTCCATTAAACAAATATTCTGAAACAGTTCCTATATTTACAAATACAAATGGTCGGACCTTTTACTTACGAAATGGCAATTTACTTACCTCCCTTATAATTGGGGACCGTAGTCTGTAGAGCGATCTTCTATTATATTTTATGTGACAGATAAGGAACTAACGTACTTTATTAAGAACCCAAATTATGTTAGCATTGTTTTGGTTTTTGCCTGTGTGATTGTTTTCCTAAAGTGAGCTTATCAGCGTGCCAATAAGGTTCACAATGCGGGTTACGTTTTGAAGTAAGTTAGCCGCGTGTTGGCAGCTCATATCTCGCTGGTTATCACTTTCACACATATATCCTTACGCACTTCGTCGACGATGCGGACAGCAGAAGCCACTTCGCCTTCAACGTATCTACTACTCCGATCCGCTAGGAATATAATAGTGTACGCCACTTCGGCAAGAAGCTTTCGTTGATGCATGCACCTACTATAAACACTGATAGTACGGTCGAGAATGTTCTGCTCCAGCTCCAGAAGCGTTCATTTCCACAGGGCGTTCTCGCAGATGATTGCCAAATGTCGGCCGAACTTCTTCGTCAGGAATTCCATCGATACGACCGATGGTGCTTTGGAGCAATCCGACGCTGATGAATTTGTCCATCCTAGCTGAAGTACGCACAAAAACAGGTCAACTATAAACACTGTTCCGACACGGCGAGGATTATGGAGAGATATTTTGTCGAAGTCCACTTCGAGTTGGCTGAGATAGCGCGGTAACCACGAGCCTCTTCTGCAAACCAGTAGTCATGGAAGTACAATCCGAATTAGTTTCGATCGTTGTGTTGGGCACGACATCAACAGCTTCGTTGACATGGTGCAACTACTTAAGCTATTGCGATCTATATCTGCCGTATTTCGGCATTGTCTGTGATTTTATCACTTGACCTATAAGTGGCTCATGTGTGGACCAGCTACCTTACATGATTGTCAACCGCAAAACAGCCGCCATTTTAGTTGGTTCCATACACTGGGCTGGTGTAAGACAAACCGCACCAACCTTCTCGGTAACAGATCGTAAATCGAGATGTTCATCTCATCTGGATGTGGAATGTACTCCATGCTGACGACTTACCAAATCGACAGACTTTCACGCAGTCATTGCCTCTTCCCCTATTTGGCGAGCGTCTCTTTTTATTCATCGGTACCAATATAGTGTGGATATCTCCAAACTGCTGTTCCAACTATTAATGGTGCTAGTAGAGGATGTTCAATCTTACGACGCGATATATCCTGAGATATGTCTAAAATCACTCTTCAGCGGCAGTCTTGAAAATTCCGGCCGATTCGGATCGTTTGCGCTGACGAACAGCTGAAGGAGCTGATGCAGTGAAAATACTGCTTCTACGACATCTGTGCATATGTGTATCAACATCCAGTCGTAGAAGCGTTCGTTTCATAGTGAGGAGTAGGCAGTGATGAATTCTGCATGGTAGAGAGAACGCCTTTTGCCGTTTTTGTCTGTTGGCCTGTCCTGCCGCTGCGGTGATGCGGATTCCTCTTGCTCTCATTCGCCCTTTCTGTAGCTCTCCGCCTGCGACCTTTGTGGTGCTTTTCTGTGTCAGTCGTTTGTGCTAGGTCTCGCATGTCCTCCTGCTGAGGACCACTCCGACCGTTCCGCGAGGCAGCCAAGCTAGTGACAGGCTCCAGTGCAGGTCATACCTTTGACCTTAGGCCTTTCAACCGTATCGATAGGGGTAAAGGGGTTGAAGAGTAGTTTAGGGGACTCAGCAGGACTAGGAGGGCCTGCGAATCTACGCGCGAGCAGGACGGTAGCGGCGACTCACAGCGGGCCAATTTTTCAGAGGTAGCCGGGCGAGGTGGACCTAGAGTCTAAGGGTTGGTTGGTTTGGCTCCGTTTCGTCATTCAGCCTTTGCTTTGCTGTTTGCCCACTCGTCCGCGGGCCGACTCCTTGTGGACGACGGACAGAAATCCATTGGTGCTGTCTCCGTCACTAGTAAGTGCCCTGCTACCGTTCCCGACCATGCCGTCCTAATGTGGTCTCCATGCTTCTTCTCGCTTTTCTTTGACTCTGTACGATCTCTTGCTATAAAGCGTCGTCTCTGCCTGCCATAGTGGTGTCTCTCAAGATCTTTCTTGCTGTTACTGGTGGTACAGAAGGAGGTTAATGGCGCGCAAATGTCTCGTTGCTGCCGCTTTCAAAGCCTTTTCTACCGCAACTGCCACTCCCCGCCATTGATAGCGTAGCTATGGCTCCGATGCATCAATCCAAGCAGCTGCACACTTTTTCTCTTGTTTCTTCTGTAAATTCAGTGCTGGTGGCTGCGCACTGCTACTAGGAGCGGACCAGGAGCGGTCACTTTGGCTGCCGCTTCCTTGCTGATTCCTGGTGACACCCTTGTTGTTACATGGTTGTGCCGTCGCAGCGAGGGGCTTTTATTTCGGCGCCAGTATACATAACAGTAGTACGAGTCGGAACAGTAAAAGCAATTGGTTCGCTCGCTGTCTGCACGTTGATACGCAGGCACTGAGGTCATGTTGTATGCGGTGCTTTGCTTCCATAGGCCAGTGGCCGCTGCGAGTGCAGTGTTCATCACTACGTAACCGCGTAACTGCGCCCTTTCTTTTCTCGGACGCTCTCTAAATATGTGGCTGCGACTTGCGCTTCTATTCTAATCTATGTGCCTGTTCCTCAGTGTTACGGTATTATGTTTCGATAACTAAACACTACCCAAAACGAAAGTGTACAACAACCAAGTGACATTAAAGGCAGAGGGGCAACCACGTCGGTCCGGACCTGAAGCCTCTAACCTTTAGTGATCCTTATTTAAAGTTTCAATGGTGACGTCTAACGGGGCAGGCCGGCTGGCGTAGTCCTGAGGCCGCACCCGTCAACTTCGATCGTCGTGCGTTCTGTCTATTCTGTCTTTGCCCTGTCCTGTTCTGGCAACTGTCTATACGAAGAGCTGCAAAAGCCTACGGCTGAAGACTCTGAGAACGTACGGAATAAACAGACACAAACTATCCGTTAGATGGAATGATGGCTGCGGCTGCTGCTGCTGCTGAACGGCCGGAAAAGCTTCGTTCGTTGGTCTGGTCGAGTACTGCTGGAAACAGGCACTGCGCCGTTAGCTCGCAAGCAGAAAACGAAACAATTTGGCCAATCAAAGATCACTTAGGCTGCCATCATCAGCGGTCGGCCGCTGGATTCGATTTGGGTAGACTGAAGGATGCACTGTTGCCGAACGGGAAACCCCGTTGGCAAACCGTTCCGCAACGCAAAGCTTTTTGCCCCCAGCATCAGCAGTTCATTGCTCCCGGCTAGCAGGCCTCCTGGTTGACCAACTGGTCGATCGACCGAGAGGCCAGTCAAGCGGCCGATGCAGCCGGCTGCCGCAGAAGAGAGGTCAAACAGCCAAACTATCGTGCATCGATCACCTCAAAGTCAAGTAGCAGCAACGGAGCAACTTGCTGACGACGAAGGGGAGGCAGAAAGTAAGCAGGTAGTGTGACGACGGCGGCCATGACGGCCGTGGCAGGGGCAGCCAACGCAGAAGACGTCAACTGGGAGAGCAAGCAACGAGGACAGTCGAGAAACGATTCTTTTCTTCTTTTCTCCTTTTTTTTCCTGTGCCGGTGGGGCTGCTGTTGCTGCTACTAGTAGGCGAAAAAACCAAGAAGCAGGAGTAAGGGCAGGCATAGGGGAACGAGAAAAAGGAAAGAGCGATGGCGGACAAATGATCTGGAAAAAAAGTGGGGTTTAGCAGAAACTATACTCGCGTATAGACCGACACACATACTAGCCAACGGACACTTAGACCCATACATAGGCGCACGTGGTAAATACCGAGGGAAGATCTGGCTCGCCTTTCGGTCAAGACTATATTGGCTGCGAGAAGAACTAGCCGACTTTTCTGTCCAGTGTCTGCTTTTCTATATTTCTTATGCTTTCTCGGTTTAAAAAATAACTTTCTTTATTCACATCTATTTTATCGTATGTGTCCGTTTTGGCCTCTCTCATGGTTGCTAAGAAAGTGCTCTTAATTGACCAAAGCTGGTGAGCTACAAGTGCTACTACAAATGGTACTCGCTAGGATTGGAGACAGGAGAAGCACAGAAGCTGATGGCGAAGCTCAACGAATAGCCATCTGGAGCACGCGTCCGAGTCGACTGCCAGGGGCTGGGCCCGCCGCCGATACCGACGTCGTTTGTCGATATCGCCGTAATTAAGGAGCTTGCTCAGGACACGACACGTGTGCCACTTGCGAGCAGTACAACCGAAAAGGTCGACCTGGCCTACAGCTAGTACTCAGCTGAAAGTTAGCGGTAGCAGGATAGTCGCTGCCGCCACTGCTGCTGATCCCAAAGGCGCCGTCACGACCGCTGTTCCGCATCCATCCTTATTTACACGGCAGCTGTTTCCGCTTAGTTTTCTGCCGACCAGTGCCGTTCCCTATTTCCCGGTCCGTTCCCGGTATAACATCGTGTATCTACAGTACCACAAACGACCTACGATGAGTCAGAACGAGCAGACCTCTCCGTTGGTGCGCATTCGGTCCCGACATGATCCTCTCTGGTAGTCGGAGTTCCTTGCAGAATCATCGACAAGAGCAGTAGCAGAGTAGAACAAGCAGCAGCCAAAGAACCGATAACCCACCGGCCGGATACATAGGTTGATGCCACGGGTAGTACCCAAATAGGGAATTGCTAGTGAGAGAAAATGGGGAAAACAAGAGGTATATATTATAGTCATGTCTCACGCTAACTGCAAGGAAGATATGAAAGTAGGAGATAGGGAGAGAGAGAGAGAGAGAGAGAGAGAGAGAGTGATCCAGTAAATAAGAGTGCAAGAAAAGATCGAGGGATGATAAGCGAGAGAAACTCTGCAATGGAGGTACTGGTAGCGGAGTTCGTAGGAGGGCTGATGAACAAAATTGACTATTTGTTTTGTTAATGTTAGAGAACTGGTGACTTCATGTTCACCCACATACGACACTGAAGCACAGGAAGCGAGAAAAGGAGAAAGAGATCTAGGTTACGAAGCAGATAGCGCTAATGAAGTAAAGAATTAGGAGCTGATGTATTGGTTCGGTCTGTATGTAAAGTACAAAGAAAACGACGCGATTGAAAAAATGGGAAATATCTTGAACTTTTGGGTCAGAGAAGAAGCTCGGCACAAATCCGTTAGTACATATATACTAACTTAGATAGGAAATAGAGCAGCAGAATTAACAGGCAAATGAAACTAAATCTAAAAGAGTTTTCGCTAATATTGTCGTTGCATGTCAAACCCTTGTTGGTTTCATGTAGGAATCACCTAACCCTGTAACATCGATGAAGTCAATCAGCTGAGCTTCCGAATTCCAAAAAAGACCAAGGTCCTTCAAGCACATTTCCTTTCTCAACAGCAGAGCTGCCCTTAGCGGAAAAAGGTTGTATCTACAAGAAATCGGACACTTTGCACAATGAGGCTAATCTTCCTCGAAGGGTTTTTTACCTTTTTTGACATGAATGAATGTGCAGCACAGTGTGAGCACTATTCATGTATAAAAAGGCGAACAGAAAATATCTGTTCCGAATAAAGGTCACGCTGATGGTTTCGCCGAAGGAAGGCGAGCTGAATCTGACTGAACTATTATAGTTGAAGAACAACAAATACTTCTCTTAACCAGATCTGCACACCACTCTTCCGTTTACGCTACTTACTCCATATAATATGCCCTGTTGTTGTTTATTCTCCTAAGTTAAAATCGCCTGGAAATTTTTGCTCGACTTCAGAAATATGCGATAGACGCTGGTTCCACCCTGAAATTTAAACGCGCGCGCGCGCGCACGCGCTCTCTCTAACATGCGCCCTCTCTATCTGACCTGAATAGTGATGAAATCATAGGAATATCAATGCGGGCTGTTTCAAAACCAAGAGTGAATCATAATGAGGCCAAAGGTCATGATGGTGGCCATTTTTCCAGCTATGCTATTACACAATGTATTCCATACAGGAGAAACGAAAACAAGCCAACGGCACAGTATCGCATCTCGATTTGGTTGACTATGACAACGGAGTTACTGATCTCAAACAGCACGACTGCGATAGCTGAGTCACATAGATGCAGTAGACAGGAAGAGAAAAGCAAGCATAAAAGAAACTAGAGAATAAAATAAAGACCCCTTGGCAATTTTACAATTGATTCAATGCTTTCCAAAGTCGATTCACTACTACAGTATCGACCTCTTGTCTAGGCAGTGTATGCATACAGAATGTTGCCTCTCACAAGCTGTCGTTTTTAGAAAAACAGGACTATCATTCAATTTTGCGCGTAGATCGGTCTCGTAAGCAAAATCCAAACCTTTACTTATATTGTCACAAAAAAAAATACTTATACAAAACGTTTTTTTTTTCTGTATGGATTTGTTTTATTTGTTAGCTATCCTGCTTTATATGTGTTACCGTTGCTATCGGTGTGGCATCGTTCTATGAGAGTGGGGAAGAGAGCACGTGGCTTGAGCTGTTACATACGAATCTCATTAGTTTTTACTGTTAATAAAGTAATATCTGTCTTATATTGATTTTTATATTGGGCGTATTCACCTAGGGTTTGCTGGCTCGAAGATATTGTATAGACATACAATACATGTAGCGTCCTATACTCACACCTACAACATCGTACGTAGTTCATTGCGTTCTGGGACAGAATACGAAATCCGAACAAAAAATGTACAAAGGCAGTACGTGAATTGTTACGTCTTTTGCCACAATCGTCCGCTAGAGGTCAACCTTTATATAGGGATATGGTCATGACCTTTTCTTTGTTGAAACCATTTTTCGCTGGGCTAACCTTCTCCTAGAGTGACCGTCTACAGCAGCCAGAGGTGAAAGTACGACAGAGATAACCTATCATTGAAATTTTTTTGTGAGCCCGTCGTCGTGGCGCGTCTTTTAAACACGGCGACCTGTTTTTAGAACGACCAGGCACTCCGGTAAAGCGGTTTGTTTTAAAGGAGATATACACATAAAAAGGCTATGTCTGTCAGAATGTTCATCTTTATCTACGCAGATTTACAGCGGCGATATGAAACGTCCTAATAAATGACAGAAAAAAAATGGGCGAAATTGAGAAATGATAATGACTTAAGCAATCGAAAATCATATTATCCGAAGGGAAGCAACTTCTATCAAATGTTCTTACGAGAACGTTTTGCAGAGTGTTTACCTACAGTCTCCCTGTGTATTTTGCGAAGACTATCATTCTTCTTTAGCCGCTCTTCTTTTTATGGCTGCTTGTTTGCTGGTACATCGTACATACAATACGAGCAGGTCGCACGCTACGATTTAACACGAGCATGAAATCGACATTTCTTGGGGTTAAGCAAATACTTGCATTTACATTCACACTATCATAGCAGCTATCTGTCTTCGATTGTATAAAACAAGTAAGCTGGGACCGCGCCGTTCCTTAGGATTGTGATATGTGCAGCATGTTATCCTGCATGCATGCATGCATTCGTGACGTAACTATCGTGTCACCAAAATCACTTCTATTATTAGTGCTATAGCTCTTGCTTTCATTGACGTCAATGGCTGATCTGGGCGACTATGTCGCTATTTCAATTGGAAGCATCTTTTATTACCGATGGAATCGCGATTTGGAGGGAAGGCAAAGCAGGACAAGACATGGTTGATTTGGTTGATTCGTGTCACGTAATCCCTAATTTTTTTTTTAATAATACTGCGAGAAAATACTGTACATTCGGGAGCTGGTGTACCGAACAAATAAACAAAAAAAAAAAACTCATACAGAAAACGGTAAAAATATTAAGGTTGTTTGTGGGAAGGGTACATTCAAGTGTTTATTGTGTGCAGGGCTTTGGCACGCACGTGGGTGTGATACGGATTCTGAATGATAAGAACCGCAAATGAGTGTCAGAAGGATCATACTGCGGTAGATGGCACGCCTTCATATCTCCTAGTTGTCATTGAATAAATACACAAATGTAAACCATAAATGCTCATTGTTAAGCACCGTGGAGCAGAGAACAAATACACCAAATCTGTTATAATATTCATTATGATATATGCAAGTATATTGAACTGAAGTTTATGTTATTTCTACTCGGGATCGTGGTGTAATGTAACAAATGTCTATTTTTCTAGTCAAAGCCTTTACGTTTCGAGCTTTACGTCCGGTATCGCCGTTAAGCAGACGGCTAACTCCCGGCACAAAGCGATGCCCGGGTTCGAGCCTAGAACCAGCTCTATGGGAACATAGTGGGTGACATCGCACTATGGAGATACGACCGAAGAAGCTCCGATACATTATTTGTGTGGTTAAAGCCCATTGGCCCTGACTAGCTTTTGATCCAGTTTGCTAGTCTTAGTGCCTATGGAGCCACCCTCCGCAGACACGCAGTCAACTTGCGAAAAAAGTATTTTAGTACGCTCAGATTCGTATATGTCCGTACTTTAATTCATTAAAAATACCTGAAGATCTCGTACTTAAGAAAGCCGCTTGGCTGTAATGAGGAGCTCCTATCGTTTCAAGCAGCGTGTCAACAAACCAAGAAGTTTAATTAATCTCCAAAGAAATATCAGACCACTATAATATTTCATTGTTGCCGACTTGATATCGATTGGTGTATAGCCCTCCTGTTATCCCGAGCCTCGTCAGCGACCTCCACCTGTACGCTTTTTTTTGTTTCATTCAACCGAAGTGGTTGAACGTCGTGGCACATTATTGACTGAACTGACTGGATCAGTCAGTCTGCATATATTACCGAAACCTGTTTGGGGTCTTCCTTGAGCGCTTTTCCCGTGTACACTTGTACACTACGTATAACAGCAACATCCGGCTTCGGCGAGGTCGTCTTCTTTTCCGTGACACTATAGCAAATTTCAATTGGCAATTGCTTGATTCGGAAGTTTCGAAAGCGAACCCCTCTGAGGTCAGGGTTCTCTGCGTAGCTATTACGGTTCGGTTAGCGACTTTTACGCCCTTTGCGTCATCGTTGAAGTCTTCCAGTACCCTCTGATGAATTCTCTTTCTCTCTCTTTCGTCAAGTCAAATTAAGGCGTAGTATCCACCTGCCTGCGTTGGGTGTTGGCTATAGGCGTTCACTATACAGCAAGAGCGATGCCTGTGGTTCACTCTGGCTACAGAGTAAAACTATACGTACCGCCTCTACTATATAGGCAGGGACTCATTGGAAACCCCCCAGAGGATTGCGCTTCCTTCATAGATTACATTTATATGCCACTCAGCATCGCTTGCTTGCCCAGACCAAACAGACGACCAAAAGTGTTTGCGTCTTCGGATTCGCTCAGTTTCGATCGTAACGCTTAAGAAATTCTATAGAAATAGCAGAAGTATGTCTTTGGCATGACAGACTACTCTATCCACAATAGCATTTGTTGCGTCGGACACAATAATGGGACCCCAACATGGGGCTTTATAACGTTTCAACTGCTCACCTGTAGTAGTCGTTCGACCCACTGTATAAACGCATCGAACATTTTCCTCGAAGCGCAGTTTTAGTTTTTTTCGAGTTCTCATAAGGCCTATAGCTAGGCTACGCTAAATGAAGTAGGAAAGGGCTGTCCTAACCTATTTGTCTAGTAACTCCTAAAGAGCCGTTGACTGAGTTGGCGTGTCTGCGTCATGACAAACAACCGACGCGGCTCTATCGGAAAGTCGAGCTTGCCATGGCTATGTTGGTGTCTAGTCTCGCTCTGGCATACGAAAACTATACAGACATTCTCATTTTAGACTCACGCTTGTACGTCAAATTGAGAGGGGAACTGGAAGGTAGGGAGCTGACTACAACCCTTCAAACTCGAACTTCCCTCAGAAGCCGTCTTGGCTCGACTGAGTGTGCCGTTTTACGGGACAAACTTTCAAATGCTGAATATATTTATTCTTGGCTATCTTCATGTAGCATACAGCGTTGTATGCGACGAGTTTATACATGAATTCATTAGTCTAAACAGCTGATTCATGCGTTTTCCCATTAAGAGACCACCAATGTGCTCATAATTTGAGACCATAGTGCTTAAATGAGGGTAGTTACCATGCCAGATGAAAAAATGAACCAAGTAATAATTCAATTTGAACGACAAATAAAATTAGTTTTTCAACAGGTCAATTGTACTGCCTGGTTTTGCCTTACTGACATCAATATGTCATATAATTGCTGGATTCTCATGCGCGAAGGTTTTATCCTTTTTCATATATACCCCTTTTCATTACCACGTTCTGCTTCTATAATTACGCTCTTTCGCGATGAAGTGTAAACTTCAGATAGCTGCAATACATCTTATTGTTCTGCAATAAATACGCTTCGTACTGTTTAAATGTTTATTATAAAAACGAGCATATTTCGAAAACGTACTGCTACGAAGCTTTCCTCAGCGGATCTTCAGCAGATATATGGATCACCTAGTGTCCCAATTGTTCAGTCACGACAAGCGGTTGTATGTATTGCTGTAGACCACTTAAAGAAGCAGTACTATATGGTGATATAGGATGGTATAGGATATGACAGCATACATCTTTCCGGATAAGTTTGTTTGCCTAAGTAGGTTGTCTCTTGTCTTACCCTCAAAGGGAAAATTTATATTTCCCCACAATCTCAACTGTCCCTGTAAAGGTGCATATTCCCATTCTACGAGGATGGACGTTCTGTCACGAAGTGAGCGTTTGGAACGTGCTAGCTTTCTTTCACCCACATACAGACACGCCGATATACATAAATATAGACGCATATAATAAAGCTATAAATAGTAACCAGTTTCATTCCGCTCTTCATGATCAATGTGACTTATCGAAGAAAAACGGCAGGATCAGAGATGGTTCTGTTGTAACGTAGTGGTTTACCAATTATGGAAAAAGTTAACAAAATTACCGTAAAAATCGGACAGGACTGACGTGCGGATAGGCATGCTATTTTCGAGGAGCCATACACTCAATACCAGTTTCGAATCATTTGAAGAAGGCCGGCTCCGAAAAAGCTCGAGGGCGCCAAAGAAGGTAATACCACGTACCTAATGGGACTGGAAGGAAATTGTATGTTATAAGTTACCGCCACCTGACAAATAATCGACTCAGACCTCTACCGTCAACGGCTAACCAAATCACAGTAAGCCGTCAAAAAAAAATCGACCGAAACTAGCAAACGCAGAGAAGGCGTCGGCATCTGTCATGACAATGCCAGATCGCATACGACTTCTGCTACTTGAAAAAAACCTAGATAGTTAGTATGGGAGATTTTCGCCATCCGCCGTATAGCCAGGAACTTCCACCACAGATTATCATCTGATTCGATCGCTGCAGAACTCCTCCAATGGTGATATTTAATTTCAATGAAGGGACGCAAAAATCACGTGTCACAATCTTTTGGGCCCAGAAAACACAAACGTTCTACAGTGATGGTTTCGTAGCGCTATCAGAAAAGATGGCCGAACATCATCGATCAAAATGGCGCATATCCAGTTTAGTCGTATTATTTTATAATATAAAAAAAAAATTGTTTAAAATGGTGAATAATTTTTCTTTTTCTTTGCCAACTTAATATATCACTATACTTTTAACTAAAGGTATTTCAAGAGCTGATTGTATCAATAACGTCTTTTATACGCGATTTTAAATTCAAATATAATTGGTATGAATTATTATTACAATTAGAAGTTTTTTTTTCAATTTAGTCAAGCCGAAGTCAGTTAAATAGGCCTGCAGTAAAAATAAAATCTCAACCTTTCTTATTGCGAGAAAAAATCCCGATGGTTTATCGTAGAAACTAATAGCCCCATGAGGTATCCTATCAAAGACAGAGGTATATATCAAGCACTTAGTTTACACAGATTAATTAATCTTGTGCTTAGCATCATATTTTCCTTTATGGCGGAACAGTTTCTCTATTTAATATTACATTAGAATATATATAACATGTATTACTTAATTGTATCTTATAATTCACTCTTCATTGAATAACAACATATTCCCGAGGTGCATAGGTTCTGAGTACGTAGCATCTTTCATTTTGGAGGCCAAAGTTTCGAACCCTTGTGAAGCACTATTTTTTGAGTAACACGAAGCAAATGGCAAAGCTGTTAAGTATAATTCTGTTCGGTGTCAGTAACTATGCGCGGCCAAATGAACGACCTTCAATGCAATTGTACCAGCCTATGCACTTCTCGAATTATCTAAGAGTTTTGGTTTGATGGTGACCGCTTGGTCGCTTCTACCAACTATTCAAAAGAAAACAAAATTAACTTTCAATGTTCATTTCTCATTTTTAGCCTCTTTGTCAACTTTGGGATTTACAGCCTGGCGATGTGCGCACTATGGCTCGCGTAGTAGGCTCGAATTTAAACTGATTCTGAATCTCGCAAACGCCTAGGTTACTGGATCTTAGTATCATACGTAATTAGACTGTCGAATAGAATCGGGAGCCGTTATCCCGAAATCCGAAGAAAAGCTCTTTGCGTAAGACCGAATCCCGCAAAACGCATGAGAAGATTTTTACTTTCCGCGAAGATTACATTACTCGCTATGCAGGCGGTCTCCTGTGGCGTCTATTTGATGTCTAGGCAGCAATAGCCATTAAATGTCGGATGATGTTGTCACAAAAACAAGAGTCATTGTTATTGCTCTATGGCAGCTCGTCTGACATATAAATCTTAACGAGACTACTAGGTATGCTCATGCCAAGGATCCAACAAATTTATGTTATATCTAATAGCAGTTTTGCACTCCCACCTCACAGAATATGAGAGCTAAAATTAATTATTTTCCTTTGCTCTAGTAGAGCTTGTTTAGTAGAAAGCTTGCCTCATACTATTAAGTACGATCATCGGGCCTTCGTGACGGCGTATCGGATAACGTGTTTTTCTGTCGGGCTTGAGGGACAGGTGGTGGTCTGGACTCGAATTTGGGCGTAGACACACCTCGTTTCGTGTTAGGTGCCAGTCGTCCGATGGAAGGCGTAAATATACAACGCGCCTAGCGTAATTATTGATCTGTGCGTGTGAACTTCCCAAAAAATTATAACTGTGTACTGCGGAGCACGAACTGCGGGAGCCATTTAAATGACGAACCTTGAGCTAAGCAGATGCTACGGACGTGTTTCTTAATTTTTTTAAGGTACTAAGTGTCGTGACGGCACCCTCAGGCTGGAGGACCTTGATAACTCGGAAGTAGCTTCCCATTGCCATTCCGGTTGTTACATTAATCCGACAAGAGGAGCAACCAGACAGCCAGAGAAGGTACGCAGGCAAGCAGAGAGTGTTCGTTGAAGACATGTTTTACTTGTCCAGATCATGATAATGGTGGGACAAGACGAAAACGCCATCGCCGCCGATGATGGTGGTGCTATTTCGGCTTTGCGAAATGTGCTGCCGCTTGCTAGTTTCCCACAGGAATTTTCGCAACCACACATAGCCTTTCCTTCGTAGCCCCCTTTTGTGCGTCGGTTTACGCCCCAGTCTTGCAGTTTCCTCGCGTCGTCCGGTTTACGAAGCCTTGCTTCAGGTTTCCATGCTCGGGTGGACTCGACTCTCGGTTTCTGGCTCGCGGCGCTTCGCGTTGCCGTCGGGGCCAGCCAGCTTCCCTGACTATTCTATCCCACCATAGCAAAACAAGTTTTGCCACGCATTCTATCTTTCTTTCATTCTCTTGTTCTCTAGCTAGCTCTAGCGAACAGCAAACAGATTCAGCTCAAACCAGCGGGATTTTCCGTTTATGGGATCCCCATCTCATCTCGTGTTCCTGTAACATTTCGTCATATGTTGCCGTATTTCTATATTACTTCACGGGTAACGGCACCACCAACAGTGAGGGTTAGAGGCTACTGCTGGTGATGTCTGGTTCGGTCCGATGACAGCCAGGAGAAGTCTGGCGGAAGAGCGGAGTGAGAGAAAGCGTGGGGTTTAGATGACGCTATGGGCTTGGAACATGGACGGCGGACCGGGAAAAGCCGCAGGGTTTAAGGCATATACGACGAACGATACAACCAAAACAAGAAGGACTAAGGGACCTTGCGGGTCGGGGACGATTTAGGCTGGGTCAAAGGCTCGACGGAAGTTTGAGTGTGGCGGCAGCAGCGACAGTGGCAACGAGATGCCGTGCAATGTGCTAGTATTCCTCCTTTCCTCTTGCAATGCATCCCACGGACGAGCCAAAACGTCTGCTCAGCACTTTGCCGGCTCCACGCTGAACCTGGCTGGTCCTACGAGGTCGCCTGCCTGCCTGCCTGCTTGTTTGTGGCTGCTCAAGATCCATTCTTTTATATGGCAGACAAGCAAGCAAGCAAGCTTGACTCGTGTAGTTTCCTTTTCTTTCTTCTACGCCCCGCCTTTTCCCCGCCAAAGTAGCTTCTTCGCTCAGCTGAGGACGACTGAAAATCGCAGCAACCACTACAAAGGCCCGCGATAGTGGCACCGCGACTGACCATCGCATGAGTCACGATGCGACGTTGACAGTCGACGATCTGCAGTAGTCGTAGGTAGCAGCGGCAGTCGTAACGATAGTTGGAGAAGACCATGTTGAATACCGTCGCCGTTGAACTTCCCGAACTCTCTTCTCGTTTACAATTTTTCTGCCTTTCCCAACCTCGCCATCCTCTCTGTTTTTCTTTCACTATAACTCGTGTTCGTTTCTCTTGGGGGCCTTGTTGAAACACGTGCTTACCGCTTCCACAATCGGCATCAGTAGTGTAACAAAGTAGAGAGCTGGCATGATGTGCTAGCCAGTAACGTTCGCCTTCGAAAAAAATCCCTCTTGGTCCACGCGTGTCGGTTCCCTAGCCTGCCCGACCTGACCCAAGGCAGAGGCCGTGTGCCGACCTGCAAACCTAGCAAGGGGCCTGGGTGAATATCGAACAGGACGGCAACATAAAGGAATCATCCCCAAGGACAGGCGTTGAGGCTCGTAAGAAAGAGGGAAGAAGACAAAGAAGGAACGCTGACTATCCACACTCTGTGCCTGGGGCCTTTGAAGGCAACGACGCAGCAACACGGTTCTGATGAAAACGAGTACCGTCCGGAGGAGACGAGGAATTTGCGAAAGAAACGGTAAACGCATCCGAGATAAACGGTGAGAGCTGGTCTTACCCTGCCTGCTGATCGTCTCTACTGAATCCAACACGCGTACTATGCACATACCATTGTACTTAGAAGCACGCAGAGATGAACGTGTTTAAGCAACCACGAAAGTAAAAAAACGCGGTTTAAACGGTGATCTGAGCACCGGTGGTTTGGTATCGACGTTGCTTCGATTGTTTCTTGTAGGATTTTGCCTTCTTCCCTTACACGGAAATGCACTGACACTTTCTTCGAAAGCCCTCTATGACCTTCCTTATAGCTTGACTTATTTTTTGTAATAAATTTTTCCGTGGTTTTCATTTACCGTGAGAGACGTTTAATTCCAGATGCTGACGATCGTATGGTTTGGAGTACAGACTATAGTGAATTCGTTTGCCCATCACACCGAAACAAACCCTATCCTGATAAGCACAAATACGTTTAATGGCATTTTTGCGTAACATCTTCAAAAGGCAAATGGTTATCACAATTGTGACAACTGTGATGATGATGATGATGACTATGATAGTTCATTCTTCCTAGGAGCAAGAATCAATAAAGCAAGTCGCCAGGATTGTTGATTGTTCCTCGGAGGGGGCCCATTGTCTATCAATATACGAGCGGGCATCCAGAAGAGCAATTCTCCTTTTCCCTATATATGCACACATGCATCCGACATACATACGACTTCCACACATACGGAATCGCGAACCAGCGAATCCGTCATATGGAGACGAGGCCTTGCAGCCCGCAAACCCGACCATGCTACATATCTAGGACGACCAAACAGAGTTATACTGCACGCGATATAAACAGTTTCGTTTATTTGATGTCGGAATTGCCCGAAGGCGCGCAGCTAGCATATGATTGGATTAATGTTAGCTCAACTAAAGATGGTATCAATGAAAGAGAAATTGGGGTGTCGGCACCGTGTATCTTGCCGACATCTAGTCGAGCAGGCGGCAGGCAGGCAAGTGAATGCCCTTCAGCAACGCCCACAATAACAAGATCCTGAGAGAAAAGGCAGTAGCTGTGGTACCGGTGATGCCAGGCTGGTGAGAAGCAACAGGTTCGTGATGGCGGCCGCTATGTCGGCGACGGTAACTTGAAGGTAGCTTTGACTTCTTTTTCCTTCGCTGTTGCTGCCGCTCACGGCAGGAATGACGGAACTAGCAGCAAGCAAAGGATAAGAAAAATAAGAAGAAAACGAATCAAAATGAGAAAGGGGTGCTGCTATGCACAAGTTACGACGAAACGTGTCTCACCCCCGCTATTCTTTCGTCAGCTCCATATGGGAGCCCCGACAGAATCTTTCCTCAACATATACGAGATCCAGGCTCGACCAAAAGCCAGGGGGTTCCCGTTTTCCCATCCTTGTTGTTGATGGCGGCGGACGGACGAACAAAAATGGCGAGAAGGCAGGTGCTGGCTTCTCGCTGCAACAAGAATGCTAGAAGCGACCCATTTGGAAACATCGCAGCTGCAGTCATGCATAAATGTTTGTAACTTTGGTACGTTATGTATATTGTTTATAAAGGCAGTAGAAGCAATGTAACCGCCTAGTTGGCGTTGGCAAAAGCAAATATTTTGTACTAGTGGCAGTTAGTGTTGCGTTGATGCGTAATAATTCACTGTTGTTGTATAATAATCATATAATAAAGGTAAGATTCGTCATTGAGAAAGACATTCGCGGATAAAACGTTTCTAATAAACAACAGCTTTAGAAGAACCAATTGATGAAACGGATTTGCGTTCGTGAAGACTATTGACAAGAGAAATGGTCGTGGTAAAAGCCATTTACCGTTCCGAAGAATTAAGATATGCTCGCATATATTCAATACAGCGATGCATATAACTGTTAGCTTCTTATTGCTGATTCCCTTTTCTAATCGCTGCTTTAACAGTTGCCAATAGTTATAAGCCTTGGCCAGCTAGTTTTTCGTACAGAAAAAAGACCTAGGGATTTTCAAACAGATATAATTTCTCAAAATTGGACAAAAAAAAAAGTTAATAATGTATTTAAAATTAAAAGGATTGCAAGAATATACAATTACGAAACGAAACTCACTAAAATTGTAGGAGCTACTGGAAAATCAAGATAAGTAATGGAAGTATCTAAAACATTGTCAATCAATGATACATTAAGTAGAAGTTTTTTTTTTTTTTAATAATATAAAACCATTCAAAATGAATTAATTATATCTTAGTCGCTGTTTAGATCGCGTATTTTTTAGTCTAACCTAAACCTCTATTCGTTAATGATTGCCTGTCCTTATACCGAGAAAACTTCTTGAAGTCAAAATTTTTAGTTTCAGGGACTTTCAGCTCGAACTGGGTTAACAGCGTAATTATTACGATTATTATAGAATGCTTCCGATTCTCAAGTATGAGCTCATATTATACGTACTAATTAAAGATAGTTAGAAATACTTCGTTCTTTTATCATATCGACCTAGTCTAGTAGAACTCACCGGTAACACAGGGCAAGTCGACGCTCAGACCTATTTCTTGCATGTGTTCTCTTAGTTGGGTCCACCAGTATGCTAGTTTTATTGGGTTCGTGTCCATGTGTAACGTATATTGGGTAGCAGTTACACTTGGATCAGCATGTATTTGTCTTAGGCCAACAAGTACCAACAATTGCTGGTAGGTAACAATTTTTTTACTATAGTATAAAAACGGTTTCGAGAGAGAAAATTGCGTCAAGCGTCTCCCAGACGGCCGGTAACTTAATTGTCCCTTTGCTAAATCTGCCAATAATAATAGTAAATAAATCTACCAGACTCAGGATGGTTCAACAATTGGATTTAGCAAATATAAACGCCTGTTAGCAAACTCGTCGATAGAATGCCACCACCCTACCGCTGCTACACTTCGTGTTACCCCGCCTTTATCGATAAGCTTCTTTGAATTTTTGAAAACAAAATTAAAGCAAAATTCCCATTTGCGACCGGAGTCCACACTGTAATATTGGAGCCTCGCTAGAATTTGGCAGGAAGCTTCACCTAGCCGCTAGATTGAACTGTAGGTAGGTAGGCAGTTCGGTTATATTTGAGAAAGGAATACACAATTATGCATAGTTTGAGGTTCATGAGATACCTGCCCCCTCATATTCATCAAAGAATATAGCTATATTAATTAAAGTGCTTCTAATTACCTGTTAGTCAGTTACGTACTTATGAGAAATACGTCATGGTCTATTGTTCCATACTGGAACAGGCAATGTTTTATTCTTTTTGAAATTTCTACGGGGTGGGGCAGGAGGTAGCGCCGGAAACTAGGAGCCAGAAAGTTCTCATCTGGTTAGGTATATGCAAATCAATTCAGCCTTGTACTCGCAAATTTGTTACTAAAGTAAATTATTATCTTTTTTTTTTTTTTTTTTTTTAATACAGTTTAATTATAAATACAAGGATAAAACTAGGATTGCTCGATTTATTTATTTGGGTATTATCCCTATGGGTACGAATGAATAGGTAGATAGGATGATTTCAGTACACATTAGCAGTGCTGTACATTTCCGATACCAAGGATGGAGTAAGAATTTGTATGCATACGCCAATCATCTTGAAAACGACTCAAAGCATGGGCCTAAAGACCTAAGGTGACGACATGTCTGAAAAAAATGGTTTTTATCCTAAGAGAACTAAAAACCAATTTTAAAATTTGTGAAACATCTAAACGGAATAAAAAATGCTTTAATTTTGCTTTTTTTTGTTATTCGGCCTTGTTTTTTTTTAGCTGTGCAAAATTGGATCGTCGAGAAAATTCGATTTCTCTCATTATTCCTAGTGGAATATAATGTTTCATGCGGCTAGCTTCAGAAGACAGTTGAAAATTTCTGAAAAAGATTAGATGGTTTTACGTTACTTACTTGGTTTCAATGGGCGATCTGATTTCTATATAGAAGTCTTGACATTTAGGTCAACTTTACTTTAAGGTCGCAGAGTAACAGCAGCGGGTAGTGGAACGGGTTAACGGTGGCACAACAATAGCTTAATTTTTATGAGAACACGAAATAATCGTTGTAGGGGCATAGGGCAACCAGTGTAGAGTTGCAAGATAACTGCCACACCATCGTTGTATATCTGAATTAGAGTAACGGAGTAGCGGAACCAAGGTAGAGAACGACAGAATAAAAACAATCTGATTGGATTTCTGACACTGGGTAAGTGGATAACACGAGAAGTGGAACAACTAGAACTAAGAAAATTGCATTTTCACAACATAAATGGGTCTAACGAAGTGTCAGGGGCAGAACGACATGATGACAGGACAACTACGTCGGCTTCGGGTTCAGAATTCGAGTTCAGTCAGAACAGATTCAAATTTGCGTTAGATCAGCCAAAATCGGCAAAAGTAAATGGGTAATGTGAAATCGCGTCCGGCGTGTAAACGCTGAGTCGATTTCGTGGAAAAAGAAGAGGATAAATCGATAGACTTTGGGATTTATTAGCTACATGTTGTAAATACAAGTCGTGCGGTGACACTCGTTATCGAATTTGCTTCAACATCGTAGCGAAAATTTCTTGCTAGAAGGAGACCACTACGCAGCGGTCGAAGCCCAAACACCCCCTTTGGAGACAAATAAATCTGAGCGATGAAGACCATTAGTAAGCTTTGTGTTTGAGCACACTGGCACGCTTTGTAGCTAACTGAAATAACGAAGCTGTTACATTTTTCCATTTCATCTTCTCAGTCCTCCATACTTTTTATACTTTATAGCAAAACATTTAAGTCAAAAATCTGTTAAAAATAACGTAACCGTGTTATATATATCATTTGTCACCGTGCGTAATCATTTCACTAGTGAGCTGTCAATCAGACATGAAAAAGAAGCGATGGTGGCTCGTACTTATGATTATAGCATGTAAAATGTACGGACCCGAACACACAGATACAAAAATCTTGAATTATTTATTTCAACTTTTGGGGACAGTGATGCTGAAAGCTGGCTAAACACCTAGTGAATGATCATCAAGGATAAGGAACAAATATATCGGTGCAAATTGGCGACAAAAACGAAATAAACAAGAAGTATTCTGGAGGTTTTCCTATAGAGATAAGTTAGAAGAGTCATACTCCAGTCGATAACGTCCGATCCCGAAGTATTTTATAAAAGACTGCTTCTTGTATGCAACAAATTTCAAGAAGTTCGCCTAGTGTTACAGATTAGATGGGTCTTCACCTGGCCTCATGGCGTCATCAAAGGCTATTGGATTACTGACAAAAATATAATATATGACTGCATTAACCGGATTTTGATTCACGTAAGCTCTTATATTACGCACTTACATTCATTCTTTGTTATACTACAGTCGCGAATAAACGAGATATACTGACTTGTACCAGCTTTGCTACTCATTACAGGTAATGCTTGCTTATCGAACCCGTCCTATTAAGATAGCGCTATAGGCCCCCGAAGTGAATCTATGTACGCCTACACCTACACGCGCTTGACTGTGAACACATATAGAAAATAACAAGATCAACTGCAGCAGTTGACACGTGGTTCACGATGCGTACAGCTGCAGCTAACAGCGACGCGTTCACTGCCAGCTTGGTTCGAAAGCTTCCTTATCCTCATTGCCGTCTAGGGAAACCTGTTGCTGGCCTTTCTGCCTGACCAAGTTGTCGATCGCCTGCGTTTCCTTTATCGTTTGAGAAAAGATCATTTGCAACATACGTCTGCCTGAGGCATCGGTGGGGCTTGAAAGATACACCGGCACGCTTCTGATGGACGTGCTTAACCCAGCCTTCGCTTAAAGGGCAGGTGGGCTTCTAGCTCCTGGGGCAATCACTGGCTAGATGCCGACCAGCAGCTTAACGCCGGGCGTCAACGCACCTCAACGCACGCCGACGCTAGAGAAACGGCATGTTTGCGAAGCACCTGTGCCAGTCCATGTGGTCGACACGTCTAGAGCGCCACGTTAACGAACGGCAGCGGTACGTATAGAGAGCCGACGCTTCTAGAAAAACGGTCGCTATCAAGTTCAGATTGTTGAGTCCGCTACTAGTTAGTGACTATTTGCTGCTGATGCTAGTGCCAACACTGGCTGTTAGTGCGAACGGTGTTTGAATTTGCTAGGTCGTTCCTTCGTCTTCCGCTCAGTCTCGCCTCTTCCGCCTCGTTTTCTCTTGCGGCTCGAAGAAGACAGTGGACTTTCACATAAGAGCACCCCCTTCTTCCCTTGACGTCTCTCAAGTGACACTCGAAGCCCTAGCCGACCGCCTACACGACGACCGCGAGTGCCACAGGATTGCGGCCGTTGTGGCGAACAATTTCATACCAGCAGCAGCAGCGGCAGCGGCAGTAGCAGTCAGCGAATTGTCAGTACACGCCTACACTTTAGCTGGAGTTGTGCTGGATTGCGTGGTGTCGGGCTTTGAACACTACGCGCTGTATACATGTTTCAGCCTTTTCCGCCCTTGTGCCTTCGCGGCCGATCTCGAAAAACGCCACTTGGCTTCCGCTCGGTGTGGCTCGCCGCAAACGATATGGTTGCTTGCCTGCTGGCCAGCAAACTAGCAGCGAACATCTAAAACGTTGACATGAAAGATTTCTCCGGATGCAAATTTGCGCCAAGCAAATTTTAACGGTGCAGCCACAGCAAGCAAGGAAGGATCGGACAGGCACAGGGTTAGTCGCCGCTACCGACGGAAGGCGGACGCAAAGGCGATTCTGCCTCGGGCTGATATTAAAGCACGTGCCATACATTGCGCGGTACACCCGCACACGCACACACATCGTACGCGGGGCTGGAGAGAGCTCAGGGAGCTTTCAAGCCATCGGCTGAGCGGCGCATACCCAAGCTCGAGACCCAAATCGGCTGGTGACACAGCGACTCCTACTGAGAAGAAAAGCGTAGCGAAAGAGGAGAGAATTGAGCGAGCGAATCCTGTGAGTATCAGGACAGCGGGCGTTCTCGAGCTCCGCCATGTGCAAAAATTGCGACCACGACGATTTCGCATTCTAAGAGCGGCGGACGCATTGGGTGGCTTTGTGCGCGAAAAAGAAACTTCCCGCCCCAGGCGGGACGGGCGACGTGGTCTTGCAGTGATGAGATCTGCAGTCACGTCTAGCGACAATCATGGATGTATCCCATCCGTTAGCGCTGTGTAAACGAACGGGCTTTGGTTCGTAGCATTCAGCCGTGTTATACGAATGTAGAATTAGAAAAGCCGAATAAGAGGTACAGGACCGAGAGAATCATAACTTCGTCTGGCCTGGCGCCGATTTCATCTGTGGCCATTTGCGTATGCCTCCCAGTACAATGGATGTGTAAACACACATTGATGGCCAGATAACGTAAAACAATTAACGATTAGTGAGCGAATACATAGCCTGGTTTCACGGAACATGCTAACAGTTAATTTTGTGAATGATTGCATCCAATCCGAGATAATGGAGGCAATCGTCAATTTCTCACACCGTTTGTAGCCGTCAAGAGACGCTTTTATTCAAAATTACCATGATTTTTTTAGCGGAGCGTACCGGACAATCATATAAGTCTCATGCAGTATGTCCAGAGTTATTTGTTGCCTCTGCTCTTTTGTGCTATGTTGTTTGTTTCAAAGTATACAATAATCAAGCACTCACTATTTCATTAGGGAAGCAGCTGTGACGGAAAGGCAATCACTAGAATTTTCCGAGTATAAATCGTACCTAATGATCGAAAATGAGGGTCCATAGGATATAGCTTAGCTAAGCATTCTAGATAGAATGAATGCCCGTTACCCCATTTGTTGATCTGGGTGGGCCAAATCGTTTGCGTTAAACCACCCCTACAGGTGAACGCCTGTATCTGGCGAAGTGTATCCGACCGATTAGTTGGACTGATACTGCTTGCGCAACGCAAGGACACTGACGGTAGCAACGGAACCAGTTACACGTTAGGCTGAGCGGGCTAGGCCGAAGAACGAGACGAATGAGAAATTCGTTTTCACAGAGGGCAGACTTCATTGCATCTTCAAACGCTTTAGAACTGAAGCTATGACGTATTGCATACATCAGGCAAGTCAGAACAAACATATCAATCAATCTAATAGTACTAACGATCATTATGTTGTGACAAATTGTGCTTCATTTGCGCAACTTAAAAACAAGTTGAAAAATGAACAAGACAAAAATATGGTTGTACAATGGCGAAATAAGTTTAAGAGGTCTAATAGTTTAGGGTCGTATACAGAATTAAGGCGAAAAGATGCATGTCTGTGAATTTCAATGATCCAAGATTCAGTGCAATCCTTGACGAGCGATGCCAGCAAAGTCGATTTGGTCTAAAGATGCAAGTTACTACGTATTAGGAGCTGATAGCAGGTAAACAAAACACAGATACCTAGGTTAACCATCTATCGTTTATATAGCTTATTCTATTTATATAATCGATCTTTTTGTTGGTGAATTGATTAGGGGCACTCGAAGTGCGCAGCTGATTGTTGGTACAGAAACATTATGCGTAACGGTTGGTAATAACACTGGGACACTAAAAAATGTGACGATTTTGTTTCTACTGGCATATTTTGTTTAACACACATACGTATTACTATAAATAATATATCGAATATTTTTCCGACTAAACAGCGAACTAGGAGCGATTGCGGTGTGTTGAAATATGTGGAGGCGTAATTAGTTTCTCCATTACAACAATCCTTCGTCTCATTAGATTATCTGAGTACCGGAACGATTAACTTCGCGAAGATCTCTGCTCGTTGTAGAACTTCATTTTAAATAGCTGAGCCATTAGACAGCCTGAAGTTTCATGTATATATCGGCCACACCACGCCAACCTGAAACGGAGGTCGGGAAGGCAAAAGTAAAGAATGTAGCCTAGGCTATCGTTAATACCTGTCGATGTTGTTGAGACCGCTATGTATTGACGGTGCTTTCGACAAGTGGCGGCGTCTGCCGCCCGTAAAAACGCAAAGGCCAGCTTAAAGTAAAGGCGACACTCTGATCTGACTGGCCATAAGTCGCGTTGTTGCTGGGAACAGCGACTTCAATAAAAAGCTCATAACTATCAAAGGCGAGGCAGGTGTTGCCACTTGAACTCTAAACCGTCGGCCATTGCTGTTCTCTCTGCTACTAGCATGAGCCAACTCCAATTTGGTGTCCGCCCTTCGAAAGCGAACAGCAGCAGTAGCAACAGCGGCTCCCGATTGGACTGCCCTACGCCCGGCCGCCACAGATCCCATAGAAACGTATTGATTTCGACCACTGCTTGTTAAAAGCTCGAGATCACTGTTTCAATCAATATCCCGAATACGCAACGCCGTCCCACAGGTCTTACTCTGCGTTAGCTGAGCACGTAATAGCGCAGCCATAAGAATAATAGCAGTACTAGAGATAGGCAAACGTAACAATTGTCATTAACTTAAATTATAGCAACATTTTGGAAGCTATTTGAAAATACGCATACCCAAAAATGCCATTTTTTCGGTATGTGTGTTTTGAAAATGACTGTATGTGCGGACATCGAACAGCGGGAACAGGTTACTGTAGCATGGCCGTTGTATGGCATGTACTCCTTCCAGCGACGTTACTGATATTTGAAAAAGTCCCGGGTTAAAGATTACCTAGCTTACGTGAAGCTGGACCGGTAGAGAAAATCTACTTTCGGGCGATTTGCTTTTCAGGAAAACTTGATTATTCCTGTCATGATGCAGCGGTGACCTGGTTGGCCACCAACCAAACCAATATAGAAGTGTTCTAGGTTTGACTCTGGACGTAGAAGCAGATCGATTCATCAGCGAAAATCCCGGAACGAGAGGGAACGAGGATGAATAAAGTAATCCTTTCTCCTGCTTGGTCCATCCATGTTGCTTCTAACGAACTTCCTATCCTATCCGATCCTTAAAGGAATCTTAAACAGTCATACCAAAGCCTGTCACAGAAGAAATTGCTGAACGTGAGTTATGAAAAAAGTTTCAATGGTCATTGGGAAGTGGCCATTACATCATTTTGTTGGATTCGTATCTGCGTAATATTCTGAGACTCCTTTATGGATACGACGTGCCTCTGCGCGATTCATATGCAATAACGACTGTAGAAGCTGACGTAGCGTCAAGGTGCCCTAGAAAATATACGATCAGACATATTGCTATTAGAATCGTCCACATTTCTGTATTGTGGGGCAGAAAATAGGCCTGCGCTGTTCTTTTTTCACATCACGGCTACAAATTTTCATGTTCAAATTACGCCTCCGTTACTTGTAGTAGTTCCTTAGCTAACCATTACCTCAGACAGTTCGTTGCCCGCGCTAGGCAAAACGTTTATGTCACCGGGTCACATATCTTTCTGTTCAGACATTTACTCCTATATCTACTACCACTAATAATAATATTATTACGCGTAGATAAGATAAACATATCAGGAATAAACTTCTGCAACTACCTATATAAATCGAGCACTCTGCGACACACATCTGAATTGATTTCCGTTTCTATTGTTATTGTCATATACCTCTCAGCTGTGTTTTACAAGAAAAAATTGAAAATGGCAAGCAAAAAATTAGGTTTTCACCTGTAAAAAGGGTAAATAGTGGTACTGAGTTAAATGCAGTGAGTTTTCTCTGTCAACTATAATCCGTATCGCAGAATGACAGTGACGTTCACATAACGGTAGCAGCTAATCCAAATACGTAAGTAGTGGAAAAAAAAACATCTTTTTAATATATGTCCCATATCCTTCTATTAACTTTATTCAACTCACACGAAAAATAGAAACCAGTTGGCTTTAAGAAGCAATCAGATTTTGTTTGAGTCTGGTCCCTTTTTTGATTTTTGCCCAGACTTAGAGGATCTCACCTATAAAGGCAAGCAATCTAACTGTGGTGGGTGCGTCCAATAGCTGGTCTTCGAACCTCCGTATGTGCTCATTGTTACCAGCTTCTATTGGCTCCGCCCGCTACGTTACTAGTATTCATCTCTTATTTGCTTTCACAAGGTCAATAGGCTGGCTGCCTTCTATTTCGTTGCTGTTTGATGTTCATTATGTAAATTGACTCGTATGTTTAAAAAAATCATTTTCAATATTCGTAGCCCGTTTCATCAACGCATACAGAAGTACTTTCAGACAAAAGAACATCTTTACTGTTATTTTACGCATTTCGACTCTGGAAGCAGTATTGCACGCATCTACAGGTCTTATATAAAGCGCATACATGTAAGGTGTAAGTGTGTGTGTGTGTGTGTGTGTGTGTGTGTGTGTGTGTGTGTTTGAATTGTATCACACTAACAACTGGTTTTCAGGTAAACTGGGTTAGTTTAGCTCATATATGACCAGTGGCTAGTTGGTAATAGCTTCGCCCCGTTACTTTATATGGGAAACAGCATCAGGAGGCATCCTAGAAACTCAACGTCCTCCAGAATGAATCGAGAGCTGGAAGGCAAGGTGAGGACTTTGGGCATCGTTCGCGTTTGCTCCACTGTTGCTTTGTCGACCAGCAATAAGCAGCGCAGTAAGCAGTTGTATATACAAAAGGAATTTCTTTGCCAAAAACCAGAAGCTCCTTTCTCCATTGCCGGGACCGTCTCCCGGATCGGGCTCAACGGACCACACAGTGCCTCTAGTGATGCAGGAAGTGGGAGTACAGGAGATGACTGTGGCCCCCACTCAAACTTCAGCGCTGCCTCAGGTACCGGGGAGCCGCGACAAGTATTACTATCACTAGTACTTCTGGACACATAACCACACTATACCAGAAGAAAACGACGGCGAAACTGGCTTCATCGGCTGTGAGAGGAAGTGTATTATGATAAAGTGCTTATTGCGCGAGACGGATGGCTCTCCGACTCTCTTCACACCTCGAAGCCTTGCCCCTTATTCGTAGTAGCCCTATACAGTCGCCCTACCTCCCATAGCTTTCCTGTTTTTTGGCGGGTATGCCAGGGTTTCCTTCACACAGATCTCTATGACTCCTGCCTTATCCCTTTTCTTTAGCAAGCTCCAGCGGCGGCCATACCACCGATGGCAGACAAGCTCTTAGTTACTCCTTGCACTATTTTCTTCTTCCGTCTCACTTTCCATTTCTTGCTTGCCTCTCCTGGTTTCTACCGAACTCCCGGAAGCAACCTCCTGGCTTTAGCAGCGATGGTCTGCGACCGTTGAAGCAGCCAGACCCAGCAAGGGTGGCCACTCAGCAATGGCTACTGAACGCACTGGTTGTACATCATCAACACGATGCACGAGACGGGTATGAAAAGCAAACAGCCATAAGCAGTAGTTCCGGCGCGAAGGTCTCCTACGAGTAGCACACGCCCCGTTAGCCCCCGAGCCTTCCTACTCGCTGGATGTATACGAATATGGTACACTGTAGTGCAAGTAGTGCACTGTTATAAGTGGTATAAAAAGTGGCGGTTGAGTATGCGTAACCTGTTCAACATATAGGCACCCGGCAGACAATCCTCCTTTATGAAATAGGGTACAGCCTCGTAAGGCTGTCACCCATTGCGGTAGGATATAGCATAACGACGAAAGCGATAAGCAGAAGAGTCTTAGATTTAAAATGGCGCGACACCTCTATTTATATGCGTTCAAAAATAGATGAAGAAAATAGGAGGTGTCCCTCGACCTTTTTTTTCTATCTGTCAAAAAAAACAGGATATACGAGCGTTTTTTTAGCTACTGAGGGTAGAAAACGAAAGAACATCTGCAAACTATATAAAACGAAGTAAATTTCATTGTCCAAATCTCCGTATATTGTCGTCTACCATAGCTGGATGGTGGGAACGCAAAAGCGTTTTCGGAATGGTAACGTGCGGAAAGCTACATGTATGTGTATGCAATTGTGACACCGAAGTCTGAGAAACATGGTCGTACGAATATGGGTGATGGATGAGTGAAAAAACACCGGAAACGGTGTCCGCGGATTTTTGTTGGTTATCACATGAGTCTTTGTTCGATAACAGTACGCAATAGAGTATGACACAAAGTAGTCGCCAAGTATAATATGTCGCCACTGAATGTGTAGCAACAGGATGATGATCGTTATCAGCAGCAGCAGCAGCAGCAGCAGCAGCAGCAGCAGCAGCAGCAGCAGCAGCAGCAGCAGCAGCAGCAGCAGCAGCAGCAGCAGCAGCAGCAGCAGCAGCAGCAGCAGCAGCAGCAGCAGCAGCAGCAGCAGCAGCAGCAGCAGCAGCAGCAGCAACAGCAGCAGCAGCAGCAGCAGCAGGAGCGATGTTTGATATAGCACCGCTGCTTATGGTGCTATATCAAACATCGCTGCAGGGGTAGTGCATGCCACAATTTCGGTCGTATTACTGCCAAGTACTGAGCTTGGTTGTATCCTGGTTCAGTCGCTCTATAGCAGCGTTTGCTGTGGCAGCACCATCTGCCATTCTAACGACCATGCTGAGTCGTTCCCACCTGTGACCAACCAAGATATGCTCGGCACAGACGTCTTCTCCATGCTGACGTCGCTTCGGCAGTACGCTTCGCTGGCGCTCCGTCTCTATCTTCCTTTCTCTCTCTTCGCTTCCGCTTGCTGCTGTATCATTTTGTAGATACATACCGCTGCCGTAAACACACATGCAGTCAAGACGTAAGCGAATGGCCGAGCAGCTGACGAGCACGACTGGCCCACAGCATCCGCATTATGTATGACGATTTTACCATGCATCCTTCACTGGCGTATAGCTGGCTTATTGGCGTACACAGAGAAACACAGACCTGCCGTTTCAGTCGAACGTGCCGTTTCCCACGTTGCACCGCCATCCCCACACAGGGTTGCTCGCTCGAGAGTAATAGGTAAAGCGGCGGCCGTCCAGGCAATGCCTCAACAACAGCCTGCCGCTAACTGAAATAAGAAGTGCCGCGACAAGGGCCAAGAGTATGCTTGGCTTCGTTCGGTGATCTACAGAGCTCTTCCATCAGGACCGGTTCCCCAGTCCCCCTTTTTCTGCAAGCTTCCTAGCAGTGTGAGAGTCGCGCGGGTCCTATAACCTGCTCCCGTGGAGCCCATTCAGACAGGTTCGCATGATCCGTCGCAATATCACCCAAAAACATTGCAGTCCTCCGTCAGTTATAGCAGTAGTCATACTCACTCTTTCAGTGCAATAAGCACCTGCCGCAGTGAGCCTGCTCGCGGTTGTCGGGCTCTGGGAAATGCAAAGGCAACTGCCGGCCTGTAGCGGGTCTACAGTGGCATTAGTCCGTCGGCTGTAGCTGAAAGCCTTGCGTCGTCAATGCCCCCTATTTTCTCGCAGATTGGAGCCTTTCAGTCGAACGCTCAAGAATTCTGACTGACCAGTACTGAGTCAAGCCAAACCTTTTTCCTATTTTAACTACCTAAACCTTGCATTTGCGGCATCAGTGCAATAGCTTATATTAGTCGGGTAGATTGCACGCGAGTCGAGTTTGTGGGGTTACAGGCCGTGTTGCTCCGACAAAGTGCGACGGGAACCGCTTCAGTGGAAGTAGAACTTGGATTCCCCATGGACCAAAGGGGTTTGCAAGCTGTTGGCAAGCAAGCTTTCTAGGCTTAACGCTTGCATTTTCCCAAGTTTCCAGCTGTACATAGACATTTGCATTGCGGTCAGCTATGCACCAACAGGTCGGCAAAGGAGAGCTAGCCAACACAGCAAAACATATTTCGACGAATACATGTTTTTCATCGCTGATAGCCCACTGGGCGTCCGTATCTTATTTTAGCTTTTCCGTTACTGAATTCAACGATAAATTGTCGCTGGTAACAGCAGCAGCAGCAGCAGACGCAAGAAGTGAGGAGGAGTGCGAGGAAGACGGCTGCGGCGACAGTTGCGACGGCGACAAAATTATGCGTTGTAGAAGCGCGGATACGTTAACGCTGAGAATCATCCGGTATTTGCTTTCCGCTACTGGGTCTGGAGCAATGTAGTGTAGCAAGCGAACGAGAGCTAGTGATGATGAAACAGGACGCACTGATGACATTATCAATCCTGCAAGTAGATATGGACAGAAGGAAATTTACAGTTGTCGCGGTAAATTGATGCCGCTTTCAACTGTCTTTCACGTCATCGTTGCTAGAAATCGCTGGAATTTCTCTCATGAAACTAGCCATTTTAACGAAGAGGTGCGCAACGTTGGAGAAACGAGTAAAGCGGAATGAGGGGTGACAGAGAGGTGAGAGAAGGATGGATAAGAGAGACAAGAGCAGAGAGACTGTGTGTGAAATACCTAGTGCACAGTCTAAAAGGCGCAGCGTCCAATGCGAATATGGCCTATTGCCAGCGAGTGCACTGTCGTCGGCATGAAGGGCAAAATAAAAACGACTATTGTAGAACTGCCAAAAGCGGGCGGAGGACTGATGGGAGCGGACGACGCCTCACTGAGGTACTGCTTTTGCTGTGGGTACTACCGCCTCGTGAAGGTGAGCGATGGAACGAAACAGCTAGAGCAGTAAGATAAGTGATTTTCCTGCGTAATCCACTACACGAATGGCAGCGGACTCAGATTCAACTATGGTGCCAAATATGCCTGCCCGCAAGCTACTAGACCGTTTCTCGGAACGTTAAGCGTCACAAATCATTTTTTTTTTTTTTTATCTATATCCCTTTCCTTCTCTTCGGTTTCTCTTCGCCGTTGTGTCAACCACTACAGATTGCTGAAGTGCATTTCGGGAGAAACGTTTGAGCCGGTAGGGCACGACATCTTCATATGCCTTTCGCGTGTCCTTTCTATCGAGTTCCATAAACGAAGCAGCAATGCCTCTTACACTATTGAAAAACAGTTGTGGGCATAGCATTGGTTTTTCCTGGAACTGCACGGTATTGAACCGAGGATACCCCCGCTGATACAACGGATGGTCGTAATATTAGCGGCAACATAGAATCGTTTCGTGGACAAAAAGCTGTGACGGAAGAGGCTACGATACCAGTATCGTAGTGTCAATTTTGCTATTTAGGTGAAAAGGCAAAATCAACGATCGATGTGATGGTCAGTGAACGACAAACCTATGATAGCAATTGTGTGCAACATAAGGAACTGATAGGCGACAATGGACAGGTGGTACTTTGAACAATGAAAAGAGCTCATTACATCGTCCATTTCCATAAATTGAACTATATTTAAACAGCCAAACAGAAAAATTAAGCATAGTAATTATGAATATATATAGAAAAGAAGTAAGCATGCCTTTTTGCTAGAGCTGCTAACAAATGTAAATGAATCATAAAGTGAAAATTGTATGAAAACCGGATTTGAAAGTTACGTAGTAGAAGGGTAGCTGGCGTATCGAACTAACCAGCATCCAAGCCCAGGCTTGGCCTTCAACTTAGCTGAAGTTCATGGCTTTCCCAATTATCTGTATTCGCCCAATACTGACATCTGTTTTGGTATCTATATGATCAAAATCGCTGCTCGTATATAATCGAAATGATCTTCAATCTCTTACGGACAATCAGACTTCATGGGGAATCAGTGTTGCAGAAAAGTTCTAGTAATAGCGATTTTTCTTAGTGAATAATCCGTCCACTGGCATACAAGAATATGTATATACACTATATACTTAGCAGGGCCAATATCAATATATTTGTTCCGTGCCTTGGGTCATATTATTTCATTACTTTTCACTAAACGTTGAAGTATCTATCAGTACGCTAACACAGACAATTTGTCAGATAGTTTGGTCTAGATCTCGGGATACCAGATACCCACGTAGGCTTATTGCGGTATTTCTGATGTTTAAAAGCATCATATTGTCAGTCAGTGGTGTATTGCAATAAAATAAATACATTTTAGAGAGAGTCTGATAGAGACGTATTTAGGTTCGTTTTCTAGCATTTTACAGGCCATTCGCGTCATCCACTTGCTGCCATTCGCTTTTTTCCCAATAACTAAATGTAACTTTAACTTCATCTGTATTTTTTAGTCTCGTAGCGAACGAGATTGTTGGAATTTTTCCGGACAAGATAAGGGCCCTTCGAATATTCGTGAGCGGTTCATTACCTTGCGAACTATCTGCGCTTTCAATTAGAAACTTCAAACAGGAGAAGAGTTGATGCACGTTTACAGCTGGTAATAGGACTGGGGTTCTTCGGGCTGGGATAAAACGAGGTATTAGAAAAAAAGTATGTATTCAACGAAGTACTGCTACATAAATAGCTTACGATTAGAGTAACGCTAGAAAGACGTATGCTAGTAGATTGTATCTAAATATGCAGTCGTCCTCTCATAATTACATTTTCTGAAAATAGATCCCTGCAGCGTACGCAGTGCTTCACCAAGTTCAACCTCACGAACAGATAGGATGGAGACAAGCCGTATCTGGTCTGCCTACTATAATACGGGAGGCATCGTTGTAGAGACGAGATATAAAATATGACCTATCCTAATAGATGGTGTCACGTCACTCTGATGCGAAGCTACTGAGTACCGGTAAATTAATGATCGGTATGGAAATGATGAGGTAAAAATTAAAAATGTAGCATTTATCATATATTTATGTTCTGGTCGGACACCTTACTATTTGGCCAATATCAGGGATCTCGCAGATAGATATTAGTTATTCAACATTGTATCATTATATCTAGACGTTGGTAAAAATTTCGTAACTGGTACAGGCGCAGCCTTGCGAAAAGAAAACCCTTACCTTCGGTTATTTGTGCGCGCTTCGAACGAGTTCCCGCACTTTCTAAGTTAGCGCTTTCAATAAATAAAATACACCATCGTTTATAAAGTGAAGGCAATCGATGTACCAAGTATTGTTCAATAGCATATTTTGACAATCTACTCGGCATGCGTCAGCAGCGAAGCTTATACCGCACCGATGAACAGCGTAATCCGCTATTTAAGTAAATTCATTATTGTTATAGACCGTTTGTTATCGTGATGTAATTTATACCTTTTTGCCATGTAATTAGAGGGGTAAATTTTCGAGATACACCCCCTTTCAGCGTCCCTGTGCCTATGTACCTTTACAAAGCCATCTCCATTCACACAACACGTATGGTAGCCATGCTACACAAGCATTAGAAATATGATTTATTAGGTTTTCTCTGTAAATACAATCACCTCTTGCAAATGCACACGTAAGAAAGTTACACCGATGCGTGTGATCTATATGTGCTCTACCTTGCCGTTACTGTTGCTGCCGAAGAGTGTCGTTATACGCTTGAAGGCCTGTGAATGCTGTTACGCCCTATCGGCGGACCTTTGCCGATAGATCTTCGCGATTGAGCACGATTATACGATTCTTGTCACGGGGAAATAACGTAACGCAGATTCCCTATCTGTTTCACACACAAACTCTATCTACGATAAACACCGAATCAGATCGTATCCGTTGAACTGAATACATATAGTATGCTTGATATATAGTCGTTTTGCCATACCCACATACAAGCACACCTGCACTATCTGCTCAAATTTGACGGAAATGTAACTGCAGTGAACAGATCTCCATTGTTAGATGTTTGTTTATAAGAGACGTTTTTGCTCGGAGGCAAATCCGTAAACGTTTAAAGTCACATAGCAAATTAACAAAGGAACTTTAGAGTAGATTCAGAAGACGTTTTCCAAATTTAATTTAAAAAAAAAAGCTTACGCCATCTTGCATTAGAGTCAGCTTTACCTCAGAGGGGGGATGGGGGGGGGTTCTACACAATATTTCATTGAGCCCATTTTACCGGAGAATAAACGTAACGTAGCTTCGTTCCAATCTATGGAGGACACCAATTAATAGAGTGCTGATCATAACTTGTCTGGTAAATTGCCACTCAAAGGACAACTCGTCAAGCGCTGATCCATGCACATATGTGTAGGAATACTGAATGTGCTATTTAACATACAAAAAATGATCCGAAAGTGAGGGAATAATATTAGCAAATAAAAACAACAATTACACCGTTACTAGCAATACAAGTTAATACGCAGTAAAAGTCACACACTTTTCTTTTACTATTAAAAAACAAAAAAGCGCACACTTTTCTAGACATGGTGATCAGTTGGTCTCACGTTTAGTATAAAACGAGCGACATTTTTATGATATATAGAATTTTCTGAGCTGCCTCTATCCTGTTTGCTGGGCAGCTTTTGCACGGGTTATCGTAAGGGAAACGGTGTCCGAGCATTTTACCAGCCACATGACTAGCGGCAGTTTACGAAATACAGCCTATTTAATTTGTTATAAGGTTGATTATATAAGTTATTAAGTTCTATACTTTATTTCTAGGTAGTGCTCTGATTTTGCTCGTCGAAGTGTCCCACAGCTTCGGGCCCATATCCCAGTAGTTGACTGCATACGGAACTAAATCCCACTGTGGGACAACTAAATTATCTAACAGAAAATTTCATTCGATAGACAACTTATACTTTGAGATCCATTTCTACAGCAATGTCATACCATGGCTCAAAACCTATTTTAGTTTGTACAATAAAAGCATCCGTCGAGAAGTTGTCTTCTTATGCCTGACGGATGAGGTTATGGAGTCAATGGGCATTCGGGTGGTACGGTTTCGGCCTATTCTCACATTCGCCCGGCGAGATACGCTTCTTAATTCACAGATCCGATTTCGCTCCTTTTTTTCCTCCTCAACCTGTGTAGGATTCTTTCTGACGTTTAGGCTGTGTCCTGAAAGAACGAATGCATTGTTCAAATTTGTCGTTTCTTTTCGTTGCATCTTCTGCTTTGCGTGGCCTTTGTTTTACACAAAGGAAGTAGAGAACGGGGGGGGGGGGGGGCGAGAGCGAGAGGAGGACAGAGAGAGAAAGGTCTCGAACGAGAAGAGCTCCAAGCTGCAGTAGCTGTGGCCGAAACTTTGGCAACCATTCTGTTTCGTAGAATCTGTGTCTTATTGATCGTACGATACTGTTAACGAGAAAACACAGAGATTGCTATGATACTTTGAGCTATTGAACCGTCGGGGCTGGCCGGGTAAATTCGAAATGACGCCAAAATTAGACACTACCGCCATCGCCTACGAGAGATTCCGGTCCACTAGAATTCGCATTTACTTCGCTCATGCATGAAATCAGATCGGTCAGACAGCCTTTACAGCGGCTTTGATGGTCACACACAGAAACCTACAAACGCTCTTGCCGCCGACCCGCATCTTCCCTTCGAGGAGAAACGATATTTTGCCCATATTTACTTAGAACTCGTCCTTCGGCTTTTGCAGCGAGATACAGTTGTGGCTCATCTAACGTACCGGCGGGATGATACCGTGCCACCCCATAGGTGTACTTACTGCACACGCATAAGCCACAATTATCGATATAGACAAACAAATAGATAACCAATCACGTTTAAAGATAGATAGGGTGATCGATGCCGATGCTCAAACTGATTTCCTGCAAATAAGAACGCAGTTGATGTGTTGACATCAGCCACAAGGCACGATGAAGATACGACGACTGTGAACATACACTTTATCCTATCGTACTGGTGCTACTTCAGTGGGGCCCATTTTGATGCGTCCCGCTATGCAATAGATATGGGTTCGCCATTAAGCAATGCTAGCTTAATTATCAAAGTAATATAGAAATTATAAGAACAAACGGGTCCAAGTTTGCGTGCTGCATGAATGCACAATAACAGCCCCGGATTTTTTCTACCGAAATAAAGTGGATTTATTTTCTGACGTTCGACTTGTGAAAATATCTATCATCGTATGATTAGTGCACTGTTCGATATCATTCAGTATCCACAATTCGCGGATCGATTCTCTGAGAAATCAATAGGAAGACGATTAAAAACGTCTTGAAGTTCTGATCGATAATCGGTCTTCACGTGTAAACTAACAATTTGACGTCGCCATGATAGCGACGATGCGTATTTTATCGATCCGATAATCAAACTAATATTAATTGAACGAAACACTGAGGTATCATATCTAACATAACATTTACTACTTGGCCTAACCTAAAAGGACCAATGACACATCCTAATTGTCTCGACGCGTCCGCTAATAGCCGTTCATATATTTCCTCTGCTTTCGTATCGTTAACGGTGCAACTAAGACTGGGGCATTGCTTTCTAACAAAATCAATTGAGAGCTCGAATCGAAATAAATCGAGAATCTCTCAATACTGATGGTGCTAGCTGTCGTGGGTAGGTTTTTCCCGTCATCAAGAATAGTAAAGTTACTCTATGTCGCAAGATCATCATATGATCCACGAAGAATGGCATGCTTTTACAATCCCTTTATAAATAAAAAAAGAAAGTCAACTGTTATTTAGACTAAACAAGGATGTAGATTCGTTCTTTGTTTTATTATTTAGAATAAATAATTACAATTATAACGAGATTATTTGTCATTTGTTCGCACATTTTATGAGCGAAACTGTGCAGGATGCTATAGATATATGTATATATATATATATATATACAGGATGTTACGCTTTTTTGGCTGATTGTATCATTTAACAATCACTTAGAATACTGCTACACAGTTATTGTTAAGATTATGCAGTAGTACCCTCTTTCTCAAAAGTGATTTGTCCAGCGAGATCGACTTCATTCTTCATGTTTTTCGTGCAGAAGTCATCAGTCTCTCGCCATAATGGACCGACAACGTGGATTCACTTCTGGAACGAGACTCCAGTACGTCCCTGACCGAGCTACGATATTACGAATGATGTTCCGGCGCGGTTTACGGAAGTATGTTGATCTGGTGCGGTTTGCAGCTTACGAAAGGTAGACACCCATGTTCAGATCCTCGGATTCGGGGACTTTACAGATACCGTGTGAAGCGTCGGCCGCAGCGGCGAAGCACACGGTCCCCTGGACGCACGAACAGGATCGGTCACAGAATAGGCCAGCTTCGATCGTGGCTTCGCAAGCCTCCTCCACGACGACTCCATCTTCGGCAATCTCGGCAGCAGTAGCGGTAACGGCTTCAGCAGCTGCCTGGCACACGGGGCATTGTGGGCACTCAGGTGCCGGCTCACATTCAGGACATTTCTCTGGCACAGCAATGGCCTCTTCAGAAACAGACTGCTCAGCGACGCGTTTTGATTTCTTCACCTTGGTCTGCTTTTGTCCTTTAACTTTCTGATTTTTTGAGTAGTACGCGGCCTTCTCATTCCTTCCAGATTTGTCGATATTCTCTTTGACGTTGGCCTCTTTACTATACTTCGAAGCCTTAACACCCCTTTTCATGCTCCTATCTTTTGAGACGGCGCCTTGTTGACCGTTTTCGAAGCCTTTACCGGATTTTCCTGACTCGCTTTTCTTAGCGGCGTCGGCCGAATTGGCCAGGCAGACAAGGGCAATCACCGACACCAAAAGCACGATCGTACCGACACGCATTGTGGTATCTTACACTTTTATAGATCTTTTTAGGAAACAGAATTCGCTCTCTGTTCACCACTTGTCTCTATATGACGACTGAGTTTTGTAATCGATGTCCTGAAAGCACTTTTTAGCCGAATGCTGCCACGGATTGAAGAGCACTTGGTGCTGCCGCCGTTGCTTAGCTTGCTTGAACGGTCTTTTATCGTGTTCGTCGTCTGCAAGTCGTTGAGTGGCCGCCGTACCGGAGAAGAGTTGCCTCTCGTAGCCAGTGGTTATCTATTCAGACCAGCAAAGCGAGTGGGGGGGGGGGATCAAGCAATGTGCGTCAATCACCAGCGGCGACACACCCTGCTTAAGTGAGCTTTGACAATGGCTGTCACTAAATATTGTTCGGCACAAGATAATTCCGCTCTATTTAGAGCGTGCGCATATCAGTACACCGCCAAATGCCAACACCACAAATCATTATCTACGACATTGTACCAACAGTAATAGGCATTCGTTTGAGAAGGCCTAATCAAATCGCACGTAACCAAGTAACGTACCAGGCAGTGGCTGCAGTGCAAGTAGTGTCTAAGCAGCAGCGTTGTTAGTGGAAATGTCCACCCGCTGGTATTACACATGCGTAACATATGCAAGCCTTTTTGCTTAGATAATGTTCGTACGCAGGTGGAGGTCACACCAAGTCGTATTAGGTGACAAGTTAGCCGTCAGGTCCAACCAGGCTAATGGCAAAAACAGCAGAAAGACTTCGGGTAGTCACATGATGAGCCTTGCACGAGTGAAATCTCGCATAGAGGCGGCGGCGGCGGCGGCGGCGGCGGCGGCGGCGGCGGCAGTAGCGACGGTGGAGGCAGCTGATGTGTACCTGCACTAAAACCAAGAAGAGAGAAAGAACTCATATTCCAATGCGCTTGAAGGTCGCTTAATCGTCCCTAGAGGGAAACATGTCCATTAAATGGCGTCTCCAAGATGACGACGGACGGTCGGCGAACCGCCACCAGCCATTGGACACGATAGCGTATGCGGGTAGCACAGGTCGACTCACTGGAGTGCCAGGACAATGACGAGAAGCGGGAAGCAGTGTGTAAGCCGCACTGTGGCTGGCTCCCAAAAACGTAGAACAAGAATTGAGTGTTTGAAAAATGTCCCTATTGGGGCCCTCCAGGTGTATGCCATAGCTGCCACCAAGAGTGCACACAGTCAAGCCGTCAGGCCCTAGCGAGGCCTAAGGGGCGGAACAGGGGAGTGGGCAAGTACGGGCAAGTCTGCCAGGCCTCGGGCCTGGTGGCTTTGGTCCTCTGGGTATCGAAGGAAGCACATGCGAGCTTGTGGGACCGACGTAGCAGACTAAAGTACACTGGTTCTTGATTACCTAACCGCCACCGCTGTCCAGTGTTACATACGCCCCCTTTCTGGCCAGCCCAGTTTCCCATTTCGGTACTACAGCAACGGCGTGAAGAGGCTTTGGAAGGAGACGAGGAGGGTTCGCCTTCCTATAGAAAACGCCAAGAACGGCCAAGCGGTCGAGCAACTATCGCGGTGCCGGCCACTAAACAATAAATGAGGACAGTTGTTTTGAAAAATATTTGTAAACAGTTATGTCGTCAAACGCTACTGCTGTCTATCACCTTAAGTCGGCCAGTGTCTATCATCAATGAGCCTCCCGAATAGCCTAACAAGAGATTTGATATAATGTTGGCAAGCAAAGCGTAATATTATTGGATAATATATCAAATTAAATAGTATGTATTTTTGTTGAATATTTTATGGCATATTATCCTTTACAAAGTGACCGGACTGTGCTGTAACTATAATTATTCGTATGTATTCCCCTTCTCAGCAGCCAGTGGAACAAAGTAATGACTTGCCAAAATAGTACACTGATAGTCAATACCATCTCATCTATGGATATATCCGTGATGTTACGTGTCGCATAGAGGCATGCCCGAAAACAAACACAGTTTTACCATCGTTTCGTGTTTTTATTGTGATTTTTATATGACAATACAGAAGCAACTAACGAATCATGCAATGCTATTGGCCGAGCATTTAGATAAATTTGACCAATGTCTGCCACTTATGTGGGCTAACCCGTTTCGATAGCGGAAAACCGGGTTTCAAGATGAATACCATCACTGAGCTGCTTGTGTTCCTGATCAGAATTTTCCGGATTCCGAATCAGAAATTCACTCTATATCGGGTGGTTGAATCGCATCGAACTTTTGCCATCTGAACCGACACAAAGTTCTCAAATGATTTTTCCATTTTATGTCTATTGAACAGCAAATTAGCTCATCTTCCTAACAGAATGTTGCCCATTCTAAAACGAAAACGTCCTGAAAGCAAACTGCAAGTCCGTATATCGAACTGTATAACACAGGGAGGCAATATCGGCCAGGGTACGGTCAACTAAGTGAACCCTTATGTTTGGACGTATATAACACGAAATGGTATCAATGGCTGGTCTACAAGACGAACTGCAGGGGTCTTGTTGCTTCAAGGCACAGCTCAGTCTAATCGGCATACACATATACTTGCGTATATGAACATCAACCTATCTTAGACTGTGTGTTATCGCGACTGTTGTATCATGTCTAAGGCTTATTAAAATACACGTGCACGCACATGCACTTTGTCATGACCTGTCCTGGCAGCGACCTGAGGAACCGTTATGGATTCAATAAAGCTATCTAGTAATGCATAACGTTCCGAATAATAATAACTCTAGATGATGGTTAGAGTGGACGTTTTTTTATTGCCAGATAAATGAATTTTGGTCTTTGACCGAGCTAGCTTGGCATTAAGCTTTTAGCTAAAAGTAACTTTGTTGCTCAAAGATAGATATTTTATCTCCAGCCTTTTCTATAGACGAGGTGACGGCGTATGGGGTAGCCTGTTTGCTTGCTAAACTTGAGGGGCACATGGCAGTTCAGATTTAGATCCGAGAATCGGCACACTTCGTTCTTTGCTGGAAGCCAGTTCTTCCTTTATTATTATTCCTTCATTAGATTATCTAATGGCAGTACCGGATGTAAGACTCGAAACAAACAACTGATTTTATCATTGGCTGTCCCTGTAACTGTATATAATTTCCCTATTACTATATTGAGTTAGACAACTTCTGACGTACGTTATAGAAATATATCGATCTCTTGGAAAATTCTTCTTGGAAATTACGAAATCGATATCGGCCACTGTAGGCCACAAAATAAAGAAATCCCTGTCGAGGCAAGTCTACTAGTACGATTCTTTTTTCTTACCCGTGGAAACCGTTATTTTCAAGATTGTTGACTCACAGAGCCCTACCACATCCGAAGACTGCTTTTATAAAAAGTCATTATCTCTATGAGCTTGTTATCGCATCATTAAGCTAAAGTTGTAAATAAATATATATATGACAACAGCGTTCGGGTTTTCTAATCGGCATTGGCGTTCCTTGCGTTTAACGCACATCGAGGCCCACGTACGTCTATTGTGGTGAACGTTGTGGAAAAACGCTAAATAAAAATGGGGACATTTTGAAGAAAGCAGCAATATTTTTCATTCGTCTAAATCTCTAAACGCATAAAAAGATGATTATATTAATTAAAACCTTTTATTACATCATCTAATGATGGGTATGCTACGTACACGTCGCGATGTTACAAGGTGTGTTCTTCAAAGAGTAAATATACTACATTGCGTTTTTAAACAAGTTTTATAGTTACTGCATTGATTTCAACCCTTAGTAACTGCTTGACAATAGCTGATATGTACGTATGTATATGACGCGAGAAAGTTTCTCGGAACAAGTAGAAAAATACGTTCGTTTAACCCTCTCCTTTCTGATTAGCAAGTTGCGAATAGCAAGCAACAAGGAAAAATTGTACTATTTATTTGTATGGTAATTAAGTGTAAGTTTAAGTGGTTTTTGTTTTAGTAGCATCTATCGTGCAAATCGTCCACGTTATAAGTTATGTTTCAGCTCACTTTGCTGGACCGTTAATCAGAACACGTAACATATTCTGAATAAATTCGAAACGGGTCGGGCCGCTAACAGTCATCTCGTCAATGCCAAAGCTGCCAGAAGCTTAACATTGCATTTTTCATTTCAAACGTTGTAAGCTTTATGGGTCTAAACGCAATCGTCGATACATTTTAGGGTACACTGTGACTATACTGCAGTCGTGTATGCTTAAATTGTATTTACTGTCAGCGTAAGCACGAGAACTATCACTGAAGCTCAATTTTCAAACAGATAACAGCCTAATTATAATATGGACTTGAACAGCACAAGCAGAAGGACATTTGTATCTTAAAAAGGTTGAACAGAGTTTAGAAAACACAAATGGACTACCAGTAGGGTCATGTGATCTGTACCACATAGTCCGTATCGTTCAGCGGTCATCCTCTAACTAATGCTACCTATATATAGCAACAAGGAGCACAGGAATAATATCACAGGCACTGCGCGGTCCATGCTATACACAAGAGGTGCCCGATAAAAGAAGGTGTAGAAGGGTCACTGGTAGTGAACCTCTGGAACGCGAAAGCAGCGACCAATCTCGCCAGAAGTTTGCTGCTTAGATTCCCTTATTTATTACTGCCTTCATTACAACCACTACTAACTCGCACTGCAAGCGCATAGCCACTGGTAAAGCAACCTCTGACTGCAGCGCGAGATGGTTAAGAGGGTGCGCGCCAGTACAGAGCCGCTAAGAGACAGTAGATGGCTGTTTTCATACTGGAGTGCGTCCGTAGAAGTCACCCATTTCGGCGATGTTCGGCCATTGTTGGCAGCATAGCAATTGCCCCTATGCCAACTAACACTCTACTGTTCTCTATTGTATTGTATAATTCTGCTTTATTCTGTCCGCGTTCTCAGCCCTCTTCGTTCCGACCTTTCTTTGTAGTCCCCATTGCGTCCCGTTTCACAATCGACCACTGCTAGCACTACGGTGCCTGTTCCTTCTCGTCTTCCATCTCTTTTGATTCTTTTCTCTCCCCAAAACTGCACACGAAGTGCCCCGTGCCCCTCCGCGGTTCGCCGCCTTCCATCAGATCTTCTCTGTAACGGAAATCAAACTAGCGGAAGTTGCAATTAGCCGAAAAGAGGGAGATGTGAGTCTAGATTGCGACGCTCGCGTCAATGGCAGCCTTCAGCTAACTGAGCAACACCATAAGCCCCAATACTAGCCCTGTCCCTAGATATCCTAACACCCATGTAGACCTGGGCATCCTTTCGGGCTTACCTAGTCTTACACACGAACTCTTCTATCCTAACTAGACTCTTGTCTATGTCGGAACGTAGTTATGGCCGTAGGATATATATAAAGTTTATTAGTGCGTACACGTGTGTACGATACAACCGAAATACGCATGTGTGCGAAAAGAAAAGACAACAATCCAATCATATATTTTCTTATCGGTATGTTGAACGATGTTAAGCTGTTTATTCATTGATCAGTCTGGTTAGTGAAATATGACCAAAAGCAATCTATGGGGCAAAAGCGACAGCTGCGGTTTTTGAGGGGAATGTAACATTTATGACCACTACAAGCCACAATCATATTTTCGATTGAGCACGTGAAAACGACTTCGAACTAAAAGCTATTCATTGTATTTTTTTCGCATTTATCGCATTCCTATTATAAGCCATCTTTTTCGTTTTGCCTCTTTGTTGCCCTGCATTCCCTCTTGTCCAGTAGCCGATTCGTAAGGGTCGGTGTTCGTGAGCGAAGTCTAGTGTCTGCTGGTAGATCTGGTTGGAAAGAAGCTAAAATGAACAAAGGCGGTCCTAAGGTGATCAAGATCGCCGGTCGCATTGAGGGCAAGGGGGCGGCGGCATTATATTGTATGTTGATGGCGCCGCTGTTTCTCGAAGCCATGTTCTCTTGTCGTACTGCGGTGTCCGTTGCTGCCATTACGTTGCTGTATTTTGCCCTTTGTCTTGGTTGGCTTGCAAGCCTATTCTGTCCGGATGGCCTGGATTGGAGCCGCGGGCCAGCCAGGCGTTTGTTATTAGGTGATTAGACTAATAGGCCGCCATGAAGTAGGTTGGCTGCAGAGCCCGCTAGAGCCGGCAACGGAGGCGACACAGACAAGGCAGACACTTTTCTTTGTATATCGACACACGCCCAAGCTCCTAGACTTGTACCGACGCCACACGCTGCACATATAGTCTCAGACGTTGCTGAGATAGAATCGGGCCGAATAGAATAGCGGATGGGGCGCCAATGTAGCACAATTGGAGCGTTGTACTAGCGCTATCTGCATCCGGGTGTCTGTATTTTTCTCATCATCCCTGTGATTTCACTGTGTGTCCCTACGATAGGACGCGTATCTTGGCGATGATGGCAGTTCTCGACGGCCAGTGCGGCCTTCCAGATGAGGGCGCTGCTCGGGCTTATTTGGGAAGGGGCCGATACCCGCGTCTACTGCTACTGTTACCGCCTTTGCTGGTAGTTACTTATAAGAAAGCTGACACTTACCTGCGAGACGCGATTGCGATAGGGATGCGACACGACAGAGGTATTGACGAAGCGCGATGTGTGGCGGAGCTCCCTTGGCAGTGGAAACGAGTAGATTTTCATTTAACTAGGGCTTCCTTCATTATCTAATGATGCACATATTTATGATACATAAGTAGCCTACGAATGCGAGTACTTAGTTGGAGGCAGTAGCGCGAAGGTTTCGGCTATCAGTCGAACAGTTTATACTACCATCATGTTTGATAGGTTTAATGGCAGCTTAACGTGAGTCGAAATCTTTCAAGAACCGTTTCAGCGCATTGGGGCTGACTTTTTTTGAGTTATGCCTGTAAAAGGGTTGGCTGTTGATGACTCTATTATATAATTGATTGTACAGCATTCGAATTCAGATATCTATCTAGAAGAAACTGCTTGAAGAGAACGCTAAACTATATATACGTATATATATATACGTCTATATATATATATATATATATATATATAAAATTAGATGAAACTCTCGTGATGATTTTGAATCTGTTCAGTGCCGTACAAGACAATCAAGCTTGGACCAAGAAATAGTTAACAATGGGTATACATATATTAGCACGGACATATCAGCACCACCTACTACTTGTGTATAGGTAAAAAGATATTTTTGTATTAAATTGGTAGAATCATTTTCGGATCACTGTCTACTGCTACTATGTATTAACCAAAGATTCCTGTATTTACTCGTATGCTATTCCAGCACCCGTTCATAGTGCGAAACCTTGTTGTGAAAAGTTAAAAAACGTACATAGGGTTTTGACCAATAAGCTTCAAGTTCGGCTGGGGCATATCTAGCGTACCAGGCTTTGAGCCAACGTAAGTGAGAAGGCAATAAACTTTTTGTGTCTTTTCTAAATATAGTTCAAGTTAATGTTAATAGATAAACATTAGTAACAGCGCATTACAATAATAATATATAAAAATAAGGGTTTCTGAAAACGTTCACATTTGCTTTTTCTACTTCTTCTTGCGGGTTGCCCCTATCTACAGGGCCGCACCATACAATATCGACCGTCGTAACTGCTATCATCTTGCCAATTTACAACTTTCTTAGTGCATTTTTGTCCGACCCACTCCCCAATACATGTTTCTTGTTTAGTTATAGTGGTACCACAAACACCCCAGGTGTCTATTATATATTTTGCCGCACACTCGTCCGTAAAAATCTTCAAAATTCATAAGTAACCTCCTTTGGACGGTACGCACAATTTCCTTGCTTCCTGCTACCTCTAACTGTGTGACCATTCGCTCGTTTGTCGAAATGAGCAAATACCGAAATCGAGGTCACTCCCGGTTATCATAATTAGTCCTTCAACTACTATCGATTAACGCACTAACGATATCTGCCCTTTTGCTGAGGCCATTAGTACAACTGTTACCTAACAGTTAGAGAATACGCTTGCTATAACTGCTCAGAGTTATAGAGAATCCTCAGAATATGTAATAAATTAAGTGCTTATTTTTTCGCCTGTATGTCTCATTTTGTCAGATTTACACGTAATCCATAGACAACCCTTGTCATAGAATTTCCACCTTATTCAATGTGATTGCTAAGTAGATGCGGGTGAACCTCGATCGTTTACGCTCGACCACAGTCGGCAATGAGACAGCCTTCGTGCAGACACCTCGATTTACTAATGACGCTATGTAACAAATCTAACATAAGAACTCGTCGTGGACACGATACTTCACTTCTGTTCATTTTCCGTAGATGCGTTTGAGTCTGTGACTTGAACTCGAGCCATATAACTGGCCACAGTTCAATCATATGAGCTAAATCTCGAAATATAATTAAGTGTAGTCTAGAATTTAATATATTATTCAATTACAGGTATAATTACCAATAATAATTACGATAGTCGAAAGTGTTTTCTCTTTTCTAGACAGTCTATTACTCTACTGAACTAATGTGGTTGTTCTTAGAAAACTCATTTCAAAACAACGTTCGAAACAAAAAAACATATTTTTTTGTTTTTTTTTGCAGAAATTCGTTTCTGTAAATTATATATCACCGCCGGCTGTAATCGCCTTTTTATAAACTGCAGCGTAATTATGTCAGAATAACCGTAACGAGTTCGCCTTTTCGCCCAGGCTTGGTATTTACTCACTGTTGAATTTCTTTTTCCAAAAGCGGTTTGATACTGCGCCTGCAGTACACGGCGTAACAAAAGTAGGAAGTATCGATCTGTCTATTTAAACGATTTCAGTTATTTCAAGTGAGATCAGGAATCATAATCGAATAGGCCCATTGTGATATCTTGCAGTAATATGGGAGTTAAATATACTAACTTTGTCCAGTAATGACCAGGACAATTCAGGACTAGTATATATAACAAGGCATGGGTTCGAAGTCGGGAATTCGCAATTGGACCAGCGCTCTTAACTCACTCAAGGGCAGAAGAAGTGGCTCTGAACTCGAAGCACTTATATTTCTCATTAATCCCGCTAAGCAATTTATATGTAACTAGGTGACTGAAACGCACGTAGCTTGTTCGACACACGTCGATGTGATGGACGCATTATCGAGCGTTCAATTGCTAAAATTTACACGCAACACGCGATCTAAATAGAGGCATCAGGTACCATCGATGGACGAATATCATTGTTACTATGTATTGTGTCACCTCGCTCTATTACACTTAATTAACTATTGTGCTATCTTACCATAACAAAGGCAGTATGCACTGTCTAAACATTAACTGTTTTGCCCCGCACCTGCACGCGACGAAATGCTTCTATTTATGACACCTACTTCTCACTCCAATATTCCACAGGCTATTTTAGATTCTACGAAAGAGCAAAGAGCCTAGAAAGGAAGCGAGGGCCAAATTGTATTTTTTTTTTCTTAGAAGAGCCTCCCATATCCGGTTCTTGAATACGTCTCTTGTGCTCTCTCTTGCCAATCCTTGCCTCGCTTCGAGCCAAGCGATTCTCTATTTCTCTACTTCTACCTTATCGTACGCCCCGTTGAACCCCCTCCGTCTCGTTTACTATCTCACTTACTCTTTCTTTCTCTTCATTTCTGTTGTTTTCAACACTGTGCAGATTTTCTGAATATTCCGAACAGTGCCACCCTGTAACTCAAAGCAGACGTTTCTCGCTACCAGTTCTTTCAGCACTTGGATTGAGCCCCACGCTCTAGGTTGCCAAAGCTTTGTCGGGGCTTCGAGCTTCTTCGAGGTTCCCCTTTCATCCCTCGCATTCCTCGCTCCCTTCCTTTTCAGTTAGGTTGGAGCAGACGCATTCGCTCGCCACCTCGCTACCTTCACATCTTGCCTTCACCTCTTCACTGGCGGGAGTTAAAACGTTTTAGTCCCAGTCTACAGGCTGCAAAAGCTTCTACGGCGGTGCTGTCGGGAGAAAGAACCGGCCCGCTAGCCAACTGGCCCCGAGTATAAATCCGTACGGGAAATCCATTTATAAGTGCAGTCTTCGGGCCGCCTCAACCACCCAACCGAACCGACTGCCGGTAGCAAACCAAAGCCTCCTTCTTTAGCCAGCTGCCCACCAAACCCGCAATCGGCGGTGGTGCGGGCCAGTGGTGCCTACATATAGATCCCAGTTGAGCACCGCTAGCTGTTTAGCCCGTCGTTCGCTAGTTGATTCGCTGGCTCGAGATTTGCTCGTTTCCTATCGTTTACCAGTGTTGTCTGTAGACCATGGGTTTCCTCTTACTGCTTGTCTTTAGCCCGTTTCACCTCTGTCCGTTTCCCCACCGCTTTTGGCTTCTCCATCTTTCGCCTAGCTACGCGTTGCTTGAACCATTCCCTAGCGTACCCGGCCCGCGTTAGACCTTTCCTGGTAGCTGATGGTGCTTTCTTTCCCTGTCGCGGCCACGGAGCGAACAAGGCAAACTCGCGCGAAGTAGCGAACCTAAGACGCGGACGGCGGCGAAAAAGCTAGGGAAAGTGGGGTATCAGAGTCCAAAGTTATTACCGCAGCAGCAGATACCGCCACGAGCAGGACCCACAGGGTGGCACCGAGTCCCGTTAAGCGAGCTATTGCCTGCATTGCTGGTCTAGGCGTTGTACGGGGTCGGGCGCAGGCACGGGTTCTATGCTGCAGCAGCAGCAGCAGCAGCAGAAAAAGGAAAAAGAATATGATCAATCGAGGACGGGGAAACGTAGTATTTGTGCCTCGCTCACTGCCGGCCTTGGCTGAGGGCTGCCCAATCGGCGTCCGTGGGCCGGCACAGAGCCCCACTTCGCGTAGCCACAACCATCTCTAAAGCGGCTCGGTTAGCAGTAATAGTGGCAAAGGCGATGGTCGTGCTCAGCCACCGGTGGTTCGCTAGATAGGAAGCAGTGTCGCCGTTCGCGGAGTTCTGTTACCATACGTGCAGTGAGTGCCCAAAAATCTCTAAGGAGGCTGGCACTCTGGGTGGTTAGAATGGCAGAGGCAACAAACGCCTTGGATTCGATCAACGCAAATAGAGAGAATGGCCTGACCGAATAGAGGACTCTAACACTCCAATATTCGCGTACGGAAACCGACGAAATGGGCGGGTGGGTCGTAAATGGGAGCAGTGTCTGAAAAATGGAGCTGGCAAGTGCCACTTTTGACTCATTCTGTTCGACGATTGCGACCACCATTCTGTCCGTCTTGTGCTTTGCTGCGGTCGCGACGCCGCATTCAGATCAATCATCCTGTTCTATTTATTACCTGTTGTCGTTTGTTGTTATCTCGTCAACGAAAGCAACAGTGGTCTTTTATGATCGAGTCTATTATTTATCTATTACATATACAGTAGAAATATGATGGAAAATGGATAGTTTTTTGACGATGCGAGTTTTTCGACTCTGTCGCATTTGGGAGATATAGCACACGAGGCTTTAGGTGAGCTTGGCCCTCCCTCTGATGGCGAATCCGCTTGAAGAAGCACGTCAACAGGTTGTTGCAACTACAAGAGCTAATGAACATAACTATTTCCCTTACGGCGCCTATCATTTGATGCACGAAGTGGAACTAGCCTTGAGGTTACAGTTGCACGATGGCTGCAACTAACCGTACTTCGAACGGTGTTTATATCATTTTCAATACACTTATATATGTGATATCGTTATTAATCATACGCGTATATTATGAACGCGGACCGTATCGTAAGACTCAACTGTTCATGTTACCTATATTCTTCGACGGGCTCTTTGTTACGATATTCTATAGTAATTATATTACTTTCGCTGCTAGATACTAGATGCTAAGTTCTTGTAGATAAAAGAACAGAACTGTATAAGGCATTATGTAAATTACCGTACAGCAAAACAGTTAAAATCAAGGACTTACCTACTCTAATCGGTGCGTCTATGTCGTTCTTCATCATTCTATTTGCCAATTTTAGAGCTTTTGTTTCTACCTGTTACCAAATAGCTCTAATCGGTGGGCGTTCGACGTCTGTACCCGCTAACTAGAACCAGCAAACACGGTAAAAGCGTCCGCCGTTAGAACGATATCTAATAGATGCTTTGCGATAACGAATCGGACGGTTACTCTTAGTTGACAAAACTTTGAAGTAAGAGCTTGCAATAATCTTCGAATTGACAACAAACACCTATCTGGCTATTACTTTACGTCCTACAGTGAAAAGTAGGGCCACAAATAAGTGTCCGTCTCGAGGTACGTCGTCCGAAACCGTTTACGTAACGGTCTAAAATTTTGAATAACTTCACAACAAGGTACCATTAGCAGGCAGGATTTGATAAACACTACGCTAATGTTTCGCTTTCGACGATTCTAAACGAATAGGGAGTATCAAAGAATAATGAATCGAGAACTAAATATGCGGCTGAATGCGAAAATTAATTGTTTTTATTATATGTAGTGATGTGGGTTATGATGATAAGAGCTTTGGGGTTTCTCCTCAAAGATTGGTAAGGAAACACTAGGCCACTAGTCTAAGACCACGAAGGACACAGCTATGTTTCAGAACCGCAAGCAAGAGAACAACTCCATGTGAACCTCGTGAGCACCAGAGCGCATGGATAATAAACTATTGGGCGGCTCATTATGAATTTCGACGAACCGTGTGTGTTGAAATGGTAATGTAATCTGAATACGAAAAGCGACGTATCATTGCTCTATCGTACTTCTACTTGTTCAAGCCCCCCAAATAGTTCCTCAATTTCAATATATGTTTTCGTTATGGCACCTCATATATGGTTACGCAACGTCGCGTGTTTGACATCATTCTTACTTCGATTTACTGTTGAATGCAAAACCCAGCCTTAAAGTAACAAATACAAGAACAGCGAATTAACGCTATAATAAGGCATGATATTTTGTTAATAATAATATTTGATTGAGTGCTTGTTCGCTTGTATCGAGGGTGCCCAAGGGAAAAACGACTGCATAACAGTTCAGCTTTTGCTCACTACAGGTATACTCTACGAGCTTTGGTTCCGCTGACTTTGTTTCGACTCCGTCACGATCACAGCCGTTTACTATCGACTAGTGTAAAATGTTATGGCTATTAAAAGCGGTTGAAGATATTTCGGTCTACAACGATACATACAGCTACGCAGAACTAGGAACACGGGTCTTGGCTATTTATAAGATCTATCAACAACTTCTCCTGCTGTCTAGCCTTTCGTCTTGACACCATCTAAATTGTCGGTCTAAGCTGACTACCTGACTCGCTTACGACTCAACGACTTTTCTGAATTTCCTTCTTTCTTACTATGATTGCCTCCCTGGTAAGAGGCAGTAGCAACACAGCCGCGTGGCGGAAGATTCGAACAAAACAGAACAACGTAGACACAACTGTGCGCGTATTCGACAGAGCACGAGCCAGCTCGACGAGGAAGGCCCGACCCTGTTCTGTGGCCTTTGGATTCAGTTTCACTTCGCACGTTCCGTTCGCTGATGACATGTGAGATTGTGTGGGGGGTTTGAGCGTTGGCTAGGTAGGACCAGGCTGGGACGATCTACGAGGAGTTCCCCAGGACGGGATGTATACGGCTCACGCTCCGCCTGCTGCTTCTGCTTTTCCGGCACCCAAGGAGCGGCTTGTCCAAAGATCATTCGTCCTATAAGCGCCCGCCGCTATCTCGACGCTAGTGCTGATGATGGCAGTGGCGGTTGTCGCTCGTCCGCTAAGCTGGCCGGCCGACCGACCGACCGACCGACCAACCAACCAACGCCTTCGTCGTCACTAGGACAGGAAGTCATCAAATTCGCTTCCTTGGGAAGCAATGGGTACAGCGGCCCGAGCACACGGCATGACTATGGCATTGCGCTCGGGGATACGGCGGGCCACCGTCGTTGTCGGCTCCCTGTCATTTTGTTGTTCGGCCGTCGTTGGGCTATTCTGTGCGACGGGGAAATCCGACAAAAGCACCGACCAAGCGCCTGAGCGATGGTGAATCGACAGTAATTTGAATAGGCGACACTGGGGACGACAAGAAAGCAAACCTTCACTGCTGCCGACGGGATTACTGTTTCTAACAGGAATCCCCTTCTATTTTACAATAGATAGCCGACTAACTTTTTTCTTCAATAGGACGAAACTACAGTTGAGCGTCTGCTTAAAACTGGGTGCATGCTGTTATAAGCGCCCCCTTTAGTGCCCTAGTGAGAGTGCTGAGGGAATCAAGCTGCCGGTCTGCTTGTGCGGAGGTCTACAAGCTTATCATAAGCGTCTGCCATGAAATAACCATCGTCGAAAATTGTCATTGGTCGGTAATATTTAAAAGATCGACCCTCTTTGAATCTCATGCACATTCATACCTTGAAGATTATTATTATTGTTCACTTATTTACATATATATATATATATATATATATATATATATATATATACATATTATACGCCTACTGTTGTTTTGTTGGTACCAGCATCGATGTTGGCAGTCGATCGAAAGCTGGTGTTTTCGAAATGTCTAAGGTAATTTACGATAACGTGTCGCTAAAAAAATAAGCTATCGTGACCAATGTGCTGATGAAACGATTCATCATCAGCGTATTCTGCTTAGTCCCAAGTCAATACCTGTCACAACGTATAACAGCCATACTATTGTCCATCTTAGCTGAAACCATATACCACTATGTTAAGAATGATTAGAAAATTGCCGGAATTAGAACAATCAAAATGGGGGCACCCCTTAAACAGTTTAGAAGTTTGCGATCCGCCTTAGCACTTGATATACCGATACGGAACCACGACAAAATAAACAGCTAAACCCAGTATAACTAGATCTATCCGAGCAATTGCATATGATGAAAGGGGAGTTATGCGACCGTTCTCTCTTGTTTTCTAATTGTTTCAGGCTTAGGTCCTTCCTTGGATATATTCTATCATCGCTAACGTGCCTGTTTGCTCTGAATTCTAGGCGAAGGATCAGTCTCGTTGCATAAACTTTGTGCATGGACAGTCCGTATTTGACGGAACACTGTTCTGTGCAAACACAACACGCGACCCCCGCGATCCGTTTCTCACGTTCGTTCTCTGTCTCATTCACCGACACCAACAAGCTGTGCCTTTGGTTGGTTCACTCAGCGTCGGTCGGCCTACATGCAAACATCTCCGTGTGTTGTAAGCCCGACACCATATATTATTCGCCATATAAGCTTCGGTCTCTACCCGCTGCGTACTGCCTACTGGGTATTTTAATTTATGAACCATGGTAGAAATGCGTGCATGCAGTTATGCCTTGAGATGGACTCAGGATTGATGCCACGCATGACCCACGGATATCAAGTATTTAAACTTGGACACAACTGCCGCATCCGTTGCAGTTATTAAACATCCGAACACCTTTCCGCACATAGAGGCAGAAAGAAGAAGAGAAAGCAAGCTTACTGAAGCACATAGTATTGACGATTTTAAGCGAAAGACAAGTTCTCCTTCTGATCGATCAAAATTATCATAGAGATATGCCATGGCAAAGTTATATATCCGGATAGGTCCTGATACATCTTTGAAGGCCTCTCATCTATACAGGAAACATAATCTCACGATATCTGTATGGAAGCAGGCTGAGAGCCTGCTTGAAAAGAACTGCATGTAAACAGTTTCCGAGCATTTAGTGAGCAGAAACTATACGTCGTATATACATAGGTTCTAACTTACTGTTCATATCACTTTTTCCGCCATTAATCGGAGCACAGTGGCGTAAGAAATCCAGCTGTTACGGTTCTAACGTTCGGGCTCCCCACGTTCGTTCGACGTTTTAACCATTTCTCTCTTTCCTCAGCTCTCGTCCAGAGCCCTTTATATCCAGATGTTTGGGTGACGAAGCTTTCTTTCGACACTGGCTCCAGCAGCAGCAGCAGCAACGATGCTTGCACAGTACTCTGCAACCCTACATAACTTTTGCAGGACTGTCCCTCTACTGCCTTGTTTCTTACTCTAAAATTAGCATTTCAAAAAAGCGTGCCATGTCGCCACCTAGCTCTATCTCGAAGAACATAGGCAGGAAAAACATAGGAGAAACATAGGAGTTGAGGTTTGCGCGAGTCAAGGGCTCAGCGCGGGTTCAGGGTAACTGAGGGAAAGATGGAGCAAACAAATAAGAGAAAAGCGTGCTATTTAGAAGAAAAGCGAACGCAGAGGATGAAGAGTTCTTCTTTTCCTTTGTTCACAACATATTGCCCCAAGAGATTTGCGGCGTAAACCATCCTGTGCTCCTAGCGTGTTATTGTTGCGGGTATGGGGACTAGGTATGTCTACAAAGAAGGAGAGAAAAATAGGACTTTACAACGTTACGGAACGGTGCACGCCAGCGCTACCGATGCTCTACTTAGACAAGTGAGTTGTAGCAGCCAATAGTTATGGTCGGTAAGGGTCAATGCAAAAACCTACACTGCGTTACGGTTGATGCAATTGTTAGCTGAGTTGCTGGGCGAAAGGCTGGCAGATGGCCTGTATTGTAAGTTTGAAACTTCGCAGCACAACAAAGAAACTAGCGCAAGGGAAGACAGACCTCCGATTGGATATATTGCAGCAACTCGAAGAGAATAAGCGTCGAAAACGAAAACATAAGGCTGAGTACACAAAAAGAATGCGGCAAAGTAAAGTATACGCACTAAAGATAGACCTGTCTACGAGAAAGAAAAAGTATAAGCCGCATTGGGGAGCCAGCACATGCTATTTGCTGGCAGCCTATTTGGGCAAGAAGTCTAAACAGGACGTCTTCTTACAAATAAGACAATTTGTCGAGTAGGAGTAGGTTCATCGGCACTGACCGGATGACCACGGACATACGACCCAGTGCCATGAAACTGGAAGGCTTCGCGACTTCTGCACCTTAGTCTCTTCTTGCATCTATCTGCAAGTATATGGGCGGGCTAGCCCATGTTAACGATAGCGAGCAACCGAATCTAAAGCACATCGACCCCACGTTGATACTCGAAGGGGACAAGGGCCGATGTCGAGGACAGCAGTCGCACAGACAGACATGTTCCTTCTACATAGAAAACGTGGATTGACTGACAGTCGCGCAAATGGAGGCAACAACCTCCGTCTATTGGGAGGAATCGGGGGAGCACTATACCGCCTTCAAGGCACGCTACCCATGTCTCCAGTTCTGAATCTAACCCATCTCCCGCTCAAGGCTTGCATGGCTGCCACCTAGCAACAACTTAAGTTAGTCCGCTTCCACTTTGTCCTTAAAAACGGTGCCGCCTTTCGTTGGATCTGACGCTGGCGGTTACCGCCACCTTCCACTGCGCCTCTCAAAAACAGAAACGTCGTGACAGCTAATATTGCCATTCAACAATAGAAGAGGACGACGACGATGAAGGGGATAGGATAGCAAAGGGGCCTCCTTTTGTTCTTGTTCTTCTTTTCCGTCCTCTTTGCTTCTTTAAGGGGAGAACGGCCCAAGACGAGAAAACCAGGAGGGTCGAATTGGCATATCGACGGAACAGAGACCTGAAAGAAGAAAGCGGCGCCAAAAGAGATAGACCGAACCGAAAAGGTCGAATCACAGGAGAGTACATTTCAGAAAATTCATTTCGACAACTTCTGCGCTCGGACCAGGCAGACCAGTCGACGGCCCGGAACCCGCCTCGCTACCAGTGAAGTCTCGCCTCCAGGCTTTTTTTGCTCGTCGCTTCCATACTACGGCCGCATTGCTTCTGCAGGACTGCCAATTTTGTCCGAAAAGGTCGAGTCGGCTCGTCTGTCCAACCTGACCCTACCTATCGAGTAGGGCGAGTTCACTCGACAGCATACCCTGCGTGAGGATCAGACCAGATAGAAGCAAAACGCAACAGGATGCCAATATCGAACGCATGATACAGCAAGGCGCATCTGAACATGTCGAGCCTCAAAAAAAGGGAAGATCGAAAGCCTGAGGGTCTGAGGACCCGTGCTCTTATAGGGAGAGGGGTGGTAAGAAACGTTGATCCCAGCAAGCCCACCCTGATTTTTTACTTTGTTAACACCCAGTGTATGTACAGGTAGAATATGAGTCGCGAACGTAGATCAGAGAAATAACTATTATATGGAAGAAGTATATATAAGAGACTTAAGATACCTTAAAATTGGCTGACAGTTTGAAATGTTTTCAAGATTATTATATTATAATCATTCCAAGATTATGTACCCCCCCCCCCCCGCCCTTGTTAAAATTCGTAGTAGCAATTATATATTTAAGGGGGGTGTGTCTTGCTTACTAACCTTCACCGATTTATATTTATCTTGTCGGAGGGTGCCAATTGGGGCTGTAACGAGGGCATCCAACGTGCAATATAAGCAACTTGAAGCATGTGGTGCCTTTGACGCAATATAATATTTGATAGGAATTGGTGCCGCAGAATTTCATAATGTTTCAGTAGACGTTGCGTTCATCCTAAATACACCATCAATTTATAGATACGTGAAACAAAATCCTCCTAGCTTACCATTGTATGGATCCAACTGTTTATTAAATTCAAGGCCTCACTTGTCGCATTTTTACGACAGAGGTATCTAAGATTAACAATCTTAGATACCTCTGTCGAGGTATAATATTTATACAGCACGTAATTAGAAATCTCTTCTGATAACCTGGGAAAATTATGAACATCAGCCCTTTTTGAGTCAGAGCCTCCACTACGATACCACGAGCCTTCGAAAATATGTACAGCTGCCAGGAATTGCAGTTCATACAATGCTAAATAAGTGCAGTAAACAGCAAAGGCGTGAATCCGGAAAAGTGGCTGATCCGACAACCAATTTTATATTCTACATTTTTCAAAGCTGCGATATGAAATAGGTTGATGTACGTACGTATATTTACAGCAAAGCTCTAAAACAAAGTGCGCTAACAAGCAAAGCTTCCGTTGTTCCAGTTGTATAGCTGCTGATTCGATGGGGTGATTGCCACCTAAAATAATGATACAATTTGATAAAAGATGTACATTTTAGTGGCAGTATTTAGAAGAACAAGAAGAAATTACTGTTGGTAAATGTGTCACGTTTTAAACGTTGAAAGCACTGTCGTCTTTTTCAGTAGGTGATCCCGTATTATTATTGATTGGTACTTTATACTGTTGAGCTGAGGGACCTTAGCTGATAGATTTCAATATTTTTATTCCAGCAGCTAAAACTGATACCGGCTTCACTAAATAACATACAGCACCTCCAACGGTTACCTTGAAGTTTCTTTTATTTGGACGGGTCTCAGGCTTTCACAGTATCCAGTGCACTAGACTGAGAAAGTTATGTACGTTCATTCGCCATCGGCTTTGCCACCGCTAGCGTTTCTACAGTCACGAGCTAGGCATAGACTGTGGCGTTGATGTAGCGCCTTGTAATAAATAGCAGGAATAAATTCAAATCAACTACAACTACTCGTTCACTTTCCTGTTCTTTCCGTCGCAATCCACGTATAGAGTCGACTCTAGTCGCCTCTTTTGCCTTTGCCTTCATTCGCCAGCTAGATTTAAATGGTGTTGTCTGCTCTTGTGCCTTTCTCATTCCTTTGATGCCACTTGCGCCGGCCTCTTTGCAAAATTCGCTCCCACGGATGCTCGCCCCCGAGTCTACTAAGTAGGACCAACTCGCAGTCCGAAAGGGCCTGCAAACATACAACACTGTACAAGAGGACTAGGAGTAGGGCATATATAGGCTTATTTTCTCTGCTGTGACCTTTTTCATGGCTACACCATGCTTTCTGGATCCTGTTCTACGACAATTTTGACGGGCTTGGCCTGTCCTTTTTCTTCCAGCGTGTACACCATCTCTGCACGAGAGTGCATATATTGGCCGAATTCTGCCGCGCATAGAAGAGCATATTCCCTCGGCTGGCGCGACAAGTGTAAGCGCATGACCGTTCAGCTGTTCAACCGTCGTTGCAGCGAGCGCCTTCTTCTCCAGCGCTACTACTTAGGTTGCTCCCACACTAAAAAGTACGTTCCCAGCTTCGATCTTGACTCTTGGTCTGAGACCTCCTATGCCTCTCCGTAGTCCTGGACGACCGCTTGCACCATCTTGGTTCCAACGGTTTCGATCCCGTCCAGGAGCAAGCCAACAGTAAAGTATTGCCGCAAGCCAGCAACTACTCCGAGGAACGAAACAAGCCAGTCAGCTTTTTTTTCGTAGTCAGGGGAATATGTATTTCGAAACTGAAAGCGAGTCTCTTGCGAACATTGGCTTGACGCCCCCTCAAACTCTCTTTAGGCGCCTTCATTTTCCTTCTTACAAGATGACTGTTATAAAAAAAAAAAAGGGGACGTCCACCCGCTGAATTTTCTTCTCAACGCCGCCTACAGCAGTCTGCGCATATCCGTCCAAGCAACAATAGCAGCATTCAAATTATATTTAGCTTTGGTACAGTTGCGCTACTTTAAAACACGAGGTCCTCAGTGGCAGGACGGGTTTTTGTTCGGGCCTTAAATATGTTTTACAGCGAAAGGATATGGGACAGAAATCCAGATACAGATTTACTGTACCATACAAAGCCTTCTGCGATGATTAGCAGTGAGATTCGATTAGAGGCCAGCTAACTCCGGACTTGAGTGATGTTCTGAAAAAACCAATTGGTGAAAGATAAATTGGTTAAATATTATAATTTTCTAAGGTTTTCCAAAGCCTCTCTACGAGCCTTCTGCGACGGTTCTGATCTTCTCAGTGCTCACATATAACTTACCCATTTAGTTTCTAACTATATTTGTCTATAAACGCATATCAGTAGTAAGAACAATGAAAGCAGGATACGTAAGAGCTGAGACGTCTACGGTGAGTCTTACGTAGTTACTGGTCAGACGCTACCCACAAGGTTGGCCTAAGCTGAGGGCGATCTCTGTGCTGCTAATGTGGGCTTAATGCGGTTTCTTTCGCGGTAGAGAAGCTAGCAGGTAATTCGGAACGTCTTCTGGAGGAATAGGATTTTCCTATGCTAGCGCAGCTGAAGTTATTCAAGCCAAAGGCTTCAGGCTTTCGCTTGTAGGAATGGCCTAGCGGTTAGGACGGTCGTTCATCAGACGAGCTGAATGACCTAATCCTCTAAATTATTTCAAGGTTAAAGCTGTCCTCTTCCTTCCTCTTGAATTTATTAGCAAAATGATTCTCTAGATCTTGTAGCAGATGGCAGATTTCATTGAAGAAAGTTAAAATTGAATGGGTAAGACTGTTCGAATTAGTTATCTTTGCCGACGCAAACTGATCAACTGTAATAATCAAACAAAACATTGAATACGCTACGCCACGCTGCTAGTCTTAGTTCTCGTGCTTAAGTTGCATCATGGGAAATGTCTTTCCCTCTTTGTAGATGAACGCTGTCTGATCCAATCAATAATGATAGAGTTATGGTTTGATAACTTTTACTGCCTAGCTCAGTACGTGTGATACGTATATTTTTAAGAATCGTCTGATTGTGCATGATCGTTTTCTGATCAATATTGACTCTTCAAAAAAATCTGTGTTAAACAGAGCCTTAAGATCAGTGAATAGATATAAATAGGGCAGAGATATTAGCTGATGGCTTGGCAAGCTGAACATTTCAGTGCTTTAGAACTAAAAGACGCGTAATAGAAGAGTTCGAGTACCACCCTTGCCGCATCTGTTGCTCTTATATGCTTTAGCTAATAAAACTGAAAAATACAGATACCATAGGGGGTACCATAACCAAATTGTTGGTTTCATCAATGAATGGTTAGTAGCGTAGTTCATATATTTATTTTAATTGTAAAAACACGTACAATTGAATAAAGGACGGATATACATATACCTGTTGGTTTCACAGAATAGCCTCACGTTAATCTTACAGACATGCGTAACAACGTAGAAGCGACTTCTACTTCGAGAACTGAAGCGAACTCTACTTCGAGAAGATCTGTCAGTAGACAAAAGCAACAGGGTAAATGAACACCTCTCCAGTTATATTTATGAATGACAAATGAGGTTTAGACACGTATTTCCAATATTTTTTGTACAACAAAACCCCTGTATTATTTGTTGTAGGTCGTACTTCGTAAATTATAATGTCCCGCTCATTTCTTTGTGTAAACATGCGTAAATATCGTTAATGGTTTGTTCCATCGCCGCTCTGGTTCCAGGGCGACCCACTACCCAGTGATAGGGGACGCAGTTTAATAGTGATGAAGATTTATACCTAACCCATATGGGCAAGTAATCAAGAGCTTAAGACAAACTCAGTCCTCATTTGTATTTAGTAACTCCAGCTTACAACTCATGACTGGACGCTCTCTACATGATCTGAAAACATCGTAACGTATGACGGAATTTACAGATTATATTGCCGCGCAGCGGACTTTTCCTAAAGGCATCTACCTTTTTGGACGGTTCGCCATTATAACCTACCTATCTATCTAAATCGAATTCTGCTCATTGTGGCACCAAGAGGTTTTCTTGTAATTGACTCACATAATTATCTGGACGATAGGATTTCCGAACGGTGAAACCGAAAACAAGATTGTGTATAACGGCAAGCTCATGATCGACACCATATGACCTCCCTTGCTACAACCTATCGCTTTACTCATCAACTTCCACATATCTAGATCATCCAGAGAGACCTTTTATGCTTGGCTTATTTTATGAAGTGTCATAATTTATGGCAACACGAATTTCTCTGGTGTGTCAAACGTTTCTGTCAGTACCGGCTGACGGCGTCTCAGAAAAACCGAATGAACAGTTAACGGATCGTTCTACAAATCTTTATTTTTATCTATGCATATGACGTTGTGGTTACTGCCGACATGGATCAATCAGGTTCCAATACGTAGCTAATAACAGTAATGCGTAACCAGGATCAGCTACAGAATCTCCACGCTTCGCTAACACTTGAGGGCACTTGTATGCGTGCGGGATATTCCATCACTTAAAATAACTCTGGGCCAATTAGATAAGTAATACAAGTAAACAACCTCAGTAAAAGTTCCAGGACAGATACACTAAATGCAATGCCGGGTGATTACGTAAATACGTACAGAAGTAGAACTGAAGTCGCTGTGAGCATCTCTAATATCATTGCGTCTCTGATTGCAGTCGCTAGACCGACGACGCATCGGTACGTGATCTACATGCCACGCATAGACATATGCCCCTGCCCATCAGATACATTGGGCTATACGATACTGCCGACAGGCGGGAATTGAGACCAGCTTCGGTTGTACTCGGTGTACTTGACTGTATAAAGTCGGATTCACTGAGAAACAGTCGCCTCGTTTGGCGTCTTGCCACCATCAAGAAGGCAGTTTTTGACCGTATGCGTTTAGTATAGACAGGGCTCATATAGTCTATGCAATTCAACTTGTGCCCCGTTAAAGTTTTGATAAACCGCTGGAGCGTCTTCTCTCGACTCAGCATCGCTTCCACTCTGGCCGTGTTTTAGCATATGTCGATATATTTTCAATATAATGCATATCTATCTACATCGACGTACGATATGTCCACATATATACAGATTTTGCAGATGTCGTCGTGGAGCAGGTCAGATAGTTGTCCAATTATTGTTACACCGAGATCACAATAAATAATAATAGGGCAAATATCTTCGCTTAAATAGACCTTAGTAAAGGCAAATATTGGTGACTGCCCAACAGACGTTTTCGTATATACTGCTCCGCTCGTGAAGCAATCGTTTTGGCTAACCGGTTGAACTCGTTTCATACGGCTAGTAACTCGTATTTATCGCGGGCTTCCTGAACATTATGATCATTTCCATGCTTCTGTTTACCAATTTTTAGGCAAATTTCGTAGTAACCTTTTTCGAGCAAAAGGCGTCTTTGTTTTCCACAAAACAGCTTAATTAGGAATCATCTATAAGCAGGCATATGTTCCCGTTGCTGCTTTCCCTAGTAAAATATCCATCCGCTACGTTGGAAGGGTTGCCGAACGATAACAATGATGATTACAATACATGTAAGACTGCCCCTTTTCCTTGAATGGAATGCCATTCACTCGAGGAATCTAGGTCCCCTGAAAATCAAATAATAGGCTGTCTATATGTTTTCTATATGTTCTATATATTTTAGTGAAGTTTTCCAAACAAAACCGTTTGCTCCGAGCTGCAATGGTTAAAACCACTTCCAAAGATTAGGTACATTATAGAGTGCATGAGAGAGTACGCCAACGCTCGTTTCAAACATGTATGCAAAACGATACGCATCAAGTAGGCCATCATCTTTTATACTCAGAAGAGGGTAAAAGTCGTCCTAGCTGTGACTCACTAAAAACCTTGAACACCGCACTTTAATCATAGATTACTCTAATTGTTTTCGTACTGATTTGGTGACGTTGTGTCCATTCTGCGCTCAGTTTCCGTGGAACAATTGGCTTTGTAACAGCTAGAATATCAGGGCCAACTGGGAAGTGCTGGCTCGACAAACACAATCGTCTCTGAGGGGCAACATTATCTGTGTAAAGTTAGGGTACAAGATAGAAAACGCCCTTCACTCTGTCACCACAATTAAATGATCCTTAGCAGTGAGACACAAATGAATTTATGGTTCTGTACGTCAATAGCTAACAGTAAGGTTCCTGGGAATGCGACAATGGCCGAAACTAGGGCAGTTGTTATTCAGAGTCCTCGAAGTGCATTCGCGGACTCATCTCGATCACGCATAGAAATAGCAGCAGGATGGTTTCAACCAAATTTCTTTTCTTTGTTCTGTTTCACAGAAACAGACTTTTTTTTACCGTGCTTTATTGTGGAGTCGGACTCTACCATCTACGATGCATGAACCACTTAGTGTCCTTTGTTAGACGCACAACTCGATGTGTCGCCTACCGGCGTCTTGGTCGAGAAATGAATCGTTTTGTACCCACACAGAAGTGAAGAGCCTGTGTCTTTTTCGTTTCGCCTTCTCCCCTTTCTCTCTCTCTCTCTCTCTCTCTCTCGCAGCGATTTTAGGCAGTCGAGTTGAGTCGCAAAGCGTTTGTTCACTCTGTGACTCACTCAGTGTTTGCGCGTGTGCTTGGACTCGCATAGGAATTGGAGGCTAGGAATACTAGCAGCGGTAACGTCAGCCGACGAATGAGCTTCCTGTGAGAACACCGCAGTCCGTATGTAGCACGCAGTGTGTCGTGCAGCGGTGCGTGGAAAAGATATAGTGGGCGATATGGGAGTGCACCAGTAAGCTGGTTGGTTGGGGCGGGTCGGTGTCGCGAAGTGGGAACGAAAAAGACGAGGCAAAAAGACTAGCCCCACTACAGCACCAAGAGTGGCAGCAATGAACTCAGCAACGGCGGTGGCGGTGAAGGGATCACTCTCAGCTAGTTTACAGTGGCATCAGTGTCGTAGTTGGCGGCTTAGTTCGGTTTACCAAAGTGAAGGTCGAATGCCACCAGATCTGCCAAGGAACCGGCCACGTTTGGCAATGGCATTGCACTTTCATGGGCTCAGAAGAAATGCCGTGGGCGTTCGGGTCCTGCTCACGCCTCATTGGAGAGCTTTCTCGCAACGAGGGCTGCAACGAGGTTAGCAACGCCTGGCTCCACGTGGTTCTTGCTATTCGTCGCCAGCGATAACGCACGCAACAGCGGCAGTACTTCTTCGGCTCGCTTGCTTGAAGAAGATCTCCGCATCGGGAGGGTGTGCTTGCGCTTTCGATACGTCCCACTCTTTACTCTGATGTCTTATGTACTTCCACTCTCACGCACATGAACTCACTCATACACATACATAGATGGATTCACAATCGGGTAGACACAGACACTTCCCCAGTGCGTCTCTAACGCACAACAGATCACAATGGCATAATGGGCTGGTAGCATTACGTGTACAAACCACGCCATCCACTATCCAGTCCATACACGGTCAATCCATACACAGTAGGTGCGCCGGCTGCTACACTCATCAACATTTACACTTCCAACAACGCCACCATCAGCGGCACTCTTGAGTAGGGAAAAGATCTTACCATCAATGGCTCGTGGAAGGCTCTTTTTCCTGCTGCTGTTGGTGGGTCATGGGAAATGAACTCAACGGCGGGGTACGTAAGTGCACTCACTTTCTGCGTTCGCAAGGAAAAGCACCAAGGGACCAGCCGGTCAACGCGGCAAGAAGCAAGCGGCTAAAATGGTTGGGAGCGAACGCATTTCACCTTCGTGAACAGAACACCTAGCACTCTCGTTCAATTTTTTTGACCATCTGAGCCCGTTCGCACACTGATGCAGCTAGTGACATCAATACGACTGCCTTTCCTTTATCGGTTTGTCGCGAGTGCTACGCCAAATGTAGAAAGCCGTTGAAGGGCAAAGCCAATCTCCGGTTCATACGCACAAATCATAGGGACCCGAAGAGGCGCATGCTCGATGAGAGCTACTTTAAACTCCTTGTCTCAACGACGCATACACGATACGGAAGATGCATAATGACAAACAGGAAACCGTAAAGGTTATCATTAATTGCCTGAGTAACGATCTGCTCTAAAGCTATTCAGTACAGTTCGAACAGAACACAAGCAGTACGAAGCCGAAGCACAGAAGTGTTTCAAGATTTTTGTATAAAATATATGCAAATACCTCAAAATGTTTTATACCCGGTTGCTGCAAAACATTACTCTACAGTGAACTAGTTTGCGGCGCGTGCATGTGCACATACATACCCTCGTCCGTTTATCTGCGCACAATGGCGTATATGCTAAACCATTCCTGCCAAGGAGATGGCAAAACGGTAGCAGAGTCAGTGGCAGGATTGAGGATAGGCTACCCTTGCCCTTTCTACCTATCCCTTCAAACGTTCCTGTGTTTCAGCTTCTCGGTAGCCCATAATCCCCGCGGAAAAGGGCAGGTCTCGGCCAAAATTCTCGATCTACCTGGAATAATAGCTACAAGAATGAGGGGAAAATAAGAAGACAGAGAGGAGGTGAGGGTGGTGTGGCCTCGCTGTAATGTTCCGCGAAGAATCGTTCCACGCACGCGAAGTATATTTCTTGTCGGGATGGGAACCAAGACGAGACAAAGGGGGATTGAGATAGATAGGGAAACAGAGACAGAAGCATTTTTACCACAGACAGACAGATCCATATATATATATA
>NW_019211457.1:34024201-34275615 GCF_002443255.2 Varroa destructor
ATATATATGTAGAGAGAGAGAGAGAGAGAGGGAGTAGCTGGGAACAAGAAGACCCTTATTCTTGTTATGAATAATATGAGAGCTCAAAAACGGGGTGGTTACTTGTCGAGGTAAATGGAAAAACAAGGGAGTAGTGTAAGACGCTTGTAGCATGCAAACAGGAGTCGCTGTTTGTTTCAAATTGCCGCTCCTTCTTTTCCGCAGCCTCTTTTCTAGCCGTTTTGAAGCCGCTTGCTCCACTTCTGAAATGCCCGTTGAGAGGCATCGAGCGATATATGCTTCCTTGTGGAGGCAAGAAAAGCACAGCCTTTCGCACAGTAGTGGTCTGTAGGCGCAACTCTCTGGCTACGTTTGCGCACCTAGGATGTCTTGGTGGAAGCACACCGCGTTCGCTCAATATCATAGAAAGAGACGAGAAACAAAAGTGAGAGAGAGAGAGAGATAGGCATGAGACAGCAATCCACAACATAACCTGTTTACAGTCGGCGGTGAAATTTCAGAGGCGCCCACAGGTAAACTAAGGGGGTACATATGGTCAGCGTGTTCGTCGTTGAATCGGTAAAGTACCTTTGTTCCAAGGTAGCGAAACAGCAGAAGCCAATCGTTGCGGCTATGGTTATTGTCACGGCTGTAATGCTCGAGCGTACGCCTTGCTTAACCAGGCGCTAAGCTACCTACAGCTGCAGTTTGCACGAAAGCTTGTATGTACACACGGCATCGTCTTTGCCACACACAAATAACCATAGCAGACCAGACTCTATATGGCAGAATCAGCGAACACTCTCTGGTATTATGTGTCTATAGTGTCTCAGGCGCACGTGGCGTCTGCAATACCCATGAATGTGCTTGTCGGCGCAAGGGCAATGGCGCACTACCGCAAACAACCTCCTAAGCTCATGCAGAGCAGAGTAAATGGCTCCCATTTTTGAAACGGTATATCTGGAAACGATTAATATGGCTACGCAACGGATAACGGAGTGCGGAAAATGCCACACATGCACTTTTCTCAATAAGACTTGTTTAACCTTCAGTGTATACAGGCACCTTCAGGGAAAAACTCAACCACTGTGTAAATTAGTATTTGCTTGTCCGTAATATTTCGATCAAATAATGTAATAAGTCAGCTCTATAAGGCAAACTATTCTTTATTGAGTGAGGTGAATACACGAATTAGTCAAGAGACGAATTCTGACGTCCGTACACGATAGGCCCAGATAGGCAAGGGGATCTCAGCAAGAAGTTGATTCATTTAATTATGAAGTCAGTGCCCTTACATTGAGGTACTAATCAAGCTTCTTGATGAGAACTCTTTAGGCCATGAGCAAACACTTTTTCGACTCTTATAAGTTAATCCCCAGGTCTTAAATGTAGCGCCAACTGATTTTCACGAAAGCTTCTTAATATTACCATGTTCTAACCAGGATCATAGAACTAATAGTTACTATTGGATGAGATCTCAATTGATTAAAGGTATCCTTGCTTAATGCTGAACCTGCTTGCACCAGAGCATGACCCTAGTCATAACTAAACGGTATTTTTAATCGACTGTAGCTTTCTTACGCGTAACTTTCATCACTAAACCTTTTTTTTTGAAGCTTAGTCTTAACTATTTACCACAAATCATCAATTTAAGCCACTTCAACGGGATTCCATGCAATGCCGTCTTGTTGCTGATTGTTTAGATTACCATTAGCGCGTCGAATAAATAGGAAGACTCATAAAATTCAAAACATTTATCTTGATGAATCCAGGGCGATTCTTTATTCGTATCTAAGCCGGTGCCCTATCATCCTAGGTAAGTGAGAATAGACTAACCTCTTCCTACCGTCGGCACCTTCTTTCAGCCCCCGTATCCCACACTTACCGCATTCACTGCCATGTCATCGTGGCGATCCTGCCTGTGCTAGCAAATCTGGGTAAGAAAGTAGCTTCTGTTGAAGCTGTTTGTCGCCATCTTTATCTGTCGGCGGCGCTCCGGTGCTGCTGTCTAGGTAAAGTTGCTAGAGGACTGTGTACTTCGTTGGTTCTTAATTTTGATATTCATTCGATGAGAGTAATACTTCGTTGGGTGTCACCGGCTTTTTACGCCTCGCATAATTTCTGGAGACGAGATCCTCGGTGCTATCGTTCCAGGTATCACGTATTTATATGGATACCACCTGCCTACACACTGGCAACGAAGTAACGGAGGATCGTGGAGCTGGCTGCTTTTTGCGCTCCGCTGATACATGACAATATTCGACGACGTAATGTCCAAAGGAACCATCATGTGACTTACATTCATGCAAACAATGCCACACAAATGGCTGGAATGGAAAAATGCTGAGTTAGTCCATAAAAATTGAAGCAGCATCATGATAAATGAAGCATTACAATAAATTCTTCTTCCAAACCAGATATATTTATTATAGAATTGAATTGAAATTATGATAATTGATCTACGTAGGTCATCTGCTACGATCGGAAGTTTCGGTTAAACTCAGCTGACACCCCCTGGTGATCACATCGCGATCATTTCCGGCCTACCGCTGTGCGTTGTTTACTGCAAGTTACGCCTTCAGACCCCATTGCTTAGCCACCTGATCACTAAGGGCCAGCGATACACAAAATAGGTTATTGTACACACGAGTGTTTTTAGAAAAAGAAATAGTATAATTTCTTCAACGACTGATCGTCCAAGCCTACTCTGTATTATAAGCTTTCCGGTGCAGAGGAACACAAATAGCTCGCAGCGTTTGCTGCTACCTTGTAAACTCTGAATGGCCTTATTTCACGACAAACTAAACTCAATCCAGAGACTCACTTCATTCAGTTGTTTGTCCTTTTCTTCGAACCCTAACACAGTTAATGGGAAAAAAAAGAGTTGTTTGATTCAAAGTCTGAACATCTCGGTGACAATTGGGAAATAGGTAATGCCCTTTCGTTAAATTACGTAGTCACGGGAGCTCTGCTGTAGCGTGGCTTGATCGGTGCACCTGCAGCTTGATGGGGTTTTGGTTATTGAAAAACATGTACCGGTTGAATATCTGCCATAAAAGATAAGAGAGATTATACTGTCTCACCTTTCAACCTTCCATGTCCGAGCAGGATGATGGCTTATTGAATCATGTTGTTTTACTGTGTCAAAGCCTCCTCTTAACGTTGACATTTCATGATCTTCGGAAACCAGTTGAGCTCAACAAAGACAAACTTTAGTTCCTTTCGAAGTTATAGATGTAATCTGTTTACAATATATTAAAGACTGTAATAAACGTAATGCGATTATTGGCTACAGGTTTCAGAAACCCATAAGCAGGAACTTCATGAAGCTGTCGCATGGATAGCGTAATAATAGCTCTAATGTTGCCCTTTCTTCAGTGGCTTGCAGCATAGCCAAGTCAAAGAAGAAGAATCTACAAATAATTTGTGATAATCATTGACATTAGCCGACATATCGGTAGGTATAAATCTGTTAAACTGTCGCTTAGACACGCTGCTAGTAGGCAAAAAGTCCCGAAAATAAGAGGGCTCCGAATTCGCAAAAGGTTCAAAAAGCCTTAAAACGACTAACTTGTTGGAGCTTATTTGAGCAGCCTAGCTGGCACCTGACAGACCCTACTGACACTTCGGTATTCTTCTTTCTATAACGGCCGTTCATTTCTCTATCGAAGCCTTAGATATAGTAAAAATCGTTGAACATTTAACCAAAATTAAGAAGTTTCTTTAAGAATATGAACTTATCAATCTAGGTGGGTTTCCCTCAGCACGGAAAGCTTAATCGTAACTGATCTATGCTTAAGTACGACTTTTCATTATAATTGTTTTTGTTTTCTATTTCTAGAATGAGTTGGCCTTCGTTTGGTACGGTAGCAGGGGCGGCGAGGCAATGGCCTTCACAATTTGAACGCGCCACTCTACATATATGTACGAGTCTTTTATAATCCATCTAGAGAAAATTAACAGTGTGAAAGGCAGCGTAATCTAAGAATTGCGTATTATAGACGTGAAGCTCGCGATATCCCGATGAGAAGACAGTTTCAGACACTCATCACAAACCACAGGCTTTATATGCGTCTCAGACCTTTAAATGATGAGAGCGAGCTTGAGTAATTTACTGGAAGAATTGTTCTATATTATTATTAATTCGTATCTTGTTCAGTTGATTTTCGCTAAGAAACATGTGATTATAAGCCTTTTTGGAGAAAATCAAAACTTTTTCGCCGCCATGTTGTTAGGCTATACGGAGTCTGTATTCCAACTACGACTTGGATCAACCAACGTTGTCTTTAACAACGCGCGACCGTTCAGTGTTAGTTTCTTTCACACGCAATGCCACGTCTGTCTATTTCGTCGGCCGAGCCACCCTCTCCACAGTAGACGCCTGTTATTATAAACGTTGTGGGGAGCTTGAAACTAGCGGAGGTAAGACTAGGCAGCAGCGACATAAACTGCGACACAAAACACACGTAGGTTAGTTTAACGATCTGTAGCCAGTTGCGAATGTGATTGCCAGTAGACAGGCCGCGGCTGATGGCTCTGTCTTGTTACTGTTTTAAAAACGGCACAAACCGGTGACGGTGTTAACACTAAACCGATCATAAGCAAAACGTTTTCTTCTATCTGATCATATAGATAGAGAAACACCGCAAAAAAAAATGGCCACGAGTCTTCGGCTTAGCGCAATACTATGTCAGTCAGAGTAGGAGTTGAAAAGGAGGATTACAGAGCTGTAGATTGATTGAGTGAACAGGAACTTGTTGAAAGTACCAATCGACTACTAGAAACTATCGAATTGCATGTGTTAGGCGTTCGCGCCGTATGTTTTTGCGATTCAAAGGTGAGCCAAAGTGAGCTAAATTCGCGAGTTTGTTGTGTGTTTCGTTCGAATCATGCTTTTTCACGGGATGATGAGTTTTCTGGTGTCGATATTCGTGTTTACGATAAACACGCCAGCCCGATAGACGGGATGGTAAACAGAAGTTTACAATGTCAGCAAGTAGCAAGGTTGTATTATGTTATTTCAATACAATTGCGGTACAGAATGGAAATGTTCAGGTGTTTCCAGAGTGTGATATTATAAGCATATAAGTGATTCCATGACGGGAGTCAGCCATTTGCCGGCGGTACTGGACATAAAGCTCTGACAACTTTCAGATTTTGGAGTAAGAATGCAGAGTTTGACCAATTGATATATCTGTTATAGCAGCTATAGTAACATTAACCAGTATAAGGAATATTTTCAATGGGCTCTATGTTTCAAATAGATATACCACTGCGTCACGTCAAACCGCCAGCAGAATCTTGTGGTGTCTACAAATATAAGTAAAAAGTGATTTTTTTTATAACTTTATACCGTACCTTTAATGAGGAGAAGTTACGCGATTCTCTTATTTGTCCCTGTGAACGCTTTCATATTGGAAGGCTCATTCATTGCTTCTTACGGCCAATTTAATTATTTTTTCTTTTGTTTTAGCATGATGGCGTAAAAAGCTAGGGGCAGTTTTTGTTCGATATTCCATTTTAGGGATTTGATTCGGACTTACAAATGTATTGTATGTACAGAAAAAATGGTTGAAGCAGCAAAATGCTGATGGCCAAAGAGTGTGCACTGAAAATATTAGAACGCTATGCACATCTGTTTTTTTAATGATACAATGCGTGTAGCTACGGTGTATTTACCAATGAAGTTGTCCAACTCTAGTTCAATAGTCTCGTTACTTCGTACGCCGTTCTGTAGATATTTAAATAATCATTCGTTCATTTAAATAGAACCATTTATTTACGTATTATTTGTATGTTAGATTAAATAAATGGGAAAGGAAGGGTGATCTAACTGGTACCATTTAATAGTTTGAAACGCATATTAGGAAACAATTTCTAAGGCGAAAACGGCAAAGCGCTCAGTTAATTAAAATAGCTATCTTAGATATAAATGTACTTAAAGAACAGAACTTTACTAAGTAATAGATACTTTTATTACGCGTGATCACGTATACTCTTAACACAACATTATTACGCTAAGACCCTTCTAAGGTGATGGTCCTATAAGTAGAGATCAAAGTCATCATCTTATGAAAGGCAAGAACGTTTTTGCTTACCAGAGTTTTTCAATAGTAAGCTTATCCACACAGCAATAGAGGTGCGAAAACTCTTCGATTTAAAATAATGGATGTATGTTTAATAGGCAGATAATGAATAATTAAATAGACGACAGTTTATTAGGACTAGGACTTCTGAGCGAAGATATAATAATATAAGATCTGAAGCCTGTATCACTACAATCAAGTATATGATGGCTGCAGGGAGGAACTATTTCATTGCCTACTTCTAAGTTGAGTCTGCCTGTAGAGTTATTGTCGCTAGGTGTCGAAACTTAGGACTGAGCCAATTGACATACAACGTGTTTGTTACGCAATTTCATATATAGGTGCGTGAAGACCTGTAAATCATGTTGATTAAAGCCTTCTTGCGAGTCTTCCCCGCACGACTTGCTCCCATGCTAGCAACAGTTTGTAGGCCAAGGGCGCCTCAAAGCAATCAACAACGATACGCGTCACAGTTCCGCTTCACGCTCGATCACCCCAAGCTATCTACAGAGCAGCGGCAATTCTACGAAGAAAATGGCTACATGATCGTCAAGGGGATGTTCGATCCTCAAGATCTGCAAAAGTTCGCCAAACGTTTCGACGACATTGCCAGCGGCAAAGTGAAGATCCCCGGTCTCACCATCATGAGAGACATCACCGTCAAGAATGCTAAAAATCAGGACAAGTATGTCGTCAACAAGTTGCAGGACCTCTTTTTCGACGAAGAGCTCTGGGAGTATTGCACATGCCCTCGAGTGCTGGACTGGGTTGAGGCATTTGTTGGGAAGGACCAGATGGCCGTACATACGATGCTGATCAACAAGCCACCAGATACGGGGGCGTTGACATCTCGCCATCCGCTGCACCAAGACTTGCACTATTTTCCATTCCGACCAGCAGACCGCGTCGTCTGTGCGTGGACTGCAATCGAGCGCGTTAATCGGGAAAATGGTTGTTTGGTGGGAATTCCAGGCTCGCATAAGGGACTCCTGTTGGAACACGTATATCCTGAATGGGAGGCTGGTGTTAACAAAGGTTATTATGGAATCAAAAATTATAATGAGGTGAGCGTAATAAATATTGGTTCTACAGAGCTAGAAATTTAATTCAACACGTCTGCAATTAAGAGCTGAAATAGGAATTTCTGTAATATATGAATCGTAACTGAGTGGAAGCGAGTACAAATGTTTTAACTCAAAAAAATCATTTTAACTCTATATAAGTTAGGTTTAAAAAGTTCTGAGGGACAACCTCAGCGAAGTTACAAACGCGGCTTTGTTTTAAGGGAAAAGGGAAAGAGCAAGTTTTCACAGCGAATTCACATTGCTCATCAAACTTTCAAATGTATTCTTCCTTTGATTCATTCCTATGCCGTGGGTTACAGTTTATAGATGATCGTGTACATTTTGAGATGGAGGCCGGGGATATGATATTGTTCCATCCGCTCCTTATCCACGGATCCGGCGCCAACCGTTCAAAAGGTACGCAGAATTTAGGCGTCTTGCCTGAAAGTAACTATTACTTACTCCTGTCCCCTTCCCTGAATCGCAGAGAGAGCGTAAGCTTAAGCAGCGCAAAAAGTGATGATTAACATGAACAGGTTGGTTAGATTTTTTTGTTCATGTTAACCAAATTTTACTTATCGGTTATTATTTTACTTATAGTTTATTGCTCGATTTATGTTATCGGTCTTATTAGACAAAAACAACTTACACACAAAGCGATCCTAGTTCAATCTGTTTATACAGCCTGTCATTGTACCGTTATGTTCCTGTCTCTTTAAGGATTCCGAAAGGCGATCTCATGTCACTACGTCGCATCGAAGTGTAGATACATCGATGTGGCAGGCACTAGTCAAGAGAATATTGCGAAGGAAGTCCTTAAGATAGTTGAGAAGCGAGGGATCCCTATCTTCGATTACAGGTGCGAAAGATGGACAGGATGCAAATGGTAGCGACTTCCTCTGTGGATTATGTTAATCTATGGTTACCATGCCGGTTGCTGTACATATGTTGTCTACTAATGATGGGGTCAGCTCGAAGAGCCGAGCTCTAGCCAGTTTATATAGGTACACCGCGCCTGACTGGATATTGAAACGGGCTAAATATCGATCATGCCAACGTAACTGTCGTACGAATTTCAGTTAGTGGAATCGGATTGTACGGTCGTTTAATAGAGACTATTGATGATATGATGTGCCTACGATAGAGCTTCTGGAAGCAATTTAAGTGGTAATATCAGTAAAATTTCCTTGAGTTTATCTTGAATAGTATTTGTATTGAATGACGCTTTGCTGATGCCGCATTTGTTTTTATTTCGGGATTCAGCACACTTTTGTTTATGCTATTTTCTGATGTCTTGTCTTCCGTCCTCGTCTAATGCATCGTCTTTTTTCCAGAGACGTTTGGCGTTACCGAGCCCAGTTGGTACGCGGTGAACGGTTCAACCTCTAAACTATGTCCGCTTTAGCCTTCCCTGGCGTTTCGCTATACTTTCGTGATGCGGCGGTTCTGTCTGCGCAAACGCAACGGGAAGGAGATGTGTTTTCCACGGAAGACCGGCCGAAACCGACTTGCAGCAATAGAATAAGGGGCCCATACCCATTTACTCGGTACGACCTCAACTGCATCGGCCACGACGGTACGGTAGAAAAGCAAACGCAATAGAAACACCGAACAGGAAGTAAGATAAGACTTTTTACGCGGGTTCGCTGCTTCCTCTGGCGTCCGGCATTGGCCGTGTTGCCTGCATTGGCCCCTAGTCCTCCCAGCCCTTGGATTCCACTCCGAAGACTGGGGAGAGCTTCCTCAATAGTTACCATTCTCTTCACTATTCTATAACTTGTCCGACACAGCTCAAGCGGTCCATGTGTTTACCTTGCCCTCCCTAAGGACCGCTTCGGTCTGCCTACTCTCATAGCCCTTGGCTAGTTGCTACAACAGCTGGGATATGCCTGCTACTAGCTACCGCTGGCAGGATACACGGCAATCGTCCCGCTAGTTGTTGCTCGTTCGCCGCGACATGAAGTATCATAATTAGCAGAAACCAGTAGCACCTTTCATCATTCGCATCATAAGCCAAAAAGTCATCTCGGATACTCGAAGCCAGAGCTTCGAATATCCGACAGATAAATAGAGAGTTGTTTTTCGCGTTCGGGAAGACGAAAGCCGATTCTGGGTTCAATGGCCAGACAGTCCGGGATGAAATGACCCTCTGATCCAAAGCGCTCAAACCAGTGCTGTGTAGCAGTCACGCGTACTATGGATAGCCGCAGCGGTGGCTTTGCCGGTCTAGTCGCTAACGGGACCAGCGCGATCTGGTTAAAGAGAAAGTCATCTGAAACACGGACGCCATTAGCTGCTGCTGTTGTTAGTACCAGCCCCCACGGGCATCGCGACGTGGCCCAAAGCGCAAGACAACTTCATCTATGAGAGAGTCAGCATAAAAGCCTGTTCGATTTAGAGCAGAGCTCTCTGTTACAACGATCAATAAACTCCAGAGCGGTTACCATTTCTACGGCTAGTACAACCAAAGGACGGGTAGAAGCCGCTGCTATGGCTGCTACTGTCCTGACCGTCGTCACTGCCACCGCTGCTGAATCAACTGTTTCAACTGTTTTTATCTGGCCAACGTAACCACAGAGACGTGGTCGCTGCGGCGTTTATCAGCAACGCTAGCAGAAGAATGATAAGAAACTAGGTCCGGTTCGGTTGGGAGTTTTGAGGGGCTGTGGGAAGTCCTGGCGCGACAGGCAGAGGGTCGGAACTGGCGAGGTTAACTGGCTGGCTCCCGGCTCAGACAGAACACCGAAGCCACTGCCGCCGAAGGGACATAGTAGTTGTACTTGGAAAAGAAGGAAAAAAGCTTATCAGTGCTGAGATGATACCGGAGCCGGATGAAATCGGACGAGAAGGGTAGTTATCGTTTTTAGAGAGGAAGGAAGAAACATGTTGGGGGCAAACCATTGCGATAAAGGGTAATTGGGGTTGCTATTGCTGGTTCTGCTGCTGTTATTGCCGTTGCAGCGGAACGAGAAATTTTCACGTCTTTATAATGGTGGCGGAAATCACTACGATCCTGGTGATGAACCCGTGTTGTGTTAGGGCGGATTGACATAGTGCTGGTTATGATGGTGACGTCTGTGTTTATTTTTCTACTTTTGAACGCGAGCATCAGTAGAAGCAATTAGTCTGTCGAGATAGATGCATCGTACATAAATCTGCGTGAGACGTGTCTGCTAGTCGACCTGTGTGAATTGGTTGTTATGGAAGCTACTGGAAATAGCGCGGCATAGAATCGAACGAGTCTTAGGGAAAATCAGCTGGTAGCATGGTGTACGATTTTGGCCTAGATTGCTAGTGAGAGTCTGACGCCTTATTTCTATAAAAGCGAGAATCCGAGGTTTCACGAAAGAAGGAAGCGCTATGAAAGTTAGGGTGCCTGACCAAATACAAAGGTAATTGTTAGTAGCGCTAATGCTCTTTTGCCACTCTTTGTGACGTTGTCTATGAAATAATGAAGTAATGACCGTTTATAGAGATAGTCTCATTAAGTGAAGTCTCGTTTGAGATGCTAACACTAACCTTTTGCATATTTTTCTCACAATTTTTTATATAAGTCCTTTGATATATAGATAATACAACAAAGATGATGAAAAAAACAAGGATATAATGAAAAGCCTCGAACTATCAACCTAATAAAGCAACCTTTTCTGTGGTGAAAGTATGGACGAATATTGAACGCACGTATAAAACATGTAGATGCATACGTTACTGAAAAGATTCTATGGGTTGACGACGATTTTGACAAGTGAGCATATCGTTATGTGAATTTTAATTGTGAGATGGAACATTTAGGAAGGAGCGATGATGATCATTTTAGTATTTTACCGTTTAATTTTAATTAGATTAGAATTAACAAGATGGATTTTGGAACTAAAACTAATGTTACCAATACAACACACCAAAATAAATATCTGAATCCGTGTTTTTAATTAAAATTATCTACTTTTTATTCAAAATGTTTTTACTTCGATGAATTTAATTTGATGGAATAAAACGAAATCTGTTATACCCCAATGTATAGATACCTAAGATGCGTATCCTAATGCTTTTCGTATAGTCCTCAATATAAAGCAACAGAAACACACTCGCGCCAAGGTATTTACCTATATCTGCTACCAAGTGTTTATTTTCTCTTCGCTAATAACAAAGTTCTCTTTTTTTTTGCGTGAATCGGCAGTACTGTCCCTATCATTGTATTCAAGCCTAGGTTTTTTTTATATTATCTAACTCTCCCTCCCCTCTCCCCTCACCAAAAAAAAAAACTCAATACGCAGGAACTCAAAAGCCTTGTTTGCGCACCTGAGCTCGATTTTGCCGTCGCATTAGCGCCAACCGCGGGAAGATTTTATCAGTAGATGGAATTGATAATACCATGGTTAAATCATGGTGAAGGGCAAAATCGCCGGTCTCATCGCATTCGTTTGCGATGAGACCAAAGACATGATGTCAAAAGATCGAGACCACGATTCTTGCCGAGAAAGCTTCCGCTACGGGATTGTGATTGAATTGAATTTTCGGTCAAAGAATTCCTTACTAACTCATTATCCTTTGCATCAACAATAGAATAACAGCCAATCCACGAGGTAGATGAGCATCAAAGGTCTTTCCATAACACTATGAATACAACTGGCCAAATACGGCAACGAACAGTGTGGTGCGGTTTGGTGTTTGTGTCATGTTTATGTTTATGCAAATGTCAGGACTTAGGACGGCGTTATAGCTTTGGAGGAAGCCAATCTGTGCACGTTGCTGTTGCTGCTGCGAGGTAGGTGATACCGCAAGCCATGCCTATTTCGTCTTTGCTACCGATGACCTACCAGTGCCATATGGGCAACGAGATTTGGCAAAGCGTTGATTGCCTAGCTAGTCTAGAGAACCAAGCAACCCTTAGCAACTGTGCCCGGAAATACGTGTGAAGGTCCCGCTGGCAGAAAACAGGGATCGAAAGGGGAATGGTGGTAGGGCAGTAGTATGTTGGCTGTGACGAAACTCAAGTTTATACTACCCTATGCTGGGGTGTCGTTAAGGATGTCAGGAGGGCCAGTCGTTTGAGGGAGCAAACCGTTCGGTAACGGTTGGGAATAGCGTGGCTCAATGTAGTTTTGCTCGAGAGAAAGCGCAGGAGAGAGCGAGGGAGAAAGAGGGGGGTAAGAGATAGAGGGAAAGAAAGAAAAGGTCGTAGTGAACGTAGTTCTCGAGTCTATTGGAAGCTCGGGAATTGCGCTAATTTATGGAACGTCGTCATAAGCATATTTTATTCCTTTATTCCTTGCGTCTCCCGGCGCTACCTCTGACACGGGTCGAAAGACTGGCCGACAAGCTGCCAGCCATTATAGTTACTACGGGACGGCAAAAGCCAGCGGGGGCAACACATGGAGCCGGTCGCCATTTCGCGCCGCACGCTTAGTTTCGTTGCAAACGACTAACCACCCTCCAGAAGAGCTTGAGAGCAAGACGAAGTGCTAAAGGGGATAATCTGGGGTAGTAACAGGGAACAGAGACAGGATGGCGGGAGGATAATGCTAGAAGTCTTGCCTTTCACCAGCAGAGAGCTGCTATCGTATTCGTCATGCAAATGAGAATAAGTGCTGCACACGGCAGGCACCGAGACTACTCTGTTCAGCCACAACGGCAGAAGTATGTTCGTGTGTATAGTACAACGAACGAAGCATCTATCATGGAATGATGGGAAACAGAAAAGCTTGCCTGCTTCGTCTTGCCTTTTATCACCTCGTGGCTCTCGCCTAGTTTTGCTTTTTACCCCGCAGCCCCCGTTCCTGCTGAGGCGACAGAGCAGCAGCAGCAAAGGCTGGTTGGCGATGGTGGTATTGGTGAGGGCGGCAACTGCAAATAGGCACCCGCTAGCAGCAAGGCTAGCGGTAATACCGGGGTACAGGGGCGGGGGGTAGGAGGGCACAGAACTAGTTGTACAACAACTCTTGACAACAGAGGCTACTGCTAGGTTTACAGCCAACTGAAAAAGAAAACGATTGCCAAAGAGAGAACCGGTGTCTTTTGAGCTGCTGTGCTCAAAGCGGGTCCAACTTGCCGCCAAAGAGTTAGTCTACTGCCGACTTTTAACGTGTAAGCAAAATGTGGCCGAGCAAACAGATGACCAACATCTCCACCTAGCTGCGTTGCCGACATGCGTTGACTACGTAGTTAGATGGGGTCTTCTATCTTCCCATATAGCAATAGCAGCAAGCGGCAACGGCAGAGAGACCCGGTAACCGTTCGAGAGGTCCCTTCATGGCTAAATACGGCAGGAATACGAAGCAAGGCCAGTGAACGCGGTAGATATCAAGCGGAAATCCAGCTGAGGTGAACCAGCTAGAGATAGGTGAGAGAGAGGAAATAGGATAAAAAGGAGAGAGCAACGTACGAGATAAACGAGAAGAGTGAGGCAGAACTCTAGACAGTAGATCTAGATCGACTCACTTGCTCTCTCAGATTTCGTGGTAGAGTTTACGTTGTTAGACCCAGTCCGTCCGATGGCTGACGTGGCGAGGCTGCAATCTCCGCCGCAAGTTTGAAAGACCCAAAGTTAGTCATCAAAAATCTGCCGCTACTACTACTGCTGTGGCCAACCGGCGCTGCTGGCGATGGTTGTCCTAACTAAGACTGAGTCTTGGTTAGTGGCGGGCCAGCTAGCCGGCTAACTAGCCTGCCTGCCTCCCTCTCTCCTTCCATCGGTGGACTGAAAAGTAGGATGTAGTAGTTGGACGTCGACGCGGTCAACGGAGCCGCTTAGTCGACGAGCTAAGCTCTTCCACAAATGACTAAGTGACCCATACATATGCAAATAGACTCGCTGCCTGATGGTGAGTATGTGTGCTTGTCCGTCCACGGTTCGTCCTCCCGTATGCCAGCAGACAGCGGCTTCCACGATCCCAGGACCCTACCGCCCTCCAGTCGATTCTGCTTAAGCCGACCTTTGGCACTGGTGAGCTGTTTGGTTAGCAGGCGTCGTACTGATGATGCTGCTCGCAGTCTGGCTCATTGCAGCCGTAGCAACAGCAGCTCGGCTATAGCGTCAGCTTCTGCTATTAGGCTTAATTGATATGGATTCACTTAGTGAACGAACACCACTAAGTTTCTTTCTCTCATTTGCTGTTGGTGATGCTGGTAGCCGCTCTCGTTCGATCTCTGTTTCTCTTTTTTTTTCTGCGCCGATTTCCAGGACACTCGCTGAGCACAGCTCAGTGGGAAAAGCTTTTTCCTTTATTTTCCTATAGACCGATCGTGCGAGCGGCGAGCGGAACGCCTAAAATAGCGCCTACAACAATCAACTAGTTGAAGTGCCCGACTTTCCTATTCCATCTGAACCCGTGTATTCGTAAGGTGATGGCAAAGCCATACCACTAATTCCCTTAACATTGTCCCTGACGCTGCGACAGTCTCGCTTCAATTCGACAGAGCTTTCAAGCTTTTTTTCCAGTTTTTCTCCAGTTTTTTCCAGTGCTTCTTGTTCTACGTCTGCTATCGTCGTTAGGATTTCTATCAGACAGTTGGCTCTCAGTACGGAACGAATTCTATCTATACTTAAGTTCGAACCTAGACCACAACCTCTTCCTAGAAATCACAAGGGGGAGAGTAAGGGGCCTCCTGTGCCTAAGATGCAGCTGTAAAACATGTTTCGCAGATTGCATAGATACGGCATAACAAAATGAAACGTCATCCGGTGGCTGCCTTTAAATGATGTAATACTATGCGGACAAGATCCAGAAATCAGAGATGGGCAGTAACAGAGGCCTTGACCTCATCCACGTAAAGCTCACACCCGTTGACGAGGTTTGCAACACACAACTGCTGTGTACCAAGCAGACAAGCCGCAAGCGGAATGTGCGGAGAAACGGAACGAGAAAGCGACAAAGTCAGCAAAGCACAGCTATCACGCACATTACCCCCCACCATTCGCACGCTCAGTAACCGCCCGCGTCCCAACGGAGATGGAAATAACAACCTTTCTCATCTTTTGCGTTCCACGTACACGCTCATGGCGTACTGTTTTACGTGTTCCTTTTGCACTGCTTGTCGACTGTTGCCGTTCGCTTTGGCTTCTGGTTGACGGTGGACTGGTCGGTTAGCTACGATGACTACGTCGACGCGCTGAGGGATTTCACAGCCAGTGCGTTCGGTTGCACTTTGGACCACTTCCGGCGTTAACTAGACAATGCATCTTTCCCGCTTTTATCCCCTACGGTTTCCCACTTCCCCACATCTCCAAGGCGTGCTCGTATGGTTCACCGACCGGCAGACCCATTTCGCTTGCTCTTTCATCGCTGTTATTTGGACGCATAGACCGTGGCTATCGTAGAAGCGTCGGTTCGCTTTTGTCCCGAGGTCTCTTAATGCGTATAGCGTCTCTTAGTTGCCATGCTAGTGCGTTAAGTTATGGTAAGGGACTAGTATCCCTAAAGGGGCGTACGTATGAAGGGATAACAGTGGTGGACAAACTCATCGGATGGGTTTGCTGCCGCTGCCGCTTCTGCTTTCGTTTCGTATGTTCAGATAAGCCAACTCAGGCGTTCGTTACCGTTACTGTTTTTATCGGTCGAAGTAGTAAACATGCGAACTACCAGCAAACGAGCGGGCGCACTAAGAAGCCGAAGCACCAAAACGGAACTTTTGACGTTTTTTTACCCCGTGCTGATCCTCACAATTATAGTCCGAAGACCTACCCAATCTCTTATCCCATTTTGGCTCCCCACAGAGCCCTAGCAGCAAGTCGCCTTCTTTCCACAGACCAGCAACAGATTTTGGCGAAGAACTAGTAGCCGTCGCCATGTCCACCATCGACTACATTGTTCTTATATAGTAGAGTTCTGCGTAAGCCCAGCGGACCGTGTTCGAGACGGTGATAATGATGGTATTTTGTTAGTTTTCTTCTATGACTAAATTACTGTACAACGATTGCGCAACAACATAGCAAAAACGTCCAAAGAGGGAGCCAACCCAATAGGCTTACGTAAATTTAGCATTTCTCATGGTGGCTTCTGTGTTAGATTGTCTGTATGTTAGAAATAGCAACTGTAAGCGGAGGTGTCGACAACGATGGCGGGACCGTAGCTTTCACTACGACTCTTGCTATTTTGGTTACTGGGGCGGCATCGAATGCTGGTTGAGGTTGCACGCGCACCATGTAAGCTACAGCCCAAGGTGAAGCAAATAAGTAGAGACTGGCGGGAAACCAAAGGAAAGCGAAGCCGCCCGAAGAGACCCCTACCACTGCGATCATACAAGACTCAGGTGGAGCCTTCGACGTGAGCAGCGTGCCAAGGTCGCTGCCACTCAGAATTCCCAAGGTCCTAATAACTGGTACTTCTGCTGCCGTTGCAGCGTTGAATCCTACCGGATTTCGTCTTTCGGGCCTTTTGGCGATTCAAAGGTTTCCCGCGAGCATTAGCTTTAGCAACAGTAACAACTCTTTCAGACTCGTTTTTACAGCCACTATTTTATGCTTTCTGGTGCTAACGTAGTTCACCTCAAACGTTGCATAGTTTTGCCTGGTAGTCACCTAGGAGTCTCGTACTTCTTCTTTTTCTAGCCCCACCTTTTTCGCTCTGGATAAAAGACCATAAGAGAAACACACAAGAAAGAAACTAGATAGAGCTGAGCTATGCCCACCTTATTTCTTCATGTCTGTGCCAGCTGGGGCAAATAGAGCGACAACGCTCAGGCGTCGCTCGTCTTTAGTGACTTTCCTTACACAGAGTGAAGCAGCGATGACACTAGGGGAAAACACGGGTTTGGCGGCAACTACAGCTGTAGCAAGTACGACGGGTGCGGCCGTCGATACAAGCAGGATAGTATAAAAAGTTGCCGATTGTTGCGGCCCTGGCATGGCCGTCATCAGCACTGCCACCCAAAGGACACCAGCGGCCCACCAGTTGTTATAATGAGATGTTTTCCCGCCGCTGCTTCTGCTTTTCTACTTCTGTCCAAGATCAGACGACGCGCGAACTGCGTCCCGTCTTTTTTCTTCCATGTTCTGATCGTTTCCGCGCATTGGCTCACGCGTCCATCATAAGCCGCACAATCAAGCAGCTATCGTGCATACACAATGAATTGCATCTGCGGATGAGAAAGAAGGTGGAAGCGAGAAAAGATGAGAACGAAAAATGGGGGCAGGTCGAACATAGAGGTGGAGGACAGTGGAAGTAAAATGAGATTGACGCGTTTCCTTCTCGCGTTCTTGGCTATTCTCTTCGGCTTCTGCGTCTACTTGGCCGGACTGCTTAGCCTAGCTTGCTAACCGAGGGACGCGCGGGGTATCGGTAAGAAAGGACCAACGCTTAAGGACAAACCCACGGCGCTAGTGGTAGTCGTAGCAGGAATGAAAGGGCGGCAATCGCATTGGTGGGCAGACAGACAGACACAAACGACGTCAATGTCGGCTGGTCGAGTAGCGAGTGACGGTTCCCGAGAATTTGTCGGAACCAACCGACGAGCGAGTTAGTCCTACACTGGTACGGCTGATGCAGCTGCTTTGGTAACCGCCATTGCGGGCATCATGATGCAGACCTGGTGATAATAAAAGCACAGGAATGTGTTTCATCCATAAAAAGCACTAAATGATGACGGTAGTGGCTGCAGCAGTAGCAGGTAGTGTCAGTAGTGACTCTATGAAACGCAGAGGGTCTGGTTAGTTCCACCTTCGTTCCCTGAATGAGCAGACAGAGGAGTAAAGAAATGAAATGAGAATCGGCAAAAAGCATTCCAACCTCCTTGTCGAGTGTTGGCCTTTTACGTAAGCTCGGACAGCCAGTAGGCCCCGTTTTTGAGCCGATCCTCATTCATTTTCTTGCAGAATTGAAGATACCGCTTCAACCACTCTTATGGCTAATGCCGCCGTGGTACGTCTAGAGGACGTAGCGACGCGGCCACGCAATTATTGAAACCTATCAACTCGCTCACTAAAGCTAAATCTCCTAATGATGGAAAGGCAGATTTTGTTTTTTCGTCGCCTTTCGTTATTACGAATAGTACTTACGACGACATACTCAATTCAAATAGAATTTACAGGTTTAGGCTTGTTATAATCTTTCCTTATCGCCATTAATATTTAGGACGCAATAGTTGAAATATCATTCACTTTCCAATAGACCACCTGTTATTGATGGATGCAAAGCTAAACAACATTTCGGAGAAAATACGTTCGATTAAAAAATATAATTATTATAAGGCGCAAAAGATAATCGAAAAAAAAAGTATACAAAAATCCTAAATATACGAGCAGAGATGTTTATTCCATTATTATCTTTATTGTATACCTTTGTGTATTACATTTGCTTCTGTTGAGACAATGTTGCATTAATAAAAAATCTATATATCACATTATTTGTTAGAACATAGATATGTCAGCATTGGTCTCGTGAAGACGTAATCTATAATGTTGAGTGTGAGATATAGCTCTTGCCTATTTGTCATATATTCACTGAAGCTCGCGGCGTATGTCTAACTCTTAGATGAATTGTCCTCAATCATACCTCAACACACACAATACAGAATTAATAGGTTGCTGTTGATAATCAAAATATTATGCCACTAAAAATTTGGCCTCAGGCTCCGGCTGTTATAAATGCATAGACACTGCAATCGGCTAGTTTGGATTGCCATCTACTTTATCTACTGGTACTCTATGATCACAAGCCATTGCGATGGCCTTTCTTGCAGGTTCTTCTTCGTTTTACGTTGGCATTTCCACGACTACGACTACTTCTTCTGTGTCCACACGTCGCCTGATCGAAGACATAGTCGTCGAACGGAAATTCTTGGACTGGTTCTTTTTGCTCTCCCCTTAGCTATGCGCTGTGCCGGCCACTAAGTCCACTTGAAGACATTGGATGATTTTCCGCTAGGCCGTATGTTCGAGGAATGTTCTCACAGTATCACCTTCATAGAATCTTCTCTGTCCTCTTAGAGACTTATTTCGCTGGTGGCTGTTTCTTGCTTGTGCAACGACTGCTTGCCCACTTATAGTACTACTTTATAACCTATGGGGGCGACAAAGTGTACCGAGCCGACTCCAGAATACCGGAATCCCTCTTGATACGGACCTAAAAGACAGACATGCCGAATCCACAACGCTCCGGTTGCCTACGAGATGGTAAAGGCCGTGGTATTAGATACTGATGATAGTGATATAGCAACGTGTAAGAAACGATGGGCTACGACTAAACCTAATAATAGTCATTGAGGTGGCATCGGCTACAGACCCAGCCAGTCATAGTAAGCTACAGCGAATTGCGACAAAGGCGCGCTTCGTGAGCAATAAGTAGCTTATCGCAAGGTAGTAGTCGCTATTCTGCCGGCCTGCCGTCTAGCATTTAGTAACTCGATGTAGCATGAACAGGGAAGACGACCTCGGTCAGACCTCTTTGCCAACGTTTTAGCTTAGTTCTCTTTTTTTATCTTCTTTTCGGCCTGATTTTTTTTGCCACAATTTCTCTCTATCCTTTGACTTTGCAGCGCTTTTGTCCTCGCACAGTGGGATTCTATTTGGCCCTTTACCCTCTTTGTCGAGCATGAAGCTTCCTCTATCATTCTCGTGCTGGCACTTCTCTTTCTTCTATCTCTGCTTTCTCTAACGTCTTGTGCGTCGAATGCAGTCTGCGAAACCAACTTTGCATGACTGTAGCTCCTCGGAAACTCCCCAGTGCTTCTCTTCTTCCGACCAGCTCCCTCTTGTCTCTTTCCGACCGAAACCCTTAGGCTCGCTGCCTTGCAGACCTATCCTCTCCACGTCCTTTAACACACACACACACACACATGGACAGGAATACACATGGACTCATAGAAGCAAGACACCCACAGCTCAGCAACACTTACTGACTCACGTATTACATAGCTAGCTGGTTACATAGCTACTCGACCAGAGCAGTGTAATCTCCAGTTCGAGCGCCACTGCACAGGCCAACGAAGTCAGGTCTGACCCAAGCTGACAAGCCCGCCAAGCTGCAATAGTCTAAACTCCACAAGAGCCAACTGTAACCCAGCCAACTGTGGCAGTACGAGAAAGGATAAGTGTTCTTAAAATTTTATTAAATTCCTTTCCATGCCACCCTTCCTGCTGTAGTTTCACCATCGTCTACGTCCTTCGTTTCAGCTGCTGCTACGGCTCGTTTCCTTACTTTCGTTTTTTTCTTCTTTCCCTTCTTATTCGTTTAGGCCAACGAAAAGAGGAAGCGGGCCTGGGGAACGTCTAACAGCTATCCGTTAACCCGTACCGAGCACTGATCACAGGGGGTAAACAGAATCGGTTAGTTGGCGCTAGCTGCCTAGGCATTGCTGCTGCTGCTGCTGTCACAGCTTCTTCTGAACCTCTTCTTTCTTCGTTTTCGTTTTATTCCATACCTACTGGGTTGTTATTCAGTGTAGCAGAGGTAGCAAGCAAGCGCACGACATTCACGGTCACCGCCAGCGTGCGACTGCTATTGGTAGAGCTGAGCAATGGCTAACTGAGTATGGTGTGAAGCACCGCGTCCTTCACAGGGCTCTACTGGCTTCGGAATGGCAGATGCTGTGGTACTAAATTAGCCAATTTATACGTGCCGCGCTCCATATGCGATTGATTGCTTGTTTGCTCGCATCATAGTCTTCAAGTCAAATGTCTCTGTAATAAGGAGCTCGTGGAAAAGGTTATGAGACGGTTCTCTATCGTGCCGCAAGCTACGTCGTAATTCAGCCGCACTATGGAGGCAATGAACGTGTTAGACGGTTGCTTGTAGCACGGCGCCATTGAAGCACAATCTATAGTAATAACCGATGCGGGAGCCGAACCGAGGATTTCTTGACACCGCATATTGCCTATTGGCAGCCAAGAATCCTCATTCACTCACCTGCGAATATTTTTTTGCTTCCGCTTACGCATTTCTATAAGATGGATATCTCTTTATTTGGGAGACAGACGAATGCGCCGAAACCGTTTTCGTATTATTAGAGTTCAGTTTTTATTAGCTGAACTTATCGCTATAGACAATACAAAAAGTGTAAGCCTGAAGGACCACGAAGACGAACATTTTCACCAAAATAAATGTATTATTTTATATGACAAACTACTCTATTAGTTTTAAGTTGATTTCACAGATTTATGTGATATGCGATTAGGTGGAGCATTTCAAACCTTTAAAAAATCTTTATCTAGTTTCTAATCAATGATCATGGGAAGGTTCGAAATCTTGTATCTGAAAATTTACTGATGATTTCTTTCTACAAGCCTGTTTTAGGCACGTTTAAGGTTGTGTACATACCTGTTGCTTTTCATAGTCGACGATTCTGCAATGGACGTTCCCCACGGATATGTCTCAAAAGACAATTAAGTTTGTTCTATTTTTGACCCAGCGGCGCGTTCTTGTGGCTGCCTTATGAAATCAACCAGGTCCTGTATTACCTCTCGTGTAAGAGACAGGCATTTGATACTAGAAGTCAGTGTGGTTAGCTGAAAAACATAATATAACTAACAAATGTAAACTCAAAGCTTATGTTTTAAATTAATGAGACAAAATAATCGAATACCAGGACTAAAGCATTCAATTGCTTTCATTAGTATCCTTTCATTAAGCATCTTCATACGTTAAAGTAGAGCCGAACAAATAATTCTATGTTGATTTATCAGTTTACATCCCAGTCCGTATTATCGTAAGAGACGATTTAAAAAAAAAACTAATATGCAGAAGTCACAAATTAGAATTCAGATGATAAGAGTTTCCTTCTTGAGAAACGACCTGGACTTGCCGTGCCGCGTCACGTCGCGTCGCTCAGTTCTAGCGAACAGAGACTAAACATATTTCCGAGCACTCTGCCGTTAAGTCTAGGATGCTTCGTATCCCGATCGGGAGCGCGGAGATAAAGAGGGAGAAAAGCTCCAGCTAGTGGGTTCGTCCCCATCGTAGTACCGAATTTCCCTCTCTCATTGCTTAACAATTACCTTTTCTCGCTCCATTTGCAAGGAAGAAGCTTGTTTGATTGTTCGCCAGCACGAAGCAACCCACTCAAACGAAGGCCCCTCAATTCACCGCCTGCTCAAAAGCATTGTCGGCATCGCTGGAGCCATCAGGAGTACCAGAGTCTATAGTGGAAGAGACGAGAACCCACACTAGATCGGAAGATTCAACGGATCTTCTATCCTCAGTATATCCACCCACACAGGCGCTGCTACTACTAGCACCACTCTTATAGTCAATGGGCCCTGACTCGTTCAACTGCTAGTGGCCCGATTCCCTGTCTGCTTTCATAGCCTCAGCAGCTGGCTCTCTCGGTAGCAGCCCATTACCCTTGACTTAACTAAACCAACCCGTTTCTGTCTTCGACTTGCTTACAGGGCCTTAAGCAACTGGACTCCCTTCTCGACTGGCCTTTCAGATTGGAGCCTAAACTAAACGAAACCTCAAGCTAGTTGCCATGACAACTTCAGATCCAACTGGCCACGTACAGATCGCAGAGACAGCTAGTTGGAGTGACTAGGAGCCTTGTAGTACATCAACAGAGAGCAATTGCGATTGCTGCAATTGAAAGCGATGCTAAAAAATCGACAAAGATCTACCACTAAAAAATTCGGAATAAAAAAAAAAGAAATATAAGACTTGAGCGATCACACAAACGGCATCTAAAGTACTCTTGCTTCAATGGGCGTTGCATTGATTGAGTAGCACCTACACCAACTGCTTGATGTACACGCTCCCTAAGTTAGAAGCGTTAACAGGCACCAGAGTATGACATCGCTGATGGGGTGTAAATTTATGTAGTAGACGAAAGTATAATATTATTCATCATAATGCGGTAGAGGTTTTAGGCATACCTGTTCTTATTAATGGGCCTCAGTATTTATTATAGAAATACTCTCCCGACTGTCGAGAGTTCCTTTTCGAGTGTATGTCAGTACTTAGAAGCTCAAGCGTGCACACACATATATAGTGAAGAAGGTTCTTCATCCGTTAAAATGATTATAGTATCGTATGTGGTAGAAATGAACAATAGGCACCATTAATTTTGGGCAAACAGCAAGTAGGCAAGCTTACTTTAAAAATGTTTTTGAAGTGACGCAATTATACATTATAGTGTGTGTCATAACAGATCCTGTTATGTCATTCCATTGAATAACATAATCATTTAGTGGTTTTCCCGCTGTTTACATACGCTCCTGAATTAGTGATACTTATGAGAAGAGTTATAGGTGGTCGCTGATTTAGGCAGCTTGTTGTGTAACACATGAGTACCGCGATACCACATTTAAGGACGATAAATACAATTTAGGTAGAAAACAAAGGTAAAAAAAAGTGATATAAAAATCAGGCCTACATTGGCATCTAAAAATTGAATCACCACGCTGGCTAACTCGTTCTGTGAAGTGAAGGTACTGACGATGGAACGCAGGCATCTACAATAAAATATTTCTATATATCGGAGGTTTTTATAGTTGACCTTTTCAATTTTATCAACATGTATACATAATTGTTTTATTCATTTTTCTCTAGCCACCATTCACTTGAATCGGTCCGGTTCATTAAGAAATAGATAAAACCAATGAACATTTCAACAAGAGTATCCTGGCTAACAAGCTACAAAAAGTGCCACCGTCTGCGCTACTTTCTGCTACCTGCAGCTTAGTCGTAGCCATTTCGTGCACCCATACGCTCGTCATCTTCGTTAATGATTTCACTACTCGCGTATTTCTTTTGCTGGCCCCGTGCCGGTGTTCCTTTTTTAAGTTTTTGTCGAGGCTGATTTTTTCGGTCCACTTTTTTTCGTTAGGACATGAGTGCACGACCGTTTTCAAACAGAAATAAGACGAGCCTTATGTCAGTGATGCGTTCTTTCTCTTGACACCCCGAAAAATTGTCTCGTCGTATAGAGAGCTGAGGTCGACGATGACGACACATCGCTTGCCATCATCGTGCTAGTAGTCGAGTCTTGCCATAGTGTCTATGGGTCGCTATAAGGGCTCTGTGAGACAGAAAAGTGAAAGACCCTGGGGTTCGGTGTGGGTTCAGGGAGAGGTGCGTTGTATGAAAAATGTGGCCCTGGCGAGAGCAATTGATGCTGAAAATTATCCTACGAATGAGAAATCGAACCTAAACACAAAGCAGTGCATGACTGACCAACAATTTTAACAATTATTTGCCTAAACAAGAGCTTAGGTTATATTAAATTGCCAATTTCAACGAAAATTATAAAATGTTTAGCAGAAAATAAGAAGCATCAAAAAGATTTTAGAAGAGTTGAGAAATAATGGTTTTTTTATAGCGACCGTATTCAAATTTTTTTTGTGAAGTAACAAATTTAATATATTCAGTTCATATTATAATAATTACAAGAAAAATATTAACATTGTTAATAGCCGTTGTCATCACCAAAATGCTCTGTTGAAGCCATGTCTGACTGAATAGAACCGGGTTACAATAAATTCATATTGAAATGACGATTTTTTTTTTTTTTACTAGTTATTATCTCGGACATTGCATCCAGGGAATCACTGTCTTAAAAATGCTCTTTGACTTGCAACGCGCCATCTTACCATCATCCATTTTTTTTTTAGCTCTATTCCTCCCTATCATTAATGTTGTTCGATCTCATACCGATTTTAGGTCCTCTGTGTTAGAGACCCAACAAATTTGTAGCCCAAATCATGTAAAGTTCCTTACTCATCATCTGCTTTCAAATAAGACATTGCCAGTTCATATCCATGTAACATATCTAAGCGAGCTTAAGGTGTGTACCTAAAAACCAATAAGTGACTTTTTTTTTCATCGAAAACCACATGCAGTAGGTGTGGACATGGTGGCAACGTTAAAAATCCCCGCCGGTATTGTCTGCTATGCAGCGCCTCTCCCTTATTTACATGCCTGTGTAGGTTTGTGAAATACGCTAACAGAGTATGAGAGCTATGAAGGCTGAAGGTGGCTTCTACTTACTAGATGCGACGGTAGCCATCCTACATATGAAGTTCCTCATTCTATCGTGTATGTGAATCTCAAGGTGCGCCCAACAAGGTCAGCTCTGTACGGAATATCAAAAAAAATTAAAAGATCTCGTATAATGACCTGGGCTGGCTGGCGGATACATCGCACGCAAGGTTTTGGGACAAGTAGCAAACGTTGCCCTGGTCATGTTTCGCTCACAAATACTGAGTCGGTTGGGAGTAGCGAGTCCCGCGTCGTACGACCAGCCTTTAAACATCCGCGAGGCAAGATAAGATGACGGGCCAAAATAAACGAACACTGCAGGGCAGAATCGTTGAAACAGGGTAATCGAAGAATGAGCCCTGCATACCATGCAAATGTACTCATAAAACCAAGAGATCGCCGTTGTTAAGTTTTGGCGCCAAATTTGAGCTGCTTGTTCTAGAACTGATGCCGTTTTTCTGCTGATGTTACTGCTGCTGCATTTGAGCGAAAGTATGTACGACTTCACAAAAAGTCAGAAGACGCTAGCGCCACACATCCCAAGTAGATGAAGCATCAAATGGCTGTCGGGATACGGCAAGGCTGATGCTTCCTGCCTTTATCGAACAGCTTTATAATGTTACGGTGCAGCATACTATCGCTATCAGTTAAGGTTTGGCCCTTGTCGCCCTCGCCGTGCTCTGGAGATTCCCATACACTTTTCTACTTCGGCGTCGGCTGTCGTCGCCATAGCTCCAGACATATAGGTAGACAGACAAGATACACAGGCGACGAATATAGCACAGGCAATCAGCGGACTTGCTCCCGCTGTAGATTCAACGACAAGCGACAAACGACGGGCAATGAAGCTTTGGACTTTGGGTCGGTGGTGGATAAGTCGGAGGTCGTTAGCATCCACGTTTGAGTACGGTTGCTTTCGTAAAGAGTGAAAAGAGGTACGAGGTAAGTACGAATCACTGAGGGAAGGAGACATTGAGGTTGCGTTAGCGGGATCGCTTTCACGGGTGGTACATGTAGGTAGTGCAGGTGGGTGGCGGATGTTTTGGGGCGCGACGAGCCTACCAAGCCTGCTGTCTGTTCGGAAGGAAAGCAAACCGGCTAGTTCCAAGGAACCACGAACCGTGTTTGACTGAAATCGCGAACACTAGTAGAGCTATGTAAAAGGTAACGGAGAAGGTGGAACAACGGGCGAAACATGAGTTCGCGACAGGCTGAACTGAAAATGAAGAGAATGAGGCAGAATAGAATGATGGGCAAATGTGCACGAGGACTCAGAAATCGGTAGCAAGAGAGGAGGGTGCGCTAAAGAAGAATCAGGCCATTCTGAGCACATGGCTTGGGATGGGGTCATAAGCCGTCGTCGAATCTGAATGAGAATCTGAGTAGTGTGAAAAAGTTTTATACCGAACGAAACCACGGGCATGGCTTTAATGCTCCTGGGCGGAAGCAATAACGAAAAGAAGTGCTGTTGTACTAAGGCCTCTGAGGCCAAAGGGAGAGGAAGCTGAAAGCGCTGGAGACGAAAAGGTTTCATGGTAAAATATTATAGCCATATATAAATCAAATATGTGAATATTCCGATATAATAATGGTTAAGCTGTTACTGCAAAGCAGCAGTTCTTTGGTTTAATGCACCTTTTATTATAATCTGAATTTACTTTTTGTACCTTGCAAACCTTATGCTAATTAGAGATCAATTTATTTTCAGATTCAGAGATATATGCAATTAAAATAAATATAAAAAATAATGCTGTTAATTATAATAATATTAATAAGGAAGCTTTGTTTTACTCTAAACTGCATATTTAGATTTGGACAGTAGACAACCCATGCTCGAGTCGCGAAAGGTTCGATCTCAGATTAGAATTTCTCCTCCTTCTGTTGAGAGCTTCACGTTCATCTTTTTACGGGTCGGTAAAATTTCCCAATTATTATATGCAGAAACAAAGCAAAACAGAATATTTTGGAAAAAATCAAGGTATATTTACTTAAATTGTCTGTTCACTGATTTAGCATAAAAAAAAACAGCAATCTCAAAAATTGTGGTCACTTCTTAAAATAGTTGGAGTACCCAGTAAAGATGCTATATTTCGTTTTGGTATATATGATAATGTACCTGAATAATCATTCACGGTTCAGTCAAATATTATACACGGCTTCAGATCGAGCTCGAGCACTGTCAGCTCAAGCCTCTCTATTACTAGTAGATAAGTTCCGCTGCGACAAATGGGTTCTTCATTCTGCGACTCTGAACATTCTGAAGCCGAGCCTAGACTGACTATATGTTGTTTTCCATATAACACTAGTCGCCGAAATTACGTGAAACATACACGTGTAATACTAACTCATTCGCGTCCAGATCGAGATATAGCTCACATCTGAGCCAATATGAATGAGCCTGTGTGAAGATACGATCTTGCATTGTATTATATAATCATACGTTTTTGGCCAACGTGTCAACATTTGCATTATTGCGTTTTCCGAATAAAAAATTGTTCTCAGTTGAGCCAGATTCTTCGCAAATCTTTTTGCTCACACTGTTAAGTAAACGGAAGTTCAGCTGGATAGCCCAGAGCACGCGTTCTGTCTGTTGTTCGCAAACTGGCTCGCTGTCTCCCAACCTAACAGTGCCTAATGTTGAATCCGATTCGATCTAGAATCGAAAGTGTTTTATGGCATTGTTAACCGTACGTCCGGTTAAAAACCTTCTAAACTGGTCAGTGATCCAGCATCATTAACTGCCTTAGGCTGGATCATTTACTCTCTGTGTCTCTCTTTATTTAGTGTCTGTCTATCTTAACCCTAAGGGGGTGTCCAACACTTGCGTGCAAAACCCAGCGAACTGTGCAGGTTCATTTTCGCGCTTACTTCTTAACGTCGGCTTCCGAGTACCAAGCTACTGCCTTCCCCTGTTCACTGTCACCGATCTGTCTGTCTATCGTGCGTGCAACTCATCTTGATATCCTGACGACCTACGGATCTCCATTGAATGATGTCTGCTACAATAGTAATTCTCGAGACGGGTAATTTTCCTTATACGAACCAAGGCTTTGTGAAGCCTGCAGGCATTGCAGAGCAGCCCAACGAGTCAACCAGGATCAAGGGAATGATGGGGTAATCGATCACGTTTGTTGCACTTTCCATTTTCACTTACACAGCTGTGTACAAACGTAGACGGTACGCACCCATATAGGCATGCTTCGGTGGGCAAAGTGGTCCAATAACGGATGATTGGATGAAGTGTGGAGACCGTTATGATTTGACTCACCCTGCCTGGCATCGAGCCTGCTGCTGCTAATGCTGCATGCCTCGATGCAAGGCTACAGGGCATTCTAAAACCAAATTGTTTGAAGACTATTTGAGAGTCTGGTAGGTCATTTCTTCTTTTTCTCTTGTTAGTGTTTGTGTTTGACGCTGCCGGACTCCGCCAGGCTGTTCTGCCTGGTGAAGTGGTTTCTCTGCGGTGCTTCCCCACCTCACGATATTTTAGTGGATTCAAGGCGAGGCGCGCTCCATCCACTCAAGAGCGGAGCAGGCCACAAACTATAGATATGGTCTTTTTTGCGTACGTCTGCCATGCCTTACTCTCAGTGTACTGGCATTGTCCTCGCTCTGTTATTGCTGCCATTCACGTAACTCTCCCCCGTATTTCCCTACATTTCGGTTTTTGCTCGCTGCATCCCAATTCGTCGGCGGTTCTTTTTTCGCTCGACGTCGTTCGATATACCAGCCCTTTGTATAATACCTTTTTCCCCTGAGACAATACTCGGCACTGGCGCCTGCGTTAGTTGGCCCAAGTACCCACGTTTGTACATCCTGTGTGTAAAGACGACTCTAGTACGTCTCCTCTTTTCCCATCGTCGTTTAATCAATCGCTTGGCAAGACAGTTTCTGAGTGTCATCGCTGTCGGGTCAGCCGCGAGTTTTTCTAAAAAGTCGATTGGCGAAGCTTTGGTAGGAGGCCGGCGGTATGAGGTTAAGGCAAATGATCGCAATGAATCGTAGTAAAGAGGAGGGTGCGTTGAACCGCTTCAGCTTTTGCGTTTTATAAGAAAGGAATTTTCGGTACGGTTAGAAGACAACCTGCGGGAGTATCAACATAGAGGGCTAGGGATCACGAAGGTGTTTTCGTGATTTAATTATTGCTTTTGAGCCAATCCGTCTACCGCCGTAGTTTCTGGCGAGGCCCCTACTTCGATGGACCCTCCTACTTTTTTTTGACCACCTCTCTCTCTTTGTTTCTTTCACACACACATAAACTTTGCCTAATTACTCCTCTAATCTTCACGTAATGAGAAATATTTTAAGAGAAGAAAAGGAAAAGCATGTTTCATACTAACAAATCCGCAGAAAACCTACCGAGCGGTCGTTGTCTTCAGTACTTTGCTGGCGGGCTGGTCGACTTATTTAAAAGACTGCTAATTATTAGCTATGAACTAGCTCTATTTCATGCTGAGAAAAAAAAGCGGTCGTCAATGCAACTATGAGCCGTCACAGCGACTCTGTCGAACCTGGTCCCTTCTATCCTTTTTTTGCTAGCTCGCAGGCAAGGGACAAGCAGATTCAACAAGGCCGCACTCTGATCACTCTCTCGGAAAAAAAGAGACTATCGCCTTCCTGTTGCAGACACCGGAGCTTTTGCCTTTTCAAAGATTGCGAGATATTATTAAGGTGAGCGGATTCGAAAGCCTCTTTCCAAATCCAAATGTCTCTGGCGTATTTCTGGGCATTTCCGATGGCGTAATAGGGCCTCGTTGGATCGGATCGTTTGACCCCACTAACCAAAGGCGCGCGTAGAAGAGAAAATAAATCCATAGTTCGGTTTAAAAAATTCGAGGAGAAACGAGTATCTGCTTGTACGCAGTTCGAGCGGCCTTTCGACATCCGGCGCTGGCGTGTACAAAGAATGAAAAGCGCAACCTTGCCACCCAGACTCTATTTGCTCGTTGGGCCTATGGATGGTCTTTGGGCTGCGCGTACGGCTCCGTTCGTTTTGTGAGAGATCGGGTCAGTCAACACGGAGAAAATCGGACGCGGCCGAGCATGTGGATCGTTCTTGGCCTGCTGGCGGTCAGTCGACAGCAGAATGGCTTTGCTCGTTTCTTTCCTTCGTGCCCCATCCTATGTTTTCTTATTTCCACGTTCTTGTTCGTCGTGGCTCCATTCTCCGTTGTGAGTGACCAATGTGGCGTAAAAATGACCAACCGTGACCGCCGCTACCACTAGCACTGTTCCCCAATGACCCCCATTGAAGAGCGCCTGCAGCGAAGAAGACAGACAGAGAAACATAGGAAGATGGGCTGGTTTCTCATGGCCCCTCGAAGTGTACCATCATGATGCGTCTTCCCGATAAGTCAAGTCGACTTTGTAGCAAACAGGCATCGGAGGAAAACCATCGGTCCAGAGTGCCGACCAGTCACGTCTAGGATGGCCAGTGGGCTTTCCCGTCAAACGACTACGTGTCTGTGTGCAAGCCTCAGACAAGCAACCGGCGCTAGCCCGAGCATCTCGCAGGCGACGCCAGTCAAAGCCCCCTGTTCCTTTCGAGTTTCCCCTGCTTCATTCCGTGTCAGACCAAGCTCTCATTTCGTTCCTTCAACGGTCCAGGCGTGCTATATTGGCCCGGAAGGAGGGAACAAGACTCAATTGCGTTTTTTGAAGAAAAGCCCGTTTTAGCCAGGCAACATGAGACCGCTCGAGTTCTCTTGTCACTCCCGCTGCTCAGACTCAACCCGTTGTGGCGGCAGGAGCCAATGCAGTAAAGCGCGACATGACCAACGGCAGTGGCGGAGGCGGCAGATTCATCGCAGGCAACATGCTCTGTGATGTTGTATGTCTCACACGTCGTTGTCCAGCGCTGTCTGTCTGTTCATCCGCTCGCGGGTGTTCCGCTTAGCACTTTTCCGTTCTCTTTTGCATCAAGCCAATAACAGAAGTAACCTCAAAAAGAGCGTAACGCGCAAGACGAGTTGGGGTCGCGGCTAGTTGGTGTCGATGTTGACGTTGTTTTCACTTCTCTCAGTATCGTGGTTGGGGTAGCTGTCGGGGGTTTATCTTGCGCAGCCGACTGCAGCGCTGTAGTAGGTATCGGGTAAGAAAGCAGTCACTGTAGAATTTTTGTTGTTGTATGTATATGTAGTTATAGTAGCGTATTGTCACTTCTCAGTCGTTGCTATATGCTAGCATTGTACATAATTTCTGGCATTATATCAAATGAAGAGGGGCGGAAAATGAAGGGGTATAAAAGTGAAAAATCTTAAAACAGTACCATTTGAGTGAACCATTGATAGCGTCACAATAAACGCTGTCAGGAAAGTAAAAAGTGAACATTGCTATAGCTTGTTTAATCATCTCTATGTACATGCATTTATTCAAAAATTGGTTTCATAGATAGCTTTTATGGATTTGCTTAAATGTTACTCCTCAAGCTGGCTTCATTTAATCAATTTTAGAGTGGCTCTTCTAACGCTTAGCGTGTCTGAAACTCTATTAGGGGTTTCTTATCTTACATACGAATTCTTGACCGATTTTTACCCAAACACCCGGTTTGCTTAGCCCTACAAGGGCGGATAATAGGTTCACATTCCCATAACCCTCTCTAGCATGACATTGATCCTATGGGAAAGTTAATATCTTGGATTCAATATACCTACACAAACAAATACAATAGGTTTTAGCATCAGACTGTCGGTGTCGGGAGGTTTCAACACTGTGCTAGATGCAACGGATGTCATACATGTCTAATATATAGACAAGTAGAAAAGATTTCTTCAAATCTAATAAAAATCTTAGGATATTGTGCTCCTCATGTCTGCATACCACCGGACAAACCCTTCCAAGTGCGTTATTGCTATGTGAGTGGTATCTCGTTCCTAACTTTCCCTAAGAAGTTTAACCACCGATTACACAAACAGTTGATGTGTGTACGTGGTCGTCAGAGAGCGCGAAAAGCATAAAGGCAACCACTGCCCACTTAAAATACTCAAAATCCCACTGAGCAGAGGGAACAGACCATACTGTTACATTTTTCTTTAGATAATCAAAAAACGGTCACGACAGCCCATGTCATGATCCTTCTCGCTACGAAATACAGTCTATAAGGATAAGACACTGTTATGTGGCTGTTGGTACCAGTAGTATTCCACATTTGTCGTCTATGTTGACACGCTGTTGTGTTCCATGGGGCACGTAATTTTTGAAGAACAAACAGGGTTCGTCCAGCATTCCTTAGAAGAGTTGTTCTTAGATATGCGATGAATACGAGGGTGATAAGAGGAATTCCTTTTGTCGACCAGCTTAGACCTATCAGCTGCGAACGAACCTATGGTAATTAAAGATTATAATTGTTTGCATCGTGTGCGGTCTCATTTTCGGAATAGAAAAATCTACTACCACGCAGCAGTACGGTGGTCATTAAGTAGAAATTAACATCCAGGTGAAGTACAACACGCAGCTTGTTGAACACACCCTAAGAGGATGCCGGTAATGCATAACTTCGAAATCAGGTGAGTTAAGGAATAGCATAGCTACTTGGTCCATTTGTTTGTCGACCCGAACAATTGCCTGTTTAGTACGGTACAGATGCTAGGCAAATTAAATGTGTATTTCATAATATAATTTCGGAAAGGTATGCGCATAAACATGCGCACCGTATGGCCTTAAGACTGCCGCCAAAATCTAAAGCGCTATCTTCTAAATCTAAATCTCTAAAGCGCTTTTTCTTCTTCTTTCCCCTAAAAATATCGTTCATAGAATGGTGGTTCACAGTGCTCTTCTCTTATCATACCAGTAGTCTACGAAGCTGTCTGTTTACCAATTAACCGCAGAGTTCCGTAGAATTTTACTGTCAACTCGTTCTGCCCTCTCATTTAGTCCGATTAATTACCTTTTTTTTTTATTTGATACACCCGTCCCCCAATTTCATGACAACTATTGTCTCGAACGGCAAGAAACGAGAAGTAGATTGGTTACTAACTGCTCTAGTGGTCAAATTGTACTTTTTCTCCTGTGTCGCTTTATGGGTCCTTTTTGTCCCTTCGTCTCGGTTTATTCAGCTGAACCGAAGAGAAATAGAACGAAATCCTACATTCGCTTTTCCTTTCTAACTGCTTCCTCATCTGCTGTTTTCTACCGGCCTCGATCCAGTGGGGGGAAGCCAACTTGAGTCATGGGGTCAGGCAAACCAGCAATTCCGCCCGTCGGCTGATCAGTTGGCATACATCTAACACGTAAATAAATAACTAATGTAAATAGAAAGAAGGAGAAGCCATTGCAGGGGCTGAACAGCGTAGGAGGTCAGCATCCGGACAGGGCTTAAGGGGGACGAAAACAGGCCACTTGGATAGCTGGAGAGTGAGTCCGAGTCTAAAAGACGACGACTAGCTTTCCTTCTTCTAAGCTAGTTCTATCACGTCGAGACGTATCGCAACAGCAGGCCACTACGAGAGCAACCGGTCTGTCTATTCCTACTAAGCCGTCTCATTCTGGCAATCGGGGCAGGCGCCATTAAATGGCCGAGCAGGGGCTTTCTAAACGCCGTCGTGTCTCTGTTGGGCCACCGCTTCGGCCAGCTGTGGTAACACGCTCCATAAGAAGACGTATATAGTCACGGCGCTACAAGTTAACGTACTCACACAGAACTGTGCGGTTTGGCGGACGTTACGTACGCACACGCATAGGTGAACGAAGGTTTTCATGCCGACGAGCACCTCAAGTATCAAGGGCTTGGTGGCAGTGATAGCCATAGCTAAAAAACAAGGGGCAAACGTAGAAGAGGACGACTCAACGAACTTGCTACATTCTTTTCCGGTGCTCCTTATAGGTTCATGTAGGCAGCCGCCGGTAAGTAGGTGTTAGCGCCAATGGATTCTGTAGTGAGGGCGTTGTTCGCTGCCGTTTGTTGACCACTACATAACCCTTCTTAGTATCGGAGTAAATAATTAGATTAAGACAAATATACACGTATACACAAATAGCTCGTATGTAAGAGAGCACTAAAGCAGAAGTCCCGGTTAGAGAATTGGATAAGACTGGTTACGGCGGATGAAAGGCAAAACAGTTGTATTGGTTGTTGTAACGAGAAAAGCAGGCGAAAAAAAGCAAGCAAATGAGAAATGCGAAAGTCAGCCAGTTTTGGAAGTACCGGCAGCAATCGCTAGCTAGTATACCTAATCGTAGACCCAGGGACCCCCAGTGACTACCCGAAGCGACCGACCTCGTATGGAGAATCTAAGCGAATGGTATCGTCATCAACGACAGCAACAGCGGTAAGGCTAGGTCAGTATTGGACAAAACCGCCGTCGTTTCCAACAGCGAAGGTGGTAGTTACCTTAAGGCAGTATTCTCCCTTTTTATCTATCTACCTATCTCTCTCTCTCTCTCTCTCTCTCTCTCTCTCTTTCTACGTATATGTGCAGAACGTCAATGTTCACCGGCAGGATCATTACCATCATTGCTAAGACAGCCGCAGTTGTTGCCGTTCTCGTTGATGTTGTTACCGGTGTGCAAGTACCATGGATAAATGGCCACAGCTGGTATGACCGCTGTGTGGCCATTCGTAGCAGGTACAGGTCGCCACCGTGACGTCCATTAGCTATTGCAGTAGTGCCGTTGCCGAATGGTTTTCCGAGTGTCTGCAAATACCCTTTTCGTCTTCTGCTGCTTAGAACGGATTGCCGATGCTAGGTTTGGCGGTAAAGGCCAAAATATTTCTAGTAGTTTACCTATTCTATTGTATGCTACTTTATGTGGTTAGTAGCTGTAGCTAAATTGGTAGAGTAGAGTGGGTTTAGCTTGAATATTTAGACCGTGGGAGACGAATTACCTTGATTCGTAATTTTTGACCTTTATTGTGTTTTCTTCTTGTTTCACTGTTCACCTTCTGCTTTGCCTTGAAGGCTCTTTACTGAGTAGCCATGCCACAATTCAAGCCTAATTCGGCCGCGTAGGTAATTACGCTTGCGCAGTGGACGTAATTGCAACTAATAGCCTCGGTTAGACCTGGCCGTTTTGCACTCAGAGACTCAACTTGTCTGTTATAACTATGCGACTCATTATAACTATCGTTAGCACTTCTGTTCGCTGAATTAAAACGGTGTCTCGCTTGTGGTTCATCCTGTATATATATATATATATATATATATATATATAGGTCCGCTGGCAGCATAACTGCTGCCAACTCTTTACAGATACTTGTGTGCCCGTGTGTCCTGAGGTATGAGTATGTGTGCTTGCGATAAAGATATGTCTAAGGACAAAAGAGTGCGGTGTTGACGGGTCGAAATGTATTGGAAACAGAACATTTGTTATTGGAAATAATAATAGAGCAATATGTCGTACATGGCAATAAAGAAAGGGGCACTCTAATGAGTAAAGCACACGCTCGAACGCCTTTACGTAGACAAACCGAATCTCAGACACGAACCGAGGCAGACCGCTAAGTAAGTAAGCAGGTATCTGCCATAAAGATATTGAAAGGAGATGTTATCAACATTCGAAGTATTCAGATTTCGGAAGAGATTGAATGACGACCCGTGAACTATTTACTGGACGCGCGGTCTCATTATGGCGTAATGGTATACGTTTCCAGAAGGTGATCTTTTAGCGAGCCATACTAGAAAAGCTCAATTTGTACTAGACAATATATACGTATCGATTTATTGTTGCATATGGTACAACAAGATATCTGATGCGTGACCAGAGAGCTGGAGCGCCTAAATGCAGAATACAGTTATATAAAGCATAGAAAAGTCTCATCAATCTAAGCGCGTCCGGTCAACAACATCTCATGTCTGTTGTTTGAGCAGTTTAGGTAACAAAATGCCGTATACCTGTACCCAATGCTCGCCTTCACATGTTTTCTTATTAGAATACCGTATTTACCGGATGGTGTTATCTGTGTCTTGTACAGAATGATGAAGGCAGTATTTTTCTAACAGCTAGAAAGCAAAACAGTCCCAATAATGGTGAATCGCTATCTCTCTCGACTTTTTACTACCAGTAAATCTGGGGGTAATCTGGATAATTCTTTGCCGAATTATACATCTTACTCCTTAGGGACTCGATGGAAACAACCGACTAAAAGAATAGTCGAATTTCTTCTTTAACCCTCATAGACTAAGCATTCGGGCAATAATAATACGTTGTCCTAGAAGTACAGTATTTTTAGGTTTGCTAAAATCCATATAATAGCTATTCATCGATAAACTAATAATAATAAGAATACGCAGAGATATTAGGTATGTGCTGGAATAATACATGTTGTGAGCTTAGAACAGAATAAGCCCGGACTAAATATCATCACTGCCCAAGAGGCTCTGTCTAACGTTGGTGTTCGGTCTGGTTTCCGTTTTTAACAAAAGGTAATTCAAAGTTACTATCTATATGGATTTCAGGTAAGCTTCCTTTAGCTTTAAACTCCGATCGATATGACTTGGTTGTGGCTGGAGTCTTTGTCGCCTTACTCACCGGATAGCTCGTAGAATGTCCTCCAAGATAGCCCAGCATATTGGCCGTCATATATAAAATATAGTAACTGAATATTTTGAATACTATAACGAGACTATACTACAGAATGCCTCTCAGGTTAGATTGGGTTGGCAAAATTAAAGCCGGATCTCTTATGTATTATATCAACCGGGACGACTTCGACAAGAGTAACAATTTTACTTGCAAACGCCTGTGCTAGCTAGACTGCCATAGCTGTGGACGTGGGACTATGGAAATTTGTGAATATAGATAGACTAAGATCATATACATCTGGAAAAATGCTTCATAAAAAAATCACTTGCTAGGTACAGTTGTATGATGTATAATACACAAGTGGCGTATAGCAGAACATTTAGATTGAAACTAACATCTATGTCCTAAATTTGTATATCTGACGTAGGCCTATCTAGATCTTAACTTGTTCATAACAAATACATTTGGAGGCGTTAGGAATCGTTTATGGATGCCTATGGGCGACAAAGGCTAATGCGATACGTGCGAAGGGACTTGCTTCTTAATTAGCGCATTCAACCTAGTGAGGCATCAAAGTGTGGCGCAACTGAATGCTAAAAACCATATAAAAACAATGAACGAAAGTAAAACCTCAAATTTTGCGAGACGATGTATGAATATCAGCTAATGCCAACTAGTGCCAGCCGTTCGCTGATTCTTATCGCTTTACGTATAGTTCGCTAAAATTGCGCAGTACATTGAACGTCGCAAGGAATCAAAGTGGAGTGGAAAGATCCTGCACATAGGCCTGTCTGGCCCTAAATGTTTAATATTTTAGGTAGCTCGACGAAGCTGTGACAAACCTCTGCCTTAAAATTTCCAGCTAGTTGGTTTATTCAAGGTATTAAGTAATTCTATCACATATGGTTCTCTTACTTACCTAGAGCCTTTTAGGAGTTTCCTTGCAAAAAAACGTATATAAAGGGTTAGTGATTAGTATGTAATAGTCTGGTCACGCTAGCGTGCGTTACTTACCCACTTCTATTTTGAGACGACCTAGTAGTTTCATAGGGTATTTCGTTCTATGCTGTGAAACGTGTGTTTATTATTAAACTCTAATTCGATAGCTAGTCTTGACGATTCAAGTTTTTTCGTATCCAAATGTTACAAAAACGAAACTCTTTCTTTTCTATCAAATTCTGCAGCGATTCAGGACAAGGTGGAAAAGTCTAGCTCTCGAACCAGGTTACAGCATATCTAGGCCAATTTACATAAATATAACTATAATTGAATTAGAAAGAGGATACATCACTCTAGTGAAGCATACGCTTAGAGTGCCATATGAGTTGTATTGAGCCAAACCCTATAACGAGCTATGCCTATGGCCAATGTACAAAAATAACGCTGCGTTTATCGTACATCAAGAACTAAATTTCTACCCGGTAGATACGTGTGCTTTCAGACTGCATATCAAATCAACTCTTTGATATAACGTCTGGTCTAAACCATTAAAAATCGCTTGCCTTCACAGTGAAGTCAAATTACCATACGTGAGCTCAGGCTGTATGCTGGGCATGTCTTCTACGATTCGCGGTTCTTTCCAACATATTGAATAATAGACACTTAACTGCCGTTTCCAAGTTTTGCAAGCCCTATTATCAAATTTGAGTAACCGCTATCAAACGAAATACGTATGCCTGTTGCCATCCAAGAAACAGCCAATCGACGTTCGTATACACCGTGAAAAAATTCAGTGGCAAAGCGACGCCAAAACTTAGCTAAGCGACGTAGGAGCTCACATCGCCGTTCGATCCATACGAATGTAGCGGCTTTCTAGGGACTGTAGATTTATAATCCAATAGTCATGCGCGTTTCCTATCTATATTTAAGTGCATACGCTTTGTGTCCTCCATACTGACTTCAACAACGTAGAGCAGTAACGTGTCTAACCTTTTCAGATGTTGTTTTGATATAATTGCATATTTTCTACCAAATCTAATTATGTTCGGTCGTATGTAGTTCATACAAAAACCTATTACTCACTTAGCTATTGTAAGATATGCTACGTTACATCGCATTATACTGACAGTAAGCGAGTGTTCTGAGGCTAGATTTCTATGTGAAGCTTTAGAACTTCAGTACGTTATTGTTCCTTGCAAAGAAAAGAACAAGCTGCACTCTTCTGTTAGCTTCAGATGCTCAGTCTATCGGAAGAAATTTAGAGGAGTCTGTGTATTTATTATATGATATAGTGTATTACATTGACTAAACCAGGTGGCGTGTTTCGGTGCCACACTTCGAAGTATCGTTGTAAGATCAACGGGCTATTCTATACCGGCACATGAAGGCGGGTATGATTTAATTTTGTGATTACACATTTATGTACACTCAACCTTCCCTACGAGAACCGCCTAGAATTCCATTCTTCCACACTCGTGCCTCACGAAACAACGATGGGAGACGGCAAAGAAGCCAAAGGTTAAGGTAGCAAAGCGTCCCTGAGAGGCCAAGAGCCATTTAGCAGAGATGAGAGTTTGTCTTAAGTTACGCTTTGATGGAAGCCTGCCACTTTACATAGTACTTGATTCGTAGGCAAACGGAGCTGATTCCTGGCAAATTCCCTCTGTCCAAATTCTCTGTTGTGCCTAGTACTTCGTCGATATCTTTTTCTCGTTTGGCAATGAAATACGCATAGGCATCTAGATAGTCCGAACACCACAACTAGCTGTGACTTAAGTGACGAACGGTGAAACAGTTCTCTGTTATTATCGCAAGTTGAGCCAGTACTTCGCGGTCTTACAGACTTAGTGTAGAGAGGTATTATAGCTGGACGATAAATTTAGGGGGTCTGAACCGAAAATAGTAATCGGTAAAACGTGCATCCTAACGCCATGCCACCAACGCTTTTTGTAGGTTTTACTCACGCGACAGTTGACTTGGACCAGCAAAGATGCTGCCAGCAGCTTAATACGAGAAGGCATTCACTATACCCGTTCCAAATTATGAAAGTTGGCCTTTAACTGACTCTGCATTATAGTTCAGAGCTCAAATAATAACACACGACACGTTTGCGCTATGTAACTCAGATCTGGGAATTACTGCAGTTGTCCAACCTGTTTGATTAAGGAAAGCCAATATAATTCCCATTGCATGCCATGATCTCTGATGGGAATTCTGTATATGGGTTTGCGAAAATGAAACAACTTGTATTCCTAATGATTCTTTTTAATGTATTTGTATAAGCGTATGATGTCTGTCGGACTTGTGAGGTTTGCTAGGCCGAAGGTACATATGCTTCGATTCTGAGCCCAAAATTAAATATAATCTGTATTAGCGTGTCCGTGTTCATTATTCGAACAACTAAACGTAATTGAGTGTAAGGTCAGATTTTCCTGACCTAAACTTTAAATTAATCTGTAATCAAGGACTAACCTGCAAATGTATTCAGTGGACCATTTACCAACATAGAGACGGCATAATAATTAGTGAGGGCCCCCTCACAAAGGCTAATTAAGATGCGTCCCCCCAGCAGTAATCATTTTAAACATCTTAGAAATGGTTTTGTCTACTCTCCTTAGTACTATATACTATATTGGTTTTTATACATGTATATATAATATACAGATTTGCAAGGTAGCCTCGTAAACTACCATGCTTGCAGATCGCAGACATGACACCTAAAGAGCGTTATAAAAACTAGTAGGTTCTGAAAAGTATTATATATTACGTATCCGATTTCTTTCTCACACAAACTCTCCCATTACGTTTGAGCAAATTTGAGTAGTAATAAAGGCGTAAGTCTTTATTAACTCTAGCACCACTTGTGATTGAGAACTTTGGTTTCATTGGATATCACACGTTTTCTAAAGGGTTCTTCCGTCTTCGAGTGTAGTTGATGCTAACTCGAAAACTGTCCGTCTTTGTGCGTTCATAAGCGATCTATTACATTTTAACTTCGTTAGTTATTTTTCGGATAATTTACTTAATTATATATATAAGCAATGACTACTTTTGAAGGTTTTTTAACGGAATCTCCTACTTTCTGGCGCTTGCCTCTAATGGAATGCCTGAATCCGCCTTTGTAACGTCTATTAGTTTGTCGATAGTGTTTAGCGCTTAAACGACCATATTCTTTGACCTTATTAAACTATAAGCGATATTTGAGCTCTTCGTTTGCAGATGCTTTTCGTACTACTCTCACGCATAACAAGACAGCTTTCAAGATGGCCCGTTCTCCCTAGACTTAAAACAAGCCACAATTCCCTTTTCGTATATTTCGTCGCTATACGGTCTTTGTGGTTTCAATGAAATGCATCCAGGTCATGCACCGTGCACGTCTCCCAAAAGCTCGACGAGTTTCGATGTAGCATTTATCAATACGAAAAAAAAACGTAAGCATGTGGCATTGAGTGCACGTACATGTACTATTTCGGCATGTACAACGTACTGTGCGCCACTCGAGCGATGACCGTCGCTGATTTACGATATGGAACTATATTAATCTATCAATTGTCTTTACTGGACACTTCTGATCGGAAAAAGCTATCTACATTTAAAGAGCGAACCCGACCCTTGATTTGACGAACGTTTAATAGATAGTAGACACTGGCTTAACGCCTCGTACATATAACATCCGAATTCAATAATAGTAGACTTCGAAGGTGGAATAGGTTATAGTAGATTAGATCCGTTAGCATGGGTTATCACGAACGGAATCGATGAGAAGAATCTAAAAGCATATGCGGATTGATGCTGGACTGGATTGTGGATGCACTGGGTATGTTGGCCGGAACCTTCATCGGAATCGTATGACTATATTTAACTCTAGGAAACGCAAATTTCTATATTAGGTGATTGAAAAGTGTTATTCCGCCTGCATTGGCATTGGGTTAGTTTGCTAAAGAATGCTCCTCGCAAGTTATTACTATTACTACCTGCTAGCACCCTTTTCGGAGCGACTTGTATCGGCATCCGAAAATGAACGTGGTCGTCACGTCCAGAAGCAACTGTTAACACCTGTTGGAGATAAGGCCTCGTTCGGTCACTGAGCAGATTTCCTTTCTACTTTTTACCTGGCTCTCAGCTTCGGCGAGTGCCGGGGAGTAGTACCTTGACGTGGAGTGAGTGTGCGTGAAATGCGAGTCTTCCCTTAGTCAGCGTCAGGTTGCTTTGCTTCCCTCTGAAAGAGCAATGACAGATAGACTCTAAATATGATTACAGAGAAGCTAGGCAGGCCCTCTATATACTACGTATCTCTTTCTATAAACGAACAACGTTCTAACAAATAGAAATGTATGATATAGCAATACGCTTGCAACTAAACCTGATTGATCGATAATATATCTACTTTGTGAAGCCGTAAGGGTATGAGTTTGGTCAGAAAAAAGATCTTTGCGCTAGACCTCACCAGGACATCTTATCATTACGGATTTTTTTTTTATTTTCTTATTGAAATTTAGATCAACAGTCAGCTCGTAAAAAATGAAAGATGACAGCTAAGTTGAGCCTCTCTACCTCTTTCTGTCTCTCTTTCTATCGATATATATATATATATATATATACGTACACATTCGTTGATTGCACTTCAGCAGTCTGCGCAAAAATAAAATACGTGTCGTTGATTTCTTGCTATGAAATACGACAGATATAACTATATAATGAATCCAGTGAGTAAAGACGACTTTTTACGTGACGACGTCTTTTTCTTATGGCCGTGATTTGCATTTGAGATTAGCTTATTGAGCCTGCCTGCCTGCCTGCCTGCATTCATTCACAGCCTCATGTCACGGTGTAACTTTATGGAACAGTAACAATTAGCCCGTTAATAATTTCTACAATATACCAAACTATAATATAATTAAGAAGTGGGCATTTTTACATTTTTTTTATTTAGTGGGAACTAGAAATCTGTGTTTTTAATTACGACAATTATTACCTAGTTTCAATCTTCAATGGTCAAGTTCGCGTGCATATTCACCCATGAGCTATGCTGCAATAAATGTCCAAAAAAACCGGTTCCAAATGTTCAGGATAGTGGTAAATACTGAGAATGAACAATGAAACCCTACATACAAGCCTATTCCGACGCATTCAAAGTGATTTAAATATTTAAGCAAATGTTTTTTTCATATTAGAAAAAATCTATGTACGTTTAAAAGAGGTGCACGATGCGTTCAATCAGATAGAGGAAAAAAGAAGGAAGGAAGAAAACTTATCTGAGTCTTTATACAAATTCTATAGGATATGGTGAATTGAAATAGCGAAGGTGATTGATCACGCCCTTTAAGCTTGCTTCGTTAACATTTTTGTTTTAAAAAATATCATGACCAGGAGCGGTACTTGCATCGCCATCGAACGCCAGCGCCGTGATGTGAATCGTCTCCTCAGACGGACAAGGTGTTCGCGGTATAGGACGCCTCTTTTCGAAACTTTCTCATGTGTAGTTCATTGGACACCACCAGTAAGTCAGGACAGATATATCTACCTTTCAAGAAATTAATCAGTACTGGAACTGTAATATATATATACTTTATAGAATATATACTTTATAAAATGCATTTAAATACTCTAATATTCAGTAATGTAGTTGACGTAACTTTTTTCTGTACCGAAAAAAGCTGGAAAATGTTTACCGTAGGACAAGAGCTAATTTTTTCTAATAACAGAAGTTCTACTATTTATAGGTCGACAGCCGAAACCACTCACTAATTACAAATTTCCCAGACTTTTCAGCTAAGTTGTATTATAACTAAATTGATAGGTGTTGATTTATGCGAGGCACTTTTTGGGAAAACGTTATAATCTATACCTACACGGAATTGAAGCTTTACAACGTCCTCCGTCGGCGATTTGCGAAGATAACTTCAGAAATTTCAGCAAGTACGTAGAGGATAGCTTTTTGAACAGGTTCAGGAAAAACTTAATGAAATCACGAAAAAAAAAGGCAAGCATGGCACAGGAAGTTAAACGTTGCTGCAGGGCATCTGATCGCAAAACACCGAAGGATCCACCAGTATGAAGAGCAACTAGCCTTCTACAACGAAAAAAGCAAAATGGAGTTGATATTCAAGAAAGCGTGTAAAGTACGAAACAAAGAACGGCTAATGTGATGACTTGACAAAAACAAACTGCCTGTAAGCTTTAAATAAGGAAAACGATTTCTCTGATTTTAATCTATGATATTTATAAGATACAGCCTATGGGCATAGGAACTGTTTATATGTATTTAATGAGACTATATTAATATAAACATATATTTCTTCGCCCGTTCTTCAAAGCCGACATTACCAGTGTTCCACCTTATCCTATTAAATACTCGGTCTTCTAGCCTCGTCGAAGCTACGGACGTGGCAGACACATGAAATATAAAGAAAGACCGGGAAATTCAGCGCGCATTGGTCCAAATGCCTCCGTAATTGAACGAATAATATAATAGAACGAGAAGTTTCCCCTACTTTACCTTTAAGTATTTACTTTAAATAAGTACTTTATGTATTTCACCCTACTTTGTCGTTTTTGATAAAATGAAATTTTAATGAACATTTGTAGAGAACAATGCTTTCATAACCAGATGATGCTTGTGTAACTGCCCTGTATGTTTGATCCTACTAAACCTACGTTGAATTTAATTTCACCCGTTGGCTTCTAGAATTCTTCTGTGTGGGCGTTTTTATTAAAAGTTTTACGGATAATTGCTACGTTTTAAGTTTTATGCGTCCGGTATCACCGTTAAGTATCCTATCAGATGGCTAACTGGCTCGCGGCACAAAAGGAAGTCTGTCTACATCTGGGTTCGAATCTTGATCACAGTGGGTCCCTGAGGTCAGGGATAAATACGTTACCCACTATACTGTCGCTAAGGTACTATACTGCCTTTGCTGTACGCGAATACAGAGCTAGGAAGGAACAGGTTCTAGCCGGAAAATATCTTTTTCTTATAATTACAGTAATTGTTCGCGTTGTACATTTAGTTCGCATAAACGTCAACTTGTTTCGTTCATATTTTGCTTATTAAGATTCTTTCAACTGCAAAATTTAGTTCTCATTCCTTTTTGGGATTCTTTTGCCTGCTTTTCTCATTACCTTCCAACATCCTGAGGAAACCGTTTCATAGAATTGTTTACCTCGTGTGTCTTGTTGTGAAACGATTGTCGCCTACCTGGTCCTCCGCTAGCTATTAATAAACCATCGATCCGGTTTCAATTTATCATACTTTCCGTGTGCGAGTTTTGTAGCCAGTGGATCCAAAAAGGCCCTAACTAGAAAACGGAGCCTTGCTTTGCCACTAGTTCTTAGAAGTTGACCTGGTTAATAGTTGGACTTTCCTAACTAATAGAGACTTACTTTCCAACTCTCATCTTTTGCGTCAGACGGAGCCTACGTTGGCGACAGAACATCTACCGCCTACTGCATAGCACAGATACGAAAGCTCACTGCTTGTGAGCCCCTGTGTGGTTTGTAAATAGCAAGCTCATGGCGGGAGTTGCAGGAACGGCCTTTTCTGTAACGTCTGTGCTGACGTTGTCCGCAGGAGAGGACCCGACAAGGCTGGACCTGGCCTGTTGAAAGAACCTTTTCCTGCCTAAAAGCTAGCTAGCCTACCCGGGTATACTCCCCAAGCCGTTTGCCGCTATGTTGTCCTCGTGTTCCTCGTTGCCCCGGTTCTCCTAAGCTGCTGCGTTTTCGACTTCTACGACTCAATGTGTATACGAGGAAGCTCACTGCATATGACCTTACAAATAGCCGACTTTCACTTTCTCCGCAGCTCGCCACTCTTTTGCTCTATGGACATCTTTTCGGCGTTGTTCAGCTAGTCGTTCTACTCTAAGCGTTGGTAGTCGTGCTAGACTTTGCAATCTTGCTCCACGACAACGAGGAGGATGGCAGAATAACTGCTGGCAAGTGACGGGGTTTGCGTAAAGTCGTCTACAGTGCAATGGGCATGCAAACCTAAAGCAATGAGATGGGTCAAAACGTCGGATCGCAATGCCTATGAAACGTTGTTTCGTTCACTGGCGGTTAGAGGCTGTAAGCAGGTTGCTGAAACCCGTCTCGTCAAATAGTGCTGGCTTCGTCTTGGCGGTCGTTCTGCCGTCGAAAAGAACCGCCATAGGGAAAGCTGCCCATATATTACACAATCTATGTAGCTATATAACGGCAGAATTAAATAAACCTGCGCAGGACTACGGTAGGGTGAAAAGAAACGGTTAGCTAGGACCTCAATTGTCTTTAACGAAACTGTTTTTTTTCCTGAAAGCAGAAAGCGTATCGCGCTATATTTCAATCGCGCACCTTTCCACTATTCACTAAATGAGAAATATTACGATATCCCAGCCGGATGACTAATTCTTCTATATGCCGCTATTCAAAAGCCAATTGTTTAAAGAACTGTTGAATCTTAAACGGGGAACAAACTGATACGTATGTGGTAGTTGTTAGCTTAACGTTATTCACACCTAAATACGATTTTATATTTAGCGAGACCTTGTAATTAGTATATCAGGGAAGGAATTGATATACTAAGATTACTAAATAAGTGTAGATGTTTCTCAACGCAACTAAAAGAGTGACAAAATAGATATTTTGTCACTGTTTTATATATGTAGTATTATTGTGAGACTATTTAAAGTAATATAGCTTAGCAAGCAACAAGATGGCATGTTTGGCTAAGGAAGCGTCAAGCGTCATTCGAAATACAGTTACACTAGGGCAAATACTTATTTATTATGTCTCTAAGTAGTAAAGCATGGCAAACGTAACTGTGTTTTGACCTACGCGCAACGGATAGAACTTCGAAAGGGGAATGGGCTAACTCGCCTCCTGTTACTGACTGTCTTTCAACCGTGGCCAATAAATAAACATTTGTTGTCATTTCGGATCCGTTCGAAGCACTGACATAGTTTTTATTTATATCAATGACGCCATGTCTATCCTACATGATAAAGGCGCCATCCTGTTGTCGTATCATGAGAATTTTCGTTGGCTGCCTGCGACGCACATGGAAGCGTCTGCCTGGTATGAAACACTCGTTCGAGAGACCGCCTGCGGTTTAGTTAGACATTATCAGTCAAAGTCAGATGTCGTTCAAAAGGCGAAGCCTGGATCCTATTAGGCTTAGCTTTGGGTGGTCGTTGCTAGGAGAAGTAGTCAGTCCATTGGTTGATTTGGTTGTTTGCTGCCGAGTTGATGCTATGTGTTGTGAACTATCAGAAACGAATCCTTCGCTTTGGACCCTACTCGACCTGGAAAGGTGCGTCTGCGCCCGCTTTAAAAGCGTATCATCCCAGCGACCCTTCGTCCCCTTTGCGACTCGCTTTCGAAAATATAATGCGCTGAATTTGAGATGTCATTCAGAAATCAAAGCTTGCTCTACTTTTTAGGTAAGTGGACGGAAAGGAACGAAGTATTTTGAGCTAAGGTAACCGGAGACGAAACACACATGGAATAGACAGGATAGGACGGTGGATATCGTTTCTCGACCGCAGCACTAGAGCACTGCAAGACGAGGCCGGCAAACGCTGAAAAAATGGTAAGAAAAGGCGAAAGAATAGAAAAACGGCCAGCAGATTTTAATGCTGTATTTCTTGGATATCTCTGTGTAGGTGTTGCATGTCTCTCAAGAAGTTGTTTCCTGCCTTTGGAATCTGTCTGTACAGCCAGGATCGGGAACATGCTTACAGCCAATATTGTCTATTGGCCTCGATAGGGCGTTGTGGCCCTTGAAGCCAGATAGTTTATCTGCCTACAAAAGGATATTTTCGTTATACTGTCTTACAGAGTGTGCCGGTGAACCGCACATGGGAAATGCCTAACAACGCTTCGGGTGTTCTTAAATCGTCGCTCCGAGAGGAAGCAAAATGAAATATATGTAGGAAACAAACACAAATTCTTTACTAAGCCATAATGGTATAATAAACGAACATAATTCTACTTGTCTACACAAGAGACGTCGAGGGGAGAGTCGCGTTAAATGCCGCTGCTCGACCTAGTTTCTACGATGATTTGTTTCGTCTTGGCATTATTGCCACCTTGCAATTGAATTGATGTTATGTAAATGCGGAAAGGAGTCGTTTCTTTATCATAAAGTACGCTATCGTAATACCATCCTTGACATGGCATAAGCCATCTAACCAGGCCATATGTACAGATGTAGAATTTCTTTTTTATTTATCTTAGAGTGCTTGACCAGCAAATGATAATATATGCTTTCATTCTCTTATGCATATCATAAAAATAATAATAAGAGATTCAGTTTATAGAAACAATTTATAAACATTTATTCACTCTGTTTATCATTTCCTTTATATTATCCTCGTATATACTCCTTTCTTTTATATTTGCCTTTTTGTCTTTTTCAACACCCTCAATATTACGCGTCGCATCGTTCTTATTCTTCACCGTAATTTTTAGTCAGGGTGTCGTTCTCTTGTTTCTCATCATTTCTCTCTCCCTGTATCTTTGCTTGTATATACACGCAGGAAGGCTATAATTTTTTTTAATTTGTTTATCCTTAATTATCAACAACGGTTTCCTTGTCCTTCTCTCTTTGTTTCTTTCTGTGCCCTCTTTTTCCTTAACCTTACCCCTCGTTCCGTTCCCTGCATCTCCCCCTCATAGCCTCGAGAGTCGCGATGGATTGTTTCTACCGATCCACCCATCTAAGATTCTTGCTTCGACTGAATCCACACGTTTAAGGGAATCCTCCAAAACACGTTACCGGGACCCTCTGATTTCACAAAATCTTTCACCGCCTGACGCGCGCGTAAACGCTAATCTAGTTATTCTCTCTGTGCAGTCTCACGTAATATATAGACAATTCAATCATACATGCTCACACCCAATACTTAACAAGGGTTCGTCACGATGGCTGCTTGCCTTGTTGCTGGTTCAGGTGTGTGTGTCGGCGTCTCTCTGCTTTGCGTATCCCTGAGCACAACTGGGCGTCAGTAGCTGTCCGTCTGCCGACGCTTCACACGGCTTCATCAGCTCTTCCACGTATATGCTAATTGTCACGTACGCCTCACTTTCACTCCGCTTTTCGTGGTTGATAGTCGCACGGATCGACGTTAACGGGGGGCATATATAGGTTTCCAACTTATTCCTGAGGTTTTGTTCATTACAAATAATAGATAACTGGGAAAAACGAATCGAGGAGTTTGCTAAATCGCTATCAAAAAGAACTCACACACGAAAAAAGTGTAGAGGAGTGCGGATGCAAGCGGCGATCTACGAGACGGAGTTTGCTTTCCTTTTCTTGTCACGAATGCGTCCCTTGGTAGACACTTGTGTGCTTTGCGTTGGCGTACTACTTCTGTCTACTCTGTGTGACATCACCTTTTGTTTTTCTAAATACTAAGCGCGCGCTGGCTTCATATAGCAGAAACAGATTAAAATCGGTACACAGCGTTAACAAGGTAGCAATGACAAGGTAGCAAAATTAACTCAGTGAATTACATGTACACTCTCTTTACCTCCGTGTTCCTGTCACACCAGGGAAGGTAATGAACTAAAGTTCGTTTATTACGCTTTTTCTGCTACATACACCTGTTTCAGATGCCTAATATTTTCGACCTCTAATACTACTCTAGATAAAAAAAGTACTTTTGCTATTGAAGATTCGCTGCATATGTTATTGAGATTTAGCGGGCCACTAGTCCGCCATCATTTTGAACTACAGTAACAAGTCCGGTCGACCTTTATCGCCCCCTATATTCCACCGGTGTTTCATCTTCACACGTAAACTCAGTAGCCGAAGTCGGCAGTAGACATAATACACAACGCACAACTCCGCACCTCATGAAACTACTACGAAACTACTTCGATTTAAAAAAATGTCGTGGGTTCGTCTGGGGTCGTTCTGTGAACCTTTGCTGAGCTCATTGTCCTAGTACCTCATCATCAACACCGTTCGCTTTTGATGTGCCTATTTGTTACTTCTATTTCATAACACATAATTTGTTAATCCTTTGCAAGTCATCACTCATAAAGCTCATCATCATCATCATCGTCGTCGTCACACAGTGTCATTTCGATTTTTTTCTGTTGTTTATTCGCATACAGACTTATTGTTATTATTACTATCATCATCATCATTTGTTAGCGACTCATTGTCTTTTGAATAATCTTTTTCAACATCTTTGTGTCTTCGTGATTTTGACAACAGTCAAAAAACCTAGTTTGTGCCTTAGGTTATTACAGCTATGCTAGTAGCGTAGATTTCGTACGGTTAGAGATAACTGGCGGTGTGGAGCATTAAAAACATCGCGTCTTCATTCACATTTTCTGAACCAGACAACTAACCGCCGGGCCTGATACCACGTTTTATACATCTCACAGTAAAAGCTCGCCCTTAAAATAATAACACAGTAAGTTCTTTAAACCTTTTGTTGTCCAGACGTGTGTGGTCATTGTCGGCCTGGCCGGGTCTTTTTGTGACCGTCAAACTTTTTTTCTTCCGTCAAATAAAAACCAATAGCTTGAGGTAACAAAACCACAGCACAGGAGTTTCATTTCATTGTTACATTGCAGTACTCCAATAGTGCTTTTGGTGGAGTATTGTATGTTATTCCTTGTTTTTTCTTTCTTTTCCCTCGGTTTCCCTCTATACAGTAAATACACGGGACGCATTTATTACATCTTGCTTTAAGGAGCTTGTAGTATTGTAGCCTCAATCATCTGTCCGTATCTGCAGTGAATATTACTATATTTCACATAGGATCAACAAGGAGCGTTACTTTCCGTAACTATCTGAAACGTAGCGACGGTTCCACCGGCGGGCGGTGATCGGTTGCGCAACGGCGAACCATCCTTTGTCGATCTTATTATTACCGGAATATCTGAATAGAACTGTTGGCTAGATTTCTTCAAGGTGATCTCTGTTCATAGATGGCCACTAAATGTGGTTTCTTGTACCAACGGGTCAACATGTGCTAAAAGGCCCGTGTGTGAATTAGTCATCTGATCCACCTGTCTCTCATCAGGCGGCGGACTGATCGAGGTGGCGGCGAGCATTGCTTTGAGCGTCGGCCGCCGAAGCGTCTGCTAGCAACGGGTGGAGCACGTCAACTGCTGCGATAGACCGTGGAAGCCTGCAAGAGTGAAGAAGTGATGAAGTAATCGTTAAATTTTTGCCTAGGATTTCGCTCTCGTCGAAGAAGACGCGGCCGTACATAGCGCTCCTGTAAAGTTATTGGTAGTTCTATCTAAGGCAACCTACCTTACGCTTTCAACAATAAATTTAAGCAGAGAAACATTATGTTGGAATTTCCTTTTAAAGCCGATTTTTCTATACGCAGCCCAGGCTTCTGCCTAACTCGCCGGTAACACGATGTATTGTAATACAATAATGTTAGATGTATGAATCCCGGGCTCCCTACGAAACGTCGGCTCATCCTTCACTGGGAAATCAGACAAACGAAGCTTTTTTTTTTTTTTTTTGAGAAAAAAAAAGGTTTTCCTACACCATTCATAAAATATCAGCTTCGTTGAGAATTCGCTGAGTGAATCAATCAGGTAATGGTGGCTCGCCCGTTGAACAGCTCAGCATCTCGACAGTGAGCATATTTGACGACAGAATGTTTACGATGAAAAAATTATCCAAATACTATCTAGCCTGTTTGGCTTCAGCTAGAAGCTGATCATTGCGGCTACGCACTACGAAGTGTTCGTGATGCCGCTTGCTACTTCAAGCTTCAATTTTCTCTATACCACAGAAAAAGCGATTCGAGTCCTTATAATATGCGCACCAGTTATAAAAACAGTAACAATAATAAGCGGTATAATAACTGAGTCATTTTGCTGCAGATCTATAGCTCTCAGAGGTACCAGCCTCTTAACGGAGACCATGCAATAACTATAATAGGCACTTAGCTTGATAAAATATCACTTTACAATGCCAGTCGCTGTGCCACATAAGAGCCAGGCGTGTGCGTCAACCGCTTACCTGTTTTCTTTTCTTTTTCTCTATGTACACGCAGTTAGTATTACAAGCTAGCTTACACGGGCCCTTTATCCTGTTCGGACATCGCAAAATGGATGTTATCACAGCATTCGTTGCACGCATATGCCCAGTTAGGATTAGCGGTATTAACGCGAAGGAACCACAGACACCAACTACGTTTCTACCGTGCCTCAACGCATTATACTTGCATACACATGATTTGCACGACGAAATGGCGCATAACTTCCGACGCATTGCGCGCACGTACCAACAGCGACAATAACAGCAGCAGCGGCGATACACCGTACTATAAGCTACACTGCCGAAAACTCGAGCGTCGTCCCCTGGCTGGTTCTGTGAAATATTCAAGACGGGCGGCTTTGAAGAATCACGACAGCAGCGACAGCGTGTAAAGCCAGGGTTTCGGTGACTAGTGGGATACCAAAGCGAACGAGGTGTATTCGGCCAACCGCTGTACGCTGGAAAGATTTTGAAAAGCCGAATGCAGAACTGTACTGCCTTCTCTTTGCCGTTGATCTTTTTCCGCCTTTTTCTCTCTCTTTTTTCACCTTAGTTCTTTCGCGCTTATCCCTTTTGCCACCCACGGCTCATGCTTTCCCTTGGATTTCTTGCATTTTCTCCCCTTCTCGCTGTTTTCTAAATCTGATTCTCCTGCTACTGCTGCTAAATCTGATGTGCTCATGGCATATCCTGCAGCTGCCGGTAACATAGCCAGCTTCCCGCTCTGTAAGTCCGTTTTTTCATTCTACGTGGTTAGTGTGGTACTGGGTAAGGACTCGATTCGACTGGTGCCGCTTGCGGATCAAATAAGTATTGGCGGCGGTTTTGCCACTCTAGGCCGTGCTTGTTGCTGCTAGAGAAAGATGAGGGTATCCTCTTGCCGTTCTACTAGTGCCAGCAACAGCAAATTCACAAATCTAATAAAGGCAAACACCTCGGCGATTACGCGATTAGGTGATTATGTGGCAACGGCGCAGGCAACTCCATATGCGTTGCTGCCGACGGTCCGTCGCCTCATTCTATATCAGTCTCTCCATCTTTGCCCTGCTTTGCCTTCTGCAACCACTTGCTCTAGCATTGTCGGTGGGCGACGGCGGTGGCGGTCGCAGTAGTTATTGGCTAGTGAACAAACGAGCGAAGCACGATTATGCCACACGGCAAAGCGAACGAGTACTCCTTACTGGGCCCGTTCCTTTAACCAGTTGAAAAGGTGGGAAGGATGGCTTGCTTTGCCAAGGGCGAAGCAAGAATGGCAGGACGTACTACACATAGGACGTCGTGTAGCAGCATCAGAAACAAAGCTTTGTGAGGGGTGGAAAAATTGGTATACAGGAACTGGGTCGGCGTATGGCGTATTTTCGGGGGAGCGCTGTGGGACTGTGGTTTTTGTTTGGTGCTTCCCTTGATGCTGCGGGAGATGTAGCCGATAGAGCTGTGTCACTCCAGAACTGCTCGTCGGCTCGTTCACAGGCCAGGACTGGGAATAAATGCGGTACACAGTGTGGTTCTTGTTGGCAACTTCGATGGAGCTAGTGGGGCATGCACGTACACGGAAGCAAATGGGCATAGAATATTGCTTTGTTGCGGTGGCTAGCTCGTGCTAGCTTTGGGGAAGCGGTTAAGTGAAGGAAGAGGAGGCAGAAGCCTAACGGAAACAGGTAACTCAACAAAGACAGGTTTGCTTCGTCTATTGACAGAAGGACGATGTTGGCTGAACACGGCGCAAACTTCAGTCCACCTTAGCTAGCAGATCAACTGCGGAAGACAGAAATAAGAAGCATCTGTAAAACAAAACATATCTTTCTGTACGAAAAACATATAAAGAATAGAGAACAGACAGAACATTGCAATATCTAGAAGAAGGGAACGTATACATTACCGCGCGATCCTACTTTCTATCGTATCCATTCATTTGCTTTTTTCAATTGGGTCGAAGAAGCTCAATGGTAGCTGAAGCTTCAAAAGCGGAAAAGTGACTGCTGTAGCCGGCAATTATTCCTGAGATCTTTAGAATTCTGAGATTGCTAGTGTCTGATTTAACCTTAAACAAGACGTATGGAGATATCTTGAAGTGGTCAGAAACTGACCTTTGAAGTAAACACATACGACTCGATCAATGCGGCGCGGTCAACTTAAGTAGTATCTTAATTTCAAATAGGAATTATTCCGACCGCATGCGCAAGTCTCGGGAAGAAGATGAAGAACCGCAATCTTCATCGGACCTAGCAGACACCGCATCACGAATTGCCTAAGGATCCAATTGCTACTAAAACTAAAGTGAGAGACTCGATTTAAAACCGAGGATTGGACATACATGAATGGCGACACAACAGAGGTTGTGTTTATGCGATTAGATCCAAGGAACCACGTGTACCCTTTCTACACAACCGTAAACAACTGACCCATGATTGAATGTGCTTCGAACGTGCTGACGTTCGTATTCAACTAGGCGAGTTACGCAATATACATAGAAAGTATCACGGTACAGCTTCACATATGCAGAGCAGCTCACACACATCTGAAGAGAGAGTACACAATAGCCATCTATTTCCCTTGCGAGCGTCGAAAGTCCACATACGCACGGCGAACGGTCAACGCCGTATCTGCTACAGTGAGGACTATGGTGAAGCACCAGCGGCACCAAACTATTGCTTCTGATTGAATTCTCAAGAGACTAGCCGTCCCGCTAGCCAAAACCACGAGTCCACTATTGTCGCCGCGCTGCTGCTGCTTGAGGTATACGTGCTTTTTTCTATGCCACCATCTTCACCGATTTTCCATCTTTACTTGGTTTTGTTTATTGGGATTCCCCCTAATGGACCGACGTGTCATATAGGCTTTCCTGACTGCTGGCTCACCTCTTAAACCCACCAATTCCTTAGCACCCCTTTCTCCGCACTCGCAGATCAAGCACCCTAGGGTATGTATGGGAAGACGACAAGCGCAGGGCAAAGCTTTTTAGCTAGCAAGTAAAGCAAGCAAAAGCTGGGCAACGGGGTCGGCATAAAAACGGCAACGGAAAAGCAGTATCGGCCTGCCTGAAGCGAGTCTGGTACGTCTTGCTCTCTAACAAAATCGTTTGTCCTAAATGAGGTTAGGGGCGGTCACGCAGCTCTGGTCACGCCTCCAAAGTATTCTACTTCTGCCATGTAGTTTAAGTTCCAGTTTCATTTTCTTTCTCTTATAGATCCAATGATCATTCTAAACAATAGTCGACCCCGAAAAACTTATAGTCGGTGCAGGGAATGTATCAGGGAATACAACAGGGAGTATGGAACTGGTTAGAGTGGCCGAACATAACTTTACAGATGAGAATCTCACGCGTAAGTTCAAAATTCAGCCTAAACAGTTCACCCTAGTCAAATTTATATCATTTACTGTTTTTGTGCGCCTGTATGGCGAACTTCTCTTGCGGAAATGATTATTTCAAGATAGCTTAATTCTAAAGCACCGCTACCATCCATTGGTTTCATTACTATGCCAGCAATTATTTTCTCGAATTCGAGCGAAAGTGCTTCTTCAAACTAATTGTAAGGTATATTTGTAAGGCTGACTATTTAGACGTAGCATAGAATTAGATACTAACTGGTCGTAGCAGTTAGGACGAATTGCAATTTAAGATTGCTCTGGGATGCTTTGTTTCTATTAAGCCCTCTTACTTCGCTGTTACACTACTGTGTATTTGTATGTTTGTGAACTAATTGGCTGAAATTAACATAGTTTTCATTACGTTTATTTAGACCTAGTTTTTACGCGTTGCTCTATATAGCATTGCATTTGTATAATGTTTTAATAATTTGGGTTTTTATCTTTGTCTTTTTTACTTTTTTTGTGATAATTTAATTAGGGATTGATTGAAATTATATTTAGTTTTTCAGGTGTTTGTTTCTTTACCGGAAATTTACCTGGTGTCGTCGCTGTGGCATAGATATGCTCCTCGTTGTGGAGCGTGCCGCATTGGCCCATCACCCCCATAGACGACATTTTCGGGTCGTCTGCAAACACCAGAAAGGATCAACACATATAAACGCTATTCCGTTTTAAAGAAAAAAAAAAACGCTCTTTCAAAGGCATTTACCTTGTTAGTCGCTTACTTTCGCCATTCCGTGCCGCTGTCGCTGCTGCTCAAGGAGCATTACCGACTCGGCATCAAATGGCTATGATCCCTGACTTTGCGTGATCGCACCGACCAGACGAGCGCTGAATGCCGCAAGTATATCATCATGCTATATATGTACATATATATAGGGGAAGACGTCGCATACATGCATCACGATACATCTTAAGGTGTAGATGCCGTGTTCTCTTTTGTCGAACTAAACATGAACAGACTGCATGCGCTTACCGAACGCCTTGGGTGCAGCATAATCGTGGCGACAGCAATACAAAATGATGAGGCTTAGCCCCGTTGCGATATCATCGGTGCGGTTATGGCGTGTACGGGTATGTAAACGGAAACAAAGACTAGGGAAGGGAAAGGCGAAGAAAAACGAAGAAGAAAAGTGAGTTTGGCTGGCCGACTCCGCCTTGTCTCACTTACCTTGCTTATGCACACATTGCATGATGGGCGATTCGGTGTCCTGGTACGGAACGTTGCATCTCTTGCTCGAAGATAAATGCGGGACCTCTTGAAACAGGTAAAAATCTTCCGTGAAATCTGGCTTTCTTTTGTTGTCTGAAAAATGCCGCCAGCCAAACCAACAAAACAAAGAAATGAGAAAATATCACCAACAGTTAGAAAGAATTGTTGAACGGGGAGTGGTGGGGGATGCGAAACAAGGAAGCCATATCATTATTTCGACGTACACCTTTACCGAACGTCTGGCACAGGAGTGGCTCTTGTGTTGGTCCTGGTTATCTTTGTATTGGTTATTTTGTAGGAAGACGCGCGTGTACATGTAGGTATGTGTGTGTGCACATACACTTGAGGATTCAAACATACACGTATCTGGATATTTAAGTATACGGCACTTATATGTACACATACTTGTCAGTGTACAATGTGCAACAGACGCAATTTGACTAGGCTAGCCCTTGCTTTCGTGTAACACATGTCCCTCTGCAGTCTTGCCTTTTCACTCAGCTTAACGTTCTTACCTTTACATTGTAAAAGATAAGTTTTGCCACGCATCCGTAAAATGAACCAAGCTAGAGATGACTGAAAGCTGATTAGCGCTAGGAACAGACGTAAAAATTTGCCGTCGTCTTCGGCCTGGTTCCCACGGCGTGGGCCAGTTGGTCTCTTACTGACGCTGAAAGGCAGGGTTATAATGTGCGATAGGCCCATGATACATTCTGAGTTGTTCCGCGACTTGTAAGTTGTCACTTGACAACCTATGCATGCTTCGCGCTCTGAAGTAGTGGTTACCTCGTCGGTCAAGTGGGCTGGCTCACCATCCGTGGCCATCGGGCATTTTCGAAGCGTGTGTGAAAAAAAACAACTGGCATTTTAGTGGCTTTCGTAGGTATGTGTATGGCTGTATCTCTACAGATTGTATTGTGGCGCTGTATTTTAAAGGGGACGGTGCCGGTTTTGTTGTAGTACTTACGGACCAACTGCGGCGTGGACACAGAGTTGGTGACCTGACTCTTTTTTTTGTACCAGAACAATGCGAGCGCACACAAAAGGAAAATGCCGCCCGTGATAGCAATTGTCAGCGAAACCTGTACGATGATGGTTGTGTATCGGTTGTGGGCCATTGTCGATGACGCCGAGTAGTCCTGAAGGGACGATTCCAGCGAGGTCACTGCAATAGATAGCAGATCGACACACACACACACACACACACACAGATAAATGAACAAGATCAAAACACATACGAATGCGATACAAGTATTATTGGATGTTCGCCACAGGAAAGATGGCTCCGAGCTGATCAGTGGCGCTCGGGCACATAGAGCACACGGGAGCAGACAGGCAGCGAGCCAAATAGACGGACGTACACACCAATAAATCGATCATGCAAAAAAAAGCTGTATATCTATCGCGCCGACCGAGGTTTAACGCAGAGAGGATAAGCGAAAAGAATGAACCAGTAAATCAGTCATCTAGCTAGTTATAATGCCTACCGGCTTCTGCTGTTGGCCGTATTTATTTGCCGCAAAACATGTCAAAAGGCCTGACCTAGTTATTAGAATCATTATGACAAGGTCCAGGGGACCACACTATCTGAATGGGTTTCGTAGCGACCGGTGGATCGGCTGGCCCAGAAGAACACTGATAGATCAACCTAAATATCTTGTTTAAAGAAGGTCTAAATAGAACATTATATGTAAGAAAAATCAGTCAGACTCACCTCCAATAGGCAGCGTTGTAAACTGATAGTCTTGGCTAGTGGGTCCTGCGTCGCTCGTAGCGACCACCTTGACTTCGTACGTCGTCGAAGGGCTTAGTTGCGCTATGGTGTACCGGTCACTCGAGCCTGACATCGTGTCGCCGGTGATGTACCAGTTACGGTTGCCGCGCTTTCGGTACTGAATATTAAAAGCATTGATTGGACAGCCCGTTGAACGCCAGGCGTCCAGAAGTAGCGTGGCACTCGTTGTGTTGGGAACGATAAACTGCTTGTGCGGGGAAACTGGCGCTGTCGATTGGGCAACCAGCGTGGTCCGATAAAAGAGAAAAGCAGATCAGAGAAAAAGGGGACGGAAAAGGTACGGTAAAAGCGATATTATTTCACGCCTGTATGTGGAAGACGATCATCTAAAGTTCAACGAGCAATATCTATCTTCCGACAGATTGAGGATCGCTAAACGCTTCTCAAACACTACGTTAGTGGTCTCAGCGCGTTCTTCCTACTTTGCGTTGCGATTCCCTCCCCTTAGCGTAGTGCGTCCCGGCCGTTAGAATGGTCGGATGAACGTCAGTCCTGGCAGTCAGGAAGTGGACCCGGTACAAGCGAGAGGTCATCAAGCGAAGGGAAAAGATCTTCACAGCAAAGTGTCAGTAAGGCCTTCAAGGAAAAGGATGGAGCAGATCTGCTGTGGGTAGAGAGAAGGATGGTCTGAGCAATAGGTTGGTGGGCAGTTGGATCTTGAGGGTGGGCGTATGTGGGCTCAGGTCAGTCAGGTACTTACGTCTTCCCTGGGTGCGGATCTGCACTTCGACGCCAGGTTCACCCGTGCCCAGGCTGTTCGAAGCGATCACGTAGAAGCGGTACGAGGTGCCGCATGCTAGCCCGGACACAACGTGTGTTGCCTGATCCACCGAAAGCTTTAGTTTCCGCCAGTCGTTTTTGTCTGATGCATAGTTAAGCGAATAGTCGGTGTTGGGCGCAAGCTGGTTGGGATTCCAGCGAATAATCACGCTTGTGGCGCTGACACTCTCCACATCGATAGATGGCGAAGTTGGTGGCGCTAAAAGACAGAGTGACAAAAATACAACGAACATCTATTAGCAAAAACGTGCTCTACTTTCTACGTTATATTGTTGCCCGCGGGTACGCCGTGCATCCATTCGTTCACTTATACCTGAAAAAATATAACACTTTTACACCGGCCAAGTTGCAATTGATATTTTGTGATGACTCCTGCTCTTTCTCACTTTTGTCCCTCGCTTTCCGTTCCCCTTTTTAGAGCTTCTTTTCCTTACGACTGTTCCGCATTCGCCGGCTCAAAGCTAAGGGACGAGAATGGCGTTAAGATGTTACGCTATAACGACAAGAGACTACGGTGATCGAATGGCTGACGGTGGGCGGTATGGCTTTTGAGCGGCAGCTCCACCAGTGGAAAGTAGGCCGTAACAGAGCGTCTTCCTCTTTGTACTAATCGTGCTTCTAGGACGCGCTTTTCGTCTATGCCCTCTCGTTTCGTCTGCTTGGCCCGCATGCTTCCAAAAACTACGACGATCACTCAAGCGATAATACCATTACCGCCGAACACCACGTTACAGCCACCTTCCGACCATGGCGCCCCCTTCCACGTTTCGCCGTACTAGCCGCTAGCACCACTGCTACCCCCTCTAACCACCAAGCCCAACCACCATCACAAGTAAGGCAATGCCAGCGATGCAGGGTAAAAGAACCTAAGCCAGCCAATGCTACCCGTTAGGCTACCGATTGCTTGGAAGCCGGCCGTATAACTAGTGGAAAGGCACTAGGTTCTGTCAGGCATACCCGCCTATGATTTGAGGCTAGAGTGGCAGCGGCGGCAGTAGCGAGCGGTTGGAAAGGCCTCACAGCACGGGCTACAAGGCGGTAAGTCACGTGGCTAAAACGGGAGTGGAACGGATTGGATTAGAAGTAGGGGAGGTTGTGGGTAAAACGAGGAGCGATTTTTTATTCGATGTTGCGCTAGTTGGAAGCAAAGCCAGCAGCGGAAGTAGCAGCTCTCCATAAAGTAAGTAGAAACGATGGAAAAGGGGGAACAGCCAAACGATAGGATGGGCGGAGAAGCGGGCTGCTTAGCGAGCCAGCTATTAGGTTTGGGGAAAAGCTGGAAGTAAAAGGGCTGGGGGTGTCGTAGTCGCCCTCGCACCAATTAGAGGAGGACTGCACGATTGGTAGTGGTCGTAGCGACAGTAATGCTGGGGGCGTTTCTGCTGCTGCTGTTTCTGCCTTGCAGTAACAGAGCAGTGCTAGCGGTGGAAGCGGAGGAAAAAGAACGAAAAGAAGGCCTAACAACGAAGGAAGCAATCGCTGCGACTGAGGCTGAAGCTTGGTGGCCGCTGAGGGACCACGCCACTATGGTTTTCCGGCTGCGCGGAAAAAGATGTCCTTTTTGGAGAACCCCCTCGAGCGACATTTTTGCCCGCTATACTAGCCGACCGGCCGAGCAGTTCCGGCCGACCGGCTGAGAGGTTCCGGCCGACCATCCCTAGTTCTTCTAGGGCACTAGCATAAACAACGCCAGCCTTAGTGTAACAGGAGAGGCAGCAAAAGTACGGTCGCCGCCATTGGCTTTCTTTTCGTTGAGTACACCGTTGTCCACCGCTAGTTGCAGTCATAGATGACGAGAGGGGGGGGGGGGGGGATAGAAGGGCAAAGAAAAAGAGTACGGAGCTGGTGTCGCTGCTTTTTCCGTTAGATTTGAGGAGTAAATAGCTCTCACTGGATGCCGACGAAACCTCATCACCCCTTTTATTGACACTTAGCTCAGATACTCGACTTTTATCACATAGCGATCAATATGGATGAATCTGAACTAATAATGACGGCGGCGACAGCACCAGCTGAAATTTCCAACATATATATTAAGATATACCGCACACATGGCACAGGAGGGAACACGAGAAAAAGGAAAATAGGTCAATAAGAACAATAGGTCAAAAATAAGAACTATGCCAGGAAGAAACCAAAGGAAAAGTTTGCAGAGCAGAAAAACGGAACTAGTCCTTACACGATAAAACATCGATGGCCATATGAATTAGCGTTTTTCTTTTCAGGAAGAAATAGAGAGCGAAGGACGACATCTTGCCTATCTCCACGCAGGCGTATCAGTCCAAGAATGAAAAGTGCCGACCGTTAACGTTCTGTAAGTACACTTCAAAGGCCTATTGGGTCGTTTTCTGTTCTTCTGCTTTGCTAAGCCAGTGCGTCAGTAGCCACCGAGATGGTGGTACTAGGATGGTACGAGTAATAAATGCGAAGCAAGACGAGAGAAAAAGAGTGTTGGACAGGGATGTACAGACGGTGAGCGCGGGGGAAGGTACGATTATAAAGAGTCTATAGTTTTACGTTTCTACCAGCTGCTAGTTGAGTTACTGTAAATAGTAGTGAGTATGGTCAGTAAAGTAAACTAACGAAAGAAGAACATAACCCCTTTTCGATGTGCTCATCGTCGTCTTCTTCGTTGTTGCATGCGGTCGTTAGGCAGGCAGACTAACGAATGCCCAGAGAAATAGGATAGTGGCCCTGTTCAACGCCCTCGTCGCTGGGCAACCAAGGAGGTTGCTAGAAACGTAGAGAAGTTTAGGAAAGAAACTGCTGCCGCTGCGTCGTCCACTGCCGCACGAATGCGACGAGCCTCTTGGGACCACCTAATCTGCGCACTCCTGACGCAGACGGGACGCGGTGAGGCCAGGACTTGCTCACACGTGGGCAGCAGCAGCAATAGTTTTCGTCGTTGTCGTAGTAGCGACATTATGTCGCCATAGAAAAAAAGAAGAGATGATGAGCCAAACAAACTATGCTGCTCTCATTGGGTCACACTGTGCCGGTTGACGTTTTGGCAGCGCTTTCGCCATTGCTGTACCGAACTTTGGCGCCCACCGACAACCCGAACGATATAGGCCAACAGGCTTGACGCTGAATGGGCTGGTCGGCTGTTATGAGAACGCCCCCACTTGTCAAGCTTACCCTCACTATCACTGATACTAGCAGAGCACGCTTTCACGAATAACCCCAACAGTGCTCGCCGCAGCCACCCCGACCGTGCAGAATGACTGAACTTTACCATCGTGTCTCACTCTAGAGACCACTTGGTTTGCACTCCGTTCAGCGGTGGCAAGATCATCGGGAGCAGGCGACATTACGTTGAGAAGAGAAATAACTCTCCATACTTCTACTTTACGCGTGCATATGCATACGGTCGCGGTTTGTACATTGCCATACAAGCAGCAGATAGCTCTGGCCGACAATAACATGAAATTTGGCTTGTAAAGGTGCAACTAAAAGCTCGGCACCAGCCAATGAACCAGCCAGTGGCAATATAGGAATCGCTGGGAAAGAATTGTGTAGAAAGAGGAATCCTTAGTTGTGTTCAGTTGCAGGGCGAAAGGTTGGAAAAGCTCAGATAGAACAGAAACGGGGTGTAGCATTAGGCAAGAGCAAGCGGTGGCAGTAGCGCCAGCAACAAGGCAGCCTGCAGCCTAATTGTTATTGTTCGGCAATTATCAAAGTTGTGCGGATGGGCCCGACGAGGCCTGGGGAGCCTCAGCGGCAGTTGCGAACTGAGCGGTCGAGGGAATGTCTGGAATAGACGTCTCGTACCAGTTTGTTCCATATGAAGGCCGAGTGCCTAGCATTATACGCCTTTTGCCTACCGCAAGCAAGGCTTATTCGAAACAGAGCCAGGAGGTCGCCCCAGGCAGGCCGATTCGTAAGAGCAAGAAAGGCCAAAAAGTTGGCTCATTAGTGAGTCAATAACAATATGTTGAGTAGTGAGAGCCAATCGGGAAACTGCGGCCGACTGGGGGTGTTGAGATGTAGGAGTAACTCTTGAAAGCTTTGAACCGGGAGACTGATGACAGACACAAAGGGCAGATGGGCATACCCCACACACGAATCAAGCAATTTATAAGCCACAACGCAACAAGTTGGCCTCATAACTCCTCTCATACGATATGTGCAGAACAAACGCTTTGCTAGGGTACCAGTTTATATTCATATATATATATATATATATATATATATATATATATATATATAATCTGACCGCTTCTGAGGCGTGTCTATAGTCAGGGCGAAACGCTACCGGGAGAATGTTGTTAATGTCGCAGATTGTTCACACTAAAAATAATGAAGAAACTTAAATGTAGGTCACTGTTGCACGTTCTGTTTTATGGTTAACTACAAACGTTACCAGATTGCTACGACGTAAGTATCAGCTGTACGCTGTGTGATTTCTATTCTATAAATAACATTGAGTTTATAAGGCACGACTTACTAGTTTTAGCTATGGTTGCCAGCAATTGCTATCTCGAAAAAAAAAGACATCACGTCAATAAGCCATGCATCTTCTTCGCATCTAAGGGCAGCTTGGGCTATCGACCAATTTCAGGTATCGGTGTTGTGGTTAGCTTTCAGAGGTAATTCTTGTTAGAAAACAGAACATTTTTAAAAGGAAACGAAAATGAAGAATATCTTGGAATAAACGACATTTAGCTTAATGCCCACCATCGACTGTATGCCTTTGATAAAGCTGCACCATCGGTACTTCCTAGCAGAGCATATTTGACAATGTCTAGTCGAATTCTCTAAAGTTAGCTAAAATAACGCTTAGTCGAGTTGATTGGCCGGAATCCAAACCCGGCTCCGAAGAAGGACTACCAAGCAGCTAGACCGGTGGGAATTGTTTCGTGGGTCATTAGAACGGAACGTGCACTTGGGCTAGTAGCAATCGGGTGGATGGCTCAGGGGGTCGAGGTGGCGAAGGAATATCGATTTTATCATCAGTATCTTTGCCTGTAGTCTGTTCGACAGATCTAACGCCAGGCAAACAAGCTTTACCCTTCGCCTCTATCAGCCTCCCTGATGCTGCCGGCTAAGGTATGTTATCTCAGGATGGTACGAAATACGTGTCCAAATTCTCAGTGTCACGCGTGGATCGGTGCACCACAAGGCCTTTTAGTAGTCAGGGTTCATCTTCTCATGCAGTGATTTTTCGAGAGAAAGCAAAAGCACAATTCGTCAATTGTTTTCCTTCATTTTGGTTATAACTACACAGCTTACGATTTTTGCCAAAGCAACGCAATCACCTTGTGCCGCTCCTTGCTGTCCACTACTTTCGCTAGCGACATCGCACATAAATATTTCTCGACATATGTAAAGCTTTTGACTCCGAAGGCCTTCCTTGGTAGAGTTTTTATACTTTATACGGCCAAGAAAAGATGAAAGTCGCTACCGGTCCTCTAGTGAAACGATAGCTCTGAAACCGAAAGTCACCTCCGAAGTCAAGCCATTTCATGAAGGGGCCGGCCGAACAAACGGCTGTGCCCTTGCTTGCATGTATTCGGCCAAGATGCTGTGCTCAGAAGTGTATGGGACCATTTCGAAGTATGCGCCTTTGCAAGTGTGTTGCTAACCGATGAAGGGGACGACATGACAGCTCTCCTCGAGGGATCAGTTCATCTTCGGATATGCTAAGTGAGACGGCGAGACAGCTCAAGCGAGGCGCCAGCCAGCTTTCGCCTGCCTCGCTGTTTGACTGGAGCATTGCAGGGACGAGGATAGTAAGAACCCTTGAGTCCATTGATCAGCGAAGAGGTGACGGGCATAAGGGGTTAAGAGACGGCTGTGAGTGCGTTAGAAGGTGGAGGAAGGGGTGGGTGCAGGAGACTACTAAATGAGCACTACTGGCTGACTGGACAACGGTGAACGGAAGAATCGTGTATAATTCACCTGTCTCAAGGGTTTGGGCGATAAGTTCTTCACTAGGAGGTCCTACTCCAGCGCGGTTAAATGCCTTTACCACGATCAGGTAGCGGGTCTGGCGGCGTAGGTTGGTAAGATACGTGGACTCGAACGTGTTGTTCTGCGAAGCGTGTGTCGTCTTAAACTGATACGCGTCATCGATACTATCGGCGAGGCGATAACCAATGTAATAGCCAAGTATCACTCCGTTTTGATCACCTTTTGGCGGTGCCTGCAAACAGCAGAGACGGTGATTGCATAACAATTCGTAGTTACTATCATTGTGGTCATTATACTCATTACGGTATCACAGGACTACTTATTCTACTAACGTTAAGTAATATTAGTCACTAGGAATGATCTACGTTAACAACCTGTGATCTGTTCTGACAGCGGTATAACGTAGCTCACAGCTTTGAGATCCACTATTTCATTAAATTCAATAAACTAAATTACCGCTGGAAGCCCGGCGTATCCCAATAGTATGTCGGTCCTGCAACGCGATTGGCGCGAACTCCTATTCTCTTGGTGGAGCAGAAGAATCATAATAATGTATGTACAGCCTACAGCCAATAAGTGATAATTTGGAAGCTGTAATGATGCGTAAATTTCGTTCAGAGGAGACCTTTCGAGTTCATCGTTATCAGGATGTTTGCGTGTACCTGCCACATTCGTATGGGGTAGAGAGTTTGGCCGGAAAGAGAGGACTATTTTGTCTAGGAGAAGGGTGGCTGACGAAACGTATACGAGGAGTGGAAAGGTGGCTTTAATGGGCTTAGGACGTTTGTGTGCACAGCCACGCCTGCGAGGGACATTTATCCGGCAAACGTACACTCTGTACCACAGTACGTTCTGCCATTCTGTCGACTAAAACTGAACCACTGCTGCATGCTTCCACAATCTCAAGCAAATAAGTATCGTCGTTTCCCACTGGAGTCATCCAGATCGGCAGACTGACCCACGACGAAACAAATAGGCTAGGACAAACACACAAAAATAGAGATGAGCGCCACTGCGTGCCATGACTTTAACGAAAACGCATCTGGATGAATAACATGTAGATAGGAAATTTGTCAGGCTTGAATCGTCAATAGTCTTTGAGTGTGCTTGGGAACGAAGGCCAGGAAAAACAGGGGTAAGACATGCTCATCATGAAGGTGCCTTTATAACTTCAATAGATAAGCCCACATACCGGTCCACAGGCAGGCGTAAAGCTCATATAGCAACATGGGCGATTGGGACCTGCTGGCGTACTCAAATCATAGTGGGATCTAAAGGAGGGTGAGCGAAAATGGGCAGCAGTAGTACCAACTAGAACTCGTAGGACTATGCTCTACGAAAATCGGCTCGGGCGCTAGTGCAACAACTTTCTGGTTAGTTAGTTGGCCCATTTGATCTACGAGAGTTACGCTTTTGCCTGCACCCCTAAATCTGTCTGTGTCTTTCTTTATGTGCTGTTCGCTTCGTCTGTGTGGAGCAGAGCTCCCCCGAATTGGCCGCTCACTGCCGTTGCGCTTGCCACCACCGTCATCACTTCAATGTACCCCCCACCCCCCTTTTCCGGGGCACTGCTACTAGCTGTAGTAGAGATGCGCTTGCCCACAATTCGTTGCATTGCCGACCCGCGTTCACTTTCCGCGTCCCGACAATCCAATCCGGCGACGGCCCATCGGCGGAACTCCACAAACCTGCCAGACATACTCCCAACAATTCGTTGCTCTACACCGTATTAGCATCCTAACCGCTCTCTCTGGATCTGCCCGTTCCCTTTTCCTACACTGGCTTTCAGCCAGCCCTCCTGGCTTTTTTTCCGCCTACCCACACAGCCGCTCTTGTTGAAAAGCTAATATTATTATCAAGTGCAAACAGTCCTGTATTACGGCTGGGCTAGGTCGACGAAAGCAGCCAGAGGAGGGTGAATGCAAAATGCTAGTAGTTTGGTCGCTTAGCCGGCTCATAGCCAAGCCGGCTTCACTAGTGAGACCAAGAAGGAAGGCCAAAACCGACCCGTAACAGACAGCGTAAGCAGACAGAAGGTAAGAGCGCAAGGGAGAGCGAGCGAGTGAAAGAGAGAAAACCGCAGGCGACCGCGAAACCTCTCGCAATCCCGTCGACGGGCCGAACGACTGAGAATAGTGGAAATAAAACTAGAACTGTTGGATTCAGGTTAAACGAAGTAAGCCGTGTTCGTCGATCTAACGGAAACGCGATCACAGCACCCACTATTCCGGCATAAGACCTGTCGGTCGAACAGGAATAATAGAATAAGTCAGAGCGAATTAATGTATCGTCCACTTGTAACAGTTCGCCAAAAAAAAAACGCGTATATTGCTATGGAAGAGGTAATATGAATGTTCATTTGCTAGAGAAAACAACCTTTTTTACATTTTTGGGTTAAGAATAATCCTCGATTAGTTGTCTGCGCTAAATTTTTACTGCGACTACCCCGTTATTGGTATTAGATTTCGAGCCTGGTTTTTGATAAGCGAGCTTCGAAAATCGTTGGGTATTCATTCGGTTATAGAGAGTCGAGTGGCCTCGGCTGGTGAGGGTATGATTTGTTCTAATACTATCCAACCTTTCGTATCGTACGAATGGTCGAAACTGGAATACGGATATTCGAAGTGTGGCATTCAATAACAATATCTGTATCTGTGCTAGCTTTAATGTATATACATATATATATTCTGTGTGTGCATGTATAGGAAGGATATTTGACTTTGCAGCTCTAATTTCCACAATTTGGTCACAGCTCATCCGCAAGGGGAGTCCCTCCGCCGAGGGCGGGCGGGCGGCGCAGACCCCCGGCCATATTAGCAGAGCAACGTTTTGATACTTTAATTCACCTTTCCTACTAGCCCCTATCGAGTGGTCTAAAGGTTAGCTTCCTTGCCAGCGGTGGTATTCGAAGAATCCATCTAGCCGGTCCGGCTGATTGCCAGCTTCCCAACCATCGCAAACATAGCCGCGATGTCTGCTTGCGCTTTGGAGACTCTCTGGACGCCGCGCGACTCAGAGGTCGGAAACTGGGAACGGGCTGGATTGCTGGATGCGAAAGGGCGCTCAGAATTTAGGAAAATAAACTAACAAAACGGAGAAAAGCTCAGCTGCGGATGCGTGGATGTCGACTGAGCACTTCCACGACTACGTTGTCATCCAGAGAGGAAGTTTACCGTTGTCTTCAATTAATGAAGCGATTTACATAATGAATGGGGACGTACCCCGCTGCAGAGATTACCGCACGAAGCACACAACAAACAAAACCGTCAGCCTTTCGGTCTGTCATCATGCAAAGTGAAGAGCTACCATTGCCGGCATGCCGAGTTCCTTTCATGAGGGCCGGCGGGCGGGCTCACGGTCAGGCAGGAACCGTTGCGGCAACGCAATGGAGAGCAAAGCGCATGCCTGCTGTGCTGGACCAAGTTGAGAAGAAAATTCTGACATTGGCCTTGCGTACGGAGTATGAGTAGTGGAGAAATGGATAGCTGCGCGCAAATCATTTTCGCCCACTGCCCAGGTCTATTATATTGAGTCCTTTAAAGGTTTTCAGTGGAAAACGAGATTTGTAGCTTCGGTGCTGGTGGGTTCCATTGGTCCTATGTATCTATCTTCTGTTACGGGAAATTCGAATGTATTGGAGGGAGCGTGCTGCAGCCAACTAGATATGATCTTTGTCGAGTAGTCTGGGACGATACCGTCAAACTCGTACTGCGACCCTGTCATATTTACGCACGTAGCGCGCAGAATAAAAATTCCGTTTTTTCAGCCTGGCCGAACTTCAATAGCAAGTAGATTAACGGATCAACTTTTTTAGTCAGGCTTAGCAGACATTTAAAGCTCGTTTCTCGGGTTAAATGGTAAGCATGCCGTACATGGTCATTTGTTAAGAACCGTGAATAGCATTCATTTGAATGCAAGAAACGATAAATGGAAATTCGAGGTCGGAATTCGAGCTGGCTCACTCTATCGGCTAGATCACTTGTGTGAGTGTTCGTTCTGCCACTATTGTTACACAACGCTGCGTGTACAATACAGACAAATTCTGCCTAGAAGAAGATGCCAGAGACTAAGTTACGAAAGTAAAAAGGGGTAACGGTCGGTTTTTTTCAGAAACGTCTCTGTCTAACGTTTCCTATTTGACGCGTCTGCTTTCCCTCGACTCATACGTCAACTCGACAACAAAATAACCACCCTCCAACATGTCAATTCCAGTGTTGGTTGTTCTCTTCGGACTGTCGAATTGTTAAAGCCAGCCGGCCTGCCGGCTTCGAACATTCAACCAAAAAGATAACTCTTCGCCGGGACTAACCCTGCTTATGGCAGAGCGTGCACTTGAAAAAAAGTACTTCGTACTTGTGGATAAGAATGTATAGCCTGATGATCTGCCGTTTACAGTGATCCATTCAGAAACCTTGGCAGGGCTATTGTAACGATGTGCAGAAGAAATAATGCGCTATTTTGCGGGCAAGTAAATCGATAAAAGAGATATAAACGCGGTAGTTAAGTTTATCATCTTAATAAATCCATCTATTCATAAAAGTTAAGATCAAATGATATACCGTAATGCCATCCGGCCAGTAATGCATTGAAGTATAATTGTCTTTGACTTCGGCCTTTGGCAATTAACAGACCATCACTAGCAGGACACCGCTTCTGAAAAGAGCTTTGGATCGTCATTGCTTTGGCGTGTCTCATCATAGAATAGTGGGGCACATGATCTCGCTTGCGGTGACATCAGCCTAAAACAAAGACTCTTGAGATGAAAAAACAGATGGCAAGCGAAACGCAGAGTCTTTGTCGAATGTTATTTTTTGCTGCTGCTGCTGCTGCTACTTGTCACACTGTTGCCTGTATGACGATGATCATAAATGCACGGTATGGCGATACGTGCCATCACGTGCATTGGCTCTGTTGGCAATGGCCAGCAGTACGCCAGTGCCAGTGCCGGTGCCGGTGCCGCATGCCGTGTTGCTATGCAAATGTTACCGTCGCTGCTCGAAGGAAGCTTTGCCTCTCTGTTTCTGTCCGCAACTATCGTAACATTATCCAGGACATTTCATTGCACCCCTTCCTGTTATTTCTGCTGCTGCCGCCATCGTCACGGTCTCTGTTGCTACTAGACTCACATTTGTACTGCCATGGAAAAAATTTACGTTGTAAAGGTTGTTGCATGCGACCTGGCTAGGTTTGGATCATGGCAACGATGGAGAGCAACGTAGAGGAACGACGGAGGCGAAACGGTGACGCGCTACAAATCTCGATTTGTTTTCCCCTCGGTAGCTTGTAGGCGGGCTTGCACCAGCTACAGTTTTCCAGCGAAACAAGAGGCCCGGTTGTCTGCCAACTGCTTGCTGTTACCCCTATAGTACAATACTGCGGAAAAGCGTATAGGTCCTAGACAGAAGAAGATACGCGAGGCGTTCGGTGAGCAGGGCCGCATAGCAGGGGATAGATGTTGGGGAAGTGATGTGTATCCACGAGGCGGTCGAGCCAAGAACTGCCAGAGATCTCGACGCCGACCACCGGCTTCGGCTGCAAGTCAATACAAATAAACACGCGAAAGGCAACAATAGCGGCGAGTAAAAAGCGGTGGAGGCAACAATATGTTGAAACATCCTTGCCTCCTCAGTCTGGCTTGTGTCTTTGCGCGCCTCAATGACAGAACGGGGTGAAGGGGAGGAGTGCAAAAGCATGAAGTCGCTCGCCCTCATGCCTTTCCCGTTCTCTTCCAACCACCGCTTCGACCCTCAGAGTGCCCGATTCTGTTGTTACTACTGCCACTGTTGCAGGGCAGCAGCGACGCAGCCACAGTCGTAATGGAGAATGCGAGGCCCGGTAGAGGATGTGACGCAAGCGCTAGGGATAGTGGAACCAGCAAAGGCAGTCGCAACAGAAAGACGAGTTACGGACGCCTCCTACTTGGCGCCTCCGGGGACGAAAGTGACGAGAAATAAAAATATACGGTTACAGCAACAGCAGCCAGCAGCCATGAACGACAATAACGACAGAGGGAGCAACAACATCAGAAGAAAGAAGTACGACGACGCCGCCAACAACAACAACAACAACAGAGGGTCGGGGCGACGCAATACGAGCAGCTGAGTGAGTAGACGAACAACTGTATGTCGACTGCAAAGGGTAGACGACGCACAACGCTCTGGGCTTGGGATTCGATGTTGTGCTGGCCTCACTTCGATGACATGGTTTGTTGGTGGCTTGTCCAATTGAGTGGTTTGGTGAAAGCACGCATTGTAGGCTACAACTTCGGATCTGCGGACGGTTGTTGTACTGGCCGTATTGGCTGGGCCGTACGGAACGCCGTAGAGCAAAGAGAGAAAACGGCTATGACGACACGTATTGGGGTGGGCACAGTGGTCTCGTGCGGTTCACTAGCGAGGACTTATTTTTTTCTGCTAGGGAAGTCGCACGCAAAATAGAGAGAAACGCTAGGAAGAAACGACCAAGGATTTAAAATGTCGTGGCACTACTTGGTGGAAGAAGGCAGTATTGCGCTCTCTGGCAGTAGCAGTACTCGGCCAATAACAGCAGAACGAAAAGGGACCACAAAAGACGAGAAGGAATGTAAAAACCAGAGAACGCTAGAAGGACGCAGTAGTTTGGGGACGCAGGCCTTACACAACGAAACTCTCCCTTCGTCGTCCGCGTCACCTACATGCGAAAGGAGCAGTAGCAATACGCCACAATAAGCACAAAAGCACAAGGGTGTTTAGTCGGTCATGTATCGATATAAACACCAGAAGTTCCTGCTAGATAGAGTGTTGCGTGCGCTACCAATGACTGTAACAAAAAAGTGCGCGGAAAATACTGGCCCTCAGTAGACCTGCCAGAAAACATGAAGCTGTCACACACATAGCTCATGCCGACACAATAAGTCTGGCAGAAGGCTTTCTAGTCTGACTAGCGATGGACCTAACGATGCAAAAGGTACTTTTCGTTGCCATTTTCGTTCTTCTTTCTCTACACACTGAACAGCTTATCGAGCCTGGGCCCGATAACACGAAGACTCTGCCCGCGGCCATCACTCGAGCGCTCTGAGGTTCGAACAGCTCCCGTTCGACAGCAAAGGCCAGCACCCACGAAATTAGCACAACGAATTCCATTTCGCAGGACCGCAGAAAAGGGGACCAATGCCTTGGTCAGATCGGAGCCACCCTTAGCTGGGCGCCAGTATAATAATGAATGGTTCACTTTACGCTAACACAACCGTGGCGCTGCGATCGGGCTGCCACGACGATATGGCAATGAACGCGACACAGCATGGCGTTTCTCAGTATGGCGACAATGTCTATAGTGCGACCCAGGCCACACAAGTGCCAAATTATTGCATCGAATTACGTTGTCAACAGCGATCTTTTCTTCGTGCGATGCCACATACATAATTATGCATAGTTGTTCAAACAGGATTCTGCACTGATAGATTGCCTTGGGTTTTACAATTTTTAGCGAAGACCACATGCCATACACGATTAGCGTAGCGCCGAACCAACGGCCATCGAACCCTGACCTGGCGATCGCACACGCCTTCACCGGTATCCTCAATACGAGTCAGGTGTGAAATATGGCTGATTACGAATGGACAATAAAGCTGTTTCATTAAAGTCAGGATCGCACGAATAGAATTAACAGCAGCAGCGGCTTCTGATGATCCAACGATATGTAACTGTACACATTGTTCGCCAGCCGTTGCATGGGCTACAGCTTACGATTACATGTAATACACAATTTATGCCCAGATCGAACAAGAAAACCCAATAGAGATCACTACAACATTTGAATAAACTTTTGGATTGGCTATACCGGCGACAACTGAATTCAAACGTACACCACAGACCGCAGAGACGAAAGAATATCCCCGCTTTAATACTTCAGTCTCACAACAATTAACAGTTGTCCACTCTCCGCCGAACCCTTGCTCGCACTTAGAAAAAGGGCGAAGACCAAAAGAGAAAAGGTACTTGAGTTACGTGTAGACCTTAGGTGTAACTAGCTGAGTAAAAGAGCTGGTTGCTACATCGAAGCTACAAGCAAGCTAATAACTTGCTTACTGGTCTGGCAACGGATTTGACTATGCGTCCGGCAACAACAGTTTTACAAAATGTTCCTTACGAATGATAGCAGTTGCTGCCGGCCATGGAGACACCCTGACCTTTAGTAGTGCAGCTTGACGGTCCCGTGGTCGAGGTCTCACTTACGGCTGCGTCTTACCCACAGGCGACTCAATTTTGAATCGCTTGATTTTGCCAGCCTTCGCTATCGTCTCCTTTTGTCTACAAACTCGTATGAAAATAAAAGGGTAGAAGAAGCTAAATAGGCGTTTCAAGGTCCTGCTCGGAATGGGGGTGGTAGTTCCAGAAATCGATGATTGCGGCGCGCATCAAAGCGAATAGACTGGTAGACTCTGCTTCGTAAGCGTAGTCATCTCCATCATAGAGAGACTTGTAGTGGTTGCAGTGGTAGCCGTAGCTAGCGGCGGTGCTAGCGTCAGTAGAAACCGTAGCCTTTGGCTTAGTCTTGCGTGGCGGGATCGACGATCGGTCAAGACACGGATGTCGTAGCTCGACACGTAGATCTATACAATTGCCTCTACCATGTGCAGTGCTGCTTCAGTCTCTGGCTGCGTCAGCGAAGGAACTATGTAGGGATACAGAGCTGACTGGACTTGTACCGAGTACAATGTGTGCTTGAGATGTGTTCACCACGCACGCAGTGCCGGGCTGGCCTGATTAGGGCGAGGCAAGGCACCAATGCAGGAAGAGAGAGAACGGTCAACGGGGTAAAGCGCGTCAGAAACGTGTTATTGACGCTCGTCTCGTTGTCAATCAGAGTGGTGCCAGCAGCACAGCACAACATCATACGTGACAACGCTTCTGCCGTCCGGTGAGTTCTGAGCGGACGACTGTGCGACGTTTGTGCTACGAGCACAGAGTAGCAGTTAGACAGAAAAGGAAGGGGGGGGGGGAGGGGATAATGCCTTTTCTTCTTTAACATTGAGTGTAGAAACGAAGATCTTCTACGCACGGAGCAAAACGGATGTGTTCTGGCCGGCTTCCTATGAGGCTGTGTGTGCGCGTGAATGGATGTGAACAGAGGATTGTATTTACTTTCAAATTTTGTTGCACGAAAGAGAAATCTGTGCAATGGCGATTCTGCTTTGGAATCGGCGTCGTCGGCCAATACTGGACGAATAATAGGATGATGTTCACTACCGCCCCCTTCCGCGACATTGTGAATGTCAGATGACGACCCAGCAATCGGTGCTGGCACAAGATGGATAAGCGCGTACAGGACCCGATCGTGGGTAGATAGAAGCAGGAAGGTCTACGGCGATGCCAACCAGTGCACAGTACAAGGCACAAAAAATAGCGACAACACAAATACTTATACACTCGGCAGTGCACTCATTCTCGGTGGCACTGATGGCAGAAGGAACACAGCGTACCCGGACATTCAAAAAAGGGAAGAATTGCTGTGCCGCCCGAGTTTAGGCTTTGAGGCTAGCTGTATTAGTAGTCTGCTCTTGGTTCCTGTTCTGAGTCTTGCTTCACGGTCATTTTTTCCTCCGCTTTTAATTACTTATTGGGGAGCGTTGAGATTCTTTGCTCAATTCTGGCCTCCTGGCCAAAGTCAGTCAGGGCAACTGTTACGCCCAGGGTCGTTACTGTTTTAACGGAGCAGTTGGGGTCGCTGTTTGAAAAAAATGGCATTGTAGATTGTGGGAATGTCCCCTGTTTCACTACCTTAAGTTATTACGGAAGACTCGTTTTCAGATGATTTTCGTAGTATATCTATGTATATAATTATTCTGGTAGTCGAGCTACCGTTGGGTAATATAAAAAACTTGGCTAGGTCCCTCCCTTTCTCGCTCTTTGTCGGTTTTGCCAAGACATACATTTTGCTTACTGAAGAAAAACAAGTTAAAACGGAGAGCAGGACGGACAAGCGACAAGCTTGGGTACCCTCAACAAAGGTGCTGGTGTTTTTGTATTTCCATTTGATGGATTGTCATAACGTTGAATTTTCATTGTTTTCGCAGCTATTTCTGTTGGCCAATATTACGGCCAATATATAGGACACTAAAGTGTCCTGTACCGCCCAAACTTTTCTACCCTAGCAAGATGCCGTTTGGCTAAAGAACAAGTGTTTTTAGCATCGGCGTCGGCATCTGTTCCGAACGGTCGAGGTCCGTACATAGGAGGGGGATGACGAAGAATCCAACTTAGCTCTATTCAACAGCGAGCTACTTAGTCACAAAAGCAGTATTCTGGCGCGACCAACGTGATATAACTTGTGTTACGGCACTAGACTCCTACGCGATGTTAGCAAAGAACCCTATCATTGTTTTCGGCGGTGCTCTACTCGGACCGTGGATGTGTTCGTTATCATTAGATTAGTATATATACACTTGCCCTCCAGGTGACTTTGAGAGACTGTGATCCGGTGGCGTGAATCGCAATCGCCGTTGGAGATCCGGAAGGTGCTGCAAGTGACAATAAAACAATTAGTGAGGTAATCAATGCATGAATTAATTGAGCATCGGCGTGATTCCCTTGGTTAGATTTCTAATCAAAATTTTACTTCTACCTCAAGTCTTCACAAAGTCCATGTACTTAATACGCTTGCGTATATCTGCAATCATTATTCGAAACTTGAAATGCAAATAAATCACACAAAAATTGTAAATATAAGTAATAAATATTCACGTATAGGTTGTACTCAACTGCTGTAATATTCAGCTAAAAAAATTCTGTCACAAGGAGGCAACACGACAAGGCAAAGGTAAGGCAAAACACGCTGACGATATCTGTATCTCGTTACCTGACAATGCATAGTAGCGTAATGTATAGAATGAATAGAGCGGTAACATCAACGCGATCTGTCTGTTTTTGTCTGGTAAAATAATTGTGCTATAATCTTCACCAATACATCGTATCTATCTAGGTTAATAACGGCCTATACCGGCGTTAACATATCACCACAAACCAGCGCCGACGCGAGATCACTGATCTGCTAAGACTTTGTCCGTCGTGTTTGCCGAATGACTAGTTACCCAATAGCGGCTCTATTTGGATTTGTCATACAAATACCGCTACTTGGTCCCCCGGTAGCACAGCTTTCCCAGCCACCACCTACATTCTTTCGAGGAAGACTGATAAATTGTCTCGTTCAGAGGAACATGATTCCTTCGTGGGAGTCGCCCACACAGGAGAGACCCCAAAGGGACCGAACAGGGGTAGTGGTAACGAGAGTGGTCAGCCGTCGTCCTCAAGCCCATCTTTACTCAGGGTCAAGGGTCCTGATCTCACAATGTCACTTTTACCACTGCTAGCCTGGCTATGAAAAAACACTAGCTGACATAGCTGTGCAGGCTTGTTAAGGATCTCAAGAGAATACCTCCATATTCCCGCTGCCTTTTCCTCTATACCCTTGTTTCATGTGTTACATTGCTCCCAAAGTCCAAAATGAGCGCTCAGCGCTTCAGCGATAGTATTTGGCTTCTAACACTGGCGCTGGACACGACAGCTTAAATGTACAGGTTTTTACACGCTGTTTAACCGTATACCTTATAAACATTGGAAAATAATGCGATCACCAGGCTTGGTTGTTCTTAAAGAACTGACTAAGCAACGTTGTTAATTCAGCCCTATACATAATAAATAGCAACAGGATATCTCTCAACGATATGAGTAAAAAAATAGTTATGTTGATGATGAACTGAAAATTTATTGGGCTTCAGTTGTTTTATTAAAAAAAAACACGATTTGGATATGCAGTAATTTTTTCAAAAAAATTACTTAACCCAAACATCAACAAGATGTCTATTAAATGGGTTTTTGTAACCTCACATTATATATATATATATATATATATATGTAATTTGTTGAATTTTGTTGATGCCCTGGATAGTTTGGCAAAGCGTGAGGTATTTTTCTATGAAAATGAAGTACATGCGTTCCAATACCCGCTGTTATTATATACACTACAAAGGCAGTATTTGCCAAATCAACCTAGAATACCGTCCACTGATAATGTCACATAAAGGACTCAAGCTTTTTTCGATTTTAAGGAGTATCGATTTCGGGTTTTTACACGAAAATCTTTGATATACGTACTGAACACAAAAACTCACTTTTTTTGACAAGAAAATATCATTATGTCAGCGTGCCTTTGATACTAAAATAACGAAAGTAACAAATAAGCAGCATTTATGCTTGGAATTGAATATTTCAATAGAAAATATGATGATCATAGCTTACGTTCTTCTTTCGTTGTGAAGATGATGGAATCCGTAAAGTCACTTTGGCCTAAGGCGTTCCTTGAGGCTATTCGGCACTCGTACTGTTGAATAGGCTCCAGAGGTCCGAGTACAGCTCGTAGTGAGGTTCCATTTATTTCTACTGAGCTGAATGAATGTCCCATATTTTCTGTGAAAGGTGGCAAAACAATGAAAGACAAACGAACATGTACTTAGACTTAACGACATCGGTTGTCCTCCTAATCACTCAGGTGTATTGTGTGACTAGAATATTTAACCATTTGCAGAGGAAACTCTGCCCGCCAACGTCATCAGCGTCTAGCCTACCTGTTTTCGGAGCTACCTACTGCAGTACGGCGAAAGCAAATAATGTACGTCTGGTCACGGCGGAGAAAGACAGTTGCCAAGTGATATTTTGCGTGTCGGCTGCCATCATGCTGCGATCGCTACCCGACTCGACATGGGCTAACTAGTGGCAAAGTCACATCGAAGCGTTGTCGTCAACGGGTGAACATAGCAAGATAGATCATTTCTCCAAAACTAGAGAAGTTCTTCTACTACGGTTTGGCTCACAACGTACTAGAAGGCATCCAGGATGCGGTTAGATAGGTCCACGACGTGGCCATTTTGCAAGAAGTTCACTCTGCTCGTTGCAACAAAAATAAAACGTCCTCATCGCGTTGCTAAGCAGCGTCTGCCTATATTGGTCGAGCGCATGAATGAGTAATTTCCGGCCAGTGTGTGGCCAATAACACGAGACAAAACCGGCAGCTAGACAGAACGACGACCATGAAGGCCATACGCGTTGGGCCTTGGCTACTATGTCCGAAGGAAGGGGACACCCGACATCAAAAAGAAGAACGAGGCAACGGATTCTGTCGGTTTAGGACAGACAAATAACGCACAGCTTCGAAAATAGCCAAACCGTCGAAAGCAAATTGGCATTAAAGATGGTAGCAGTTATATTGTGGCCCATACAGAGTCATTCGTACTAGTCCATATTGGATAAGGGTTCATTTTAGAAACAGTGTGTGTAGGTCGAGCTATCTGTGAATTGTGTAAGAAACAAAAACAAGATTGGACGAACAGATTTGAGATTATATATATAAACGGATAGAAAAAATTGCAGAGGTGTTTACTAGTAAACAATGTCAGTTGAATGTGAACTGTATAATTCAAGTGCCTTCATGTGAACTCGCTTTATGTGAAAATATATACAGTATAAGATATGATGAAGTCAAATAATAAAGTTGAGAAAATACTTGGTCGAAGATGGTGGTTTATTTTCTTTGGGGGGGGGGGGGGGTGTCAATTAAGTTTAGGTACATACGAATTTGGGTTCTAACCTTTAAATAAATACTCTAATTTTAATTGTGAACACAATTTGTCTGATACGGGATTAATGCATTTTCTGGCGCAAACTTGAAGTTTTCGTTTACTAAGTGGATCTAATATACATAATAGTTATACACAGGGATCTATTAAGACGATCATGACAATCATTCAGACGATTCGAGTCTTTCGAGTACCGGTACACTTTTCTAAATTCTAGTCATATCACTTACGCGTGATCGAGCTTTGATGCTTTGAAGAACCACGAGAACGCATCCCACCACGCATATAAACTAACAGCCAGCAGTTCTCGATCAGGCCAGAAGAAGAAAACAGCAATTGTCGAAACAGCTCGGCCAACCGAATTCAGATGGCGCCAGAACAGAGGCAAATAATTCGCTCGCTATCTTTATTTAACTAAAAAAAAACTACCTCTAAGTGGTAGCAGACGCGGGCGTATTTTTCTTCCTCCATTCGAAAGATAACAGAAAGTAAACGCAAAGCTAATGCGCATCGCTGAGCCAAACGGGAACCAGCCAACAACCAACGTTCAGCTATCCTGAGATCACAAGTATACGCACAAATTCACATATGGCGCTCCGCACATTCTGTTACCCCCGTAGATGGTGGCAGGTCTCTTGAACGCTGCTTCGAATACTAGTTGCTTGCCAGGCTTCGTTCTTTTGTGCCTTTTGCGTTGTGTTTCTGCCGCAAGTCGCGCACTGGGCCGGGACATGGACGATAGCGTCTCTTGTGAACGTTTTTGTGTGCGAATGTTCTCGTGCTCATTGGTTGCTCCCTTAGCTGCTCCGCTACGCTTGTGGGCAGTGGACTGACGACCGCTGTGCAGCGGACGCGACTTGTCTAGCAAGTGCAGCACTCCGCTCGACCTTCTCTTCCTTGTCTAATGAAAGAGTTTCATCATAGCGGTACGACGCGTTTTCCCAACGTGCTCCCCAAACGGTACTCAGACGAACATGGCATATGCTAGTGGCGGAAGCACCGTTGAGCCACGCTCCCAAGCACGACCGAGCATTCTGGCCGATCTGTTGATTACAATGAGAAGGACTCAATTTAAAACGTATGTCGCCATACATTCGTGCCTGTCTGCCTGTAAGTTGCTTCAGGTCGCTGACCTAATGTCAAGTATTATAGAAAACTTGTTTAGATAAAGGTCTTACACATTTTTCTTCATTTAACTAACCGATCAGCTCAGCCGGTTCAGTCCAACCGGCCCTGTCTCAGTCTTTGTAGAATCGTCAAAATGGGCGACGAGCTTCGCCTCAGCTGCCGTCCCGTCAGCTGCTGGCTCAGTTAAGTCTTTAGACGAGGTGGGCAGGACAGATTTGGAAATTTTGGCAAGTTGAAGCGAGAACGGCAGCAGCAGCGGCGGGCGTCAACGAAGCCGCTGTTGCAGTGTGCTCAACGGGAAAAGAGGTTAACCAAGAACGCCTGACCCGCATACAGATATCTGACTTCGCAACTGCAAGCTAGCTCGGACTTGCGTTCCAAATCTTAGACTTCACAGACCTCTAAAGGTTTCTCTCGCAAGAAAAGGCTCTCACTCGTCTTGTGACGAGAAAGCCGTCAACCTGTCAAAAATGTCCTTTCGATCCCTAGACGGTGGCACTGTCGAGCGACGTCGAAAAAAGGTGACGCAACCTTTTTTGGACGTCGCTCAAAATCGGACAGAGAACTATTTCTAGAATCTGCAGCCCGCCTGCCTTTTCCGCCCCTCGAAGACTTAACTCAGAGGCCTGTCCGATGTTCTGCTCGCCAACTACACCGACGCGACCGACCGACAGACAGACAGACAGACAGTCACGGCCTCTGCGTCGTTCTGAGACAGCGTCTCACTCGACTTTTCGATTCCAGCTCGATGGCGCGTTTTTGAAGTCTGAAGCTGAGCTTTATAGATGCCGGAGCTTAGTTTCGTTCGGTCCATCCCGTTTTAGATGTCTGTTGGAAGTCACCATGAGTGGATTATTAACATGGTCTCACCCACCCAAAGGATAACGCATAAATACTGATTAATACGTATAGACATGTGTACAGGCCAAGTATATCACTAGTATTTCAAATGTATGTAAATGACCTAGTTTTCACAAGGCCAGTCAGTCTTTGTGACGCAGACAGCTTTGATTATTACATAAAAGTAAAGCAGAATTAATGTACCTGTTTATTCTGATTTACTTTTTTAAAATCTCTTTTCATCAAAAGATCAAATGTAGTAGTAACTGAAGTTCTTAAGTAACGACAGCTCTTCTGAGAGTCGTGTGCCCCAACGGTTACAGCTCATCAAGTGTGCTTATCAGGATTATCAATTAATTGGCAATTGCATAAACTAGCCTTCAAGAACAATATGTAAAACTGTAATAGTTTAGATCTGTAGCAGTCGAGTGCTAATCTATTTAATACACGATAGTAATTGTCAGATTGGCCAGTTCTCACTACGCGAATGTGACCTTACCTGAAAGAAGTTCGCTTGCGATAGGGATTCAATTGATAGATTCATGCTCTAAAAAATGGCCAACCAGTGTTGCGTTTATGAAACTCGATGTATGGAAGTTGTAATTTTTATCACATTTCTTCTATCCGACGATGGGTGCCCGTCCATCAGGTCTGTTATGGTTTATAGCCCTATTGCCAAAAAGATTTTCCGCCCTGTTTCAGTCCTCTACAACACGTAGGAAGCTTTGGGGACGAAACTCCCTTCATATAAGGATGCGCACACGTTCGATATTCCTATTATATCGTCCGTAGGGATACTTGTTTCCTGCTCCTCCTTACGCCAAGAGGCTCTTGTGGCACCATTCAGTGCAAACGGTTGATTTGCGGTGTTTAGCTGAAATGCTATTCGCCAAAGTCCATCCGCGCCGCACGATACCGTGTATGTAGTTAAAAGAAGGAAGGCCAAAAGCTGAGAAGAGGCTTCACAAATCGAGACTAAGCGGTAAAGTAAGACTAATTGCTAAGCTCTAACAGCGCGTACTGGCAGTGTGCGCCAATTGGGCTCGTTTCTATGTAGGGAGCCAAAACTGGACTAGCGATTACGAAAAACGTCGTGCAAGCGATGCACGATAGAAAAATGTCCAGATACCGTGAATCTTAGTTCCACCTACAAACCCAGCCGGAATCGACAAGATATCGATCATTCTATTATTTATGTTCCTCCCTTTCTCTGTTTAATTCGATTGTATCGGTCCTATTCAAGTGGCGAAAAATAGTTAAGAAAAAGCATTCACGGTAGCTTCGAAAGAAGAACTTCGAAACAGGTAAATGCGACAAATGTTTGGCGGTACTGGTTCCGCTCATTCTTAATTGGAAAGTATCTGCTGATGTTCCCGGCCATTCAAAAGTTGCTGAATTGGCTGTCTCGGAGTGAGTATATAGGGGTTAATCTATTTCACGACAGTGTTTGTTACAGATGTTTTTACCACTAACACATGTTTCTTTTTCTAATTCGAATCCGAATGAAAAACAGCTACCGAACTATAGGACATAGTTTCAATACACTATTCGATGGTATTGCAAGAGCTGTCTGGCTTCGTAGCCGTAAAGCGTAAAGTTTGTGTGGACTAATAGGTAGCAGTAGTGGATATGTAAGTTTCCTCACAATAGAAAAATAAGGCAACCAATCAATTTATGAGAGACATTACGCGCTTCCGCACACATATGGGTGTCCACGCATAGAAGTGTCCCAACTACATGATGGCACATTAGCTGAGAACGCCGCTAAGTCTATATAGTAAACTGATTCATTTACACAGTTCATCTGCACAGTGTCGTACAACCAGCACACGGTCATAAGAAAGAGTGGACGAATTTTTAAACTTCCAACTTGTATTTGAGCCTGACTGAATAGAGTTCCGAAAGCAAGTTCGAAGGCTATAAATAGCGCTGGTATGACGTTTCCACTGACACTCCGACAGAGTTTCCTCATACACACTTAAATCGCTCAACCGATGTCACTACGAAAAATGATGACAGCTTACGGGGTTAGATTGCATAAACGTCCCTTCATCTCAGTTGTGTTAATGATAAACTTGTTCTACAATGTCTTGTCTGTTTCATTGATGACAAATCATTCAACTAAGGGACAAAGCATCGTCAACATCGTTATCATTTTATTTGCGATCAGCTAAACGACATTAAGACCGGTACATAACTTTGTGCCAGTTGAGATAATTCACATACTTACACTTACCCATATGCGGCTTGTACTGGATGATATACGAGCTGATGGCGCTATTCCCGTCGAACAACGGCTGATTCCAGCGAAGCGTGGCGTTTCGACCGAACACTTCGTATACAGCCAGCTCGCGCGGGCTTTCGGGAGGCTCTGTAATTTCGACATCGTGACAATGTGTATTCTTGTTTGGTGACGTGCAGTACGTTAGAAAATAATGGAGGCATGTGTAACTTTACTCCATCACGATCCGTTTGAATTCTGCCAATGTTACCCATGTCACTAGAGATTTTTTCGGCAAAATGTGCAGCAGTCAAGGCCTTATGTAAATACTTTTGCGACATAATGCCTTAGTAGAGGCCCATATGGGACGCCGTGCGTACCGTGCCCGTCACGTCTTCGTGAGATTCAAGCATGCTTGATTTACATGGAATTTTCTTTTAATTAGGATATACAGCTCCTGACGTATTGGCAGTTTTATAGTACGACACGAATCTGCAGTCAAGTGCGTCTAACTGTATTGACGTACGTTTTTCAAGTCGTCACAAAACAAGCTCATAACCGTCCAGCTTATATGCTCGATGTTCTAGAAAAATTGGCTTAGTCAATGTTGGCTATATAAGTATAAGGCGAACGAATGGATGTTATGTCAATTACCTTGGACGATAACGTTTATGTAAGTATGATCGTCTCCGAATCCATTCTGTGCCTTAAAGGTGTACAAAGCTGAGTCCTCTCTTCGAGTTTCTTTGATTGTCAGATTTACAGCGTTGCTACCATTTATGGTTAGCTTGCATCTACAATTAATGTAGAAAAGACAGATTAAAATATGCGTTATCAAGCTAAAGTATATGCATTTACCTCTCTTTCTAGTAAAAGTAATAGAAATAAATGTCGAACCTTCTGTCTGTTGAATAGCCTTCGTTCTACGCGATGCCTAATTGCAGAAAGTGTCGATAGATTTCAAATTGATGATCGTAACATTAACGAGAACAAAGGCATTAGGCATATTTAGCTCTTGATCCTTCTCGCTTTGAACCCTTTACGATTTCGTCTTTGGTCGAACAAGGGACAAAAGCTTCGCTCCGTTGTCCCTGTGTCCTGTTTCTCGGCACATTCGGCTTCGTTGCGAACATTGTGGAACTTCCCTTTAGGGTATCGATTCATGCGCGGTGATTTCTCTCAAGGACACTGAATATTCATACGCACCTATTTCATGATTACCTGGTTACGATAGCTGAACTGCTATCGATGCATTGTAAATGCGTCTGAACGGTAAACGGTTTTACAGTATGGAATGCATGCGTTACGCTATACCACTATCGGGAGTAGGGAAATTCGAATTCGTCACAGAATGGCCAACGGACGGAGGCGACTGGTGAGGGTGGCTACCAGCGTCGACACCCGGAACTCTCTGGCGGCTTGCTCCGCAGCGCGTGCGCCGATCTGGCAAGAGAGAAAGGGAATCATTGCTAGAAGTTGCGTCGCGAGCCAGAACTCGAGGCGGGGGCGCGTGAGGCGTAGGGAGAGGTGGTTAAGGCGGAAATGTGACGATACTGCTGCTCTGGACGCTCGTTCTCTACCATCACACAGGGAAGCGCTGCTTTGGGTTCAGGCGAAGGGGGAAGGGAGTCGTTGAGTCCCAATGAGAGAGTTAGACCAAACTGGCACCCGCAAACTCCCGTACAATTACACCGTTAGGGCCATAAATGTGTAGCCATTCCGTAGTGGCACCACCATCGTCAAATATATAGTCGTAGTAATGGCAGTTATAGTAATACATTTCGTCGACACTTACCTCTGGGGTTCACAGATGAAAGTTTGGAAATTACGTTCATAAAAGAACTTGGTCTTGATCGCTTGGTTGCCGGTTATGGCGAGGTGCGCGAATGCGGTAAGATGGGCGCCTCGTTCCACGCTGATGGTTTGGTAGATCTCGCTGAATTGCGGTCCACCTGTCGGGTACAAAAAAGGTAGAAAGGGAAAGAACGGCATGGGAAGAACGTGCGCGTCGTGGCGGTTGATGAGTTGAGGCGGGAGCTCAGAAAGAGGAGCAGCGGAGCCGCCACCAGTTGAAGCAGGAGGGCGGGATTGAACGAAGTCGATAAAGAAAATCCCGAAATGAACGGAGATTCGAGGAGTAAACGAGGGCGAGCCAGAGTTAGCGAGAGAGAAAGGTACTAAGAGTTAGTGAACATCATTGCCGTAAGCAGAGATGGTAGGTGATCAAATTTTATTTAGTTAACCGCGGGAGCAAAGCAGGTCAGGCTACTGTGTCGGTACGGCCTGAGTCGTTAGTTTTCAGACCTGAAACAGCCGTCAGCTAGACCTAGTCTTGCTTCCAGCACCATTCTTCCCGTTTTTCCCCTGTCATTCTAGATACCCCGCGCTTTCCTACGCGAGCGTACCGCGTATAGCGGATGTTTCTTTAACCCGCTTGAAGAAACGAGATCAAGAGAGACCTTGTATGTGGGAGTGAACCCTGCGAACCAACTAGTCCTCGCAAGAGACAGGCCTAAGTAAATTATTGAACACAGCTCTCGGCCGCTGCTCCCCCTATAAAGCCTGTACGTCTTTGGTATGATGAACTGGGCTATCATGAAGCGGCCAGACTGGTGAACAAGCCAGGCAACAGCAGCAGGCTCGCCTCAAGTAAACACTGAGCAATTCCTTCAGGCCGTCCCCTGAGGGCGGCTACTTACGTTCCACTCGAAGCTCGGTTGTCATCTTCTTCGGCAAGCCAACGCCGTTACGAGCCTCGCAACGATAGAATCCCGCATCGGTGTCCGCAAACACGGAGCGAAAAATGAGACTACCATTGGCATGTACCGACACTCGTCTTGAGATGAGAATCTCGTTGAACATCGAGCCGTCCGCTGAAATTGCACGTAGACAAAATAAATAGCTATATTTTTTAGGAAAACGAACGAATGAGTTAGCTAGCTTTCTAATGCTTGTAGACACCGATCTATTATCAAGTGACTTAGGTATGTCTAATTTGCATAGTCTATCTAAATATATAGATTACATGTGTGGTTGGTATCGTATTATGATAAAGTTGTGGAACATTTTGATTTCAGACTCCACTAACAAGCAGAAACGCTAATTACTCAACCACCCTTATCGAGATTTTTTTCACGCTATTTAAAACATGTTGTTATAACATATGTATATATAGGCAATATATGGATAATAAACATGCTGACAAAACATACTTAGCTATTTTCTTCAGCAAGATTTCAACAAAATTGGGAAAAAGCTCATAGTCTAAATGTTTCTTCGATATTTATTTTTGTCCACATAGACTTATAATCGCATCTATTTAGGATGCGGGTAGTTGTCAATTCAACAATACACGATTATCTAATAGTATCAGCTAATGAATCGTCATTTGTCCAGCCAACACTTCCATGTGCCTTTGGCCGTCCTGCTAAGTTTGGTTGAAGCTAGAAATGATGAGAGGTAGCAGGGGTTTACGATGCATATGCTAGTAGGAAAGAAGCACAGGATAACAATAAGCCCTAGTCCTTAAGCGATGGTTATGCGTTTTATATATTCACTATTATCATTAGTACAACTATACAATCACATTTTCGAATTGGGAGCCTATTTTTGGCCAGTGAAAACTTACGTCCTACTCAGCCTTATACCAATGTTTACTCCGGTGTATACACACTATAAACACATTTATGTCGTGCCAAAGATGACCCAGCCTGCCTCAGTCTACCTTAAGGTCAGCAGCTCTTATGGTGCGCCCGCAGATTAACATCTCATAAATGCCTCAGCTTCCATAGAATCATGGCGTATGGGGATTTAGGAGCTTCAACAATGTGTGTCTGTGTGTGTGTGCGTAGGTGTCTATGGTCAACCAATATTCGCCCGCAGTAGACACAGGCGCAGGCAGCATGGTAGAGCCGCATGCCTCCATTCACGTGACCTATACGAAATTACGATGACGAAGCTTGTCGAGTCACGCCATTGTACCATTGGTAAATCTTGGTTCCAGCTGCTGCTGTTATTTGCCTAGCAGACAAGTCGAAGGAGTAATATGGCGCACACATACAATTATTCAGGTATGGTCGCTTATCGTTCAGGATTCGTTTCCTTTGTTATCTTTGCGGTACGAAAGACGGCTCCAGCAGCCGACACGGGGCGATTCCCACGCATCCTGGACAAATCTATTTGCCATTTTGTCGTCTCGCTTCGGTACAACCGCATTCTATACAATGTGCTTCTACTAACAGGCTGGAAATGCGTGCGCTCTGATGGACCGCGTGGCTTACTGGTTGAGATTACGTGTTTGCAGCTTATTGGTCATAATCACATGAGTTTTTGATCTGCAGTTATAAATAGGGAAAGGAGCGTGTTTTGGACACTCTTACGTAAAATTGATAATCAAGTTATAATGATGAACTTGACCACGATTGTTGCGTCTGTCTGAATTGATTGCTCAGCGTAGTGTTCATATACAAAAGAATTGGTGACAATGAAAAGCAGCTGAAGTACCTGAAGATATAGGAATAATATCCACGCGTAGATTAGTCATTTTTACACAAATATGCTTTTTTTCACGAATGCAATAGACAGTTTAAGGTCACTTCAGTATTTATAGTTTGCGATGAATTAACTTTGCATAGGGCATAAAATCAAGAAACCAAAATTGCCCCAACAGAAAATACTCTTTGGTATCGAACAAAACGACAGCAGTTAAAAGGAAGCATCTTCGAGTGAGTCAACTACATTCAGGCCGAGTACGCAGACTCATTTTATCCGTTCGGGCTATATAATTTTTACTTTCTCAGTTTTCCTTATTCCTTGTAAGATCTTGTTCTGTTCGTTCTGTTTTGGAACTAGGAGGTTGGTCGTTACTGGACCCCATCTTTTTCAACGTTTGTCGAGCATTTGTCGTGTCCAAAATGGCATCGGGATGGTCTTTTTTATGTGGTCGCTGCTCGAGCAGGGATAAACGTCGTGTTTATTCTTGTTTGTTCTAGCGTGCGTCGTAACGTCCGAAATCGTGGCTGCCAGCCGGCACCATGCCGCTTGGTTTGCATCTCCAGCTCGTGGTTTGTGAACTGACAAAGTGGTCGATGCAGAATTGCATTAGAGCCGAGGTCAGTTTCATACCTCCTTCTGCCGCGCCGACAAAAAGACCCTAAAATGGTTCTATAGTATTGCACACTCCCACGGATGCCAACAGCATCGGGTAAACAACGACAACTGTAATGGCATCAGGCCCTACTAGTGGACGGTAGGCATCAACTATCCGTATACGTCTGTGGCCTGCAGACAAACCTAAGCCGGTGCGGTATCCAAAACTCAGAAAACGGAAAACGCATGTGAATGGCACAGAACCAGATAGACCCCTGCAAGTATGGCTAAGAGCGCAGTAAAGACAAAAGAAACAGGGGCAGCTTTAACTCCATCACTTGTTGCAAAATCAGTTGCAAACAGAGCCGAAGTTCTACGCGCGGGCAACTTCTTCCAGCATAATACAGTTCGCTACGCGTACCCTTTGTCTCAAGAGTAAAAGCAGCGTAGCCTGGCTATAGTAACGCTGTTGGTCGAACAGGTTTATTGTAGCTCTGCGATTGCACTATTCTCCCCCCTACAACGGCCTTGCCTTTTCCCCGTGCTAAGCTTTCGTTCGCTTAGAGTTCCCCAACCCCAAATGTGAGTTTCATCCGACTGAAGAATGACCTCGTGCATCGGTATCGATAACCATAAGGTTCAAAATAATGAGTACGAAAAAAACGACACACTGCGAGAGCTTATTCTTGTTACCAACGCGGTTGCACACTCAACGAATTAGTTGTCAGTCAGTTGTTTATATATATATATATATATATAAACAGACTAAATGCAGATTATTGCGTTGTAACATGTCTTGTTTGTTTGGCCTTCAGAAGCGAGATGGAACTCGTCTTGCCAAAACGTTAGTTATTTTGTTGACAAGAATAAGGCAGAAGATCAAATAAACAAAGAACAATTGTCCATTGTTATCGCTGGGCCTGCGTACCTTCGTATATACCTATTGTGATCATTAAAACAATGTGTATGAGGAATGAATAGAAAGAAGATGGCTTCAACGTACAATTGTATGAGCGATATTTCGATTAGGTAGGACAAACAGGACGTAACTGAGCTAAATTGCTCAGGTCATTGAGCGAAAAGAGCGTCGAAAGCACCAAGTCCAAAAGAAATACAAATGGCAGTAACAGCACAGACTCATTGTCGATGAAACACTGTAAATACAGGTGTGAAAATTGCGCGTTTCCTCTCTGTGTGGATGCACTCGATGCGTTGAATGTGGTCTTGGCGGACCTGTTCATTCGCCATCTTTCAAGCCTTTCCCATTTTCGCCATGAAGAGCTAAATCGATAACTAAAGCTTTGTTTCTGCTCGAAGCATCTTAAATAGTCCTCAGCGGCTGTTAGCCCCTTAGTGGCAATTGTTTGCGTTTGCTGCTTGAACCCGTTCCGCGCTAGCTATGCTTTTTCTCACATAACTACACCTCAGCAGTATCGTTACACTGCAAACCGGTGCGTATATTTATTATACTACTGGACTGTTATCCCTTGCTCAAACTCATAGACCATCTGTATACCTATTTATTGGACCCATTGTGTTTAGCTACGAGATCCAAGTAATGCTTTGATTGTAGTTCTTTCGCTAATATCGTTGAAACGTCTGCTAGAATACTCCTCGTTGATTCCATAAATAAAGTGCAGGTAGTATTAACCGGCAGACCAACCCAAATTCAGAAAGCAACTATGGAATAAACTACACTATATATATGGGTGTGTGTGTATGTGTATAGTTTACGACTTTTCGAAACAAGAAATCATTTAAGGGCCTGGATAACCTAAGATTTTGAAACAGAAGCACCGCAATGCCCGACAAGATTATGCGACGGAAGTCTCATATCAGCTATGCTTCATCGAATCTGATACGCGTGCTACCTTGCTTGTTTGCTCGCGAAAACCTTTTACTTGCTCTGTGTAGTGAACGAGTTCGTGACTTGGACACCGATGATGCGGAAAAAGGAAAGAAAAAAGAAGAAAGCGGAGGGCAACATAGGTGAGCTACGTTCTATTTCTGCTTGTGAATAGCAAGGCTGGAAAGGAACAGTTTTGGACCGGTTGAGCGCGCAACGCAAATCTCATCGTACGAGAGTACAGCGCCTTATATGGCCTACGGAGCCTGGATCAGGACGAAACGATGTTCGGCAAGACAGGCGAACGTCGAGACTCCGGCCGAACTGCCGGGCTTGTAAAGCCGCCCCAACAGGTGACGTGCAGCACGTGTTGTTAGTGCGTACGGAGCCCGAATCTGTCCAACTTGGCCAGCCAACCTTTATTCCAATGGCGGCTGGCGAAGAGGAAGTGGACACTTACATGGATTAAGGCAATAGCGCTAGGAGCATGAGCAGATGATGATCACGTTGATGGACGGTTAACCGGAGCAGGACACGGCTCGGAGCGAGTTTAGTGAGATTCAGTGAGTGAACTAGCACCTGACTGCAGCCTTAGCTTCAGCGTCCAGTATAGATGAATTGAAGATAATTACGATGTATTCATCACGGATTGTATCAAAGGAGGAAAACGACAGAGGGGCAAATTTAGACAGAGAATACAGACGACTACAAAGCGAAAAAGAGCGGAGTGGAGTACAACCATAAAGGTTGAGAGCAAACCGCGATAGCTTGCACGGTATGTTTCTACCGCTTACCGAACGAAAAAAAAAGACTGGCAGATCTTCAACCCTTTTTGCTTCTATTGCATTGTGCTATCCCAGACGTGCGGACGGTTCCTATAACATCTATCGGATGAGATAAGCCGAAAATGGCACTGCTTCTAAAGAGAAGCGTGAGCTGAGGTACATTACGTAGACTTTGATATTACAGTGAGTACATTACAGCGCTGCGTTTAGATTTCCTGATACGTGATCAATGAGCACTCACTTGTCGCTGACCGCTGAGCGATACGACATAATGAGGACTTAACTCATTGGCTGTGGTCTAAGATGTACAGAGACTACAGAAGAGCAGCTACCGCTGACCACGAACGCGATACAGTTCCTGAACAACTGTGAGCAGCGGAAAAGGACGAAGGGATAGTTGTCCGAAAGTAACTAACGCCTCTTCTGTCCTAATGACAGGAGTTCAACAGGCAGCGAAGCGATAAACCACCACCGGCCCTTCACGGGATTAGCAGGGGATTAAGTTAAATATAAAAAACCAACTATTTCGTTCTCTCGAAAGGACCAAAAGACGAACGGGTAAATCGCCAGCTTCACCAGGAAGTACCGCAGTAGATACTTGCTGTTACAAGCTGCTCGGAAAGTCTCTCCCTGCGCGTAGGAAGAACGCAGAGGACATCAGCTCTATTGTTCAGGAAACCTGAGATAACAAAAAGAGTAACGGGAAAGAATGACCAGTTAGGCTGACTCCACGCCTTTCTCTGTAGCTCTTGCTTTGCTCCTTGTGTCCCGCCAGAGCAGATTGTCCAATAGCGATCGTTGTCAAACAACGCGAAGGCTGGACTTCCCTTGGCTGATCGTCCAATCCAGCGAAAACCGTCAATTTCCGAACCACCGCTCATCTGAAAAGCAGCGCTTTCTTTACCTGCTTTGTTCCATAATGGAGAGGATGTTGGCTGAGCTCTCGGATTTTGAGTGGAAAAGTAAAGCGGCTAAGAAAGTGGCTGGCTCACATAAATTGGGATTCTACGATGTGCACATAGTTTCTAGTATGCTTTTTTCTTGAAAAATATATTATTTTTTGTCATGAGGTGGCGCTGTGAACGAACAGCGCTATTGGAAAGTGAGGATAACACTGTATACAACATGACCTACCTGAAATCTTTGATGCCTAGCGTTGTGACAAGGAAGAAAGAGGAAGGGTCAACTGATCAAACGGTACGCTAAGATCACCATGATCCATCACCATTGGCATTGAGTATGACGTCTTAAATAGAGCAAAACAGAGACAGCCGCTTGTTATCGTGTCAAATCAAATACACTAATATGTGCTGAAACATTCCGCAGTTACCCGCAAGCTGGGCTGAAGTAAATGCAGCGCCTCTTGATGTCTGACTGAGGAACAAGAAACGCACTGGAAGAGGCGACTCAAAGGGCAGCATACGAAACCGAAGACAATTGAGAAACTGAGGACCAAAGAGGACCACTCGAAACGAGGTAAACGGAAACGGAGCCAACGAAAATCTCCCCGGAGGAAAGGGTAGGCAATTTATTGGGTCAGCCGAATTACGTGACGGCTGATTCCAGTAGTTTCGATATATCGATATAAACAGATGAGGAGATCAGCCTAGGCCTGCTTGCGCTTGCCGAGAGACGCTGCCATGGCTCGCAGGCAAGCCCAGTATAGGAGATCATGGGAACTAGATCTTTTCCTTCTTCAAGAGACTGGAGAAACAAGCGGCCGTCAAAAGGCGGTGAGGGCAGAGGTCACCGAATTAGAGCACCAGCGTCGACTTCAGCTAAAATAGCAGTTGAGCTCAAAATCCAACGTCAAGTCACGCAATTCAAAGATTGCAGGTATGGTAGCAATCGGGGACAGACCATTGCAACTCCAAACAAATGGAATGAGCTACATCCACAGATACATAGATAATGGATAAAAATGCATGATTGCGCAATAGAGAGATTTACACACGTGTATGCAGCGAGAGTTTAACAACACTGAAGTAGTGAATAGTTATTTGAAGCAAAAGTAGAAAAACTAGGACAATACGCTTCTATTGTTTATGTTTATCATGGCATTTAGAATAATTCAGTACGAACATTTGTATTAATCGTAACTTTTCTCACATTCACTAGTTATTACTAAGCCGATATGATCATACAAAAATATCTCATTAAAGTTTCAAAGGCAGCATCATTCGCCATCATTATTATATAGATTCGAACTTCGGCAACGCCCTGGTTATAGGCGGTTTAAGATCTCTTTCTTCCTTTCTATTTCTCTCTCCGTTGCCCATTTTTACGTCCCTATGCATTTAGGCTTTGCCGCGGTTCATACTTCAGTAGAACCCATGGCCTGATGTCGGTTTAGGATAAATAGCTGAGAGATAATTTTGGTGTGAGAATCAGCCGACCGTACCATCCTCTCAGAGCTTGGAACAAGGAACGTTTGAAACAGTTTGCTAATACGTGGGAATAGCTAGGGAGCGTCGAATGTGGTCATCAACAGGACCGCCGTCGTCGAGTAATTGCCGGCCCAGGTTGTATCGATGTCCAGGCTCGGCCGCAGTCTTACTCATTCCCTAGCACGTTTGAGGTAGTTGTCGCTGCTCACCCCTCCGACGCGAATGAAGCCATTTCACTTCGTGGTGTGTTAGGATCGCCCGGGTTTGGTGGGCCGCTGCTGTTTTCTACGATCTTTGATGAGGACCGGTTGACATGCTGCCGCTAGCGTGCACGCTGTTCCCAGCGCATTTGTACTTCCGCAAGCCAGCACCAACTCTGCAGATTTTAAATTGCACTGACATACCGCCCAAAACCGTAATCTCGAGCGAGGAGCAGAGTAACGAAGCATTAATCAATAACGGGGCTTTCAGCTGTGCAGACTTCGACAAGTGCACGCTAAGGGCGAACCGAGAAGGAAGAATGTGATACAAATCAGAAGAGGCAGAGAGATAAAAAAAGAGAGCTGGCTTTCGGTGACGTCTCAAGTGGTACTAGGACTTTTTATATATTCCAGTATTAGAATTTTCTATATATTCCAGAGATTTTTGTCAGACTAAATCATATTGGTTCTTATCTTAAACTACGTTAGTTTTTCCGTTCTTGCTTCTTTCCAACAGACGCAACGGTTTAGTGAATAATAATACTTGAGACTAGGTCAACTAACCCGGCCGAATTTACTTGGCCGTCCCAGTACTACCATTAATGAATAATAATACAAGTAGTAACAAAAGTCATCAAAATTACCTTATGTGTAATTACATTAATTAGCTTGGAGGCGAAAAATCGGGTTCGGACGGGAACACACTCGGTAGGTTTCTTGGTAGTATGAGATATTTACTTAATCTTAACGATTTATCCATACTTCGAGGCATATGTGTATATAATAGCCGGCTTATGTGATCATCACTTATGTCTTACCTGATTTACTCCATGATACGACTGGAGTCGGGTAGCCTTCGGCGGGACAATCCACCCGAAATGCTCGGCCTTGAATCGCGTATGTTATGTTAATCTGTACAAAGTTGAGCGTCCAACGTGGAGCCACTGAATCATTGATGAGGTCGAAATAAGACGTAACAGAACACACAATAGTATAGAACAGTGTTAGATACATGATATTTCAAGGTCAAATACGAGCGAGCCAAAGCTGCATTGATTCGACCATCGACTGGCGCTCACGAGTTATTGAGGATGTCGCGGCCTAATAAGCGTCATAAAAAATCTATTGCGTTCAATTCTACCGCTCTCTACATACGAGCGGATGTTGCTAATATTAAGACGGAATTAATGATCCCCCACAGTAGGGCGGAATTACGTGCACGCAACACCGTAAGCTGCTTCGCGGCGGCGCTAAATCCGCGCCATTTCATAAATCTCCACCGGTGTCAGTCAGCTAGGACAGCCTCAACTGACGTATAAGCTCAAAAAAAAGCAACAGGACTACCTGATGTCTTGTTCCTGCTTCCTTATCTTCTTAGTCTTACCACGATCATTGTCAAACAACATACGGTTATCACAAAAAAAAGAAAGCGCCTACAAATAGATGGTTTACTTTCTGCCTAATGTTACACAATTTCTGAGTTCAGCCGACCTGATCCGGGTTATTGCGCCGCTAGATATCGGAATCACCTAGAATAGGGGATACGCCTTCTGGTTAGCCGACTTACATGTGGGCCCATCGACTGCAATACTGTGTACAACTTACCTAAGAGTAGGCGTAAATGAGCATAGTATAGCTATTAGATGGCCGTGCTTACCAAGAACGTTGACTATGGTCGTTTGGTTGACCGATGACACTTGATTTGCCGCGAAGCAAGTATATTCCCCGCGGTCATCAAAACGAACCTTTTTGAATTTAATCATAGCTGAATCGTCCGAGTACTGAACACTACCTTCTGGTACCGTGTCAAGAATTTTACCGTGACGCATCCAGCTGATTCTAATTGGCGTATCGCCTTTCGACACCGAGCAAAGAAGACGTGCCCGGGAACTTTCTTCCACCTCGATTTTATTTGGGAAGAAATGGGTGTCGATTTGGGGTGGCACTGTGAACAGAAAGAAACAGCACAAGTATAAATAGGTTAAGCTTCACAAGCTGGATGCTTCATAAGCATCCAAAGAAGAACTATAAAAGATATCAAGTATATTTGGCGAATTAGATGAAAAAGCAACAAAGAGAGAGCGATGGCTTATTAAGTAAATTTGGAAACTAAGAGTCTTAACATATCTGGCGCTCGGACCGTTTCCTTTTCTCCTCATAAGGCACTTTTTCTTCCTATAGTAAACGAACCCGCTATGATAAAGTCCAAGTTCCCTTCAAAAATGTACCCACTCTAGTGCAGAACTTAATTTCAGAAACGGTCATTGTCTCACACAGCAGAATTTCACTAATGTAACAGCGCACTTTTAATTTAGCTGTTGCTCTCGTATGATGGCAAGCCAAAAGAGAAACGTAGAAGCGGGGAGGGAGGGGAGGTAACGTGAACGTCGCGTAATTCATGACAAGTACCAAATACATTCTCTTTATATAAGTCTTTTCGCCTATTGTGTCTACAGCCCCTTACTCAACTCGTCTTGACCAGCTCCTTCCCTGAAGGCGGCAGTAGTAGCTGCAGCTTCTGCAACAAAATTTCAACGCTCTGGGGTCGTCTGCTAAGATGCTGCGACCGCCAATTCCCTATGATTCCTCCACTTTCGTTTCAAAAACCCACACACAATTTTCGCTCTCGCCGTCCGCACAGCCACTAGCTAGAGCCTTAAGAATCTAACTCAAATTTACGCCCTCTGAGAATCTGGCCACTAGCTTGGTTTGCAGTTTCCACCATTGTTTAGTAGTAGTATTATGGTAGCCAAGTGGAGTGACGTTGTCTCCCTATGTCCTTCGCAGCGCTATTGCTTCAGTGCTGTTAGCTGCCAGACTACCAAAAGAAACGTCGTTCAAAATGGTCCACAAGATGCTTACTGAACGTTTGACTGTCTGCGTCTCTGACATTCTCGTTCACGCTGCTCATGCTGTGGCGTTCACATAAAGAATAGTGTTATAGCCAACCATTGCTTGATTCTGGTGCCGCTGTCATTACAGTCTCTACTTTTCTAGGGTCGCTTCTTCTGTCTACGATGCGTAAGCACAGTTGGTCCCATTGGCTGTTCTTCTTTATTCTGTCTATAATTTCGCAGCAGCGATAGAAAGCGGGTAGGAAAAAGCGACCTGGAGATTGTGAAGCACTCTAGGGGACAGACAATACGCCTTGGCGTATTCGGCCGTGGCTTAATAAGGGTCGTTTGTCTTTTACCTTCGACGAACTGCACCCGCTCGCCTGTTTCCCTGCACAGCGCTCCGGCTATCCGCCACTGTTGGCCACCTCGTCGGTCAAGTTGGGCCTAAGTGGATGGTATATCTTACCTACCATACACCTATTCGATGGTACCAAGTTGTTGAGATACTCTTCGTGAAACATTGCGCCAGACGTATTTGGCCGCTTAGCTTACCACCGATAACAACGGCAGTCGCGGTAAAAGCAACCAAAATCGCGAGCTGATAGTAAACAAACAAAGCAAAGAGACGAAAAATTGTTACTACTTGGTGGCAGCTACAATGGGCTGAATATTGCATCGCGCTAATGCGGCAAGTATAGAGGAAAATAGCAATTGGAGGGATAATGCATGGTCGAAATTAGGGAGAAAGGGATAGGGGTAGAGTCCCTTAAGGGGTCACAATGATGCAGCTACGTTCTGTACCAGTGGCAATAGGTAAAGCCTGAATTAGGGCAGAAACTCCTGCTACCAATGTCCACTTTTCTCAGCAAAGTTGCCAGATCAATTAGTCTTCGTGTCATGACTACAGGTTTCTGTGTAATTAACCAAAAACCTAGCAACTAGCGAAAGACGAGTTGTCGAAACTGGCGAAGCTGACGCGGGTGTAGGATCGTAGAATTAGTAATAAAGAAGCGACCAAAGAGCGACAAGAAGGACGAAGCGAAAGAGCAATCCTAAGTCTTGCTCTGGCCCAATAGAGATTAACGATATTCGTACCGCCGGTAGAGCCCTATATACTACATAGACGGTCGCTGAATTTTGTTTACAGCTAAACGGGTTCTGTTATAGTGAAGGAATGTTGTTTAAGTCGAGATATCTGTAATTTCCTTTTTTCTTTTTTTTCTTTTTTCGGTTCTCCCTCTGTCTATTGCTTTCTGGGAACGTAATATACAAATTGCTATTCCAGGCTGCACGGAAATAAACGAACCGGAAGAAAGTGCCAACGCGCAATGCGCGTCATTACGAGAACTTATACGAAATTTTAGCGCTAAACTAAATGCGGGGGTAAGTAGTGACTTCGGTGACGAAAAAGCGTTGTTTTTCTTTAGAAGAAAGAAATCCATTGCTTTTAGGTTAGACTTTTGCTGTTAGCTACAAAATCGTTTTAAGTCGATGTATATGAGCCTGTATTGAATGTATTAAGTTAATTGAATTTTTTTGGTGTAGGTAAGTTCGATAGACTAAATTGGATTGGCATTCTTCTCCCAAGCTTAATGAATTTAGGCCTTCATGCAAAGAAGACGCAGTCAGACTCGCACTTAAGTTTCAATAGGACAGAGGAGGAAATTTTTCTGTTAGACTAACTTACTAAGCAATAATGATAATAACTTAAGCCAACTGCTCCCGTGCATTTACACCCAGGTATCGTCCCCTTATCGGATGAACTACCATTACAGAGTAAACGCAAAGTAAAGAATCATACATCACGCTTTGAAGCAATATAATAGTACAAAGCTGGTCTGTACACCTGTACGATGCAGACGCTACTGAATGTTTTCGTACAGGGGATATCAATGTGGTGTTCCAGATGACTTATGCAACCAGAAGGTATCGAGCGAACAAAAGGAGTATTATTTCTACCCTAACGGTTTTTTAGAAGAGGCCGCTTCAAGCGTTTAGTTGAAGATTACAGTTGTAGATAGGTGGAGCAACCGGCAACAGGCGTGACGATTAGAACATGAAAAAAGAAGAGTCGCGTCGATTTGCGGCCTAAACGGCCACGAAAACGTGGCCCAGCGATCCAGTAAGTCCGCATGTATTCCCAGAAAAAGCCATTCCAACATCCCTCGTTGCAGTATTCCTACCCAAGAACTGCTCATAAACTCCCTTTACTTTCGACCCCTTTAGTTCAGAGCTTGGTGACTACAGCAACGAAAGATTGCCGCAAACTAACCTCCCAATTCTCATCTGTCCTCGCACCCCAAAAGCTCTGAAGTTTGACAACTGTTCTGCTATAAGGCTGTTCCTCCGCAACGGCAGAGAGGAGCGAACGGAAACGCCTCGGGACCAACAGCTTCCCTGTGGTTAAAACTATGTTTAACGACGCCGTCGCGGCAACTATTTTATGACGGCTGAATTATTTATACAACCCGGGTTCGTCAATCGGTCAAAGCTGCTTGACGTTACTCTGCCGTTTCAACGTGTACTGCTGGTCTCTCCAATTCGCACAGTTCCCTGTAGTCACTGTATGTTTCTGACGCCGTCGTACGTGGAACAGAGGAGTAAAGCGGAGGGAATTGTTGTGGGATTGGTAGAAAAAAAATAGGCCGATGACGAAGACCTCCAGTATCTTAAGTTCGATGTTCAGCTGCTCCACATATCGACCGCACCCTTTCACCAGGTTCATTTCTCGCCACTAAGAGTTGCGCTAGTAGAGCTGCCGCTGCTGCGGCGGGGTGACCCTAAGGCTACACGTCGACTTTGGTCTAACTGTGGAACGACAACGGCACCGACATTGGATTGCTTCGGATGCTGGTGGTTTCTGTCGTTGGCCGCCTTTTTCCCACGAGTCCTCAACTACTCCTGCCGTTCCGCGGCTTTTTTCCGCGTACGACGGTGTCACGGACGTACAACGATGTCTAGCCAAAACAATAAGATAAAGCTCCAAAAGCCTTCTCCGACTTAACTCCAGTCATTTCCTCAGCCTCGCCTCCTCTCGCCTCCGCAATAGACCCGTTCAGCGTAGCGCCGATTGTTTTTTTGAACTTTTTGAAATTTGCTCTACGGAAACGTGGGGAAGGTTTTAACTACCAACCCGCCAAACTCAGGTAGATAAAGAAATGAAGGTAGAAAGAAAGCGAGAGAGAAGCAAAATAAGCGACTGTAAATGAGTAGCGATTAGGAAATGTCTGCTTAAACAAAACTCTTTCTGTACCGTGCATATAGTGTTTGTTTCTCTTTTTTAGTGTTTCTCTAGCACTATGAACCCCTTTTCTTTTCGATCTCTCTTCTGTTGGGCCTCGCTTTGTGAACTTCTCAGTGTATCTTCTTGCTTGTACGCTGCGGTCCCCATCGCCATCGGAAACTTCTTTTTACAACAACTGGACAAGCTGAACGAGAAAAAGGACAACGTAAGGCCTAAGGTACAATTCTATAGAGAGTTTAAATCTGTAGGGTGATGAGCGCTGCTCCGGCTTTCGTGCTAGATCTTAAAACCTATACAACGATAGCCTCTCGTCTTTCTTACATTTGAGGCAACAAAGTAAAAAAAGGCGTATTTGCAGTAGGCAACTGTGGATAGGGTATAAAAAAATGAATTTTCAAGTGAAAAATATTTTCGAGAAAACTGCAACAGCTCTACCAGTAATCAGCAAATGATGACTGAGCAATTGTCTCGTTTGCCCTGGCCACCTAGGTGGCTAGTGAAAATGTCCCGCATATACACGGACTGCACTGAAGAGGGGGAAACGGCGGAGCTCCATTCGTTTGATCGATTCGTTACATTATGGCAACAAACGCGTCCACGATAACAGAATATTTTGCACAGAGGCAGTTCTTCACTTAACTACCACTTTTTGTCTCTGCTCCCTTGTGGATACAAGTCGTGCCGACCTTTCGGGACCATTTTGCGAATGTTAGCAGGGACTGTTGTTCGTGATTACCTTTGTGTAACATTTAGCACCTGTATAATTGTCACTTGGCTGGCAATGGAGGCGTATGTACGATTCCACCTGTAAACCTGAACTGATTTTGTCCGTGCGTGGTGAGTCAACGAATATAAAGACTAGCTATCATCCGGGATACGTGAGAGTGACAATTCTGCAGTGGGTATGGTATGAGCACGGCCTTACCCTTTTCTGTCTTAGCCTTTTGACTCACATACACCACAATAAAGGCGACGACGAGAAGTGGTTGGTTATTTATTTAGGAGTACTGAAAGCAGCAGCAGCAGCAGAGGTCCCGAGCAAGTTAACACAGGCACATTGATGCCTTAGATCTGCTGGGCCTTGGCGAAGTTCTGGGAGAATACAAACACAGCTTCACTATACGAACACGCAAATCTTTGGTAGCGCACGAGTCACCCACTTATCCCGGCATCGAAGGTGGACGTATAGTGCACATTGTCACAAGTTCTATCGCTTCCGCAGGCTTCACTCGCTTCGGCAAGAAGGTTTCGATGCTGTGCACCACTCTGGTGTCATTACGGCAAAGGCCCACTATTGCTGCGTACCAGCCAAGCGTAAGGCTGAGTCTTCGGACTTTAGCTTTAGCGAACGTTCTGGGCTGCGGTTTGGCTAGTTATTATTTCACGATGCGGGTATGCGGCCACGCGGATGACAGCGTCCTGACGCATTTGAAAACTCTCGAATCGGTTCTGGTCGAACTGACAGCCGTTGCGTGTCCACGCGTATGGCAGAAAGCCACAGCAGGCAAGTAGTCGTAGTAAGGCAGCAAGCACGCTTGGTGAATGGGTGACGATAGCGTGTACTTTTTTCGCCCGGGGTGTCAGTTGCTCAATGTGGACGACGGCAGTTTCGCCAGTGAAGACGACTAAGGAAAAGAAGACGAAGCTGGAGCGGAGAAGACGGAGAAAAAGCATAAACCCGTCGGACATGTCTGACGAGCGCCATTCTTCGGCGAGGACTTGGCCATTCGAGACGCTCGGCAGCCTAATGGATGCTTTAATGAGTGTGCTTTTTTCTCTTCTCGCCATCGTCGGTGGCCGCGTTGTTGCCATCTTTGTGTCAGTTCCTACACTGTGCTTCACGCGGCCCTATCCAACATGAAAGACAGCTGAGAGTGTGGAAGCAGAGAAGAGGGCTAATATTGAGCGAAGGGAAGGCTTTCCCTTTGACTAGATGTATGCGCCCTTTCGACTGCTATCCAATCAGGTTACACCGATGGCCGCATATCTCAAGGAACGACAGCTTCGAACAGGACTTGCCAGTCCAGAGTAAGAAAAAATCTCTCAGACGACCAGGCACCTACCTTACTTGAGCGCTTCAAAACTTGTCGACTATCGTCTTTGAATAAACAGACTTACAGATAGACACTCACCTTTGAAGTCGAGGACAGTTTTCGAGGTGATCGTGCCACTGGGCCCTTCTACCGTACAAATGTACTCGCCCCCGTCGGCCGGAGCTTGTAATTGATCTATGACAAGTATTCCGTTTTCGCGTAGCATATGCCGGGACGACGAATTTAGGCGGACACCATCTGCAAGAAAAAAGCGCGGAAAGCTAATGTCAAACGTCAACGGTAAATCAGTATGAGTTCTAGTTATAGTTATAACTAAGTTGACCTGTTATAGAGCAAAAAGAAGACTCCTGTTTAATCTAGCTACACGCTAATGTTCACTACACAAAAGTATCCCTCTTATACACTCTTAGATAACGAATAAGCGAATTGCTGTATATAAAAATAGACCAGCTCGTCTTATCTTGAGCCATGGCTAACGCGTCTTAAACTTACGTTATACGCCTATATACAAATGTTTAACAGAAAACGGCGGCTCTTGTTGGCTCTTCTAGTTAACAATCTTCTAGTGGCATGGTCTCCCCGAGCGGAAAAGCAGATCCGAGCAAAGCTCGGCAGCGCGGAAGATGAGACAAGATGAGCAAGGACCCCATAGTAAGAACATAGATTTGGCCATGAGTGGAGCATGGCCTGCCGTAGCGGTATGCGCTATCGGCCCCTCTGTAACAGTACAGGAAGAGGGAACCGCATGGAAGTGACACATGCTTTTGACGGCGGACGTCGGCAACCACGAGGAGAACCGAGAACTAGTCGGGGCCGCGAGTGTCAACAAGCTCTCGCTTTGATAAATGGGTAAAGAAAGCATTTACTGCGTCTCCTTCTGCCTTGTTGCTACTCGCTCAACCCCCTGGCGTCGCATCGACCTGCTCAGACATGCCTTCAATTTGCGTTTCTATGCGTAGTCATCCTGCTTAAAGAGTGCTTACCTTTCATCCAGATAACAGAATCGATGGGATATCCTGCGAACGAACAGAACACCTCGACCCGACTCCCTTGAGTGACTGTCATCGATCGAGTAGCAACTTTGCGTTGTATTTTGGCGTAAATATCTACACGGGCCGTGTGACTGTTCGAACCTAGCTCATTGGTGGCTACACACGTGTAGAAGCCTGCATTGGACACATCCACTCTGAAGTAACAACAAAGAAAATTCTTGTTTTATAATGGGTCGTCACAGTGGGATGTTGTATGTAGTTGTTAACACTTCTTTCTAGAAAAAGTAGACCCGCCGTCCTGGAAGAGCTTCGTTTTAGAAAACATGTGATCATAGTCACGATGATGAGCAAGGATAGGTTCTCATTTGCCAGCAGAAACCTCACAACGGAACTAGAGCACTTATATTTTCTTCGTTATTTATAAAACGCCTGACAGGCATTGCGCATTTATTATAATTTAGGAGCTTTGAAAGCAGTACACATTGTTCCCACTTTCATAGGGGTTTGTGTTTGAGTATATGATGTGCTTGTATAGGATTTGAACGTTGAACGTCTTATTTAATAAGGTGGATGACATCTGTTAGATTGTCAAAAGCCCTGGCTACTCCATACCTGGGTATTGTAAGGTCGGGAACATTTGAATACCGTATTCCGTCGACAAACCACTCAATCGATGGTGCGGGTATCCCTTTGGCTTTACAAGAAAGCATGAGCGAGTGTCCTTCCTCTAATACCGCCGACTTAAACGTTTCAAAAAAGATCGGCTGTGTTCCTGTGTAAGAAAACAAGCACAAGTGATACAAAAAAAACGTGCCATGTATTACATGTTACAGAACAATTAAGGGAACAGGTATTGGCAGCGGCAGCGCGAAGCTCGATACATATCAGCAATTGTAACTGTGATTGGTAACAGTGTAATATCCTTAATAAGTAGATTAACTCTCGGCTCGGAATGGGTAAATCGAAGGATCCTCAAATAAAAAGCTGTTGCCAAAATCAGCCGTCGCTATGTCTCCATATGTATGACAAATACTGTCCCTTATAAAGATTAAATTATCACTCACCTAAAACATTGAGCTCAGCTGATGCCTGGGCGACTTGTACAAGCGCCGTGGTGGATACGAAACACTGATAGATGCCGGAATTGGCCATCGTGACTCTATGTATTGTCAGCGAACTACCTTCCTTCGACTTATAGATGGTAAACCTGAAAGTCATTAGGTTATCACGTTCAGCATTAGTAGGAGTTTCTTCAATCCAATACGGATTTGCTCTCTATTCTTTCGGTCTCCCGTTGCCGCCAGCCTTCGAACCTAGACTCGGGAAAGCTCCGGTGGAAATACTACGCCCAATATATGGGTTAACCTCGAATGCAGATGGCTGACATTCGAGCCCGCCAATTAGTTCATGTAATTAAGCGAGATACCGCGATACTGCGAAGTAAGCACCGGCCACTATTATAGACAACGGCCACAGGCTTCGCCTTCGTGTTTTGCGGTTTCAGGGCAACTGTAGAAGAGGCAGAGAGCGCAAACCGCAAGTTAATCTTGAACAGATGAAAAACATCTAGCAAGCTAAAAACAAAAAATTGGAACAATGGCAGGAAACCGGAACTCAATATAGAGTAGCAGAGAAAGGAACATATATGATGCGCCATACAACACCGTTGTACAAAGCTGATGTATTGTTTTTGCTATGAGTAACAAGATATTGTACAGTATTCCCATCTTCTGTTGACACCCTGTCACATTAGAATATAGTTAGGAATCAGGCAGTAATTAAAGGAATAGTTGAGAGGGCTGAAAAATTAACATCATTAGAATGGCCAAGTATGAGGAGTCAGAAAAAAAAAAAAAAAGAAGAACAAGGACTACAACTTAGAGACATCTAGCTATTTTGATAGGCACATTCCTTGAATATTCGCCACCGCTCAAATAGGACCAACAAAAAAAATGAATAGTTTGTGTCCGTCGCCGCTGCATCTAGCCATTCCCAAAATGCTCTATGGGACAGTGTCTTCAAGCTCCTTCTCTGCATCACAGTTTTCAGGGGATATTTGCGATGGAATTCTACTGACTGTGTGGCACGGTGGAGGCGGGCGGGGGCTAAAAATATAGAGATAGACGGCAGTCGTAACTTCTCTATTCTTTGAATGCTTCTGCGTCGCAAAGACCCATGCCGCCGTCCCATGAGCATAAAGATGCGTCTGGGTCATTTCCATTCGGCGACAGTCGTGCCATAGGGCGTGGAGAGAGAATGTCCATGTCTTCATCCTGTAGGACTTTGACAGTCGAGGCCAGGCAATTCTGACAAATCCTTACCGGCCCAACCCGGCCCTGCTTCTTCATTGTCTAATGCTTCAACATTGAACGATGTGTTTAGTCTCTTTGATTCGTCTTTCAGTGTGCACTGGTTGTCCAGTAGCGTCTTCTCAGGTTTCCTTTCTTTCCGGGTCCGTTTTGCTTGTGACCTCTCTCGCTCTCTCTTTCTGTCTCTCTATACGAGCCCGTCGGATCCTCGATTTGGTTAATGTCATGGACCGACTACACGGTGTTACACTTTGTTATATATCTCCTGAAGTGTTCCCACGGGAGTCTAATAAATTACATGCGCAGCAGCAGTAAGATTTCGGTCTCGAGCAAAGAAATCCCCTTTTCCTACTCCAGATCGAATCTGCCCTATCCGCTGTCGCTACGCAAAGCTTTGCCTCATCTCCTAGTGATCATAAAAGTATCAGGAGTCGCAGCGGTTTTGACGGTCTCATTATTTCTATGTTTCTAGATACTGTATCATTGTATGACAAGCTAGGCACAAGCGAACCAAAATACACACCGTTACGACTTATGGTGAAAAGTCGGAATAGGGCAATTCAAAGATCTTATTGTATACGGCCTCGCAATTATGTAGGCTCAACTTGCTGCACCGCAAGCAAAGCTACTTCTGCATGCTGTCGTAATAACTACTTTTTGTATATCGCGTTCGGTTATTGTCCACCACCTTCAAATGGCCGCGTTATTTTTATTTTGCCCGTTGGTATGTGGGCTGAACAGTGACGACAGAGGCCGCAGCAAAAGTAGATCGACACGGAAATGCTAGTATTGGTGGCCAATAATGATGACGGCAATGATGTCAGGATCCTCCCCCCACAGACGAAAATACGTAATACCTCGCTTTATGTGTTCGCTGTTTGAATTTGTATTCTTGTTTCAATATTTACATGCCAGTATATATATAGGGAAACGAACATGAAAGAAAATACGAGAGAGAGAGGGAGAGAGAGAGGGAGAGGGAGAGGGAGAGGGAGAGATGAGTATCTGTAGGATGGCGTCCCCGATTGTCTAGCATTGACTGCAGTATTAGCGAAATCTAGCAGCTTTTCACTAGCAGACACGGTAACGAGAGCAGCAGCTAGTCGTTGTAGCGATGAAGGCGGCAACAGTTATCGCTTTATTCTTATATACACACACGCACCACAAATGTATAGACACACACTTTCGCTTGTCTTCTCAGTCTTACGCTCACACGAATAGCTATATCAGGTTACGCATGCAAGCATGCGTAAGTAGCATACTGTACATACATTTCCACAAAAGGAAACAAGGGGCAAGCGAGCACGCTGGTACTGGCCGTGTAATTGCCCTTTGCTGTTGGTTCGTGCGTACGATCAACAGCAAAAGACACCACAACAACAACAATAAAAGCAGAAAAAACAACAGCGGTTACTGCAGTGGTGACCGCCGTGGTAACGATGCTGATGGCTATGACATTAAAGGCGGTATTTAAGCAAAAAGCGTTGCTGTATTTGGCTGCATCGTCTGCACGGTCAGTTGAAATCAGAGGAATTGTTATGACTGCCTAGTGGCTAGGCCGTCACGCGGCATGGAACGCCTTTGCTCGCTGTGCTTAGCCACGAACTGGGCCATATGGAGGGATATATGGTAAACGACGAAATGAACCGACGGAATGCCTCTTTACCATTTAGCCAGAAGAAGGAAAGCGAAGCCTTGCCGATGAAAATCATTGTGCGACTATCAGGCCAATTCAAGTGGACTAAATCCCGATGAAGACAACGGCTAGCTGAAGAGAACAACGAACATAACTAGGGGTTTGAACGATGAGGAACCTGGGAATACACCGTGGAACATGTCGAGTTAACCGCCCTTAGAGAGCAGACGGGAGATATCTAAGGACTGTAAATAGTGGACTGGCTTGGTTGTGAAGCAGATCCAAAGTCGGCGTGGCTGACGTGTGGTGCCGATGGTAAAGCAGGCAATGAGGAAGCGAAATAGGATGAGCATTCGCTGAGCCTCATTTGGCTGCCCGACGTGGCACCGAAACTCTACTTCATTTGGTTGTCGAAACAATTGGGAAGGTCGGTCTCGTTTCAGATATGGAAATTAAAACGGCCCTGTAGCGTCCTTCTTTGAGAGGAAGCCTTATGCATTGGACTCTTCCATTGTGACCCCACTCAACTGCTGCGCCTTTCGATCCGTGATAACAGCATGACACTCCCTTAAGCTGACAAAGCAACACAGGATGCATGACCACATCAGTTTCAGAACAAATTCAGATGAATTACATAGTACTAGTCAAAGGGCAGGAGTGACTCCACGAAGATTGGCCTGTTTTAGTGGAATTCAAAATCATTCTGTCCCTCATATAGAATGCGAAATGTTTCATCGTTCAGAAAAGCGTAAAGTGGAGCATACATACTTATACACGAAGAACATTTTGGGAAAACATTATGCCTTTTCAGCAACACAGCTCAAATGCAAGGTACTATGTTTAATGAATCAGTGAATAGCAGATTCCTACCTTGAGCTGGAATCGATCGCCTTTCCGTTATGCATCCACACGATACTGGCATAGGACGCATTCGTACGACACTTGAACGTGGCGGTGGTCAGGATATCGATGACCTGATGCGGCGGATCTAAGCTGATTTGAATCCGTTCTGAAAAACGCCAAATTCAGTTAACTGCAAGCAGGCAAGCTAAGTTTCAAGTAAGCATGCTATCAGGACCTAATTATCATCATCGTGTGCTGCTCTCAAACTGATTATAATTATGCATGGATTCCAAATGTTATCTATCAGCGCAGCCCTTGAATTCAGGGTTTAGATTATTAGCTCTATTAAAGTAAAATAGGGTCAATCCGAATCATAAGAGCTCTTATAGCCCTCTTCGTTGCGTGAAGAGGCATCTACCATTATTAGCTCGACAGCTGCAATCGGAGTTTTTCCTATGATCAGTCCCAGTGTATCCAATCGAAGTAGACATATTGGAAACTATTTAAGTCTCACTAAAAGCAGATAGCCTCCGATTTCGATACCGTACAGATAGTTTGTCACCATCAATGTGGCCGCTCTAGTTCACGATGTCCATTATATAGACGATCTATTGTATGAACGCTTACATAATTTCCACTTTGGAGAGACATTTGACGGCATTAATCAGTCAAGTGTTCCTATTCTGACAGCGCGTAAAAATTGTTGCATCCTAGGAGTTTAGGTAGCGTTCGTTGAACTAGTTAGTTTTAGCGCGTCCAGCCCGTTCGGGCTATTTTCATTCGAGTGGAAGAAGCGCAGACATTCCTGAACAGAGGTCTAAAATTAAACTCCTGTTTGCCTACGCATACAACACAATTGTCGTTCATTGCAAGGCCGTCGACTGGCCTGAACGCATCCGGTCTCTAGCCTTTTAGGAATAAAGGCAGTGCTGATTTGTGCCGGCGGCTTCAGCTACTCCTGACTTTTGAATGTTCGTTATAATACTCAGCCCGCAACACATGAAGAGATAGAAGCGTGCGTGACAGCTCGAGAACAGGTGGGCTTTGAAGGGCGAGCAAAGTCGGGTAATTGCACTCAAGGGTAATTAGCTCCTTACTATATATCGAATAATAAGATTACGCGCGTTTGGCCAATTAAATGTATAGAAAACCTTCGAATTTATTCTATAGTAATTACCAATGCCGATGTTACTGTCCATTGATTAGGTACTGACAGTATCGATCAGTTACAATTCTATGTGGGACTACTGGTGATTGCAGGTGATCAGCGACCAACATAAAGCCGTTGATCTAGAGTTAAGAGTTGCATTACTAGATTCTATTTACTAACTGAGGAACTTCAGGCAGAAGCGCTGCCACTTTTCCCCTTCTCTGGCAAGTAGGCTTACGCTATACATTACATCGAGAATACAGGAGGAAAACGGCCGCCATAGAACGCCTTGCTTCGTCACACTGAGATTCCATCCAACGATCTCTTACTTCTAATACTAACGTAGCGTGGTGACATAACTAGCTACTGTGTTTCTTATTTACAGGACGGCAAGTTTGTTTATACATATGCGCTATATTGCAGTGTGTAGCTGAGTATCTATGCTCATCTTTTGTAGTTTAGCTATAGTTTCTGCCCGAACGAGATAATGATAGCAACGCTAGCGAACCGCACTCTTTCGATGTACACCGAACCTTGTAGGAACGTCCTGTTTCCTCTCCCCCTCACGATAGAATACACACGACTGCGTTATGTTCCCTTTACCAGCGCCTACGCTTTCACTGCTTGTCTCTAAGAATGGATGTTGGAATACACCGATGCTAGTTATGAGGTTTCCTATGAAATGCCTACAGTGTACAGCATAGCACCTCGTAGCAATCCGGAGTTGTCCAAAACAGTGACCCTGTGCCAGCAAAGACAGGCGCGGCCAGCAACTGGCGGTAATACGGCGGATAGGATAGGAAAAGTGAAAAAGCATGCTAGCCAACCTGCCATCCATTCTAACGTCAGTGTCAACTATGGCCATTAAGAAAGGCAAAAAGCCACCTAGCGAGGGACAGTCAAGGCCGGCAGCTTACCCCATAGATTCCACTGGCTTAAATAATGTATTACCGCCAACAGCCTGGTGGCAGGAAAGCTGCACAGCGCAGCCCAGCGTAGTGCTACCGAACGTTCAATGCCTTAAGGCAGTGGGCCGCCAAGGGAGGCGAGACTGCCCTTGTCAATCCCCCCACCACCCGCCCCCACTCCCCACCGTTCGTTCATTACTCGATTCTAACGTAGGGAAAAAAGTCCGAAATGAAAAGACTTTGCTACAACTATAACTTCACCGGTGGCGTACAAAGGAAACGGCCAGACGCACTAACTGTTGGTCCCGCTCACTTAACCCATTGGCAGAAGCGAATCTGTGTCCTATTACTGCTGATGTTTTTGTCACGCCTTGCTGTATGATCTGCACTGTTAAGCACATGTACGGTACCTAAACGATTCTACGACGTGTTGTTGGATATGGCCGAGAAAGTCATCGACGCATCCGCATGAGGTCAAAGATATTCGAACGTTTAAAGAAGAGGGGCTAATGCGCAGGGTGAAAACATATGGATAAACAGAAATTGGTAGGTGACGCTAGCTCTCTGAGACCAGTACGGGCTATGTGTGATGTAAAAAGAAAATTTCTTCAACAAGAATGGTACGAGCCATATATACCGTTAGAAATTGCAAAGTAATTAGCAACTACTAATTCTGAACAAGGGGTGTACGTTGTGGTACGTTCTTACAACTAATTGCTCGCCACCGAGATTTGCGCTACCGGGGCTAACGCAAACCACAAAAAAATATCCCTTTGCAAAACTCAGGTGTACCATTATCTAAGAGCTCTGTTACCGCTAGTAAGGCCGATGCTACTTTAGCTTTATGTATTTTGTCTGACTAGGTTACGTTCCGTAAGTTGTTTTACACAAGCCGCAAAAACTTCGAAAGAACGTTTCCAGGATTAGACTTTTCTAGGTCGCCTCCTTTATTGTCATCGTTGTAGAGGCCGAGGGCTGAATGGCCGAAGGAACGTGTAGAGCATATTCAGCAAAAGTCAGCAGCTAGTAGCATTGGCCAGTGGCCGCAAAGGTCTAACTGTTAAGTTCAACTAACTCGAAGCAACTCGGCCTGGTGGCCTTGAATATATTGCCACCGCTCTTTCCTCCAGCGAAATGTCGGTAGGGGGCAGGTTTGTAGCTATCCGGCGGTTATAGTAGCAGGAAAGGTAACGTATACGATTTCTGAGCATAGAGACTTCCGAAAGGTGTAGGTGTAGGTGTAGGTAAAACGCGCAGAAGACGTACTGCTATAATTTTGAGAGCCTTTGCGAGCAAACGTATTTTAGTTAAAACGAAAATATGACCATCGAGCAATGCTTATGAAACAACGTGAAGTACGACGATGAGTAGAACTAATGTGATTTTCCGTTTTTACACGTAGACTTCTAATGTATGGTGTACATCTTCATATATATATATAGGGTCATACAAATGCTCTGTTGCCATAAGCGTACCGTTTCGTACTGTTTCATAGACGAATAACCAAACATAAAAGGGAAGCACGCATGATATTTCAGAGAACAAATGGCTGCTGTGAGAAGTTTATGGGTCGAGAGTTTGGTTCACTTCCGTGCGGAAGTGTCAATGGCTTCTCACCAAGCTAAAGATCCTAAGGCCCATGGTGAACATTGTCAAGCTGCCTGGTAGAAAAAAATACGGGCCGTTAGATTCACTTCCAGCTTGGGAGGGCGGCACATTATTTGTCCAGTTGAAGCGCGGTGACGAAAATCTCGGGTGCCCTCGAGTTCTCGGGGGGAAGTGAGTATTATACTGCAAGGACGATTCCCTCTCATCTATTTCTACACGACCGAACTAAGGAACACAGGTCAAACAACACTTTTACTCTAGTTTGTTATGCATAAACTAGTTACGTTGGCTGCTTGCACAGCCACGATATAGAGGTAAATGAGTTGTCAATAAATTGAACTGCGCAACAGGCTGAACAGACCATTACAATAACGGAGGATAGACTAATGCTATGTGAGAACGCATCATCGAGAATCGACATTAGGGACCGGAGGATAGTTGGCCATTGCGTATTCTGTCATGAGGCGCTAGCTACATCGACGAGTCCCAGTGCAAATGCTTATCGATAGAGTTACACATTTATTAAATCCTTATATAGATATCAGATTATATCGCAGGCATTACATGTATGGTACATATAATTAGTCAAGGCTTGCCCTTTGGTTGTGAGAGGCTAAATAAACAGCAAGCGGCAAAATTTACTTGTAACTGTATGTTGGACATCAGGCTGAACTACGTACGGTATACGACGTGTAGACGAAGGACAGATCTCTGATCGCAAACAAGCTATCCACCACTCAGGAATCCATATGAAGCGTCGTAGGACGTTTGCACCCCGCTGCGTACAAGTTGGCTTCAAGGCAACGCTGTACAGGGTAGCCTCCGTCGCTTTGTATACGGCCCGTGTCGGTGTCCGGTCGGAACTGCGGACTGTCCCTTATAACAACGACGGTTGTTGCTTGTTCCGCAACCGTTGCTACGGCTACTATGCATAGCAGCAGTAACAGCAGCAGTAGAACAAATAGCCACAAATCATAGACGGTTCCTTTCGGCCGATGCCCGACTTGGCCTAACTCAGCTACGACGAGCACGAGACACAAAGGTCCCACCGACAGCAGCTACAGCTTACAGACGGACTTGCGGGTTCATCTATCTTGGTTTCTCCTAAGCCACATCCGACGGCGGTGGCTCTGTGTCGTCGTCGTGGTGTCTTGCCTTGCTTCGCACGTAAGGTCATCGGTCGTTTGAGGGGAGGCTGGCGGTGGTGCGCTCCGGTGCGAGAACTGCATCTCTCAGACGGCGTTGAACTCCCAAGACGTTGAGAATGATGGCAAAGGGAATAGGGAAAAGGCAAGCTCTTAACGTAGGATAGGAGTTCTCGAAAGAGGAGCGCGAATGGTCGACTAACGCTGACTAGGCTGCTGCCATCGCAGCCGTCGCTGCCCCTGGTCTGTTGGCATATGCGCACTATTCTCATTTTTCATGACTGCCGCCGGCTGCGCGGGACATGTGGTCGTCGCTTGAAAGAGTCGAGCTTGCTCTCCAACGAACAAACAGCCGCGGTTCACTCACTGGCCGGCTAGTCGGACGCTAGATGGATAGCTCACGCATTTTGTCTCTTTCCCTCTTTCTTTCTCAGGCTACTTGTATTGTAGCAGGCACCGAGAAGCATGCACAAGTCAGACTTGATGACCAAACATATTGCCTGCTTAGGAGATAGGGAAGCGGGATGAATGGGCATGGGTATGCCTTGCACGAATAGGCAGGGACGTGCAGCATGCCCACCCATCTAGCGGTGGCATGATCCTAATTTAATTTGGATTTGGCCCCAATCAATGTTGGCCACTTTAGCGTCTGTGCTGTCTGCATAGTTTGCAGCGTAGCCTGTACGCTGTGCGACGCATCCAGTGGATACTTTCGTTCGTTTGCTGTCTATCTAATCATTCTCGGTGACGGGCTTCGACAAAAACTAACGCAAGATCCTGCCCCTTATAGAAAGAGAGCAGGAAAAATATGTACCCCCGCTCACTACCAACCTGTCCGAACGTCTATCCCAGAGTGCAAGCGCTACAGGCGAAAAACGATGATAGCTAAAAATTGAATAGAAAAGGAGACGTCGACGGACAAAGTGCCAACGATAGGAAGAAAGACACCACTAGCAAAAGCAGGTAGCGAATCGTAAAGCAAATGGTAGGTCCACGCAAGTTAAGAACTCAACTTTTAGGCTATTTGCAATACGACCTGTGCTGCAGCACGAGCAGCAACAGCCTTAGCGGCTACACCAATGATTGGAACAATGCGTCGGTTTGCTCTGGAGTCAAATCGAGTAGGCTCAACAGAAACGAGCAGCGCCGCTTTTCTGCAGGACCTGCCCACACCTATAGCACGACATGTAAAAGGCTCCGGTACAGAACTGCATTAGGCCGGGTAGTAGACTGGTCACCTTTAGCTTACGACGCCGCCAACGAACGAAAGAACGCAGGACAAAAAAAGATGCCGGGAAAGGCAAGCAGTGTGAAGGCAATGCGTAAAAGTGGAACAAAGATATCTACGTTGTACGGGCACACAAGCAAGCAAGAAAGTAGAAGTGAACTATATACCATTCGGCCTTAACATGACGTTGTCGGTACCATTGCCGGCAATCAGCAGGCGACGCCAGCGAAGGCAGTGATGAAAGAAGAAACCACACGGGCTAGGAATCAGACAGCAACTGTAAAGCCACCGCCTAAGCGGCCGAGATGAAGATCAGTTGGTGTTCAAGAGCTTGGACGGGCAGAAAGAGGGAGAGAGAGTGTAGAAGAATGAAGTGCCTTAAGAAGCAAACTTGATGTAGAATCATTGCTGCTGGGTGGTTTTTGTTGTGTGGCATGACAATGCGCTTCGGCTTTAGCTTTCAAAGCTCAGCTTACTCGCCGGTTATCCAGTAAATGTTTGTCAAAATTTTCCTATTACGGTAGCCCAAAGGCTGGCAGTTTGTGTCAGCTCGTCTCAGCAAGCCAGAACTCGTTCGTATGATCAGCTCGTTTTTAATACTTCGAAGTGACTGAAGCTTGAATTGTTGTTCCTCTTTTTATATTATGGTGGGGCCCGTGTGAGGAAAACGCTGAAGAGATGAAGATGAAACGAGAATGTATCTAGTTCTTTATAATGTAGCAGCGCAGACCCCGCAAGCCACTCAAGCTATGGTTCTCAAAAACGGAAAGCGATTCCTTTTACGGGAGTAATATCACGAGTCGAACGACCCCTGAGGTTGGCCTTTTCTCGAGAGCGGCGCTCAGTCTTTTACTAATCTGTCGAAAAATATGCGAAGCCCGCAAGCCATGACACTTCCCCAACAGAAAGCGTCAGCGCACAGCGGTGGCTCATCACACCAACGTACTCATCTGATTGGTGTCGTTGTCCCGAGCTTCGCAGTCTTGCACAGGCCGCAGCCTCGGCCGACACCTCCACAAAGGCCCACTTACCAGATAAGCTACTCGAGGCTAATAGCTCCTATTAACGGAAGCCCGAGGCGCAAGGCCTGAGAACGCAGGACGCACCCGCTGTTTTATACTGACTGGTTTGCTGCTTTTGGCGGCAGGACAGGCCTTTCGCGTGAAGCAATTCAACGATGCCAGAGGACTGCAAAGCAAAGTATCCGAATATAGTTAAAATCGGGTGCTTGAAACTACATTAAAGACCAGTGAAGGAAATGTGCATTAGACGCGTAAGGTTTTCGTGTACCGCTAAGGATGGAGCTGCATAACAACGGGACATGGCAACAGAGCGCGGTATGACTTTACACCTTCGCCGCCGTGGTTGAGATGGAAGAGTAAATGAAGGCTCCGTTGTAAACTATTCAGGAGGCGCTGCTATAAAACAAATAACTACCAAAACTTTTCGATGCACTGTGGTTCGACTCCGTATATTGACACTTTAGATTCGGAAAAAATAAAAGCAACGGGTTAATTTGTAAGACTATAAGGGCATCGTTTAATAACTCACAAAGAACTTTCGAATGAACAAAACTTCGTACGCTCTATTTGCCTTTCGAAATTTGGGTGTGAAACAAACAGCTCAAGATGCAATCCCTCTCTCTCTCCCACCCCATATATACATATATATATAAATATACATATATATATACATGGGGACAGGCGATTTTATACCCTCTGAGGACACATTAGTAAAACGACACAGCTGCTGCCTTCGCTGGCTCTGTCCAGCAGCACGGACTGAGGCTAGCCTAAAGCCCATGACCCAGCACGAAGCGGAATCGCATCGCGCGCAGTTCGCTCATTGTCTGACGAAGTCTTTATAGAGGTACACATAGGGAACCACGAAACGATCCCGTCGACTTCGGACCTGGGGGCATCGTCAAACAGGGAAGCAGAGCGGAGTAAGGGGAACGTCTTCCACTAACTTACCCTATTATATCTAACGTGCACCGCATGCGGACACTTGTTGGCTATATATATATATATATATATATATATATATATATATATATATATAGAAAACGTATAAACGGAAATTAACATACTGGTGCTAGACCGTTTATCTACTTGGGTCGGTGACATCAACTAACACCAGGTTATCAAACTTTATATGGTACTTGCATGTACGCCTTTGAGCCTGGTTTTTCTAGGCGAACCCCGCAATTTATTGATATTGGTGTATAAAGTGGATGCTGTGTGCTAATTATTCACGTCACCACTTTATGTGTACTATGAAACTTGAATACTTCGTCGGCATGCCCGTTCCCTTGGTGCCGCTGACCCACTTGAAATCCTTCTAATCTGAGTTAAGAATAAAAATAGTAAGAGCAGTAGCAGGAACAAAGGTTTGCAGGCGGAGGAAAACAGATGGTGATTTCCGCTGTTTTATGTTTTTCTTTTGAGTGCCGCTACCTAACACCGGTCCCACTAGCACAATGCGCCGGCTTGATCCAGGTATTCACGTTTTGAACCCTCCGCTTGGGGGTTTCTTGCTAAGCCCTAGGAGTCGCTAGTAGCAATAGTGGTCGTCGTAGTGGGAAAAATCGAGGGTATTTAAGACCCTAAAGCACCACCGGTACACCGAAGCACACAATCAACCATCTCTTTCTGCTACAGTCAAGCCCTTGCATATGCTACAGAATCCTACGAGAATCTGAAAGTCTAATCGTTCCTGATCAGCCGCATGTTCTAATTTTAGAGCCGTTGCTGTACTTTCTTTCCTCCTAACCCAGTTCTCCCCATCTCTCCACATCTAGCTCATTCGATCATTTCTCAACCGGTACTCCCCGTTAACTGCCCGCGTCAGACTAAGCGCACCAGGCTTTGCACAGCAAGATTTGGTTTCACCTCCTGGATAGTTTCTTTTGCTTAGTTTTGCAAGTTTCCCTCTTTGACTCACTTAACGCGAATACTACACCAGCTAGTGAGCGAGTGAGAAAGATGGGAGAAAGGAACGAACAGGGAAAACGCTATGAGGCGCCAAGTAGTTCCTCCACTCTTTCGCCGATCGTTTGGTGCGTCGGTGAATTTTGGCCGGATGATTCTTCTAGCCCAACTATTTTGCGTAGACACGCGAGCGCCATTGGAAACTTTGCGATGTTATAAGCTACTGCCATTGCTGCCGGTGAAGAGCAAGCCACCCTCGTTCTCTAGTCTACTAATTTTTCTGCTACGCTCTAGAATATTCAACGATGCCTAAGGCTTGTCATAAATGACTTTATGCGACGCTCACTCACGACGCGAGCAAGAATAGGCGGATGCCTGTAATTTATTACAGCGCATAGCGTTCCTTATATATTATATGGACGATAATGGATTTAAGTTGCCAATGGTCTGCGTTTGACGAATTTGTTCACTACGCCGTTTGTTACCATAGATTCGTAGAAAAGCCATATAATTACAAACAGTAATGATAACAAGTATTCGCTACTGCCATATTCGAGATATTAATCGGTCTTCATACATTTGCCTACTTATATATACGATCCTACTTATATATCGATATATATATATATCGATAATCTCTAGGCGTTCGCGCTGAACATCGGTTAATGTGCGAGCCAATAGGGCCATCTATATATACTGCAGGAGCGGGCGTTAATGCAGCAAAACCAGCTCAACGCGGTGCCTTGACAAAGTATATACATGATAACCACTTGATTTCGCTTGCCCCAATGTGGTTCCGCAATGCTTTGTGCGAAAGGGGACTGCTGATCCGTAACTGGCCATAACCGGAAACGTATGTTTGTCACTCTTTTAGTGAGGTACGCGCCTGTCTATAAGTCCGTTAGAGACGTCGTGCATTGCACTATAAATCAACTCTAGCCAATAATCATACATAAGGATAGAAGGGTGAAATCGTGCTAAAGCAGCTACTCTTCAGAGCTGGAGTGGCTCGTCGCTTGCTTCAACGAACCGAAAAAGGAAGTGATGACGGAAGTTTCCTGAGCTAAAAGCCCTGAGAAGGGACCGACGATAGCCTCAAGCGAAATTCTGTTAACTTTCCGTCCATGTGAATATTCTTTAGAGGCGCGTCAAGGCCAATATACATGAATTCATAAAGATGCACGCGAAAATCGCTATGGATGGACTAACGAATACGAGAAATTGCTAGTAAGACATCCCTAATGAATTCGCACGAAATATATCGCTGGCAGCAGACCTCACCGATTCAAAGGCATAAAGATGACAAACGATACCAATTTACGAGAGAAAGAACCGCAAAGCAACACACATTCACGCCTTTGAACACCATATAAACTGTCTATATATATATATATATATATATAGGGTTTTTTGCGGTTTTATACGGGAGTGTATGTTTTTTTGCGGCTAACTCCGATATGACTCATCGTATAATCCCGAGCATCAAATCAAATTACGATGGATCCTCTATATATATATATATATACACATACAACTTTCCACTTCTGCTTATATTATTCTTGTGCTCGTTCGAGATTTGCTATGCGAAAAAATTACCGGCATGTTTGGTCGTTATAGTATAAGCTCCAAAGGAACTACCTTTTAATTTACTAACAAGTGCTGCTGGAGAGAATATCGTTTTGTTTTACTATATTCATCTACCTTTAGGTGCGATGATCTGGATTTCCGCCTTATACTCCCCAAGCGAATTTTTTGCTCGACACTCGACAACAGTTTCATGAGTTGGTCTGAAAGTCAAAACGTTATACTCAATCGTATACGTGGGGTTGTTGGCGAGTGATAGTTTCTTGCGGCCTTCTCTGACGAAAAACCTGAAAAGAATTGATAAAGATAGGGATTAAAATCATTACGTACGATGTTGTGAGTACTTCGTTAAAGGCCAATCTACATGAGTGTCGGGCGAAATTGCAACGTCGCCCTCTTCTGTCCCCACATATACTATATCCCATATATACTCCCACCCTGATCACTTGCTTCCCTGTTATCGCGAACAATGTTGGTCGATCGGACGGCCTAAGCGAGTGTAGTAGCAACGAAACCAAAAATTGACAGCACCAACGCATATGCGTCTACAACTTTTTGTCAGCTAACCTTCAAGCTACGCACTTTACTGAGATAGGCTACAAGCAGTACGCATTCGGCACGCGGTATAACCCATGGAGGAACACAACTGCTTGAAAGGAAAACGTGTGCCCCGTGTGGAAGATATTTAGGTAAGCTAGTACCGGGCGCTTTCTTGCCAACTAATGTCACTTCAGATCGCGGACGTTGAATAATCGGACGTCCACAAAGCGTTCAGTCGGCCAGTCGAGCTGATGTTGTATATAGCAAGTGCACTATACAACACTGAAGTTCAATTTTTCTTAATACATTTCTATTACAAAAGGTAACAGGAAGAAAGACATTACGATTGGACCTGATTCATTTCTTGATAATTGTTTACCTGTAGTAAGACCCCATTGTACTCGTTTGTTCTTTAGGTGGAAGCGAAAAGAGCGGGGGTTTGCATGGTTAGCTGTTTCACTTTAACCGATTAACTTTCCCGCGCATAAGTTCTCGTTTATCATCAAATAATTCGATTTATTTGGAACAGCTAAAGGTCCATTTATAATTGAACTTCATAAAGCTAAACTTTGTACGCTATTTGCTTTTATCCATAGTACTCTTAGAGCATCGGATGTTAACTGATGCTGGTATCGAGCTTGTAATGGCAACATCGTCCCATGATGAATAACCCTCTCGACTTCTTCTTGACCAACCATCACTTTCTTCGCAATTAAGAACTCAGTGCATCGTCACTTTTTTATTTTTATCGCGTTATTACTACGTAGCGAGTACCGACAAAAGTCAGGACGACTCCCTTCTAATGCCTCCCTGAATTGATCGTTCAAGTAAACGTATTCACTCGGAGACAGCTCGAAAATGACCCGAGATTTCTCCTTTGACCGCTCGCCTATTTATCGACTACTCCAGGGTTACATTTTGATTGACTCAAGTGCAATCAAGCGATCCGTCCACAGCATCAGACTTTCGGATGTCATCAAATAATATCTGTGTTGACAGGTGTGGTCCACGTGGTTAGCTCTATAGACACTTTTGACTAGCATTAGCATATTAGCCTAAAGGGCAAACAACTGTCGATGCTACATCGCGCAATAGATGTATTGCAAAAATCCGCTTACTTTTGATGCCCCCATTGTGTTAGCAACAGCAAAGAATGGAAATAGAACCTCTTTCTCTAGCGGGGTAGGCAAACCGTAGCGTAACAGCAGCGCATATTTAAAGTTAATAATATTTTTAAAATATAGCTATTATTTATCCGACGGTTGTATAATAAGGTATGCAAACAAATGGAATATGGCCATGATCTGAGAATTTAAGACATTATCATTCACCGAATAACACCTCAGTCATAGGGCTTTGTTCGTATGGAGCTAACAGAAGTCTTTTGAAGCATTTTTAAGTCCGAATAATGACACAGATCACATGGTCGGTCATCACATGGCACAGCCCTACAGCATACTTTATAGAGCTAGAAAAATAGAGATTTTGCCATTGGCAGCAGATTTACTAACTATCACAGGGAGTTATCCCTACGATACGCGTTTAGATGGACTCACACATGTAGTAGGCCACTGCACAACGTTATAGCGTTGCGTGTAATGTTATTTACTAGGCATTAACACTTTCTGTAGCACATTTAGATATTATGGATCTGTACACTGTGAATCTCACTAGCATTGATCAACTGAACCCAGTCGACCGTCAACTAAAAGTTGCCCCTAAAAGAAATGGGAGTCCGCTACTGGCTGGCGACTTTTTACCCGGTACTGCCTAGGCCGATGCTTTTCGGTAGCGGAGCGACGGATTGGATGACGATGGCAACGGTACGCCGCCAACAGCATCTCCGAGAGCAGCAACGTTGAACGGAGCTTGGGTCATCAGGAGATATCGAATGGAACAGATGGTTCTGCTGGCAAAAAAGCGAAAGAATCCTGGACACAGGACTGGCGACTCCGCTGCCTGAAAGGGTCCCGGACTGACGGGTTGGCTACGGTTAGCAGTACGGCTCGCGATCGAAGGCAGAATAGCCTGATGGGGTCACAGAAGGCACATTTCGAAATAATCGTGACGTCCTTTACGGAAAAAACGCGACCGTCCACTCTTTGCCTGTCGCTCTATGACCTCGATAATCGGCGGCAGCCGCTGCGCTCGCTGCCGTCGGGCAAGGCGACCAACCAAGCGAACAAGCCACCCAGAAAGGCACTTACTGACCGACCAGCGTGCGATAAGACAACTGCGACGACACCGACGCCAATACTACCCAACTTGCTGCCCCTGGAAATAGCCCGCCGGCGTCAGCAGCAGCAAGGACAACATGGAACACGGACGACGACAAGAACAACCGAAAGACGTCGACTCCGTAACGATATATTATTGATGGCCAGGCAGGACACCGTGCATTGCAGCCCTACAGTCAGGACCGCGGCAAGCAATACTGGAGGAATCAGCCGTAGCAGTAGCGACATTAGAGCTGCTTTCCGCCATTTGTGCTGCCGCTGCCGACGCCAGTAGCTATTACAACATACAGCTACTCATTGAAAGAAAACGAAGAAGCCAGATAAAGAAGTAGGATTGACAGTGGCAACCCAACAGTAGCCTGCGACATTGTGGATGTACTATCTATCGGATTTTGGTCTTCCTCAGACACTAGCAGAGGAAGAAGGCAAGCCAGAGCGAAGGTCATTGCTAATGAGCTCCTGTTCTGGGGCGGCGAAGGGAGCAGACCTCATTGTCGGATTTAGCTCGGGAACATCATCAGGTCGGTTGACTGATTTCGACGTACGCGCTACGCGCAGCTACAATGGAAGGTCATGAAACAAAGTGATTTGTCTACATGTGTAAAGAAAACAAGCGGGTTTGTTGAAACAGGAGAACAGAGTTTCGTTGTTTTGCGGTCGATGCTAGGTGCGATAGGAATTACCTAAATGTGAAAGTTCAATAGTATGTATCACGGTAACGGTATCGACAAACATATAATAATCGATTTATCAGTTGAAAAAAGATCCTGAATATTAGTATGATCAAAGGACAGTCCACCTGGCCTTTAGATTCTCGAGCTAACTGTACGTTTGATATTTAAAGATCATAAGTAGTTATAGGAATTACATTCGGCGAGCTTAACATCAGAGGAAGTCTGCCAAATCTCAATGTATTACCGCTTTCAGTATCACAGAATACATTGAAACGTATGTTCATTATCATTTTGATACATAATGAAGTGGTTAGGTAATGTTAATAGGTACTCTGAAATCCACCGTCCAGCTAGTTTTTCCAGTGCCCAGTCTATCTTCTGCAAGACGCATTGGCAAGAATCGAAGCAAACAGTTGTTGTTGGAACATCAATGCATAGTGATCACGGAATTCTGTCAGAAGTGTGTTTTGTTACATCGTTAGAAGTACGAAAATGTCGATTTTCATCCCATATGATTTGTACATCGGTACTTGAATCACAGCACACACCGAGAACCAAGACGAGTAGTACTCCTTAAGCGCAACATAAACAGCAGCGTTTCCCTACACTCTTACAACTACTACCGTTATTCAGCTTTTAAATCGAAATTCCTGAGTCGGAAGGACCGAATAAGACCGACCGACCGGCATCTAAAGAGCTTGGCGAGTTCATGACTCTACAAAAAGGAAGAGGTCCTGAGCACTGGCTGCGTTTTGGCATCAGCTGAACGGCACTGGTACACAGGTCAAGTCAGCCTTCCGTCTCCCGCTTTCCTTTTTTCAGCCGCAGGCTACAGTATTAGCGTCTTGCGTCAAGCGTGGTTCCGGTATCTGCCAAGAAACTTTTAAACTAGTCAAGCTGGATAACCACCAGCCAACACTGATCGCCAGGTCCCGTGTGCTCCGTCGTTTGACAGAAAGATAGAAGATGGCTGCTTGTCCTGTCGTCTGGCACCGCTGGATACGCTGGTCCGCCACGCAAGCGCTGCAGTCTCGACTACCGGAGCTTCAGCAAACGAAAAGGACACAGAGACGTCCAGGGCATATCAGCGAAGCGCAGGGGAGTTCGTTGATCCGGCTGACCTGCTTCAAATCCGAGCTGGATTCCGAGCGAGCCCCGTACGATCAGCTGCCTCGTTTTCATTGGGTCGCTTGGGTTCCCATAGAAGAAATATTACCAGATATCAATAGAATTCGGTTACTTGGTTCCTTAGATTGGGAGAGCTTAGACTAGCTCCATGCCGCCGAAATGCCACTGTTATGAGGGGACAAGGTGACAAAGCAAGCCGGTGTTTGTTGCAGCCGATGGCCGTTCGTCGTTACAGGCGCGCTGCATCCAGCGAAGGTCACCATGACTACAGAGGTAAGACGCAATAGCCGTACGGCCGTATGTGTGTACGTGTGGGGCATTCATATGAGCCTGTACGGGTCGTGAGATCGCCGTCGCAAGACGCAAGGCGTGCACTAACTTGCACTGAACCACATCGTATCGCCAACAAGACCACGGGAACATTAGTCTCAAAAGGCAGTATTTGAGACCGCAGCGACGGCGAGCGCGGTCCGCCGAGATAAAAGCCAAATGGAGTAAAGAACCGAACGACGAACCCCATTGTGGTGCCAATGCAGGGGAACCGATGGGGTCAGGGTTTTGGGACAGAGCTCTTTTACCCTCTTTCTTACGCTGACGGGGCGGTAATGATGACTACAGAAACACATGTTCGGATACATGAAGACACACCCAGATACAGTCCATGTAGGGCGGCGAGCTGCCTGATGGAACCGGCAGACAAAACAGCGCAAAAATTTGTCAACATTGCCATTGTAGCTTGCGTTAGTTGGTTGCGAGCTACGGCAATGATGGCGGCAGCAAGGTTTCGCCTGGCTTGTTTTAGTTGGTCTCCCGGAGGCAGCCAGAAACATCAGAGAAATAGGAGAGAGGGCAAAAGCAAGACAAGAAACTTAACGGAAGCCATCGTTTTCTTACGGATCATAAGACACCATCGGAAAAAGTCTGTATAAGCGCTATAAAAACACAGGATATAACAAGCCAAAAGGCTGTCTCTTTCAGCCAAAGAAGGGCAAGGTGACGCCTTGTTCAGCAGGCGTCTGTCTGTAAAAGCTCACCGGTTACTGTCGGCCTAGGCGTCGTCGCCGATTTCTAATAAATTAGAAGAGCGAAAAAAATTCAGTGAAGCCCAGTAATCAAAAACAACAGCCCTTATGGAATGAGCGGATCTTCAGGAAGATGGGGGCATCTACGTTGCATATTATGTTTTACTAGTAAGGGACGTTTGAGTTTCCTATAATATCATAAAAGCAGACTGCCGAAAACAGCTGTTTCAAATAGCAGGAAATCTGATGATGTTTTGCCATTTGAGCTACCGGATATGAGCTAAATCTGTGTCTACAAAATGTTGATACCATCAAAATTAGACTATATGTTACATTATATATAGCATGTTATTAAAATGATAACTCACTTTAAAAAATACTGCCAATGAACCTCTCTATGTTTCGAGTTTTACGTTCGGTATCACCGTTGGGCACTCCATCAGATGGCTGGCTGAAACCGCCCGTGTGTCCATGCAACGGTTCGAAAGTAAGACCATAACGTGTTTCTAAGATTAACAGGCGATGACGTTACCTGCTAGTTTAATACGGACGCCACTATCGAAGTGATTCAAATATTTCCTTTGGTCACCTTCAGTATCAGAGGGATAGACAAAGACGGCTAAGCTAATCCCTGTCGTCACGCCGAATATGCCTCTAGCGACCCACTGAAAGTATCTTTATTTAAAAAATTTTTAGTCTGGCCGTTCTTATCACAAAATGGATTATTACTTTTAGCCTGGAATAGCAGTCTAACAAGCGCAAACGCCTAAAAAACGAACCTCATTTCGTTCCGTCTACAGGATGCTCAAATTAGTCTCTGTACCCCGCTGTAGGTAAAAGTGCTTGCCGCCGCCAGCGCGTCAGCGATAACAACAGATTTTAGCACGTTCCCACGCGGAATAGTCATAATTCGATCAGGGAAGCTTCTATAATAATGAGCTACTGGTAGCGTAAAGTTATATGTAGATTACGATCGGATGGTGGATAAGAGTTACTGTAATTTCGTCTCAACTTGATATGGTTAACGAACTTTTAAATACCATGGTTTATCGATAGCTTGTTTTGTATTTCGAAAAGCCGCAATCGTTTTAAGAAAGGTTTGCAGCGATCCGAAGATGTTGTGTTTGCATCCTTCAACTGAGGACAAAGGTTAACCATTGCAGTGTCACAGCCATCGAGCCTGGAGAATCACAAGAAAATAAACGGGAATAAAATTATTCATAAAATAGGTTTGCGCTCGGACACGGCGCGACTACATCAAGCTGTCACCGCCTCGCTATTGTCTCGTAAGCCTTTTATCTGCCATAACTATGTGCCTAGCAGCAGCCTAAAAAATAACACATACATGGGCAAAAATATAACTTAACTATAACGAGGAAACCAATTGTCCAAGTTAACGACACCGAAGGAACACGACGGGCGTAGCGAGGAGTGCGCAGTAGCCATTGTCCATCAGCAGAGCATGCTACCGAACGGATGAGATTGAGATGTCGCCCTAGCCAAGCCAAAACGATATTAAGCCGACGTTTTGGTCAGGCCACATCACTGCTGCTCCCAGCGGTAGAAGCCAGGCCTGAACGCTCGCCGAGCCATGATGCTATTGCTGACGAGTCTTTGGCCCTGTCTACCCGCTGTGCTCGGCTATGTGGCCCAAAGAGGTAATGAGTCGCAAAGATGACCCACAATGCGAGAGTAGCGGGCGATCCACCTCAACCGGCGCGGCGGCAGAGCCCTTCCCCGTAGCCTCGAGTTAGGAGAGGAGCTACATCAGCCGGCATCTGCGCGTTGGGGAGACGCGGTCCGCTGCTGCTGGCGCTGGATGGGAATTCTCCCGGAAGTTGATCTACTTAACTTTTACCGCTCGTGTGCTAGCCAATCTAGATGAGCAGTGAGGAGTACGCTGCAGGGAGGTGGTGGAGGGAGAGAAAAGAACGAGCTCTGAAGAGAGAAGCGGGATTATGAAGGTTTATCTTGAGTTGGTCTCGTCGTCTTTCATCTCATACACAAATACACACAAGTCCAGAAAGCAGACGCACACGTTAAACGAGTAAGCCGATGGTCGAAGTATGGAAGACAGATGACAATATGGCCTGAATTTCCAGCATTAACTCCTTGAGGTCGTCAGTCATACCGATGCGTCATTACCGCGCCTATACGGCTTGACAGAATTAAGTTTTTATTTGACAAAATGTAAGTAGATGAAGTGGGTTAAAAATCGTCGTGCTTCGAAATTGACCGAAAATCCAGTTATTGTAATGGGCTCCGGTAGCGTTTATGAAGAAATCCATATCGACGATGGATACTGAAGATAATCTATGCAAATGAAAAAGCGAACTCTGAAGCGCCTTATGGAGAAATCTGAGTCATAAAGCAGGACTATTAAAGGATAACCGCGGACCTGAATATTACACGCCAAGCCTACGGCATCTTGATAAAGGATAAAGATGAGCCATTGCCCGGTTAATCTGATACTACATCACAATTTGTGTATGCAACGTTATGACACGTGCAGTTTGTTGTTATATACATTGGTTGAGCACAAACAACTTCTCGGATATGGCCCGTCCGAACTGGTCTGCTGTGATCCTTTCACTAATGTACGATGTATCTTCAAACAGTTTATTAGATATTAAAAACATTCTCGAAGCGTTTTAGGAATTCTGGAGACTGTGCGGAAAATAATAAAAGACCTGCCGAGTGACTTCGAAACCATATCATCAGACTACCCGTATCTAAGCAGTTTTGAGGCCGGTTGGCAGTGGCTTGGAGCGACACAGACATTTTTAGACAGCGTAGTTTTGTCCGCTTATTCTGTATTCGTGCATATACACATACACGCATGCACGTACACACAGACGCGTGCAGTTTCTCTCGTAGATTGTTCCTGGCAGAGGTGCAGTTGTAGTAACTTTTCCGTAGCGATGCCGTTCTTTCCCTTCATTTTTCGTTCTCTCGCGGCCTCGGTTCCCCTCGCCATCGCTGTTGGTACCGCCATTGCAAAGTGGCGCGCTATCTCCAACCTCAATGATAAGTCAAGCTGTAAACTTGGCTCATATTACTTTTATACGCTATTATAAAATGATAATAAATTCAATCTTACAGCTGCAGCCGAAGCCACTGCAGCGGAGAGGATTTCCTGCTTTTGCGCTGCGCCCGTCGCTATTCCCACCGAACCAGATTTAGTCCATGGTGCTGCTGTTGCTGCTGGTAGCAACGCCTGTCTGTGGTCACCATCATCGGCGACAGCCATTGGACCCAGCGGACATCATAAATGTGTAAACAAACCCTATTCCGCCGGGTATACTTCCCCTTCCGTTCATGTCCCATCCCATGTCCATAGGGGATTTGTCCCGACGGCTGTCCTAAAATCTCCACCTTTGTCCCTATAGCAGCGAGTGGAGGCCCTACCAAATCTTCGCCTCGGTGTCTCCTTTACCCCATACGCCTCCCATTTTTACCAGCTTTTAGAGCGCAGACGAAAACAGGCACTCTAGGTTTCTCTTGCCAGACCAGCTCAGCCACCTACAAACCTACTGCTCCTTTCATACTCGGCGTTGCTCTTGTCATTATCGCCCTAGCGGGGTCCCTGGCCGTCGTAGCTGCAGCACATTCACGCAACAACACCGCACAAGCACTCATAATTGGGATAGCAGCACCTTGAAGCTGCAGGCGAGATCTGAGAACTGGCGTTGCCAGAGCTGGTTAGCTAGATGGCTAAGTTACATTTGCCTGTCTCGCTATCCACTAAACATGAGGATGGACAGCCACTGCTTTTAAATTGGGCGAGTTTGTTTCTGGCCTGCAAGTGGAGGGTAGCGTTTTATTGTCGGTCGTTCATAGGCTCAGTGGAAGTGGCTCAGCGTCAGATGGGCACAGACCAGCACGGCAGATAGGCCAAGAGATAGAGAAATCGGCAAGCTAAAAGCGAGCTTTCGTGCTTTCAGACGCCTCTGAGGTTGCTCAAATGAGCCGTGACTAAAGCGTACAGCTTCTGTAGCTAACGGAAGCTATCCTACAAATCAACCTAGAATAGCAGGATAGTATTTGTGAAGTGGCGTTTGAGGTCCACTGAAACTGGCGCTTGCTTATCAAATGAAGCGACGGTGACAGGTAGAACATCAGTATCTCTATTTACCCTTTATCGCCCACGTCTTCGTCGTTTTCACAGACCTTCATTTCCTATCTTATTTCTTTTTTCAATTTTATCACGTCTCTCTGTTCTTTCTTTGCTCTTTTTTGCGTTGCTTTACTACCAGCGTCAAGTGGAGATAGCAGAAGCCTTCAGAAATACAGCAAAACCCAACCGCACGGGTTAATTAATCGAGGACCGTGCAGGATACGCGAACAGGACCCTTAATCAAAGTCAGAGTAAAATTTGATTTCATTGTTTGTTAATGATCACTAATCTATGTCTGCTCTTACTATGTAAGAAGCCATGTCTCTCTCAAGTCAAATCAACGAGCTCTACGATTACAGTGTCGTAACTGTTGGCGGTGGTAACGACGCCGGATGGCATGTATGTCCGTACCGTAGATAGGTGGTTAGATTGACCAAAACGATCACATCAAAAACATTCATTGACGTACACGCAATTCCGCATGGCGCGCAAACGTTCTCAGCCAACATCTGTATCAAATCTATAATCCTTTTTATGTGCTTTCCTTCTTGAGGAGATGCTGCGTCTGAGACAAAGGCTCTAATTAAAGGGATCGATATACCTAGGGATAGTACCTAGTGCAAACAAACAAAAGATGCAAACAATGTCATTATCAAATTGTGGAAAGAGACGTTTTTATCACTCAGATGTGCTGCATACGAAGGTCGTCAAGATTTAAGGGTGGCTGTACTCGTTATGACACGACAGGGCAATGTAATATTCATTGAAAACCATGTTCTTTCAGGCTTAGAAAATGTAAGGTAATGGTAACTGTTTGACTTCTTTCCTTTTATGGCACATCTTCTCCAAAGAGGGCAAATTATGCTGTGCCAATTTCGTACGTGTGGTTGAACCGACGACTATCGCATGTTGATTCTCGTGTACGGTGAGTATCAACGAATGCGCTTAAAAGATAGCAGGGTAGTAGGCTTAGAAGGAGTAGAATAGTGCCATAAGGTGCATTTGGAAAAGTTGCATCGTTCCAAGTCTCTACGCTGCGACGCATCACTCACAACAGACCGAGCACAAGCTAGGCCGGATGGCGGTAAATGGAGTGGACTGACAAGGGCGGTCAATATCGCCGTCCGTTTCTTCAAATACTTCGACGCCTTAAGCAGGCAAGCCAAGAAACGCTCACATAGGTCATAACAGGCCTCGGTTGCTTTCGTTGCACTGCCCGATCACCCTCGGGCAGCGCTTACCCTCTCTGGCTACAATCCTTGCTGCTACTGCTATTACTATTGCGAATGATTGTTTATTTACAAGATGTCCTCGAAACGACCGTAGTAGTTTTATATCGACTTTCCTCTTCCCGTGTGGTCTTACGGCAAGACCATAATGTTGCTTCGCCTCAACGAGGGTGCGCTGTATTGCTCGGGCTCTTAGACCCAACCGACTCTCGGCTTCGCGAGTTGCTGCTATACTGCCTGTGGCTCCATGGTAAAGGTGTCAGTTATTGCGAGGCCTTGCCGCCATTCCGGGAAAGAGATGACCCTTATTTCATCCTAAAGTGAGGAGCGGCTGTTGGATCATGCTCACTGTGTCTGGTCACAGGGGCGGCAGTGGCTATCACAAGCCCAGGCGTTGCCCTCTACTACTGCTAGGCTGTCCGTCGATTCTGTCATAGTATCCGAAAATACGTTTTACGTTTGGTACCGCCATTAGGCATTTCACCAGACGACTGACTACTAGCATAAAACGAAGGTTGTCCGAAGTCGTCAGTTGCCCATTCAGATAAAACATATTGCTGTATTTATTGGCGTTGTCATTATTACTGTTGGAGTTTGTTTGGGATTGCAACAAGCGAAAATCACTACTTCTGCAAGCGCTGTGGCAGTCACCGAAGGGGCGATTCAAACTGACTGTTACTGATTCTACCAATCCAACTGCTGACATCTACCTGCTTTCTACGTTTGCCTGGATACTGCTTGCTTGGTCATAGCGCTTGCATCCAACAATTCGCAACTCTCATGTTTACAACTAAAGAAAAGTTTTACTACGAGAAATCAGGACGATCCTGTCTAGCAGCAGCGAAAAACGCACGTCGGGTCTCGGTGTAAACGTTGTTGAAGAAACTCACGGCTACGGAGCCATCGACGACTGGAAGGCTCGTTGACTCTCCCTGGAAGCAGTAGCAACTGCGAGCACGCTTCATCTTTCATTCTATCTTTTCTCATCAGTTCTTCCAATACACTCAAACACCGATTCCAGCCCGAAGTGAATCAACAAAGCTTAGCTCTGTCTCGGATCAAGTGAGGAACGGGGTTACAGAGACAAGTCAAGGCAAAGCAGGGCGTAGCGAAGTAGCGAGGTTCGTATAGAGGACCACTCCGTGAGGTTTGGTCGTGAGAGAGAGGAAGGAGCGAGGGAGAAAAAGGAAGAAAGAAAAAGAGAGTAGGCATATTATTGGAGAGAGCCGTTGCCACAGTTAACAGGATCAACGCTCAACACCCACATTGGCTGGCGACCACAGGCACTGCTGCCATCGACATCGTACTAGCAGCACGCATGGCTCGTTTTTTCTATCGTTTAATTTCCTCTTGCTGTAGAGCTTACCGATCAGGGCTGGGCTGAGTGGGACACTTTGTTTGGGCTTCTCCTTCTCTTCCTGAGATGTGTACATCTATCTTTTTGCTTTTTTCTCTTTCTTTGCCTAGATACTTCCTGAAGTTAGCAAGCGAGCTGATCAGGATAGCGGGTGTGGATAATGATTATTACATGACGTTGGGTTTTATTTCGTGGGAGAACCCTGTTTCTGTGGGAAAGTAAGCTTTCTACTTACGTGACGTTTGGAGTTGGGTTTCCTGAGAAGACGCAAGGCACGTTGATTGGACGCGAGCTAGAGCCCCGAGACACTTCCTTGGGAACCAGCTCCACTCGGGGTGGTACTTCGTTTTGCAAATCTGTCGAGTGATTGAGAAAAAAACGCAGAGAACATGATAAGTTGTTGATGAAAGAAGCAAAGTCGTTAATTTTTCGCTTAGTTCAAACAGATAACTCAAAGAAATAGTCGACAATACGGTACCGCTGATAGATTTATTAATTTCAAGTTAATTGATTTAAATATACAATAGTCATGTTGTATTTATGTTCAGGTAACCGCGTACTGTATATATTAGATTAGGTATCTTTTGACGATCGATTTTGCTAGAGGACGTCACTACGAGAAACTACTTCCTCACTTCCTCAGAAAGAAGCCTCACTTCGCAAAAGTTATCCGACAGCACCTTAGTATTGAATGGTTCCTCTACTGTATAATCTGTGGCAAAGCCTAACGTGTATCGGAACGTCGACACGCCATCGCATACAATGTCAGTTATCAACCCTCTTGTAAGATTTCCATACATTTCCTACGACTCTCATCTAGACGAAGAAATTTTCAAAGGATTAAAGAAATTTCAATGCAGAAGCTATCGCTGAATATAATTACTAACATTACCATATATGAATATAGATACTAACGATTCAATTGCCTTTTGATGTTTCTATCTTGCCTTTATGAAACCCATTGTAAAATAAAAATTCATCATTTTCACCAGGAGTTTTGTTTAAAGCCTACGACCTTAAAGGAAGAAGGAGCAGAAGCACACGATATTAAATCGCTATCATTTTACATGAAAGCATAATAATTGAGTTGCTTGAAGTGTTCAGTTCTCTTCGTAGCAGGCCCAATTACCCAACTGCGCAAAGTGCTTCAAACATGTTTCAAGTAAAACAAACAAACAAACGAACTTCGGAGAGACGCCTTGAAAAACATAGCGACCAATCCATGTTTCGTCGTGCACGATACATGATTCTTAGCACGTTGGCTCATGCATATCGTAAATTCAAGCAAAAAAACGGACATCCTATTCGGCCATGTAGGGAGCCATCTTGCGATGTGCCCTATTTTATGAAATGATTGATGTTCCATGCTGCTATATCGCCATCGATCGCAACTCTACAGCGTCAAATATGAAGTTTCATATACCATCTTGCTTCTCTCGCAGTGCATCTTGTCCCTATTCCCGGTGGAAATAGGCCTATAGAGACTTTTTGCAGGTGAATATCTCTTGTAATTATAACGTATCGTAATACAAACTTATCGATGCTTGCCGATTGAATAAAACTGAAATAATTATATTTATGTCGAGTCCTCGGGTTCTGATGACCGAATCAAGACTACAGCAAACCTGCAATAAAAGCATAGCCAAAAACGATGCCATATATTCAGGTATACCGAAAAGCACAGCATTTATTTCAAACACATGAAATTTGCAAACAAAAAAAAACACATTTCGTGGAATGGTCTTCGATCTATCTTTTAAAAATTGTCGGGTTTTTCGGTGAATAACCAATACAAATAGACCTTTACTGACTAATAGTAGGGTAACGACGTATCTCGTTCTAGGGTTCACATAGCATATTTATTTATTACTAAACTTTACTGGCAAATCCTTATTCTCAAACAATATTATGAGTAGCCATTTTCGGAGCTGCTTGCACTGCATAAATGCAGAAACAGAAGAAATACTATCGTATCACCACTGGATTCTGCTGTAAACTAACTTGAGGTAACTCAAACGTTGAAAAACATTAGGAAGAACTATATTACATTTCACAATGACATGGCCCCCTTGGATGATTTATATTTGTTCAACTTTTTCCTAATTGCTTCTACTTCATAAAGATATGTCGATTGTTGAACCGGAAAAGGGCTGAGTGACACAGTCACCTCGACAGATAACACGTATCTCAGAGGTAGGGGGTGGCGACCATGAATATAAGTACACAAACACTGGATAATAATCTACAAAATCTCCCTTACGATCTCCAGCCACAGCGACTGACCGCAGCGACCGACCAATGCAGGGCCTTACTGCCTTCGTGGCTTGCCTTCAATTTACTACTGCTTGGTTCGCTGCCTGGCTGAGTTGTCGCCTTTTGAGTCACTTACGGGACGTCAAAGTGCTACATAATTGCCTACGGCATCATATCATATTTGTAGCTCATACATGTTACGGGCGGATCCTCCATAAAGCAAGTAGCCAGGGTCATGGTCAGTGACCACCCTAACCTTGAGCACTAGCAATTTCACGCTTATCATTTCTAAAGGGTAGCGATTCACATACATCCTCGAGGATACGAATATACGAGGGTAGCTTTAAGGCATTCTACAACAGCGGCGAGAGGCTCAAATCCGTATCAACAGAGGCCCTAGTCCGTGGCGTCGTAAGTGTCCCGAATTTGTCGAGTCAGCCGTTTTACTAATTTGCAGGAAACGACTGTGGCATCGTGGTCGTGTGGTGATGGCAGTGCCAATGCCGCCGAAGAACCGGTGGAGGCCTGTTGCCTGCTGCGGGAAAGGTAGCGCCGAGAATGGGAACTGATTCCCGCTGCCGCTGAAACCCCTGGAATCGCTAGTTTTCGAGGATGTACTGCTAGTGCCATTGGAAGAATTCTCTGATGGCGTGGGCGCTACGCTGATCCTGGCTAGCTGGCTAGTTGGCGCTGGCGATGATTGTGGCTGTGCTGGCGGAAATTTGAAGGGTCGACCCACTGCTACTCGCCGGTCCCTTCTCGTCACGTCATCACTTTGCGACCTTTTGTTGACTTCAACTAATTTCCTAGAGCTGGCCTCCGCCCACCGTCGTGCCATATCCGCTGCGGTTCGTCGCAGTCATCACTACCAACGTTATTGTTGTCACGGTCAACCCGATTGCTTAGAGTTTTTGGGCTGCTTACTGCCACCGGCCTCGTCTCCTACGTCCTTCCAGCCTCCTTCGACAGCATCAATGTTTTTTGTCGAGAGAACCGGAATTGTTTTCGACGTATTGTCACCAGTACCGCCAACATTCGGCCGACTTTATGGTCTATCCGTGGTAGTAACTAATTCACCGACACGTGTACACGCGGCCGCATTTAATGTTTATTTTTTAACACGGTTAGACATTAGTTAAACCTTGAGCAGAATATCGGCAGTGGGATGCTTCACAATAAAGTAAGACGATAGAATGGCTACGTAAACTAAAAAAGGAAGTTGGCACCCAGTTGAAGTGAGCGCATAGACTGCGTCTCTTTGGTAAGGAGAAAGGAAGTTGAGAGTGCTAGAACGTCTCTCTACGTAAGAGCATGGGTCAGCAAAACGCCTCTGCGCGGTTCTTTTAGCAGGCAAAGGCGCTCAAAAGAAGACGCCCCGCCGCAGAGAAATTGGTCACCCCAGCACTCATTATCGTGCAAGTGATTCAGGCAGTTTCAGGCAGTAACAATGTTGGGAGCATGGTGAAAGCGGCAGTGGGCGATGGTAGTGGAGTTAGGCTCGGTTTGTCGAACGGGCTTGGCGGTCGAAAAAGCGCCGTTGGGCTTCGACTGGTAGAAAGAGCAGACGAAAGGAGTCTACCATACGAAGCGAGAACCGAATGAACTCAGCCGCTGTGTCGTTTTGCCGCTTGCTTGGTCGGTCGGTCGGTCGGTCGGTCGCAGGGTCAAGAATGCGGAATGCATCTTGCAGGCTACAATGTGACACGAGGAATCCGAGTGGAGTCGTGCGCCACTCTGACCAAATACACTGGCGTCGTACATCCGTCTGCTCGCCCGCCAGTCAGTGCCCAGTTCGCTAGCAGCCCTAAAGCCGACGCGGGTAGCTCCACCGCTCCCGCGTACATGAAGGATGCCTGTCTTCAGCCTGTATCGGCCAGCACCTAACCGGGCTAGTGAGTTGACCGGTTGGGCGGCTGGCTGCGGGTCTGTTGGCGTTCAGAGCGTCCAGAACGCTGTGCACTGGAATTTGTATCGTTTTGCGATTAAGATCGAGAGAAGAAATGCTACGAAAGCTCTTGCGAACGCGGCCGCTGCTGCCAGCAATAGCTGCGACGACGCAATGCGTCCGTTATCTCTAGCTATTTGGGAACGATCGGACAGAGCGGGAGTCAAAGCCGAGGCGAGCAAAGCTGCGCTTACCAAATACAATTCAGTTTCTCACTGCTTGTGCTGATGCTGCTTCAGCTCTCGGATACTCGCACAGCCAGCTTCTCAGTGATGGAAAGGAGCATTTTAGCCATCTGTGATGAACACATGGGCGTTGTGTGGAGCCATCGCTCGATCAGTCGTCCGTGACCCACTTCGATGAAGAGAGTGGAAAAAAGATAGAATCGATCCTCGAAGAACTCGTGCTCGTGTCTTCATTTGTGAAACTTTCCGATATGAGGTCAGTTGCTGCAAATGATTCAGCAACGACTCGAGCCATTGAGAATGGGCCGAAAAGAATAGTACGAAGCATAGCATCGTCGCGTGTGGAATGAACCGTGAAAATACGAAAAGCAGGAAAAGACGTAGGGAATGAAAGGGCATTACAAAAAAGCGAAACAAAGGCTTAATGTCTAGGGCCGTCGATGATTTACCAGTTGATAGCCACTTGGATTGTTCTTTACCCTACGCGCATAGTAGTACATAAATAGCACAAATAGGTTGTATAGTTTCATTTTCAGCTAACAGAGTCGGTTCAGGCAAAGATAATTTCTCATATCTGCACGTTGTGATCATAGGCTACATATTTCAATAGACAAATCCTTAGCAAAAATACCCTTAGCTGCGCACATGGACCAAGACGCTAGGCTAATCCGTCACTAACTTGAACGTTCACGAGGAGATATTGCAGCAGACGAATATGTACACAAAAAACTTTCGTCTACGTTGCAGTCTTTGTCCTGCAACGTCTTTAGGAAATACAACAATGTATAGTACATAGTTCAACTCTTCTTGACAAAGCCAGCTTACCAACTAGGGCTGTTGGCACGAGACGGGGAAATGTAGAAGCAAGCAACGAGATAGAGATGCTGAGACGATTTCTTCTCAATCTGAGGAAGCTTCAGCAGATCCCAGCACCAGCACAACGGCAGGTAGCAGCTGTGGGGATGTGGGTTGCCCTTGTACCTGGTGCGCTTCTGCCGTTAGCTACCGCTGCCCCCCCCCCCCCTCTTCTCGATTTGATTCCGTTGAAGCGCCAAAAAAAATTGATGAGCGGAAGGCGCATAGTGGACTAGTAAAAATGCCGGATTGCTCACGGGCAGCATTCCGCTAGGAGGTTATATTTTATGTGTATCATTGGCTCTGTTGAAGACCCAAAGCCGCGAGCCCGGGCCGGTCGGGTTGGCCTTGTTCGCCCGGCCAAGGCGACTTCGCTTCTTCTCGTTTTCTGCAACTGCTAAGGCGTGCTTAGTATCGATAGCCGATAAAAGCATTAACGGAAGGCCGAGCGGTTGGAAGGCCAGACAGGGCACTGTACGAACGTTCGCAAAGTGCCCCAATGCCGGAGGCAGTGGCCTACTGTACTTCCTGTGCCAATGGGCTTCGTTTAGCCTCCTAAGCACAGTTGACTGGTGGTCGTCGTATAAAGCAGTTGAGAAGAGCGGCCGTGTATGAGCTGAGGTTCAAACACACTCACGGAAGCAGAAGAAAATGGGGTCTCTGCACAATGTGTTGTCGTCATTATACAGTACAGTCTTGGCAGACTAGGACAGGCACAGATAGAGCAATTGGTCTCTGCTAAGAAGCAGCAGCGGACATGAGCTTGCTGCGCTATGGGCAGCTTCGGCTACAGCTTCGCCTAACGCCAACCTTACCTGAGCTTTAAATTGGTTTCGGTATGCCATACCCGACCCAGATCGGACTAGGCCTTTTTGACAGGCAGGTTAACGACCGACTCCCCCCGTCTGGTTAATTCCCCAAAAGCTCATTGACTACAGGGCAAAGCAGAGAGATCAGTAACAAACAAATGAGCGAAAGTGAACGGATGACTCGAAATAAAGGGTCCGCAGCAACCAAATGGGAAGAAGGGCTTGAGACTAAGTCTCGAGTTCGATGAGAGCCATCAGTCGTGGCAGCAGCACAAATAGTAGAAGCTGCAGTGGCCGCCTCAGGAAGGACAACGGCAAATGGACGAAATTCGAATTAAAAACAACAGCAATTGTGAGCCCGTGTTGTCCATGTCACAGGTTAACCACAATCGGGTACAGAACAGATAGCATCTAGAGAGGCAAGTGCGTTGCGGTGCAGAAGAACAGGATTAGCAGTCAGAGACAACAACAAGCGTCTTGCCTTGAGTTATCCATACTACTCGCACTTGCCCCTTTAAGGAAAGCCTTGCGATCTTGCTCGAAGGATATTACCTTCATGCATTTGGATCTTAGCAAAGCACAGAGCAAAGATGTAGCTGAGAAGCGAAGAAAACACCCTAGAGTGACACGTGTGGGTGGGCATATAATAGTTTATGCTCGATTTGGCACGCCTGTCAAGTCGACCGCTGTTCTGTCAGCCCTGTACGCTGCAACAGTCTCTGTTGGGGCATTTTTCTCTTTCTGCCCGAGGCTTTAGCTCGTCTCCACCATGCGCAATCGATTCTCGCTGCTTGCTATTGACGCTGATACGGTTACACAGCGGCGCAAGCCATGTTCGTAACTGATGAAAGATAACCTGTTGGGCAGAGAGGCTGCGCTAAAAAGCGTTGAGCCATTGAAATGCCACAGTTCCCCGATTTATACGAAATGCTGCCGTATAAGATGCATATGAAGTTTGCTGCAAATAGACGTCATGATGATAACCAATACAGTTGTTCTAAAGAATTAGGCATCGGTAACAGCACGAATCAAAAGCGTGTACATATAATTTTACCACAAATAAGTGTTATTAGCAAAACTATCACGTAGTATAATCTCGTTTGCTTTCTTTGTATGTTGTCATGGCCAAATGGAAGGCGCATTTAAAATATTTGATACGCAAAAAAATGATCGAAACGAGTAGGTCTTAGGGCAATCATAAATTCCATTAGCAAGATATTTGCGATAATTGTGCACACAGGACTTGGTCTCTTTCAACAACTGTGGCTCAGTTCCACAAGCCCTATTGGCCTACTATAACGTATGTAACTTCACAGACAGTTATCAAGGTACCCCCAGCGCTAGACTATGACACCGAGTAACGCACTCTTGGAATACACTTAGCCAAGTATCTTTGAACGACCATCCGGGCAGACCTATCGGAAACGATAATCCGTCGAATAGTTAATAGTGAGCGGTGAAATCGAATCAGAATAGAGGTTAAAATGGCGGAGAACGGAATAAATCGGAGAGACTTAACGAGCGCTTAGAAAAATTAGTGTCACGACAGCGATAATAGTAGAAAAACAAAAATCATCTTTCAGCAGAAAAACAGCATCTCTTTACCGAAGCTTGACATGAAGCCGACAAAAGGCTTCGTGAAGGAAAACCGCGAGCAGAGATCTACAATTAGCACCGGTCGACTGAATCGTATCGTGCTGTATTCAGAGGCTGGGGAGAGAACGGAACGTCGCATTCGGTTTGAACTGTTCCTGTTAACGTAATCGTCGCCGATACCATCGATTTTGCTTGCAATGACTTCCTCGGAATTCCGCTAATGGACTAGAGAACATCAACAAAGACCTTAACTTAGACTGCATAAGCTGGGCCAAAAAGACAGAGCTTCCGGTCATCGGCAAATTAAATATAATCATCGGCAGACAAATCCGAAGACGAAGAACTTCCGAGTGGTTTCTTCTTTTGCGATGCAGTGCTTCCATGTTATAGATATATAGAATATGATCGAATTTTTTTATTTAATTAATTTTTTTTAATATCATCAAAATTTTATAACAAGTCTTGCATTGTATAATTAGGTTTCACCGAAAACGAACAATTTTTGTAACGCACTCGGCTATAGTTAATCATAAAGAAATTTTTTTTTTCGTTTTATTGATATATGCGCATACATATATGCGACACGAAATAAACACATTCTACGGATTACCGTAAATGTTTATTATATTTGTATATAATATATATATATATATATATATATAGGAAAGCAAATGTTTATTGTTTATATAAGTTATGTTAGATCCACTCACAAAGCCACAAATCGCCTTTAATTAGTTGATGATAAGTATCCGTTTCAATGTATTCTGTATCATTTTTACACTTACCAACTATATAAGCAGTGGCGGGCTTTGCGCTAACGAGGATCCTATTTGTGATTGTATCCTGAACGCGGCACCGGTATGTGCGTTCCTTGTCAGCCATGTTCGTTTTGTGAATTAGTAGCTCGCCAGTTGTCAACACCTGATATCGATCGTCTGGAAGGTCGCCCAGCCGCAAGAACAACAAATATAACACCAAGTTTTCTTAGATATATATATATAGCTGATTACATTGAAACCTTATTGACCTTTATTTCTAATTAGGTGGCTTAGAAAGTAATACCTCTTATTTAACGTAAGTCACACTAAGTCAACGCTTCTTGAAAGATCAAAATTTTACAGTAGCAGATGTGTAGCTAAACTTATTCGTATGCCTTCATTCAGACCTAAGGTAGAACCATTTGAGCATGAATGAAATTTCTACAAGTTCCATATTCATATCGGGGAAACTCTATATAATAGCTACAGACTCGAGACATTTATGGCGAGTTGTTGATCAGGAGCGGGTCAATGGTGTGCAGATAAAAGGTGTGCTTTACAATCTGTAATAAGGTACACACCGATACCAAAAAAAAGATGATACTATACAATTATAAAGGCTTTATGGCTTATCGGATTATAAAGCAATCGTGCATAATGAATTGCTGCTGTCTGCTAACGGCAGTCTTTCAAACTTCTATTGTCAACAATTGACAAATCACGACGGGCCATTGAAGAAAATCAACCGCAAATCGCGAGCAGAAAAGGCGTTGTCTTTCATTATAAAAACGCGAGACTATACAAATGTTGAACTAGACTGAGAGAACTTAGGTGGACAATTTGATGTGAAGTAAAATGCGGGTCCCACACTTTCGGACCGTCGTTTGTTTTGGGGTCTGCAATATCTCTTTGTTATTAATATTCATTTAACTTAATTAAAATTACATGATACATTTCTTTCCCAAAAACCACAGAATTATGTATAGCGATTATGCTGTTACTTGAAAAATATGAGAAGGTCAGCGACCAATATAGCATATTTAGTTTAGCAATATATAGATGCCACCATGTTTACCATTAGAGAACATCCAGGTTGTATGGTCTAAGTAGTATCGCTTACTGTCACCATTACTTTTCATCGCTTGTTCATTATAGAAGTTGCCAGCATGGGCTCGTCGCTCAACCTATTTTCATCCACATATCGTCATTTAGAGGAAACCCAGCCGCTCACTAGTTCTGCCCACAGGCACACTCTAAAGCATGGCGACGTCAAGGCCTGACCGACCCGCTTAGAAACGACAGATTAATTTCAAAATTAGCAGTTGTTAATTATCCACTATACGGTGAGTCGTCCGCGTATAGTTACATTCACGTTTTGTCAATATATATATATACGCTGAGTATATATGTGACATATAAATCTGGTCACCGTGCGTATGTCTTTGGGCGAGAACGCGTTAAATATGTGCATGCTGACGTTGCGGCTAGCTTCTCCCTCGTTCCAAACCGGGGTCTCGCACCTCGACAAGCATCGGTATCAATTATACAGTGTGCCAGAGCTTCGCTGCTTACCTGAAAGGCATAGCGGTATAAAGCGAACGCTTTAAAGATGGGTGAAGTGCATCCGTCCATGTTGTCTCTTTATTTGCCATTCGCGTCACCTGTTCAGGGCTTTGTTGGTGGTGCATTCAACGGCAACAGATGCCCTGTTCGTGTGGCCGAGCACACAGAATGACTCGGGGGCAAATGGAGGGTGACGGAATGTGCAGGTGTCATCTAATTCTGTGCAGTCACGTAATCGCTACCAACGTTAAGCGTAGCCATTACCTTTTTGAAGATGGCGTATTTCTTGTCGCAACATGGCAACAGTGCTTGGCACACGCAAAATTCAGTGCTGCTCTTGTGTTTCCTTCTTACCCAATGATAGAACGAAGCGGCCAAATAGACGTATGCATTTGAACGTTCCCTATTTCCCATTATAAAGCGAACTTTACTATGCCTAACGGTGTGCGCCTGAATGCTCTTGACGTTCCTTCGCATCCTGCAAATATCCTGCTGTCTAGTTCCTGTGAAGAGTTTTTGCGTTGTCCGACTCGACAGCGTCATTCGTCCCCTTGGGGCGAAATTCCGATGGGCTCGGAAAGTCATCAAGCCATTTTCTCAAGTAGCTCTTAGCCACGACTTCTACACACCTTTCGGCAATACTTACACCGTTGTTTCCAACACTCCGTTTGCCACTCCACAGTCTATAGCTGCCGCTACTTTCACGGACTCACACATATAGAGTATAACTATCATCGCCTCTGTTCAGCCAAAAGACACCAACCGCAAGAGAGCAGTCAGGAGTTCTTTTGCTTTCATCCGGTTCGTCTCTGGCCCGTTGCCAAAATCCACAATTGTACCTCATAGCCATCTGGCTCCAGTCTCGGTTCAATTCGACCAATCAACGCCTCCCGACCAGCCACCCGCCCGGTTTCATTCTCAGGCTGGTTGTCCCGGCTGAACTCACTGGTAAGAAACGCACTGGCAGTAGGGATCAGCTCAACGTAGTTCTTTACTGCAATGCTGTGGACCGAAAAGCTCTTAAGGGTTAGCTGCCGAAGGCCCGACGCCCAGAAGAACATTTCAAATCCTGCCACATCGCTTAGAAGAGATAGAGGCAAGGCAGTTGAGAGGCGGAGCGCATAGGCGGGTGTAGAATGTGAGTAGCGGGAGGCAGAAAGCTGTAGGATATTCCGAAGGGTTTCTCTTTACAGGAAAGAAGCTAGGAACGATAAAGACAAGGTTAAGAGAAAGTCCAAGAACAGTGTGAACGGACCTCGAAAAAACGGAAAACGTCGATCCTACACAGAGGGGAAGCTGGTGTGAAGGCGGAGAAGGAGCAGGCTTCCCTTGATAGGTAGCCAGCATTGCCAGCGTACTGGGCCTAGCAGTGGTAAAGGTGCCAGAACCAGTGGAGCCAGTAGCAATGGCAATGGTCCCTGCAGGAGAGAAGTAGGAAGACGGTGCTCACACTTTAGATGGGGCTTCAGATATAACTCCCATGTTAGCGATTCGGGCAAACTTGCGACCGTCACGGCAGTTTTCCGCTTTCGCATCCCAAACTTCGAACTGTTTTGTACAGTGTCGGAACTGTAAAGTTTTTTTCTGGACTATAGAAGAGTCGATCCGGTTCACACATATACAGATAGTGCGCCGCATATATACGTGGCCTGCTATCATATATTATAGCTAGGCAACATGTAGTAGATTTACATATTATATAAAGGTTACATACAATTGTATATGAGTTGTTTAAGTGTCGATGCTAAGACGAAATTAATCCCATTTTTAAATGACAAATGAGGCTCTTATTCAGCCCTAAAATTCGATAGAATAAATGTGGCACATCGGCTAATCAAAAATTAAGACAGGTTTATCCTGACAAACTTTTACTCTGTCTAATCTGTAGATAATAATACGAAACTGAATTGGGCTGCAGCATGAGGTCTTTGAAGCCGTATACCCATACAGCTCACTACGTTACTTTCACCTTCTTTGGCGCTGCAAATTCTTGAACTTTAATCTGCGTTATCACCACTTATTCTCTTTGCTGCAATTAGACTGGCTATGATATAGCTAAGGTATTGCCGGCCTACCATATCACCAGGCAATGGGGGAGTGATGAAAACATTTTAACACCCATACGTGTCCCAAAACGTTTTTCACAAAAGAGATCATCACACTACGTTACCCCATATGCCCACTACTCATGTCTTATATTGCCTAGCGACAGGACAGCCTTTCGCTCACGTCATTCCTTCATTCAACCGGTTACCGAAGTCAACTCGACGGACTTCAAGGAGCAGCAGGAATTTCTTCTTAACATCGGTGTCACGATTAGGCCTGTAGTTTTGCCCGTTGCTGCCTCCGAGGTCTCGTTCACCTCGTTTCTTCAGTTTTCGGGGGTTCAACATTGGTAATCCCACACCGAACTTGCGTCGAAGTAGTTTATAGAGTGAATATGTAGAGGCGGGATGATATTACGGGAGAGGGATCCGCTGTGTGAGGTATGCGGCGTGTCTCCTAGCCCGTGTGTTTGGCTCACTAGAGGAAAGGATGATAGCATCAAGCATACTACAGTAATTGGAGAGGCTGTTATTCGAATTAGAACGTCACGGCAGGTTCTGTCGAAGTCTCAAGTTTTAAAGGTCTGGTCGTTTCCTGTCCGCTTGGAACTACTGTGAATTCGTCGTACTCGTTGTCCTCGTCGGCGAAGTCGTCGAAAAGCACCACCACTACCAACGCGTTAATTACCAGTTGCTGTTCGTCCGCGCCCAGGCAGTCGATGGAATCGAGAGGATCTGTGTTAGATATGTGCCTGGTAGAGCTAGAGCAGGCGTTTAGCGGCGGCGGTCCGATAGAAGAACTGCACCTTTCAAACTGCGTGAAGATCGACAAGATCTTCAAGGTAAAGCACGGTTTAGCCTGCGGTAGCAAAGCAGCGGGCCGGTAGATAATCAAGTCAGCGTTCTTTCAAGATTGCAGTAAATTCGATGACGACTGAATGATTATCAGCAAGCGGCTATGAATAATACACGTTTCTTTGCTACGCCTTGGGCTTTGTGACGTGAGATAGACTGAAACCAGTAGCTGGGAAAGGCTGGCGTCCGCTTTCCTTAGCGGAAACACGCCCACTCCGTCGCCGTCTAGTCATTCGCCGTCTTTGTCGGCCGATGCCTTTCCGTAGCCCCTGAGGGTGTTCGGCGCAATGGGTGGGATTCTGGAAAGAAATCCTGAAAAAGACGACCCAGCTCAATTCCTTTTCAACTTGCATTCGAAAGCTCGTGCTGCGCTTTGACTACGGCAACTTTAAGAGAAGCTTCTGGCTTTTGGGAACTCTAGGAGAAGCTTTTGGTTTTCAGGAATTCTAGTGAAGCTTCTGGTTTTTGGCCCTTAAGTTTGGGGCAAAACTGACTGCGCGTGAACGTACTACGGACCAACGAAGCAAATGTCGCTCCCATATTGGTGCAAGCCTGCCTGCTCAGGTTTGCTCCAAAGGCAGTCTTAAGGATGGTCCGACCGGGTCACTGGCAATTATGCCTTATTGGGGTCGATTCATGACAGAAAAGACTTTTAAGAAATTATTAAGAGTATAGGAAGAAAAGAAAAGTAGCGAACTTGAGCTTGACTTAGCGTGAGACCGACGAGCAAGATATCACTACAAGCCTCAGTGAGTGGCGGTTGGCGCAAACGCCATCATCCACGACGTCAAATTTTACAGAAGAGAGGGGACTCGGGGGCGGAGAAGAACGAAAAAAAACTGTACCTCTAAATCCTAAGGGGTGAAGGGGGCAATCTGAGCTGTAGGGAAATGTCCATTCAAGGCTTGATCCGAGGGCCCTATCTATAGAGCTAAGGCATTGTCTAGTCTGATATTAGAAGTCATAGCTTGTCGGACAAACAAACAGGCTCTTTGGCTACGCATGAAGGGTATGTCTTGGACGTAGTTCTTCGAAGACCCAAGTGAGAGTAAAAATTAAGCAACTTTATTTTCATCTAATGTTATAGGAACATTTTTATCCCCTCGACGTATATAAATACTTTGACCTTTTCAGAGATATTAAAGAGGAGAGCTTACTGAAGCAAATTATGCTAATTATAGTTGTGACCTTATAGCACTTCCTAAACTTGAGCTTGACAGGCCAAAGATTTGTTTTGTTATAATTCACAAATTGCACATTATTCAACAAAGGGGAATTTATGTCGAGATTTGTTTGCTCTCATAAGTACATTCAAGAACCCCCATGGAAGTCGTCTAGGGCATATCTGCCATCAATAAACGTATAACTGTTAACGATGGACTAAAAAAGACCTGTTATCATTACACAGCCAACAAAGGATTCCAAGAAAACAACAGCCATAGAAAAAGGCTCATCCCACCCATTGTTTCGGTAACGCCCCTTCATCTGCACCCGTTGCTCTTCAAGACACCCATATCTATACTCCTCAGCTTCTCCTTTCCCGTGATGGGGTGGCCACAACGTTTGACTATTGCAACATATTATACTAGAATATAAGGCAAATACGGGAGGTAACTTTTGGTCACTGCGTGGCACTTTTGGTGCTGGTGGCTTAACCGCACTGACCGTATCTTTAGGTTAGTGTTTCGCACTATGAATATAAGTTTCAAGGCGTTAACCAGATGCCGCGGGTGCTGCGAAGAGAACAGTGGTTCTAACTGTTGTGCCATAATTGTAAGAGAGCTTTTATTTGGATACGTGTGCTTTCCCGTTCAGAAGGATGCCCCAGTTAGGAAGAAGGAATGGGAGCGGTGACGCTCGCGAATACTGCTAGGCGTAATGGGCTTTCTTTCTGCTTAATCGTAAGTTTTCCAGATGCGTTAAACAAAGGCGCTTTGTGATACATAGTACGCCTTCGTTGTTGACCGTGAATTTGAAAATTAAAAATAAATTAGGGCTTATTTTTTCTTCGCCCTTGCTTCGCGAAACGGTTCAAAAAAAAAACCAGATGCTGGGAAGCAAGAAGTATCCGGAAGGGATCAGCCAGGAAAAACAGGGTAATGCTGACTTACCCTGTTTAACGTGTAACGTGGCTTAGCAAATACTGCGATAAACTAGGGTGGCGAAGGAATTGTCCAGAAATAAAAGGATTTTGAAATGTGTACGGACTTCAAAACAACAAACAAGCATGCAAGCTTGGCCAAGGAAAGGAACTGTCATGCCGGACAAAAGGTGCCCACCGTGTAAATGGTGCGATCCGCGGTCTGATTCGCGCGATCCAGCGTTATTCCTCGCTTAGAATTAGAATAGTAGATTCCTCACATAGAAGCAGCATGTATTCTCTCCCACTTATTCTGCATCTTTCGAACGTCGCTTCCCATGAAGGCCGTAGCCTTCTTTCGCGGATATTCCCTTGATTCCCAATCCCAATTTTACCCTTGAGAGTCATCTTTCTATCTGTTTTGCCATCTCTGTCGGCCGGTCTTTTCTCCCAACTCCCGTCTTCTCAGACTTTTTTGCATCTAGCATTTAAAGCGTTACTTTCGAAGTCCAACGTCGACACCCAGCGAGCCAGCGCTTGCTTCGCCATTGTTCCTTTACTTCTTTTTCCTGGATGCGCTTAGCACCACTGGAAAAAGGCCGTCCGTCGTTTGGCCCGTCTGTAGCACGAGGGCAATCAAGATGACGGCAAATGGTGGATCGGCCTGCTTTGGCCCGTTCGCTACAGCCTGCTGCACTGCTGGCATCTCTCCTTCTAAGTACAGCGCTCGGCTGGCAGCAGTTGTGGCCTTTGAACGACTGCACTGACTAGCGGCGGATTGTGCGGATGACGGTTCTTGGGAATGCTTTGGGAAAAATCGCATCTTAGTAAAAAAAAAAAACTTTATATATAGAGTGTGCTTTAAAGGAAGATTGTGCAGCTATGAAAAATATGTAAGTTGAAACAGCTTGACGCAAGTAAAAAGAGAGGGATCGAGCACCTTTGTGGGTGCGTGTCTAAAATTTAGCGAGAACGGAAGGAGTGTGAAAGCGTGAAAGAGAGTGGAGGTAGTGCATAAGATACGCTTATTGTTCTAGTTGTGGAAGCGTCTTTCTGTCTGCTGTAGTTGTAACAGCATCAAGGACGGTAGGTAGACAGGTACAAACAGCAAGTTTCAACGGACGCTCGCCAGCCCGTCGGCTGGCTCTGGTGCGGGACACTGCTTGATTCTGCCTGGCAGGACACTTTTCTGGAGTCCTGTCGTAACCACGGTTTTAACTATTAGCGAGAACGACATCTGCAGTGGCAAAAGCCAAACGGAACGAGATAGTACTTTAAAGTGGTTTAGAAGAAGTTGGTTGCATGACATTGTCTTAAGAAAACGAACGAATTTAAACATAAACTATGGTTTTCAATGCGGATGCTTTTGTAATTATAAACGTATTGAGCATATACAACGTAGAAATGTAAAATATTTTAACGAGGAACGTATAATAAATACATTAAAATAGAGAATATGTTAAGAAAATAAGCACTCGCTTTCGTTTATTACGCACGTTTCTGTTAGTCCGTCTGCCTCTCGGTTACTAAATTCAAAGGGTTGTATGATAATCTAAGTTATGGTGGTGATGATTAATCCTGACTGGATATCGTTTAAGGATGTTCGACATGCTGTTATAACAGTTGCTAGGCATCTAGAAGATCAACAGGCTGCGAAAAAGTGCAGGCGAGTTACGTGTGTGTCCTGTGATGCAATCTCAAGAGAGGAACCACGTAAAATGTTAACTTTAAAAGGAAAATGATTAGTCATTTCTGTCTAAAGCAGCATTGAGTGCGGTAGTATGTAATAACCCGCCGTAGTTTGCTCGACACCCAAATACACTACCTACGCCAGGTTTCTACCTAGATCAACTTCCCTACCTGGATTCCCCCTGTTGTATCAGTATGTCTGTAACGCTTGCTTGTATGATGTCGCGACGACAGTTCCTTATCACAGATTTTAGGGGCGTTGTGCTTTTACTGTGGTTATCGCTGCTGCTTTCGCTCCTGCTATTGATACTACTGCGGCTGTCTGCCGAATCACCCACTCATCTTACTCCAGCAGCTAGCTTGAAAAGAAGGGTCTTACCACCTAACCGTCGCAGTGTTAGGAGTAGGATTGTTATGACATCGTGAAACAATACCCTATCGCTATTTTACCCCCCTCTCCCCCAAACACAAACGGCTGCTCCAGACACCCGAACGCCTGTTCTTCTGACCAGTATTACTTGCCTCGTTTTCCATTCCTGTACCCATGTCAACGATTTTCCTTTTTCCTCTAGACTGCATGTCAACGTTGCACAGCTCTTCTTTACCGCGATAGTTCCATTACGCAGCTTACACCATGCCGACTACCGTGAACCGACATCGATACCTAGCCAGCCAAAATCGAGCATCAAAATCAGTTCAAAATTGGCATGGGTTGGCAGTAACCTGCCGATCTCGTTGATGTATGTGTAGAAAGAGTAACAGCAGTGAAGGCATTCAGAGGTGCTACTGATGCTTCTGCAGAAGCTACAGTGTCTACTGCTGCTACTTCCTCTGTGGGACTCGTAGCACCTCTGCCATACGAGCGGTATGGCCCTCCTCGGTCGCCGCGAAAGCGACTGACGTTCCGCCTTTACTTTTGACACCGCCGTTATCCAGGACGGCGCTGCCTTTAATGTTGCCGGCACAAGGCGAAAACGCGCGCCCTTCCCGTACAGGGAGACAAGCGGCAGGGGCCAGACGAAAGTTCGTGTTGGCTCGTGCTATGAGGGTAGCTCGCTTACTCACGTACTCCTTGTTTCAAATCAAATGACAGTGCCAGCTGTGTCCGTTGTGCACTAAGCTAGAGCCTCCACAATTGCAATCGCTTTCCGCTCTCCAGCCCAGTCGCTCTATAGTAGAATCGGGTGTCGTTTCGAAATCCGAGCGATACGGGGAAAATAGCGTTACCAGGCATTACTAGGCGCAAAGCATTTGTTAATAGCAAGCGACGAGGACGCCGCTACAACTACTGCTGCTGCAGAGAATAAGATGAGTAGAAACGAATGTGTCCGTGTCTATCCAGCGGATGTCGTTACAAACTGCTCTACGCTTTTCATACTGATGATTCTAGCGGCTCTGTATCACTTTCAGCGGCTCTGAATCGCTTCCAACTTGCCTTCGGCCAATCTTCTCCTAGTTTAACCTAATTCAGACATACGTCGTGCATCTCGACTATGACAAGGCGTGTTTCGCTCGTCATCGCTGCAACTTCCCGTCTTCCGAGTTTTCCGGGGTTTACTTGGACATGAACTTGCTGTTTGAGGTGCCTATTGACGGGACACCATCACCATTCGAAAAAATCTAAGGTGTCGTTAGCGTTTTGGAAAGCGTAGGCCAACCATATCGAAAGCGTCGACCCACACTGAACCATGCAATGCTGGTTTGTTGTCGTAGAGCGTCGTTGATGCCTCAGGTGTAACTTATATCTGCCAATCTAACGATGGCGATGGGAAGGCAGAACAGCTGCTCTTGGCACTGGAAAGATAATACGTTCACGACAGCAGCGATCGGTTGTACATCTGCTTGACGTCTGAGTAACCAGCAATAAGCTTGGCAGCCTTATTAGAGCAGGAACGAAAAAGAATTCGATCGGGTTGCCCCTTTTGTTTCAAAGACAGGAAAATAAAAACGAACAAGGAGACAAACAATAAAAAAGAGCACATTAGAACGACACAAAAGGTACTGACGGCAGCTGTAGAAAGCGCCGACAACAGAAAACAGCCGACCGTTTACCATTTGTAGGACAGGTTTTCTGTTTTAACGAATGCCGACACTTTCAGTTAAAATACACTGATCATGTATAGAATGGAACCTGCACGTGATTTTACCTGTTTGCAATGAGTACAATAATCACTAGAGTTTCAAAGAGCAAAGTTCTCCAGCGGAAGAGCATTCTCAATAGAGCCTCTCTTTAACATAGAAGAGTGTCATTCTATGATAAGAACGTAGCTCACATAGCACGAGCCTCAACCACAGTCAGCTAAAGACTGAGACATCATCCAGTATCGAATTCTAGACCAGTTGATAAGTATCAAGGTTAGCTAGCCTGTATTTGGGCTCTTTATGTATCCACTTTTCCAAAGTTTAAATCTAGAACACCTATCCGCTGCTTTTGACTTAATCAAAGAACCTAGGCTCTGGAACAATTGGCATACCATGTTCTCAGAAACTTTTCGGACTGCTAAAACTCTATGGAAGCAATATTGTACACTGACTTGATTATAACAAACGGTACAGTTTAAAATGTATGATCCACACCTGTGAAACGTTTCAAATATATCGGTGAATCCAGTCACAAACTATTAAGGAAAAACCAGCCTCCTTATGGCTGTTTATATTCTCCGTTTACAACCTTCTGTCCCTAATATATTAAGGGTTTATCACTCCATATTTTATCACCACGGCTGAGCTTGGGTAGTAAGATGAGCTAAGCTCTCTGAGCCGACCGCTTTGTCTTCATGTAAATGTGTTTACATGTTCTCTTATGACTTGGGTGCTATAGGAAATATGCTTTTGTCAAGACCCCCTGCTGCTGCTACTTCTGCTGCTCGTGATGTTTCTTGTACTTGGCTTTTCATAGGTTCTGGTTTAGCTGCCTCTCTGTAGCCGGCGGGCCGCTAAGTCTGAAGTGTATTCCGTGTGGCTGGCTGAGCCCGCTAGGCATATAGCTTGCTGTTATATGGCGCAATCCTGTTCCCCTGCCCCAATCAGCTTGCAACTCGCTACTTGCTACGCGCTTGGCTTGCTGAATCAGTCCCCTACGACCCCCAACAACATTTTTCCCTAAACGTCTGTAGTCTCGCTCTTGCCCCTTCCCCTGCCTATTGTCCAGTCCCCACCTCACTCGCTCACCCCATCCATGACGGTATCCCTATATTGGGATGAACTTCCCTGAATCAACGTGCCTCATCCAGGCGCCTTCGCCGACTAACTCCCTTTCTCGATTTCGTCGCCTTTGCCGCTTTCATGTTTCGAGGTCCTTAGTAGTTTGCTTGTCCCTTGTCCTCCGTTTCGCGTAGGTTCTGGGTGTTGCTCATTCTAAAGCCCTTTCTGCCACCCCTAGTTCCATTCGCTGCTCTTGTTCCGTTCTTCCCTTCTGCGTCATAATACCTGTCTTTCAGGTTTGGTCTCAGTATGCCACATTCAACAACAAGCCTGAACAGTCCCACAGAACATAGTAGCCTGGACCGGGAGCCGACAAGAAGCCATCGGCCCCTTGGCTGACACAGCCGACACCATAGCATAGCACAAAACAAACGGGTCTGGCTCTATCTGTAGAAGCTCTTTTTCACCAACGCCCCTTATTACGTTCCTTTTCACTTTTGTTCTTTACGTAAGTTTGCCTCCGCTGCGTGAACTATAGATTGCAATGTATTGTTTTCGAAAAGATCTAAATCGGGGATAACGGCGTCGCTCGTTAGGGAAGTAGTAACAGTAGTAGCTGCAGCGGCAGCCGTAAAGATCTTGCCTATCGCAAACATATCCATTATTCATTTTACGTGAGCAATTCCTCGGAATCATGAATTTCTTAGGTGTAACATTAAACATTAGGAGCTTAACCGGAACAAATCTTACTGGAATTATCTGGAGTTTCTCGAATAGACTTATGAAATAGCATGATAACCGTACAAGCAGCTGTAAGCCCTAATAATAATATCCTATTTTTCATAGTTCCTTACATGATTTTCCCGATTATCTATATATTTAATACAAATGTTTGCTAACCCTGAGATTTGAACCTAGCTAGTTATGGTTACCAAAGCAATGCATTCAAAGAGATGCCTATGAGCCATTTAAATCAAGGACAGCATGTCGACGATGCAGACGCTTCAAGAGCAAAGACGATAGCATTGAAAACCAGCGATGAGGTGATTAGATGCTGGTACCCGAAGGACAAGAACTCATAAAGTTTGGGTCTAAAGATTTTATTGGCTAAAAGCGATATTTCACGTGTAACGTATTATAGTAGTATAATACAAACATTAAAAATTCGAAGATTGAGTAAAAAATTATTTCCCCGTCAACTGACTCCAGAACAGTTGGAAATTCGTATGATGTATTCCAAAGGTAATCTGCTAAATTTTAGTCGATGAACAATGAGCTGGAGAAAAAAATAGACGAGACAATGACGTCGCCTGGAAGATAAATTGAGTTCAGTGGAGAGTATATTTGGACGTATTTTCAATGAACATTAGAAGCATTCTACTATAACATACTCGCCTAAAATGAAACAACGAATGTAACCCATTATCTTGATTTCCTTAATAGACCCATGGACCATTGGCGCAGCAATTGGAAGCAGTCTGGTTACTTGACGACAGACCTCACCGTCTTACTCCAATTTTTTTCTGGATTGAGCAGAGCAATAAAATATCTAACGCTGGTTTCAACCCGAGTATTGTTCGGGTCTGAGTCCATGTAATCACGGGGCTTTCCGTGGGAAGCATGTTCCAATATAGATGTACTTCGAAAAGCCATCAATAGAATAATTTCATAAGGAAACGTGAATAATAGAAACTGGCCGAGTTCTAAAGCGAATGCTTAAGAAATCAATGAGGAGCTCTAAGCATATTAAAAAATCATCATTCTAGCCCGACTTGTTCAAAAGTTATTCAATTTCAAAGTGCACTGGATTTGCTTTTAACTCTCTCCCCTCTCTCTCTCTCTCTCTCTCTCTCTCTCTATATATATATATATATATATATATACCTGAAGTTACTATTCAGGTGTGAAGTGACTTTTTTGATGCCAGCGGGGGGCACTAGCAAGCAAGCTAAGCTAAGTCGTTGATATGTATTGACGGCGTCACACACAGGCTATTTTCGAGAGAAATGCGGAAGATGACATATGTTTTATGCTGATGCGGTCTAATAAGACGCTTGCCAACTAAAAAAGATGCCGCTACAGTCCTGAGGCGCGCAACTGATTGTATACATAGTAATTTATCTATTTCTATGCCGCCCGTCCATCGTCATAAGTTTCTGATCAAGCTGTAGAGAAAAACTATGGCAACCTTCGGCCTAAGTGCATCGACTCGCGATCAATTTGTGTTTAATTTGAAAATTATTTTTATTTTCACTGCATCTGTGACCTAGCGTTTATTTCCATATTTCACTTACTGTGTTGCTGCTGCGGAGAGATTAGTAGGCCGTCGTCGCGTATCCACGTAAATTCGGCATTATCCCCACGATAGACACATCTCAGGATAGCCGTGTTTCCCCGGATGGCTACGCCGTCCTGCACATCTACAAACGTGTCTTCTGAATCGAATACTGCAAACAAAAAAAAAAAGTAGTACATGCGAACGTTATCAGGTTAGTAGACAAAGTATAACCTCGACGAGGAGTCGGGCTGTGTGGAACAACAATAGAAAAACAAAACGTAAATGTACTTACATCCTAATATATCTTGGCGGTAAGTAAATAGTCATCTATAAACAGTCTAAGCGTGACATGTTGCCCCAAATGAAAATATAAGCCGAACGGAATGAAACGTAAGACACAGTAAAACACAAACACTGTCCTCAGGGTAATCGTGTTACGGTTTGTAGACAAATAACAACGACGTAGAATAGATAAACAACATGCCGAATGGGGCATTGACGTCGTGCGCATACGTGATCGCTTCCTCTCCGTAGCAGGCAATTTTACCTCGAAGTCGTCTACTATACATGTTTCGTTCGTCTTTTATATCTGTCTCGCTCTGCTGTCCCATGAGAGTTACAGCTAAATCCCGACCAGCAAACAGCGTCGCTGTCCCTTAAAAGTCCTTCTGCCTGAGCGAAAGCTGTTCCACTTCAATTCCACTCGTTCTTTAGTCGAATTTTAGCCTAGCGGTCGCGTAAATTTGAGTGAAACGTTAAATGGCCTTCAGAGTCTAGTGTGCTTTGACCAGCTAGCCCCTTTGTACCGCTGCCACTGCTGTGGTTTCGGATGATCGAGTAAAGAGCAATCTAGCAGAAAATGGCAACTCCAGAAGAAGGCTGGTTGTTTCGTACGCCTGGATCCTCTTCTTCCTCTTTGGTCGCCTATTTTCGGGGTCGTCTGAACTATGGTGTCTTCTGCAAATAAGGCATTTCCGAAGCAGCCCGTTCGCTCGCTCATTTCACTGTTCGAAATCTAAACATTACTGGCATGTATGTCGATTGGTTCGGATTCTACTGTACTCGGTGTGGTATCAGCAGTTTTTTTTGCGTAATCGGCTATAATGAATCAATGTGTCATAAAAATACCTTGCCGAGCTGTCACGGCGACTGCTCGTTGCTCCGTCCTCTGGCTTTAGCTGCACCGGCGCCTAACGGCACCGCCTGAGGGTGCTCGAAACCTGGGTGTTGATCCGACTGTGCAGCCGTAGCTCCGTTACCGTGTGCAGAAGTGCTCTCTCCTATACTGCGGAAAGTGAGCCTTGTACGCGGGTTTAGCCAAATGATGGGAAACTATGGCTATGGATATGCCCAGAACGACTAGCGCCTCCCAGTTGACTACAGCAGCGACTGGACACCCAGGCTGTTCTGCCCCCAAAACACTTGGCACTCCAGTCCAGGTCGCTATCCAGTAAGGCGGCAGTCATTAAGCAGCCATCTTTTCTCCCGGGAATTTCTAATCAGGCTTCGGGAGAATTCCTGGCCTAAGCAAGTGCGTACGTAGACGCACAAGGGCGAGGACAAACAGGTTAGCTGGTGGCCAATGTAGCTGGTCGTAGTCCAAGATACGTCGAAAGCAAACACCGAATTTGACTCTACGGGCATTGAAATGTATTCTAAATGAATATATTCAGCGTCCTTCCATTTTTGACTGTCTTTTTATTACCGGTCTAAATCGAGTCCAACTCTTCCTTGGCGATAAAACCCTACGAAAAAAACTACGGAACGCGTGCTAAGCTCTACGCGTAGACGTGTAAAGGCAGCGGGCAAACGAAAACTATGAGCACTAAGAGGCGGGCAATACAAAGAATGACTTGATTCGGGCGCAGTTTCTGCTATAAAAACTTGCTACCACTGCTCGTATGCTGGCTCGTCGCTCCCTTTTTCCATAGTTCACAGCCTAAGTCTGAGCGTTGTCCGTTGTAATTCGCTTGCTTCAAGAAAAAAGTTTTTTAGTCCTTTTTCCTGCCCTGTGAGAAGTCAGTAAGGCAGACGACAGTCCCTTACTGTCTACCCTTCCCTTTACCAGCACTATAACCAGACGAACACGCAATTCTCTATAAGCAGATCTCCGCGAGATCTGCTTTTGCCGTCCTTTGCTCCTGCTGCTGCCCTTCTGTAAGGCTTGAATGAGCGCGCTGACCCAAGCGAGCTAACGGGCCACGATCTCATTATGCGCAGAACAGGCTTGCTACTCTCTGGTGCTTAGGCTGGTGTTCCGGAAAAGGGAAGACAACGCACAAGATAGCGAATGGGTGCATCAGAGCCGACGGCGGCAATGGTTCTAGTTGAAACCGCAAGAACGAGCGAAAAGCATCCTGCAACCAACTAAAAGCAAACGACGTTAAAAAAGAAGAAGTAGCGACGATAAGAATGTCGCCGGTGGCCCACAAGCTGCTGCCAGGAAGGCAGGTAAGTAGGAAATCTTGCACAGAAAAAAGTACGGAACGAAAGTATAGAGTGCGATACAGAGTTCTACAAGTCGAATTGTATCCGTCTGCCAGACTAGTCAAACGACGGGACGAATCGAAGCGCTCTAGGCGACGACAGCGCCAGCGGAGCTCCGTTTAACAGTGATTGGTCAGACTCGGCCTAACAGGCTGCCTTATAGACCGATAGCTTGCTACCATTCTTTCAAATTACTAGCAACATGAATAGAATGGAGAAAGAAAGCACTCTTCCGTATGCCTCTGACAAGGATTCAAATATGGATGTAGGAAACTAAACATCTAACCGCATACCACGAAAGTACCGTCAACGGACCTCTTGCATATCCATATGCATTAGAGTCACCTCAGAAATATACAAGAGTAGATTATTGATAGACTTTCGACATGCTTAGTAATCACGACTTTAACGATAATTCTAAATAATAATATAAAAAATAGTATTACGAAAGTACGAGAAACAAGCCTATCGCTTGTCTGAAGACTGACACTGGCCAACGAACCATACATCACACCACTGAAATCTATAGTTATGTAAATGACCCACTCCAAAATAAAAGGATACAAAGTATAATTTTGGACTTACGATCAAGCATTTCTGCAGTAAGCCTCGCGCCTACAAGTACACCGTGCGTCTTTTGCTAAATACAGTTTCTACGTTTCTAACTATATTAGTGATTCGTTGACCAAAGCTAATCTGAGCTAGAAGATCGTTCAGCTAACAGGATCCATACTGCTACCGTGATTTGTTACCGCTTCCACTGCTGCTGCGGTGTGTGCTTCTATTACTTTAACTGCCGATGCGCCCTCTGGCGTCGCGAATTCAGCAGAAGCGTCGCGTTTTCTATGAGGGGGCAGGCAGCCGCGTTTGCTTTAAATCTCCCTTTTCCATACGTTCTAACCCCCATTACTCGCTTGTCCCTCGGTATAGTGAATCGTGTTCTCCTGCGAAATTGTTGTTGTCGCCGTCGTACTTCCTTCCTGCGTCGTCCCAAACTCGGCGGGTGTGCTCGCAGGGCGAACGGTCGTCGCTGCCTTCGACGTCGAGCGGGTACTTGGGTGAGCCTTTTCCATGCCTTAGCTCTACATAGTCTTAATATGAACTTTGCCGTTGGAACAAGGCGCGCAAAAAGAGTGCACAACATACAGACTTGTAGGAGGAAAAGTATACGGACGGGAGCGGTGGCCGTAGCAGGGCGAGAGGCGATGATTCAAACGGTGATAACCTTTCCCCTTCGTTTAGATCCCCATCAGTTGCCCCATAGTCACCTTTTGCGGTGGCGGTGGCTGGAGATAGGAAGAAAGAAATGAATGAATGGCGGATCGAGTGGAGTCAAGTCGTGGTAGTGCACAAATGGAAAAAGAGAAATAAAAGCCATTCGGGTGGCCTGGCAAAATGGCGGTTGACGGCTGCCTTCGATCAATTTGAGGCTGATAGCCCCAAAATGGCGTCGGTCAGTTTGATTTGACCTCTTGTCCAGGTCGGCCGCTACCGCGACGAAATCGGCAAGCAGACTTCATCGAATAAGTAACCAAATACATGTTGGGGGCCGGTCGGGGAATCGAAATCACCGGAGATGGAGAGAGAGAGAGAGAGAGAGAGAGAGAGAGAGGAGGGGAGGGGGAAAATGAGGGGCGGAAAAAAGGAGCAAGAGAAAGAAAAAGAGATAAAGAAAACTTTGAGGGACGGCAGAGACCAGTCTTCTGGCGCAACGACCTTTTTGATTGAGTCACACGTCCCGTATCGGGTCTCTAATGGAAGAACGCCAAAACCAAGCGTCGTGGCGCTGTTTGCCTGATAAACGACACGTAATGGATTGTATGCCAAATGTATGCGGTTCACAAAACGAGCACTTGCCGTTAAGCAGACACTGATTTCCAAGGAATCCTCACAAAAGTAACTGAGAATTAAGCGTGGTAGCGCCTTCCATTAACCAATGCGGTCAAACGATTTCCAACTGTTTCAACGCGAACTGAGAATTAATTATGACATAACGATAAGAAGTTATATGATTTCATAAACTTAGATAATAACATTTTGTATTAGGTACGATATCTCTATATGACGTCATATACAGGAAGAGTTCTTTAAGAGTGCTTAGACCATGATATGGTAAATTAGTTAGATATCCTACTTAGGACAGGTCCAACCAAGAGTGCGAAAACGATTCTGATCATCACAGACTGACCATCGTAAGGACTCTGAACAAGTAGCATATTATTATGATGTCGTCAGCCAACAACCACCTAAAATTGGCCAAAGTGAATCTCTTGACGCTCAATGTGCATATGCGTAAACTATTTCGACGACGGCTATCAGCACCTCATTCGCAAACGTCACGTAAGTTCATCTATCGTTGCATGTACTTACTTGCTAATACGTTGACAAGTCTCGACGCGATGACCGCCAACGAGTTTCTCGCTACGCAACGATAGAATCCACTATACACCGACTGATTATACATTGCTGGCGAAATAGGATGCAAAAGCAGGACGCCCGCGTCGCTGCTTTCCACTTCCGAGTCATCAAGTCGCTGCCAACTAATCTCCGGCTTCGGAATACCGTCAGCGATGCAGTGTAGCTCGGCACCCTTGTCCGCCGTGAATTCGAAGAGCGCAGGCGGCTCGCTGATGAAGTATGGTGGTCGCTGAACGCCCAGCTCGCCGTTAGCAGACAGTTGTTGGGCCCTACTGACACTGCCTGTAACAAAAGACAATTTCACCGAAAAAAAAAATTACGATCGTTTAATTTTCATGCCAATCGAACAAACATCAATCAGTCACAATCACAATTTCGAAACTGAATACGTGTTCGAAACATTGTTGAAATGGCACCTTTTTACTGGTCGACGAAATTTCTAGGCCTGGTTTGTCCTATCTAAACATTATTGAAGGATGTAACAAAAAAAGTTCAGTTGAGGATTGCCCTGCGCATGTTTAGGTGTTTTAGTTGACAAGAATAGGCAATCTATGCTAAAAGGCAGAGCCTGTTTGTTAGGGATTGAGTTTATAGAATTAACTCCATAAGTAGGCCGTGTGCGCATTTTGAGCGCTTATGCTCATCATTTATGAGCTTAGCATGCTAACCAGGATGAATCATTCGTAAGTCATTCATAATTATAACAGCTTTCGCAGTGGCAGAAGCGTATTGCATAAAGAACTCGTTCGCCCCACGAACGGCGAGGCTATTGAGGTAAACTATTGTACTTACAGTTGACTATCGACAATGTACCTTACGTGGGATTATATGTCTTTATGTTTCCCTTGGGCAATAATAACTATGTGACTGCAGTTCGTAAAAATAATCTGTTTTTGCAAAAATCGTGAGAATTGCTTCTACTGACATCAATATCTCTTTCAGTAACGTTTTTGCTTTTTACACGCTAATGTTTAGATCTCGTTTCCATTGTTTTCTGCGCCTTCCGTTATAAGCTCTTCGTCTGTGTCTCGATATCCGCGTGTCTACCACTCGATTCCTTATCGTTATACCCATTTTGTTAGTGTTATCCTTTGTTGTTATTTTACCTTGGCCTTTGGCGGGACACTGGGTAAAACGAGCTCACTGCTTTTCATTTACCGATTCTTGGCATGCTGATGCCCTGAGCCAGCATCCCAGTCGTCCCTCTCTCCTTCTCTCCTAGGCACAGTGTCCCTGTTTCGTTCGCCTTTTTCACAATTTCGTTGTTGCTCTCCACTCAAGCTCTTCCAGTAGGTCACTTGCCTGCCTTCGCTTTGCCTTTACGTATCCCTTCTTCTTTACTCCTGCACCTCTTTTTTTCTAGGTTGTCGCGCACTTACCATCTGTATTGCTGTCGACAACACGCGTGCGGAGGCAAAAGCCTTTCAGCACCCCTCTAGATCGCACTTGCGACTTCCCAGACTCGTCGTGCTCACCCCGAATACTGCTAACCCGATCTCTTCACGTCCTAGCCTCCTCGTCTCATCCCGCTTTCCGCGTGCGTCGGTTGGCAACAATAAGTCATCGACCATCGGCGCTCATTTCCATACCCGAGATTTGGTATTCGTCGCCCACAAAACTTTCTCGTGCGGGCCTCTGACGTTACTCGGTTGTCGTCGCCATTTCCGGCGTCACCAGCGCTACAGTCGCCACCTTAGCCACCGTTGGTTTAGGAACCGACCCACTGCCGCAGCGGTCACTGTTGTTTTTCTTGTGGCATGCATACGTGCATGCACTCACAGACTCAAAAACGGACACAGAGTGAGAACGAGATTAAAATAGACAGAAGGTGAAGGGGGTGTGGGAGGGCCAGTTTTATGGGGGCCACGACAAGCTGAGCTAAATTGGTTTGACCAAAGAAGACAAGACATGCCATACGCGACTGTCTGAGGTTAGTTCGTCTCGCTGGCGACGGCCGTGATGTCGCTGCTTGTCGCGCTTTGCCATTGCTCTGCGTTATCTCCTGCTGCTTCTTGGAGCGCACGACAGCCTTAATTGCGACGACCTTCAAGAATAAGGCCCCAGCTTGCGACTTACGCCTCGATGACGACTGACTCGTTCAGCCTGCAGATCCACCCGTAGCTGTCAACGACAACCGTACACACAAACACAGATACACATAGCGACTGAAAGCGTTCGGGGACGGAGTCCGAGGTTCAAGGTGCTATTAGAGAAATGGCACAACCACGGAAAATGAAATTTGCTTTCAGGGCAGAGGGATGGGCCGACCGCCATGGATACAAAGAGAACGCGATAGACAGTCGACACTACAACACAGGAATCAACAGAGGGGTGCCGCACAGGGACAGTCCCGAAGTCCCTACGTGTCATGAGAAAAAAGAAATGTCTGAGCCTGGATAAAATATTGTCCAAGCTCCTGATTCTACCAGAGCGGCGTCGACGCTTCGTTTACATGGTATCACGTTGGCAATGTAGTGGCCAGCAAGGCAAGTAAAGATAGATAAAGAGAGAAAGCAGCAGGCCTGCGTTTCTGACCAATTCGAGAAAAAAGAGAGAGAGGGAACGAGATCTCCGATCTTCGTAAGTCGTCGCAAAATGAGTGTTATTTGCTCCGCAGTGTCGTTGTCGTCAAATCGAGCCGGCGAAGTTGAGCCATACATTCTCAGCTCATTCTGATGATAATAAGGTTTCCTCAATCTCGCTTGCCCGTCTCAAAAAACACACGACCAGCTCCAACGTGTTGCATGACATGTGTGATCCGAGACCTGCGAAAAACGGACTGATTGGCCCATTCCTGCAGCGACCGTCAGGGGGTGCTTTCGCACAATGTAATGGGAGGTTCCTGATGGTATGACCACTTCAACTTGGCTTAACTGTAGGCCCACGCATGTCTTACATACAGGCTGAGTTGCCTGTCCGTGGATACCTTTCTGCACACCCCTCCCATCTTAAAAAGCCTTTTGTGGTCATAATACATACCACTTGACAAATCTGAGCCATAATTTGCTGCTCACTTTGTTCTCGGAATACATTTTTATCGCATCGTAAGTTATCGCTGTTGACTGTACTGATCAGTATTGTATAGAACACTGACTCTATAAATACCAACGACAATCCCTTACATTTTTTTAGAAATTTTATGTCCGGACTCACGTGCTGATATGTAGAATTCCTTAAGTTTGACGTTTATTTATGTAGGATCAATACTAAATATTATAATTTTCATAGCAATAATTATTGTTTTAGTAATAACGTAATAATCCTGCTGCCTTAATAATAATAGCCACGACGATACAACCAACAATGAATGAACATACGATAATCATTTATGTAAGATAAAGCTGCGTCGATTATTTGGATGGCGTTTGTCCGCCCCGGGCGGTATCTGGATAAGACTGTACGGCTAAACCTGTATGGAATGAGTAACGATATTACTCAAAACCGGCAAGTTTGTGTTATTCCCTTCTTGCGTTCGTACACTGCCTACATACGTGCGCTTGTAAGCTTGGGGTAGACACAATGAGGGAACAATATAAGTGCAGACGAGTAGGTATAAAGTAACTTGTGAGTATGAAACAGACAGGCGAATTATTCCCTGAGCGATCATATAACGACGGGATGAAGTAGCGAGCAAATATGGTAGGTCCCGCGCCCTCGACATAAAGGGGGCAAAACGGAAACATGATTCAAAAGACGTGCTTGGTATCTTTGAGAGTTTACGCTGGTCCAGCACGCAGTTTTGGCAGAAAGCAACGATTACTCAGAACGGGAGAGACTTAGTAGTTAGACGGCGAAAGGATAAATCTCTCAAAACCTATACTTAGGAGGCATCCTATTTCTGGGCTGCATGTTGGTGTTGCTATAATAGTAGGAATAACAGCCAACAAAAGTGGGAGAACCTTAAAGCTGTCTCGAACCGTAGCATCGATATACGTAGCGAGGGGCATGCTGGTCAATGCAGTGATGTTGATAATCGTAGCGGAATCATACGATGTTCGGAACTCAAACTATTTCCACCGGGACCGGAAACAGAACAATATACAGCTTGAGGCAAGCGTACGCGAGTAGATTCGGAACCTGCCCCGGAGGCAAGAGAAGGCCAGGTTTCTTTTCCGCTGTTAGAGACCAGTCGCGCCGCCTTTGCTTCGTTCTATTTTCCCTGTCGGTATACTCTAGCTGCCCTGAAAGCTGGTAGTCACTGATTCTTTTGCTGTTGCAGCTAGTCACAGTCGCTGCTTCTCAGGTTCGGAGAGTAAAGCAACGCACCTCGTCCACTCGTTGGCACATACAGGACCCTTCTTTAGCTTCAACTCACTTCTTTTCCGGAGCCAAGAACGTTCGTCGCAATAACAGCTGTCGTAGTAGCGTCATCAACCGCCGCGCCAAGAGCGGCAATACATGTAACAACGGCAAACTGAAGAAGCTCAAAGAGCGCAACACGGTTTTCGGACAACCGGGAGGCATCCGTATAAAGTTCCGGCAACCGGGAGGTTAGTACCGTATAAAGAGAACAGCAAAATTCGTAGCTGACGAACGAAAACCTCGAGGAGTGGAAAGTGAGTGAAAGAAGACGAACAAGTATACGAAGACAATGGCTACGGTGACGACGCGAACCCCGATGAGAGGCCATAAATCACAATCTCATTTACGTAACTCTCTCCCTTTACTCTTCCACCCTTCCCGCTCGCTCGTATGTTTTCTGTAGTCCTTATCTAGCCCTTTGACAGGAAAACTAGGTAAAAACTAGACTACGTGTCCAACCGTGGGTCGGCAGCCTCCGCTACTGTTATTGCTATCGCGAGAGTAAGTTCGTTACCGCATTGTGGGTAAACACGGGAAGACGGTCAACCGCTACGACCTGCTTGGTAACTATGACTGGTCCGATCAGCCTATAATGTTACGGGACTACGGCTGGTACAGCTAAGGGTATGCCAATAAATGGTGTGGAATCATGCGACGGGTAGCGAAAGATAGCAGAAGCTAACCCCGCGCAGTCATTTTCGATCACGATGGCCGGCAAAGGATTTAAAGCTCGCCGATGCAAATACGTTCGTTGAACAAATGTTTTCGGGTTGTCGCTGGCCCGCTAGGCTGTAAGAGATTCTGAAAACGTTAGCTGCTTCTCACATAATTTTTCCGTTCTTTTTAGTACGTCAACCAATACGGCGTTCAGTTTAAGCCACCTTCCGGCACATGGAATTACTCATTCGCATATACAGGCGCAGTGTGGTTACATCGCCACACAGAGAGCGAGTAAGCTGGCACTATAAACGGCCGCGCAGATGCGGCCGAAAAAGACCGAGCCGTGGCGACAAAGTCAATTAAGTAGTCCCCTCCTCATCAAAAGTCACCTGTCGCTGCACGCAAACGTACAGCAGTTGCAAACGAAAACAGTCATCGATTCGAGGCAGAGCGAGCCAGCAGCCGTCTCAAGAACCGACTCCAGGCCACCACCATCATACATGTTTCATTGGACGAGCAGGCAACCGTGTTTACATTCCAGCGATGATCGGGGCCTGACAATAGCCTAGCCATAACTCCAACTGCACGCGCGCGGTCTTGCTCTTTCTGTGTGTGCATTTCATCGCAACCGAATGGTCATAGAAAAAAGCGCAGAGAAAACGATTTAATTAGGCGCAAGGCCACAAAAGTTTCATCGTTTGCTTTAGATACGTGGACACAGACAGCAAGCAACGTAGGGACATCGGAAAAAACACACAGAAATAGCACTGACGGGAAATGCGGGGGCAGTGGTTGTGGAGGCGATGACTAAGCATATGGGGGTTGTTCTGAGCCACAGGTAGACATGTAAACTATCATCCAATAGTATAGCAATCTAGAGTACATATACTGGTGGTGACCTATACATCATCAACATATTCTTCACAGGATGTGTGTGCGTGTGCGTGTCGCTGTGTCAGCGTCCTAAATATATACATATAGTGGTAGTAATATGATGTAACTGCGTCTGTCTGTCCGTCCGTCGGCCAGTTCTTTCTGTCGCCGCTGTCGGCTGGGCTGCCTGGGTGGGTTCGTGGGCCACTGAGTTTTCTTTCAGCTGTGCTGTCGTCTTTTCCGCTGTCCGTGTCTTCGCTACTGGTAACCCAACTGTCGTCTCTGTCCCTTTCGCTTGCCGTAATACTATACTGGCGCCTGGGCCGCTGCTACTCCTGCTTAGAGTGTGTACCATTCTCTGTCCATCCCGCTGTGCTTGCTTATGACATCCTGCTGACAGACGGCCAGATTACTGTGCCAGCACTGCACCAAGTTAGTAGTGTACTGCTCCTGCAGCAGCGGCGGCATAGGTGGCGACCGCCGAAGCCGTGTAGATCTGGGTCAGGCCTGGCGGGTTATCATCCAGTGCCTCAGTAGCACGTCTCCACGCAAACTCTTTGGCTTCAGCAGAGTCGAATAGTTAGCAGCAGATTAGACTCAATGACAGAGCCACCACGTGAACGTCAACATCAGCAGGCAAGAAGCATAGGAATGCAACACACAAACGGTTATCTACTCATTTATGCCAAGCAAATGAGGGCCAAACCGCGGGTTTTTGTTATGCCATTATTACGCGGACGTTAACAATTTCCTGAAGTAAGCTTGACCGCGATCTATATACGGCCGACAAGTAACAAGATCGCAAGTTGCTGCTATTGGTTTGTGTATGCATTTTTGAAATTACAAAAAATTGATCGTACATATCTGTATTCAATTGCTCGGAAAGAATTGCAAGCAACTAGGGCATCGCTTGAGACTGCATGATCAACATGTGCGCCGTAAGAGCGGTGTATAGCTGCACTGTGGATAAGCAGGGATGGAAGTGTCATCGTGGAGGATGAGTGTATTTATATGGCTTGTGTATGAGGACTAGGGTGTGTCCTAGGTGAACAGCGTATAGGCAGTCAGTCATAGCTCGCTGCCACCTGACGACGGTGGGCTTCACTTGTTTGGTGGTACACCGCGGGGGATGCTGCCGGTTTCTGTAGTGATAGTACTGGTAGCGATAGTAATGGTCTTTCAGCTACTGGTTGTAGGGTAAGAAGCAGTTGGAAACAGTGGGGAGGGAGCGATCCGTCAGACGCTATGTCAGCTGAGCTCCGATGACAGATATTGACGAGGCCTAATTGAGAGACAGTGTGCTCGTCTCTGACATTGATGATACGACAGGTCGTTTGCTCGCTCTGCGTCTGTCACTGCGACCGCTGGCAAACGAGGGCGCCAAACGAAAGAATTGAGACTAAGAGATGCACGACAACGAGACGTACATATAGAGTACAGTGCATCGAAGGGCCAACACAGATAAGAAAGAAGGGCCGACGATTAGAACGATGATGGGCAATAAGTGACGCTTTTCGTTTTCAGCCCAATATATTCCTTTTTGGTTTGATTTCGACTTAAATAGGGAAGCAACAACAAAACGGAAGTAACAAGAGGCTGAAAAAGAGAAGAATAGCAACGCTCGGCCTATTTGTAGGCACCGAAGCTTTTTCTGTTAGCCTTCATTATTGATAGCCAATTCGGGTTGAGTGAAGGAACAGTAGCTATATCATCAAAATATAGATTGACATACGTCCGTAAAAGTAAAAGGCGTGGATGAGCTTTGCTCAGGGTCCGATAAATGAATTTCGTTAGTCATTTGACAGATGTGCTTGCGTAAAAAAAATTATAATAATAATTAATCCACAACACATTCTTGGGATAGCCATGATTGAGAGTAGATTTCGAACTTGCTTTTCTTTACAGATCTACGTTTTTTTGCAGACGACTGACTCAACTTAATATAATGAAACCAAGTTTTTGAGTAGAAAAAAGAATGGGTCTTCCTTTATGAAAGTTAGACCGTAGTTGTTTAGCGTAAGCATAACGAAGCACCATTTCCACAGGCTCCTCTCAAAGTATATTTTGTTTAGAAACAAGTAGTAGCTAGAATATTTACCTAATACACTAAACTATTTGTATTCGCGGGATCAATAAGCAAAAAGGTTTGCTTTCTCTTAGTCTTGATTCTTTCTTGAGTAACAGGGACGTATATAAGGGAGAGTGGGGCGCTCAGCAGACTCCGACTCGACTCTGATATAAAAGTCGGTCCTCCGGGATTCTGAGAATTGCGCAGGTGGCAAGTCGGTATACACCGCCAGATCACCGACTCGCTAGCATTGCTAACCCGATGGGAGCAGGCCGACATGAGAGTAGCTCGGAATGCGGAGCCTATGACATAGCGTGATATACGGTGCTTTCTTGCTGACTCTACGGCTCACTCTCGTCTAACGGAGAAATCCCGCTTCCAACCAGTATGTCAGAGAAGAACCATAGAAAAGACCTTAGACCAGCGGCTTCCTGATGCCCACTGGTCTGGCAGCGAACGACGACACACGTTTGACTTATGATGATTCAACGCGAATTGGAACACTAACTCTCGCGAGTATCTTTCAACCGTAATCGTGTCTATGTAAATGCAATAAGGAAGGCGCAAAGCAGTATTCTTTGCACGGAAACAATGTTCGCGCTTCAACCGAAACAGCAGGGCAGCAACGAGTAAATACTATTTACGCCTACATCTTTCTCTCCTCTACTGACAACGCATATATACACAGACACCCACGCGCATGTACGAGATTGTAGATCCACTGATGTTCAGACTCTAAAGTCGCGCTCCTATTCCACCGTGACTCTATGAGATTCCAAAAGGAGGATGGTAAGTACCGAAAGCAGATCGGGAAACCATGACAGCAACAGGAACCACTCCTCTGCTCCCATTACTTATACTTCTACCGTTAAGGAGCTACGGCCTTGTGCTGTTGCTGCAAGTTTGAGAAGAGGTTACGTGACGATCACACGATGTGCCCTCGGCACTTGTTTATCATAACTCACTGGGCTAGAACTCGCTGAGATCTGAGTAGATCTGACGGAATCAAATCACTAAACATGGTAGTAAAAGGACCGCACTGAGACAGCAGCGATAGGGTCAAACAGAAGTTCTCATCAAATCATCATCGATTAAGGCCAGGTCATTATTGCTCATGCTATGGGCGCGGCTTTTGCAGCTTCCACTTTGATGTCGCCACACCGTCATTATATAGAAACAACGGCGACCAGAATTGGGCGGGCATCCACACAAGCTCCTATTTTTGGGATGAAACGAAGACGATGAGGATAGCCTTGGAGAGAAGAAACATGTTGATATTTGAGGAAGAGCGTAAAATGAACGAAGAACGATTGATGAGCGCCAAGGAATTTACTATGGCGATATAGATGATCGTTTCGGTCGCTGTGGTGTTACCCGTGTTATTCAACTGAGTGAGTTACTCTCGCGGAATGATCCTCCTTGTTATCCTGTACTTCTTGTCGTAGGGGCACTTTTGCTTGGGCCTGTTTTCTACTTGCTTACACTTCGCATCCTGAAGTTCGACGCCGAGGAAACGTTACTGTGCTTGCGCGCTGGCCGACTGCGTGCAGGATTGCCTGGCTGCTTCTATCGCGTTAGTCTGTTATTGTCACTAGTGTTCGTATCTCGTTGACGTAGTTTGTACCGACGTAGTTAAGACGGGTCAGAGGTATCGGTAAGTGACAACGCTGCGGTTAGAGGTAGAGAGTTGGAAAGGATTTTGATACAGTCATCGGTTACCTTAGTATCCATTACTATTATTATTATTATACAGTACAACATCTGAGAGCTTACCCGACAAGAAGGCGAGCGGCCTAAATAGGGTCTGCAACGAGCATCTTGAAAATGCCATCGTTCGTATACTGTGCTATGCAATTCACATACTGGTGCACTCTTTGCCCGGTGAAAAGATACTTCCCTATTGATGATTCCTATAAAAAGAGCGCAGTCCAACCGCGCAGTCATTATAGCAAGGACCAGCGAAGGCAAACGTTGTTATAAGCTGTTCTCTGGCTTGCTGACTAAGAGATCGGACAGCCACTTAAAACGCGTGCGCACCGTCCCAACGGAGCAACATTAGTTCCGGAGACAACGCTCGCAAAAAAGGCGTGAAGGTGGCCGTCGTCAAGAGATAGATCATTGGCCACACCGCGCAATCCGCTATACGTTTTCATGTCTATCGCTTTCAAGCCGGTTTTCGACATGCGGACCGAAATGGATGTCTCTATAAACGTGCTCAACTTTCTCGCTGCAGTTCTATGGGAGAGCAAAAAATATCAACGATGGAATAGCCGATCTCTCGTCTTTCACACAGAGAAATAGCTTGGTTCAGGAAAACAGCCCTTATGGCGCACTTTGCTAAAAGGCCTCTCCAATCAAATAACAAGGCCGAAAAAAATCAGTCGAAGTCATCTTGTACGCAAACCACTTCATGGTACACGGGTCGAACAGGTTCGAAGAACATCAAGCTCTTGCCCAGCCCCACGCGACAAGCCCAAATCTGAGACATAGCGCGAATCTAACCAAGATGGAAGCGATAAAACCTGAAAAGGGCGACAGGACAGCGGTCATTGACTGACATTTCGCACTTCATCGAATCGCCTCTTGCTTATGTAAACCGTTTTCCGTACTTTCCGCGAGCGGAGAAAGTATGTTATTGGAAGATGCGGTGCTCGCAACATGGGCGATCAAATCGTCTCATAGTTTATCCTTTGCAACCGCTCTCAACTTGTCCGACCTCAAAATAGGTCCGATCGCAACGTATAGCATACACATCATTTGGGAAGATCTTAGAATGGAAATGTTCGAGCGAAAAAATCATTCCAAAGCCTTCTTTTCAAAAAAACACTAAGACTACACATAGCAACCTAAAATCGGCCCGCGTATCTTCTAGCAGATTCGTCACTGCTGTGCGAGGACCAACATCGTCGTTTTGAGCTCCGAGCAACGGAAGCCTCTAAGATTCTTTTCGGCTGCGATGAGGAACAACGAGTGGAGAAGGATAAGGCGGCTAAATAGATGTGCCATTACTGCTTTCGCGTGCAGGAGTCTCAGCATGAAGTCAGTAAAAAAAAAAAAGTTTCCACAAGCCTGATGATATTTATAGGTGTTCCAAATGCGGGGGAAATTGTGATAATAATAATCTCACTTGTTGCTTCTGGTACTATCATGAGCACATAGGGCAAATTTTTTAAATTCATCTTATCAATTAACAGGATTCATACGCAAAGTGTTTTAAATGGTTTCAAACGGTTCAATATGTTTTGTCGAATATCGGAATGTTGTGTTGCTTATCTGTAACGAAGCCTTTAACTACTACCGGCGAGAGTGAATAAATAAAGTTTGATTAATTGACTACAATTAGGGAAGTATATGTTCGGGGTTTACTGTCGTTAAGACACTAGCAACACCGTCCAAAAAACAGCTACAATGACAACAACGCAACCGAGTCACAGGGAGAGGCTCCTACGAAGATGCTTGCTACACAGATTAACTTAGCAGCGCTAGTGTGTACATCTCGAGTTTTACTTGTTACCCTGACTGATCCACAGTAATGCACTAGATTTTCGTCAAATGTCTGCATTTCTATTCCACTTTCGGTGTCCAACAGCATCAGTAGATCCAGGGGCATCATATGAGCCGTTACAATTGTATACTGACATATGTAAACGTAGGCTTATGTAATAGCGTTCATGCACGTCTATTGTAGTTTGCAAAGATGACATAGTATGGGAAAATAAGGGAGTGATGATGAAGGGTCACCAAGCATGCTTTTCCCCCTTATCGCTCTGGTTCCCTGTTTTTTTTTTTTCGTTTACTTAGATCCAGTGACATTTCACTCTGAGGTGCTTTACCGCCTGATACCATACTGAAAAAACGACTTCAGCTAGGTTGTCTAAAATGGTGCCAATAGCAAAGACGATGAGCATCGCCGCCGACCCATTACCAAAATGCTCGTATCGCTTGACCATCATTGGCGGAAAGCGAATGGAAGAATGTTCGGAAAGGTTGCCGGGTAGTTGCCCGGCGCAAGGACCCGTTGGCTAGGAAGCGGAGGCAAAAATTTGGGCGCGGTCGTTTCCTACAAGCAGGCGTGCTTGTTCCGAGATGTTGCTGAAGAAATAATGGAGGAATGATGACTTCGGGAGGTGTCTTAGTCAACTCACTGAACAACACTCTCACGAGGATAGCCAGGGCAACATAATGCTAGCCTTTATAGTGCACCACGTAGTCGTTCCTTCCTCTGTTAGACCAAAGAATCCTTCTACAGGCAGAACACCCTGTTCAAGTGATACGCTCCCTGCAGGTCGCACACTTCCCTTCCCTAGGCACTGGAATAGGCCATAGCCTTAACCCAAGTTTATTCCCGTTGAACTGGGATGCGTAAGAACGGTGTTGGAAACGATGAGAAAGCGGGAGATGGAGAGGATGGCAAACGATGCATCGTCATGCTGAGTTTAAAAACATTTTCTAAGTGCTAGTCGGAGGCTGCTGCAGACCTTTGTCTGTAGCTAGGATGGCTTCGATCAATACCATTTCCAGTATCACTGTGTATTTCATCCGCTTTTTCCGTGCGATTCCATTTTTGGATAGTCATTTTTGAATCTGGCCGAGGAATTCGTTGTAGAAGTTAGCACACATAAGGCTAGGGCGGACCGTGGCTATGCAGATTAGTTGTGCAATTTATAGACGAACCTTAAATATACATATGTTGTAAAAAAAAATTTCATAAGACATATTTAGCCATAGTTGAAAGGTGTCATTACTTCCCATTTCATTATAGTTAGTGTCAGTTATCGGCCACTGGACGAAATAAGTCGAACAGATGATCGAATTATGGAAGACTCTTTTAACCCAAGGGTTGGCTTGCTGCTAAGGCCATGGACCATTTTGCCTGGGGCTCGCAATCCACCTACTAAGTGCCGAAAGAGCCCCGCCAGTGAAAGGCAGGAGACGACGTACGCACAACGTTGATTTAGACTACCGCTTCCTCACTTCTTCGCCGGCTATCTAGCAAGATCCTACTGTCCAAGACTGTGAACACTTTTCTAAGAAACTGGATGTTGTCTAGTTGGTTTCTTAGAATGTACGCTGAAATTGGAAGCCCGAGGGCGACTTGCCATAGCCTCAGCTCCGGTACCAGACTCGAAGAACTTAAGGATACAGCAGACTGGCTATGGGATTGCGTAGTTGTTTTTTTCAAAAAAAAAAGCAGGAAAACCTAATTTCTAAGACAAGACAAAAACGAACAGAAAATGTTACTTGCCAAATTGAAAAAAAATTGTCTACTACATACTATGCGCGACGAAATCTTTTCCTTCCTCTTTTTTCTGTCAAATCCCATCGTGACAGTATGGACAAAGGGTGTATAACTAACTGCATTTATATTATTGTACTATACAGGTATGTTTCTCAACATAAACAACACGGCATGAACATACTGATCTCTATCATACATGCTGATATAAAACACCGCACGAAGTATACATATAACAACTTACCACGATACAGCAAAGTCTGAACTTGTATTTGCTATGTGAGAAGGATAGGATGCCGCCCTTTCTTGAGATATTCTTTGTATTTGTGGAAAAATAAAGCGCATAAAGGACCGTATGCACAGTAAGCCGGACGGGCTTCGGCCGTGGGTTTACTGCTCTTCGTCGACGTGTAAGTGGGCTAGAAAGACTCCACATCGCCCCGAATAATTGGAACACGAGCGGGTCGGGGAACGGAATGCGCGAGGCGGATGTTAATGCTGTCAGCGGCATCCAGAATCGTCGTCACCGCGGCTAGTCACAGGATTGGAGTTGAGCCAAGCATGGCCTGCTTGGTAGTTGAGGCGTCCTGTTTAGGGTCGGATTGGCAAAAGGAGAAAAGTGATGTCGACGAAAATCATTTTGACTTTCACACCTGCTACAAAGTGGGATAAAGTGGTTCATTTGAGGATAAGTGAGCCTTTCCCCTTGCCGGGTCTATCGTCGAAGTGATGAAGGGCATGGAAATAACTACGGGAAGAAAAGGAGTTAGAAGGAACCTCAGGACAAGAGAGGTTAAACTTGATAGTTGAGCGCCACTAACGGCAAAGAAAAGGCCTGAAAAGACCATGAGTATGAGACTGGGAGACATGAGGACGGACCACCTTACACTTTCCCCATTGGCCAAGTGATAGGGGTAGGATCTTCAGCGAGAGCCGACACGAGATTAAACGTGGCAGACGGATACCCAATATCTCGAATGGGCCTAACGCTTCGCTGCTGACTAAGTGAGTAGCTGGGCGGCCCTATTCGGACTACTCTATCCGATCCATGGCCGGCCACTGCCGCCACTGGGGTATCCGACTCTGGTTCATATCCTGCCATACCAAGCTGCCGTAGTACTGACATACAAGACGTGCCAAAGTGCGAAAGTGCATTCCTGTGTAAGTCCGCATGTGTGTGAGCCAAGGCTTTTCGAGGTAACAAGATGACTTTCCACAGCTACCAGTTGGCCACGTTACTATCCGGCTCATCGGTCTGCTATTAGTATAGCCGATAGGCAATTCAGATTATGTACGTTTGACGCTGCAACGTTTATCCAGCACTTACCCTCAGCTAAATCTATTGACTTGATCTAGATAGAATATGTTAGCTTGTATTTATCCATGTGGTGAAGATAATCTGGAAGACGAAAACTGAAAAAGACATGGGCAGGCAACGTTGTATTTCAACATTCTTACCTACTGCAACGCTTTTTTGAGCATTGTTGCAAAGCGTACAAGGTACCTGATTCATTACGTATCTATGTAAGTAGACCTCCCTAGCTTAAATTACTAATGTAGTCCTATGTCCTGCATCGACGCACGTACGACACCTAAGACAGTTTACAAAGTAACGAGTTTTGTTCGTGGACAGACCGAACTAGTCAGGGTTGGTCGGCGGCAGATGAGCCCTGGGCCATAGGCAGACAGCCGAATGTGGAGCGGAAATCTGCCGCCCGTTGTCGGTGTGACTTCAGGAAGGCTCACGGAAGAGTAGGAAGGGCTCACCGGCACCAAGATTTCGAAATATAAGGGTCAGGCAAATAAACGTTCTTCTAGAACACAGCTACGCCTCTTCTCTGGCTCGCACGTAAACGGCCAAACCGAAAAGTGCGGTGTCAGCGATTTCTTCGCGCGACGAAGATCGTTCCGCCGCCAGACTTAGCTTCTACAGTCGGAAGAAGTTGTAGAGGAATTCAACGAAGCGCAGAAGCTCAGGGGTCACGGCCGTAGATCGCTTGCCATGATACAACGTCTAAAAAATAGAAAGAAAGGTTCCCAATTCGTCTCCTCATTGAATGGCGAAATAGCTGAACTGGCCTTGAGTGGTACTAGGCGTAATGGATAGGGAAGCAGAAAGTGAAAAATCCGTATTGAAGACAAAAAGTAGTTGGTATGATACTATTGCAAGGCCTCTAGGAAGATCGAATGGGCAACGAATCACTGACGACTGGTGTGGGTGTTGGTGCTAGCAATGTTGCGAAGGTGGCTATTCATCCCTAAGGAGCTGCTGGCACTGCGGTGAAACTGAAGCCAGGTGAAGGGAACAGAAGGTCTGCGTAGAGAGAATCTAGAAAGGAAGTTGCTCCTGCAATAAAATAGACGCTCGGGCGGGAAGAGACTAGAGACTTCTTTGTCCATCAGCTCCTAAATCTGTTGTCACACGCCGAGCTCATGACTTAAGGGTGTTACCTAGCTGAATCGAATCCGGCCCAACTGAAAAGGAGAAATTGAGTTGTTCCTGGCAATGCTAATAGGGAAGGGACGGTTGGCGACCTTCCTACTTCCGGCATCCTCTTCGTAGTGTTACACTGGCCGTTACTACCTCGCCTCGTTCATCGGCCCCGTCCACCCATTGTTTCTGTGTTGCCTAAAGACTCCCGGAATCATCGAACCCTCGGCACTGTCTGCTGTCTAAAAACCTCGACGGCCTTCGATTCATCTTTGTTTTGAACAGTGAAGGCTCTTCGTAGGGACCGCATGTGGCTACAAGGGCCAAGAGTTGTCAAGAGTTGGGTCGACTTGCTCTTTGCCGCCAGTAGACACATAGAAGTAGTAGATTTATAATGCGCTGTCTTAAAGAACAGCACTCCAACTAGTTTTGATCAAGTCTCGGATACTGCGGATGAACTTTTTACAACTGAGCTCAGCTCCTATATAAAAGTTGAAAGATTTTTCATTCAGTACTAACGAGTCGTTCTCATGACGTAGTACCTGTTTACTAGACCGCTAGTCATCATCGAGGTGACTTTACTGAGCGAACGTGGCGCTTTTCTTTTTTTTACTAGTCATTAGTCGCAAAATTGCGTTTGACTTATGATCTTCTACAATTCATCTTTTTTGTGTAACGGTTGCGGCATACAAAACGAAGCACCACAATATAATAAACAGGTGACCTCGATCTATTCAACTGGTTTGTAGTAGTGCGTTAATCAACATGAGTTCACGCAAACAACTGTGATAGGGGTGTACGTGTGACACATCTCGTATCCAGTTTTATCAAGTCATTATGAATTAATATCATATAGCAGTCTTAATAAGGACTGCTTTTCGAATATCCGTTAGTCTGCCCTGTTCTGTAACTTTTTTTGACCTGTTTTACTGGTGAACGATCAGCATAAATACCTACTATTGAACCTAATTTCCGTTAAACATTTGTGTTAGTTGAGATAGTGCTCTTTTTGTAGTGAACTATAGTGATTTGCAATTCTGGCCGTCATTGGCGTTCGACGAAGCAATCTACATTCCAGCCAGGCCATGCGCAAAATGCTCAACGCGCCAGCCATATGCGTAAACAAACTACATGGAGAAGTCCGACTTCACTGTCGAGAGCCGGAACGTTCCATGAGAGGCTTGTATTCCCGTTCTGTCCTATTCACATTGCATGCGCCTTTTCTTTTCCTTTTTAGAGGCGTCCTTTCTCAATCTGTCCAAAAAAAAAGCTTTCCTAACGAAAAAAATCGACATTTCTGAGAGACGCCTATATCTCCTGCATTCCTCGCTTGTCTACTCCTGCTCAATTGGCTGGTACCGTAGCGTCGTCTTGTTCGTGGCTTCCAAAGCCGTGTTCTTGCCACCCCGCTGTCTTCCTTTTTCCGTGCACCGCAGCAGCGCCTCCGTAGCAGTGGTGGAAAAAAGCAAGCAAAGAAGGCCACCATCACTGCTACCTAGTGAGGTTTTTAGGTTTTCATCTAAAGCCGACTAAGCTCCGTCAGCCATGCTGTCGAACATGTTGGCAAGGCAGTCACCTAGTCGTTCCCGTAACGTAGGTCCGTTTGCGTTCAAAGGCGACTAGCGTCGTTCGAAGCAACTTACCCAGCTTTTACCTTATTTTTTCTCTAGAAAAAGGAATGAACGCTTTGCTGGCGCATCAATTGCTTGACTCAAAGAAAAGTGAAGTTTCGAAACAGGCGGAAGGCGGAGACCGGAGAAACTTTTCGTGACTTTGTACGACACGAAGAGTTGGTTGGCTTTACGAGATACAGATCACGTTTATGAGCGTCGACTACTAGAAGCGGCCTAGCCGCTATACAAGCCATCGTGGAAACCAACAGACGATAGGAGCAGTAGAGAGAGAGAGATCTTTTGAGTAAGTTTATGCACTGATGACCTTGCCCTGGTTGCCGTTGGCCTAAGCAGTCAGTGGCTGAGGAAGTGTCTCTCGATCCGCTGGTAGCTTCCAGCATGCCAGTCTTTCTGTGGGTTCATAACTGATCCGCCCCCGATTCTTTCTTCTGCCCTTAGCTCCACCGCTATTCCTTTCGAGGCATTCGACATTAGAAATAAGTATGAGAAAGAACGCGCGACAGAGCATAGGAAATGGGGCTGAAGGAAGTATGGGAGAAAGTGAGGGACGATAGAAGCCAACGAAGAGAAAGCCAAACAAAGGGGCTGAAGAGGATGGAGGGGCAAAGAAATCCGTTCGAGAAAGATGATAGTGAGTCTCGCTTCGCTCTCTCATTCAGTGGCATTTGCTCTGTGTGGTACTACTCAGTCTAGCAGCAAAACCAGGCAGCGACGATAACCAGGCGAACGTTGCCACTTCAAGCAAAAACAATGAACGGCAAATTCGGCCAAAGAGCCAATTCAAAGACAACTGTCTCTGCTCTCTAAGAAGGCTCCAATGAAGGAACATTAAGAGGGCTGCTTTCCTCCCCAGCTTCGTCAGCGTTAAGTAGCTAAGTTCTTTGTTTTAGCCGAACAGCGGAATAGGTAGCTGGATGCTGGATCCTATATGACGGCTACACATTGACACAATTACGCTTACACATTACACATACGAGTGGATAAACGGAGTCTAAAGTGAAGCAATTCTCGTCAGTGTTTTCTTCCCTTTTTCATCGAGAGAAGGCAAGCCAAGAGGCAAACCAAAAGCTTCATAGATTATTTACAATCTTTCTTTGGCGCGTTTGCGTGCCGACACCGCCTGTCTGCTTATTGCCTGGCCGAGTTCGTGTCCCGTATTTTTTCGAGGGCTTCATACGTTTGCCCGCTTTTCCTCTTATCCATCCACTTCTTGAATGGAGCTGGACGCGACGGGATGGATGCTCGCTCTCTCGCTTGGTCGTTTGGTGGTTCCAAACTGCACTGTGCAATCAAGCAGTGCCTGCTTCGCCTCCAGTCAAGGCCCAATCGCCTTCGCTATTCTTCTATCTTGAGCTCTTGGCATGCCTGCCGTAGGGGCCTTGCCCTTGCGTCTGCATTGCACGCCCCGATATCCGCCGATGCCCAGCTCTGCACTGCCGCAAGGGCGTCAAAGTGAGAAGAATAAGGCAACCAAAGCCTGTTGGACTTTGAGGCTGTCGTGAAATGTATGAAATGGGTCCTAAGTTGACGATTCAATTTTCCGTCGGCATTGGATTCTTTGCCGCCAGCTCGATTCAGTCGGAAGAATCGCGTAGGGAGGCAATCTGGATAGAGAGTCGCTCTACGACAGCTTAAAGCAAGCATACACCCAAGGCACACTTTCGAGTTCATCCAGCTAGCCAATGTATCTAGAAGGATCAGAAGACGACGGTGGAAATGAATATGCCGATGTCATAAAAACGTTAAAACGGCTTGCTCTAGCTTTTACTGTGATGAAGACAGGTGACTCGTGAACCTCGTCCTTGCAGAAACGAGAGCAGCAACTGTAGCAACTACCGCATCTTTTGCTGCTGATTGTGCTTCTGTTGCCATGGCCTCGCTTACCGCTTACCGTCGTTCTGCATCGCGTATGACTAGAAAGTTACGTCCATTCGCCCTAGCGGTTCGATGCTATGAAGTGCGACAAAAAATCGACCCCACGGCGAAATTCGATAGGCCTCGTCGGCACGATGCTTGTGTGCGAGTGGAAAAGCCAAGACATTTCGAATGGTTGCGGCTAGTTGTACCTTTCTCGAAAACGGAGCTTTGTGGTAGGAGTAAGAGCCAGCTTGTGAACTGCCACTGAGTTGACTGGCGGAGAATCCTGACAGGAATTGCTGCATCAAACCGAGTGGTAGAGAAAAGTATCAGCAAGCTAGCAAACAAAATCGTGCTGGCGTCCTAGGCCACTCTTGCAGCCTGAAGCTTGTTGAAACCGCTCACGCGAGGCAAAAAGCAAAAAAAACCTACCGCATCTGCAATGATGGCAAGGATAGCGACGACAACGGCCAACTCCACTCAACTTGCGTGAAAAACAGATTTCGTTCTATCTTGTATGCATCACCAGCTCGTGGCGGAGCGGCGGCCAGATGCAGTACACCCTGGGCAACTCTATCGAGTTTTGGTTAGCGTAGTACCGGGAACGTCACGGGGCGATGATGGCCTGCCAGTACAAAGCATAGTCCCAAGAAGGTTTGTAGGGTCTCACTCAGTTATCGTCTATTCTATTTCGGTCCAATCATCCTTCGCCGCTTTACCACTCCTCACCTAGCGTTCGATGCTGTTTACAAACTTTCCCAATCGCCTTCTCTGTCAAATGACGCTAAAGATAGAAAAGCTGGAAGACTGAGCTGGTCTGGCAAAGCGAAGTGCGAAACGACAGTGTAAACAAGTTAAGAAACTTTAAAATAGTTAACTGCATTTACATCCGTGGATGCTAATAGGATGAAATTGTCTTGCCAATGTATATGACTAGTTAATAGTGACACCGACTGAGGTGACGGACGCAAAGAGTTGCCCATAGGTTTCCTTATTCAGTTCTACAGTCACTAATTTCATCACTGGCAGGATGATGAAAATAGCAAGGAGTCTTTCGTGCAGTTTTTTTTTCGGGACCTGAACGAAGGTTGCGACACACGTACACCTGTCACGAACAAACCAGGGCGAACTGGTTGACGAGCAGGTTGTCACTGACTGTGGTCGCCACCTAGAATAATGTCTCCTTCCAAGCTGGCTTTCTTGCAACCTGCTGGAAGCAACAAGCTAGTGGTAAATTATATTAAATTATTGAATCTTTCTTTCTCTTTTGCTCGGTATCTTTTCACCGCCGAAGTTGTCGACCAGGCAATAATCCACCTAGCTGCTCACCCGCTACGAACTACTTCATAGGTCTCCCTGAATTGCCAGTTCGCCCAACTGAACAGCGGTTAAAGCGTTCCATGCAAATCACCTTCGTATCGGTTTCAGTATAGACTAACTCTGTAAGCTTCATCTAAAGCAGCGGAGCGTAGGCCCTCGGGGTCAGCCGTGGTAGAATGCTTTCTTCGGAATCGCTTTTGTTCAACAGTCTCAGCAGGATGGAGCCCTTTGAAAGCCGTGATGTAGGAGCTCCAATGCTCACAGACTGCTAAAGTACGTGATAGCGTTAGATATGTCCATAAAATGACAGCATTGACTTATGTGTGTTGACTAACATGGTATAAAGGGTTGTGTGACTAGGGATCGTTGTACGAGAAACGGGGCACGAAGTCGCTGCTTGAAAGGCGCCCGTGTTTATTGTAAGTTAACGCCACCGATACTAGAACTGCCTACAGCTTCCAGACCTTGACTTAGTAAGAAGAGTATATAACCCCGCTTGCTATTCGACGCTTTCGTACGCATGGTTATTCTATGTATCCAGGTAACCTCATGCATTCTCGGCCAAGCACAAGATCGTCTTGCTGCCCAATGATTTTGGGTAGCGTGCACGCAAAGTCTACAACGTATGCGAGCTTCCGAGCGCTCGTCCTTTAAGCCCCAGCTCGGCAAGACGTCTATTTGCTTCTTAAAGAAAAACGGCCACTTTTTAAATAAGCAAGAACTTAAGAATAATTCGTATCGTGACTGCCAGCGCTAGGTGCTGCACCAACTGGTTTATCGTTGGTTGTATTACCACAGAAGTGAGCGCAAGAGTGACATAGCGAACGTAAAAAGAGAAAGAAACGCGAAAACAGAGCGAGAGAGCGAACACATACATACGACGAAACCATATAACTATATGCATTATTATAATGACTTTGTATAATAAGAAGCTTATGCTAATGCCAATGGGCATAGACCACAATGGTTTTACTCTGGTCTCTGGTCCGCCCTGTTTAGCCTCTGCGGCCCAGGACTCGAGCCCCGCCACTGCCGCTCCTGTTTTCGAAGCGATAAAAAAAAAGAGAGAGTGCAGTCGTCCATATCCATGCGATCTCTAGCACACGTTCTCCGTTCCACTTCTACTGTTACGGACCAAAAGTTAGTCTCCCGTCGGCGATAACGTTAGCATGCCCGACATCGGTGATGTAGCGCCTGCGTTCGCTGTCTTTTCTGCTCTCGTTGAAGTCTCCTCGACGTTATTTTCGAGGGGAGGATGCTAGCGTAGCGTATATGGCTGAAAGGGAAAAAGATCACTAATGCACAGCTATTTTCTTCGTCCGAAATGCATACAACGGCGGACTACACTCAATTCAGCCGAGCATTCGAAAGGATGGGTTAGTTAAAGTTCGTCAAAGTTAAACTTTGAGATTCAATCGATCAAATCAAAATTGGGAAGAATTTCCGGCTTAAATATTATTGATGTAGTTAGTACCAATCTTAATAAGCATGACATAGTTTTGGTAAATATAGTGTATCATAGCAAATTTCATTATGGCCCACAAACATATTTATCATTCAGTGACATAGGATGCAATCGATTAACTGATGATCCACCTGTAACCCCAGCGTAGGTTCTTGGCTACCCCGCTTCGCAGGACTACGAGCTCGCTATGCTTACCTGCAATCATAAACGAGGCAACCCAGTTTGCTAACAGGGTGTGTGAAGCTAATATGACCGCCATTACACAAATGTGTGTTTCGCAGAGAATTTTCGTTGAAAGTCACGAGTCTATAGTCGGAACCGTATCGGTTATGATCTTCCCAAGAAGCACATCATATTATATTTCAGGACATATTATAGTATAGCAGGGATATATTTAACTGCAACGCATGTCGTAATGAAAAGATGAATATTAGAATAAACAAAACACCAGTAAAACAGGCAATTTCGAAATGCGCAAAATTCAAAGAAAGCCCTTTAACCTAAGTAAGCTGAATCTCTGCGAGCTAAAAGAAATGATTGAAAAGAGGACAACAGCAAGGGACGTTTAGTCGTCACTGATAATGTTGGCTGTAGTGTTCCTCACGTATGCTATCTGTGCAATCTGCCTTTTGTCGACGGCCATATACGCTGTTGTCTTCTTAGCTTCATTCTCTTCCCAACCAAGCACCTATGGCATCCACACCCTTATATTGCCCGTACATATCTTGGTCAGTCAGCGAGACGATTACGGCAATCGCTTTTTGCTTCCTGCTGCCAAAACTATTGCGAATCGCGTTGTTGTCGCTGTCTGTCGCAACTGCGAACGTAGCAAACCAGCACCAATCCAAGCAAAGAGCAGGTGAGCGCTCACAAAGACCTCAAGCGAACAAGAATCGCAGAGCTAATAGCGATCCCGTTAAGTGTCAGTGGAGCTCTTCGCAGCAACATACCGCCGTGTACAACTGGCATAACGCCGCGTCGTTGTTGGCCTATCAAGTGCTACTTAGACACCCACAGAGGAACTGCGGCTAAAGGAGCAGCGGTGAAAAGCTTCTCTTCAGCCTTGGCAGCAGCTGAGTAACGGCGGAAGCCAATGACGATGCCACTCGGTCCCGCAGATGTCCCAACGTCATCGTCTGCTGTCCGCCGGTATGCGTTGCCGAAATGCGTCGGGCCTCGTTGTAGCCGTAATGCGGATGCGGAAATGGCCCGCCAAGATAAAGCAGTGAGCCACAGAGAATACAACCAACTACAGTTGCGAATGCCCGTCGCTGTGAACACGGGCACTACGGCGTCTAAAAATATCTGCGCTGGCCCAGGCACACAAACGTAGAAAGAAAGAGGTACAAAGAGAGCGAGAGAGAGATATACGGCTCGCGTACAGAATAGCTGCTATGACAGTATTACTACTCGAGTCCTACGAAGTCCTGCAGCCGCTAGAACCAATGCTAGTGCTATTAATACAGCCGACATTAGAGGTACAGCAAAGGAGATACAACAACCGTTTTTCATCTCTATCCTGGCTGGTATTTTGATTGCTGGTGGGGTGACCTGTGGTGTTTTCAAGTGCTGATCGGATCCACCGAGCTACTGTTTTACGCTAGCTGGCTTGGTACGGCAATAAGAAACGAAGCTGCTCATGAAAGGGGACTACAAGTTGAAGCGGTATCACCAGAGACGATATTGCTCGTAGATAATAAATATGCGAAGACCATCTATACATGGATGGATGGAAGCCTGAGAACAAGCTAGGTATTTGATGACTTCTTACATGTGCATGCACGCTCGTCACTTCAGCTTTGTTCCTCGTTTTTGTGCTCCAGATGATTCCACTTCTATGGTTGTGACGTTGCTGCTTGTGCTTAGTGACATGACAACATGACCATCTTGCGTAATAACTACAAAATCGAGCGGGACGACTCTGTGTGTGCTTTTTGCAGATTGTCCATTGAAACGCTAGCACTCATTAAGATAGCGCTCGGTCAGGCGCCCGACCGACTTACGGCACTGTCTGGACTGGGCCAGCGAACGGAAGGTGCAAGGTAGCAGGGTGTCATCAGCGCGCAAGGGCCCCATCTGCTCGTCCGGTGACTTACGACTGCGAGTACTGGCGGACTTTAATGAGTCTCACTTTACGACATTTTTAATTGGCTTATAGCGTGAGGGCTCATTTTAGCTAGAGGCTGTGACCGCAGTGGCGGCAGCAGAAGTAGAGAACCACAACGAACCGACCAGCAGGCAGATGGACGACTCTGCCCTTAGGTCTTGCTGATGTCAACGTTCACCAGATGAAAGGGGGAGCTACTCCAAGTATTACCATTGGCCCATTCACATGGTAACCCTTGTGTTGATGCTGGTTGAAGTGTTAATGCTGCCAGGACTGTTGGCTTACTGGTTGGTCAGCCTGGCTGAAACCAGCGAAGTCGGCTGCCGATGCAAGGAACAGAGTTCAACGAAGTCATAATTAATAGCTATAGAAGTCGCTACCCCAGCAGCGCCATCAGCATATGCAGCACCAGCACGCACAGTCATCCCTGGGCTTGTCCTGATCCGACCCGTTGCTTCTTCACTAGGCTTCCTTTGTTGGTCTGTGCCCAGTGGTACAATTCTCTTCTCTTTTTTCGCCCTTTTCTTCCTTCTCATGCTTGCCAGCTTCTGCCGCTAGCAAAGGGCACACTGCCACAATAAACGAACAGAAAAGACAGGGGTGGCCCGATTCAGTCTGTCCACCGAACAGTCAATTAAACAACGACCGCCCTCGCTAGCATTTTATCAAGCCGCGCTGGCTGCTATGGGCTTAACGTTGGAAGCGAATATTTTGTGCAGAGTATAGTGGGAATAGATGGATCGCGTAGTAGATAGTTTGACCTTGTGGGGACTACGTGATTGTGTCATCTCAGGCGTCAGCGATAATCAAGAGTCGGGAGTGCTGAGTGAACGCTGGGATCCTGGGACTGGGATAAACAATTAGAAAGTCGTCTGCTAATAACACCCCGTTTTTATCGATCGAAAGACAAAAATAGTTGGTTTAAGTAATTAGCAACATAAATAGGTTAAATATGGGGTGTTGACTTGATTTTGGTTCAATTCATTAAGAAAAAAGGAATATCAAAGATCTCAGTAAAAGCAAAATGCATGCACTTAAATGCATACGTGCAAGCAGGACTATCTCTATAATCCGCTTCATATGGTTCTTTACGACAGATAATGTTTCAATACATATTTATTATAAATCTTCTTTAAAAAACATCTTTTTAAGATGTATATCATGAGTGCTACACTTGAGGCAGCCTGGCTGACAAAGTCCCTATCATCATCAAGGCCGCCGTGTCGTTTGTTTATCTATGCCAATGCTAGTTCTACCACACTCACTCGCCTCTTGCTTTCGCCAGCGGAAGCAACGCTTCACCGTGGTCATCCGAATGAGACGGCTACCACGAAAACCTTAACGAGATCGATTTGTCGCTCGCGTGTCCCCACCGATTCCTCCAGGTATGTGAGAGCTGTTTGTCTGCCTGTACTTTTATGGACCCCTTACTCACTCCTGGAGTCCAGCCCGATCTGCTGCCTTACGAAGCTACCAAGCAACGGGAATGCGAGTGAACTACGCGAAGATCACTGACAATATTCAGTCGGCCGAGCGTCCTGGTGTTCGGCTGGCGGACGAAGTCCTTGCAATGAGAGCTTTACTCTCCGAACGAGAAGCCCCGGGGTTTCGTTAACATCTCCTCTTGTCGACGGAGAATGTCGGAGGTGAGCAGGACGGACGCGAATAGGACACACACACTCATTCCCTCCCCTCCCTGTTCCTCTCCTGTATATTATTACGTGTTAGTGAGGGTGGATAGCCGCTATGTGTGTAACAGCGAGTGCATCCGCAGCCGCAATGACCCCGCCAGCCGCCAGTATGTTGAAAACCAGCCGACGCCTCCTCGAGCAACGTATCGCTAGATTCACCCTATTTCTGTCCCGCCACTGCCAGCGGAGACGACGAGTTGAGGAAAGATGAAGGGTCCTGGCCGGCAGACCAACTAAACACCCACTCACTACATAGTCTTTGCCTGATGCGCTAGCAGGGAACCTAATTTAACGATAGAAGACAAACGGGATAGGACGGAAGAGCCAAGAAAAGGAAAGACGAAGCCGCGCCACTGGATGGAGGGTTCCTTTTGGCAGCGATGGAGGCTGTAATAAGTGCTGCAGCGGCGAGGCGGCAGCGACAGTGCGAACGGCCGCGTTGGCAGGAAAAGCACCAACGCCCGCTGCACTCCACCAGTAGTAGCTGCAGTCGTTGGGGTAAAAGGCAAATTATGGAAGATTGCTTGCTACTGCTGAACGAGACTACTGCTCGCGGTCCTACCCGTACTGTCGGTCGTGTAGCTTCTGTCGCTTCTACGGCTGGCGTCGCAACTGTCGCTGCCGTTGAGTCATGGGGTCGGCCGAAGAAACTATACAGGCCAAGGGTACGCTAGCGGAGAGAAAATGTGACAGAATAGAGAAATGGCGGACTGGCGAAACGATAAAGTAACAAAGTACAGTGAATACGAGCAAGAAAACCAAAAAAAGGAAACTAAGAAAGAAGATACAATAGGGAAGCTTCTGAACGAGTGGTGTAGTGACGTACAATATAGATCCCGTTTTTGGTTGGGGTCTTAGGAGGAGGTATTTGCGTTACAGCTCTGCATCGGACTGGGTTGAGTTGATTTGAATTTGAATCGGGAATAATTCTGGATTACTTCACACAAAAGCGAGAGTCGATGTTAGCTGAGCCTTTTAGCGGAGATAAGTCGTTCGAGTTGTTGGTTGAGTCGTTCTACGTTCAGACGCAACGTAGCAGAAACAAGCGCAGCGGTTTAAGTGGGAAAGCGTCGTCTGCGTGATGACGCAGGGGATGCGCACAAGGGCTGACTAGTAATTACAACAACGACGACAAGGGCAATCGCCCCTTGCTTTTTTCAAGACGACGGCCACTGTTGCTACCGTTTCTGCTGTTTTTAAATTTCAGAAGGAGTAAATCTGTTATAAAGTAGAGAAAGAAGAGGACGAAAAAAATGAAGGAAGAAAGTCGGACGTGTGTAGCAAGATGTTTCTATCCTATGCATGAACGTGTATGTCAGTGTGTCGCTGTGTCAGCGTTTTGAATGCATTGAAGACAGTTCGTGCTAGCCTTGACAGCAGTAGTCAACTGAGCATAAAGACAGTGACGTAAATGTCTAGACAACGACTTGTCATGACACTTTTTTATCCCTCTCTTTTCCTCTCGCGCTTTCACTCTATTCCGCCACTTTCGAGAGCCATTTGTTAGTAACGTGCTTCTTGCAAAGTCTTGCCTCGCCTTGCCCCACCGTCACCGTCGCCGTCGTTGTCGTTCGGAACAAAAGCAAAAAGATACGAAAGCAGGTCTGCAGGCACAGCAGACATCCTTAGTGAAAACAGACTTTCGCGAATACTCACGTCGTCATTTCACGCACTCCTCAAATATAATAGAAACTCTCGCACGCACCCATGTTCTCTATATACTTCGTGTAACATCACCGAGTCGCTACTTGGTCCCTGCGTGTACGAATGCGTGGCCTTTCTGTAAAGCGTGCTAGTCATTCTGGAGCAAATCAGGGAAAAATCGCTCGCAGCAGCAGCCTCTTATAAAAATTATGCTCCGCCCCTCCTAAACACGTCAGTATTAAACAAGCGCTACAAGAGCACCACACCGCTTATAGCTATGCCTTAGCGACGCGTTGACACGCGCTTGTAATCGGCTAACGCTGTCGCATTACCCAACCCTGCTTCCTGTATACATATACGCACGTCAGGGTAACACATCAAAACCCTTATAGCTTTTTTTTTCTTTTCTAACCAACTATGGCGCTAACTGCTGAAGCTGGAAGTAATTGCTAAAATTGCCCTTCAGTCCGTTGCTTTACGTTGACAGCCAATGTCTCATGATATTTCATGCAACTCGAAAGGTATAAGCTGCTTAGGAACAGTGGGAACTATGAAAATATGTGAGATCATTAAAAGACCAACCGTTGCCTTGCCGATATCTTTTTTGTCGCCTACTTGAAACTGAATAAAATTTAAGCCTTGTCTTTTTTGCGCGAAGCTAGCAAGCAACCTTCGCTTTACGGTAGTTGTTGTTTGGTATCGGCTAAATTTGTTAGCGTATTCAAGAACAAGCTTGCCGCCATTCCGAGTATCGTACTTAGGTGGTTATAATCACCAGAGAGCTCATGAAAGCAGGATGAACGTGTGTGAGAACAAATTTTCTCGCGCAGGACATAGAAGCTTCACTCTGGTTTGTCGTTGTGCTGGCCACAGAAGGATCATGGAGCTGCAAGCGCGCTGCTGCTTCCTGCGACTGTCGTTGGTAACGCACTGAGAATGAAGCCAAGAAGCAATGGAAGCCCAGAAGAAAGAGAGAGACAAGGGCCTGTTCTCTACGAGGCCACCAAAACAAGACGGCATTTGCAGTTGGATTTACTGCTTCTGTTGCCGCTGATACTGCTGCCTCGCTTTTTTTTTCGTTCGCAGGCAGTTGACCGACGGGCTAATATTGCAGCTCCTGTAAGGGAACTCCACCCGGACCTAAATGACCCAATCGAAGCTAGCAGCAAGGCTAGGACGATACGACAGGCAACCGTAACCGCCGGCGGGGTTGGAGGTTGGGAGGGGGAGGGAGCTGTATCGTTTCAACTCGGGATCTTGGCGCTCATCCAGATGGAGGCGAATTGGCGAGCAGACGAGAAAACGGACGAACTCTTTACTGCGAAAAAACTACTGACTGTAGTAGCCACGTCGCTGCTACACGTTCAGTTCTTTCCTTTATCCCTCTGTTCAAGCTACGTGCGCTAGTTAACATGCACCTTCAACTTTTTGCGCCAGCCTAACTGAAGGCTCAGTCACCGTCTGTACGGGACATCACCCACGTGAATGCGTTGGGGCAAATGATAGTCTCTTGGTCAGTTCAGGGTTTCCAACATCGACGGTAGTATTTAAGCTGTGGTGATCACTGAAAAGAAATAGTCATCTCACTAAAATAACATGGCTATCATATATTATTGTCATTTTTATGGTTTTGATGTAATTCCGAGATTATCAAGTAGTAGGAGGCTGTCTTAGAGATGTCAGAAAATTCCTCTCACGATACAGGTCGAGAAGCACTCCAGGTTCAATCCAGAGGTAGGTCGATAGTTTATAACAGCAATCGAGGAATAGCATGTCTTATGCTACCCGCTTAAAGCTATAGAACGTTTTGTGTGGGGACTTTACCTGAATAACATATCTGTTTGTGCCAAAACGATCATTCATTTAGTATTAGTGCCTTAGTTTTCATTGTGCAAAGTAAACAAGTAACTTGATGATTTATAGAATTAGGGATTATTATATATAACTGCTATTAACGTAATGCTTAGCTGATACAGCCCAAAATTGTCAGTAATAATGCTTCCCTGGGGCATTACCGTTAGGAAGAGAACGCAAAAGTATAATCATACGCTAACAAGTATAAGTGATATATATTAGTAATCCGTATAAGGATATACGTCGGTTTAAGCATTTGTGTACTGAACCCAATTTGTCGCTACGCAATTTTTACTAATTTCTATCTCCGCTTTCCCAGGCGCGGTCCGTTAGAGCAGTATGAACACATAAGCTGTTACCAAGTGATCAATACAGTTCGAAGCTTATGCTTGCCGCAGCATTACATCACATGATAGTAGTTGTGCCGTCATCCGCGCTCTGCGATGTTGACATACGCCTTTGTATGTTCGGATACCGGTATTGGTTCGTTGGAATTGGCCGTATGCCTGTATACTAAGGTAACCTTTTGTTGAGTTGATGGAGTCGAGCAGTCAAATGCTCACTGGTGTGACTTTAGTACGAAAAAGACGGGTTATTCGACAGGGGTCGCGTTTTGCCGTTGGAGCTCGAGTGCGGTCATAAGTGCGCAAAAGTCGCGGCTGCTGCGGCCGTTACCACTGCACTGATGGGCAATCTGGGCAAGCTGCAATTCCACTGAATGCCGCTGTTTGCGCTGAGCCTCTTTGGAGGTGGCGGGCGCGTGAAGGGGGTGTACATTGGCGGGAAAGCCCCAACCGATTCTCGTTGCTAGGTCAGCAGAGCCGGCGAACGGCGGCGAGACAGCAGGAATCTCATAGAAATTCGGTCATAACGTAGCGGGTTGCATTCTCTCTCTCTCTCTCTCTCTCTCTCTCTCTGCCCCTCTCTTTCTGGGGTGTTATAAAAGTTTCGTACAGGTTTGTATGGTCGGTACCGCTTGCCAACCGTCCAGGGTGAACCCGTACGAGACAGGATTGTGCAGGGAAAGGGCAGAAAGTAATGCGTGGACCGAGTACGAAAGAACGCCTGGCCGCCAGGCGCAGTACGCATAAGCCATTGTCATGTACCACTACTGCCAACGCAACTTGACTGGATGGATGGAGGTAACCAACAAACGCTATCAGTGCGGTGTACGCTGCGGCTGTGGGTGGGGAAGATGTTATGAAGGCAAGCTTAGAGTTATTCATCCTCAATGAACACCCTTTGTCCTGAATCAACAATGGCTGTGCCTAGCAATACTCTAGTATAAACCCTTCGGCCCGTGCTCTTCTACCCCGTTTTTTCTCATGGCCAGCCAAAAGCTCGAGCGAGTTCTTGGCGAAATGGGGTGACGGAAAAAGAGAGCTCGGCGCCATGTAGCCGGCACCGTAGGGTGGAGTTAGTCCTTGAGGTTCTACTGTCAGAACTGAGTTGAGCGGCCTTTAGTCTTCAAGACAAGCTTTTAAGACAACAACAGTTAAGTTAGTGGCAAATGTTTCGAGGAGCTGGCAAGCCCACTCAGAAAATAGACCAGTTGAGAAAAAAGCAGAAGAGACGAAAAAAGAAAGCGAAAAGGAATCCGGGAAAAACTGATCTGCGAAAGGAAAGCACATGTGGCGAACAAGTGCAGCCAACGAGTATTAAAAATTGATTTCTGATATTTAGCCTTTTTTCAAACGCATTTTTTTCTGTTTTGACAGATTTCCTTAGGCCGTACTTAGCTTTTGCGGCACTTCTACCCTTTTTGTGTTCATACAGCCACCTCTTTGGCATGGTTGTGTGCAACGAAATTGTCGCTAAGGGGATTTTTGATGATTTCGTTCGCGCCGATTACTCTCTCTACGCGATATATAGCGACCTCGCGCCCTAAAAGTTCTTTATGTCCAGCTTCTTCACGTTGGTCCAACTACTACTCGCAGCTAAATCGGCTCGTTCGGCCTGTTTCAATCACTTTAAAAAATAACTGTATTGCCGCAACTATTGTCTTCGGGTACACATCTAAATTGTTGGGGACTGTAACTGCACCACCATTGCAAGCCTCATTCGAGTTACCTTCTACTGAAACGAAAGTGTTCATTGTTCAAAATGCGACAGAGTTTTCTAAGAAACTACAACTAATATTATCCGACTAATGTAGTGTATCGTCGATTCGTCGACCCGATTTTGTCCTACAGAAGCAAAGGCTAGCAGTTAGGCACGGAATGCCTGTTTCCATTTTTACAGGAAAAATAAGTTGTAACATCTTGGTTGTCGTTCTCCCAATCCGATACAGGCGAACTGTAGAAATGAACCGGTAGAGACAGACAAGATAGAAGGTACGCAACGTTTTCGTCAATACAGAGGTGCGCCCGTGACGATGTGGCAACTAACCTTGTCGCGTGCTCTCTCCCACGAACTCATTCGCCCTGACCGAGTTTGACCCAAGACCCGATACTCAGCTTTCATTCTTTATGCTGCCAAGCACAAAACTCCCAGTTAGATTTGCCCATCCCATTTGCCCTTACCCATCCAGGCGTTTTCTGCACTCTTCATTTGCGAGAGGTTGCTGCTGTTACTGCATCCTATTTGGACCTCCATGATAGTTTCAGTCAGGACGGCGTCGTCATCGTTTTCGTCGCCGTTGCTACCGCTGACCTCCAACCACGGCTTCGAGCTTTAACACTCGAGGCACAATTTTCCGCGCCAGCCTGTGTCTCTATGGTTGCCGGTGCACTGTTAAATGGCTGTACGTTGCAGCAGATGTATGGAAAATAGAAATAGCAAAGGGTTGTGGTTTAAGCATGATTGAGCACGGAGCCTCGCGGAACCCTCATGGGTGGGCAAACTCGCAGTGCTGCACATTCTGGGACAAGATCCTGAATGGATAGTGGCGGCTATTTTTAAGAGAAAAGAGAGAGTGAGGACAAAATACTATATGGTCGCCTTCTCGACTGCAGTGACTCATTTTTTCGGCAAAGCGTCAGCCGGCTAAAGCAACGGTTTGTCTTGAAATCCGGGTACCTCCATAACCACATCTCTCACCACCAACCGACCGAACCTCGTCGGGGACCTCCAAGCCTTTTCTTTGGCATTGAATTGAATGTGTGTAAGACTGACGGATGCCCAGCGGGGGCTTTTTCTTCTCTCAAAACACCTAATGCCCTTTGTGAGCCTTCCGTGTGTATACCTTATAATTTTTAGGTTATCTCTTGTGTGTCTCCGTAACTTGCAGTTCAATCATGTGGGGTGGGAGCCTTTTTTAGATTTAGTAGCGTACATATCGCTTGGTGCTCTCATTACCAAACGACTCCGACAATCGGACTGTTTGAATCAGCGTGATTCGTGTCCAGCCCTTAGATACCGTTTTCACTACCCGGTATACTTCTTCCAGTTTCTCATATAAGATACAAGATATATACACTACGATTTCACCGACAGTTAACAACCGACTGTTCCCACTCGTTAGCTCACCCTTCGCAGTTTGCAACCATAGTCTACAGCAGATGCCCCAAGGGTCACTTGGGAAGTTGGAGAATCAGAAATGTCGGTTCGTCAGTCAGGTGGCTGCTAAGCAGTGATTGTATGCCTGTTAATAGGGGTGGATATGAATAGCTCCCACGACCCAACCCATCTCGACTGAACTTTTGGGGGTCGCTACTACTGCCACCGACACCCTCGCGGTGTCGCTTGACACAGCTAGCCACGTCCACATTCACAGCACTGGCAATAAGTACATTATAGGAATAGAAGTATATCTCCAATGGTGGTAGGGCGTTTAAGTGACGAGCTGGACGACTAAGATGGTACCAGTGCCTCCGTTCGCCGGCTGCCTCTGCCGGTGTGGACAGTAAGGGGACGTTGAAACATCTAGGTGCCGGTTTTGCTCAGCGCGCGAATTGATCTCAATGTAGTCGTCTGCTGCCGCGAATTCCACAGGAATAATCGAGGCGGCTGATCGCTAGGAGAAGACCTAATCTAAAAATACGACAGGGTGTCACTCTTTGATTCAAGCTAGAGAATATGCATCTGGGTCTGCTTCCCGACTCTATCTCACGACGTTTTGCTACGCCGCGATATGTCTGGCGTTCAGGCGTTTGCATATAAAAGGCCTATTACTGTGCGTAGATCTGCACAGGCTATATATGCATATGTAGAGAGTGTATACGGCTGCATGAGGATGTATAGGTGGAAAAGTGTAAGCACTACACACGAGAGTTGAAAAGTGCCCTCTTGATACTTGCAAGATTCAATGAAACTTTCCAGTTCTTCAAGTTGTCTTCAGCCTGGGTGGAACCTTCTTGGCCTGCTGCTTCTGTTACATCTGTTGTAGCTGCTGCTTTGCGTTTGTCACCTTCCACCTAACTTAGGATGATGGTCGCAGTTGGGATGCAGTTGGTTTTTGCACTTTCACATGAGGCTTCTAAGAAACTTTCGCTATCTCGCCGCAACCCATTAGACCAGTCAGACCTATCGAACCTGCTAGAAAGCCGTAGCGATGCTGGTTGCGAGGAAACAGGAAAGATATGCAGCTCTAATCAGTTCCAAATACGCAAACACCAACGCACTAGTGGATTATCGAAACTGGTTCTTAGTTCTTTAACTCCACGACTTCAATACAACTATGATCATCACAAGAGTGGGGCAAACTCGGGTTTCTCTAGGTGCACAGATAAGGTCGAGAACACCAACGCTGCAGTTGCCACCATCACCCTCTCCACTGCTAATATTAGATTCTATGCATAGGAAATTTTTCTAAGTAGAACAACCCTTATTGAGCCTTACTGCAACACTTATTTTCATTTTCTGTGCGGACCCGTCTACTGGGATATATAAGCTAGCCTTAGTATTAAAGCCACACTTATAGACCAAAACACCACGAGCTTAAGCAGAGTATCACACGTATTACCTATCTATACTGTTGTTGCTTAAGGTCAGCAATTTCACGTTGCCTTTATTTGCGCAACAAGTTTCTCTCAAGCCCTCATTTCTTATTTGGTGTAAATGTTTTGATTTTGTTTGTTTGTCATATCACTCTGTCTCAATGTGTGCGTATATTGTCTTTCCGTTATAACTTGTTGTACTTTCATACAGGCCACAGATTAGGTCGCCTGGCTTAATCGGGGCTTAGTTCCTTTCTAGCCTTTCTTCATATTTATTTTTCTTCCGCTCTGGCTTACTTGTTCGTTCGTTGGCTGGCTGGCATGGCTTATTCGTCGCCCAGCCTGTCTCAACTTTCCCGTCACTGTGTCACAGCAGCGACGTCGGTCGAGACGATTTCCTCCTCGAACCACCTCCCAGCATTGGACTGCCCTCTCGCCGGTTCGCGCCTCAATTCCAGCGCTTTGTCGTCGGTCTCCGACCCTGTGTTCCCCGCTCTTTTCAGCTTCCTCTACCGTAGTCGTTTTTCACCACGGTTGTCATCGCCCTCCGCCTGAAAGATGTCGTCAGAGCCAATGGAGCAGATATGTTCGCGGTGACGGCGGCGGCGCAGTAGTAGCGGTAACGCTCATCAAAATCACTCATGACAATAATCGCGTCAGGGGGTATCATCTGTTCGGAAGATTTCTACTGGCACACAACACGAGCCAGCCATCATGGCAGAGGGACAATGTCTTGCCTTTTGGAGGGCAGTGTTACGTCGACATCGCGCCATCTTGCTATTCGCCTATCTCCATACCGAATGCAGCTGTAATGACAACGGCTTTACAAACAGCAGTCGTAACAGTCGGTACTCACCGCACTACAGATGCCCCGAACACCCGGCCTCGAGCTCTTCCCGTGCACCAGCGACGGATAGAGGCAGCACTGGGGAAATGGCGACCAGAGCTGAACAAAACTGATCATAGCGCTAGCGGTGGAGGTTTTGTTGGCGGCGGTACTGTTATTGAAGGGTTAAAAGAAACGGTTTGTATTCCCTGCCCTCTACCCGTTTCATCCCCGCAGCTCATTCCCTCAGTCCTTCAACATCTCGCAAGGATCTATCAAATAATCAATCGAGTTCGCCGTGGGTTGCTCCCGGTACCACCTCTATGGTAACTTCCATTGCTGTTGTCGTAGTAGCTGTTCTTGTCGCAGCAGCCACTTCGCTTCGGACACTAGCTATTCCAGCTAGTGATGGGAGCTGCCGACGCGTTTAAAGCTACGACCGTCACGCTATGTAGCTGCCAAACAGTGTCGTTCTACGCTGTTGTCTACTGTCGTTCCTAGCATAGTCCTCCACCGTATCCTTTGTTATTGTACGTTGCCTAGCTTTCTGCCTATTATTCGACGTCTGCCGCCCTCGTCGCCGCGCCCCTGTATACAAGATCTTTCCATTGCCGCATTCCTCGATATAATTGTTCAGTGAGATCCCTTTTCCGTCTAGCCTCAGCACCTCACGCGCCTGCTGATAGCCTAGAGGCTGTGGAGGAATCTCTCTGAAGTAATACCATTGAAATAGCGTTTCGCATCGAATTGGCCTGTGTGTTAGTCTATTCCGAAAGCTCGGCCGGCTGTAATGCTGGGGATAGGAGGTTAGCAATGCCGTAACACCGCTGCTACTACACTCTCTAGATCGCTAGTATTCCTCTAACGGCTGTAGCAGGACAATCGGCGCTGTCTCTGTGTCGACTGTCACTAGCGCGATTGATGTCGGGGCCTGCGCAACACCTGCGCGCGATAGTTCTCTCTATTTTTTCCTGTTTGTGTGTGTGATTGTGTGTTTGTGTGTGTGTCTGTGAATGCGTATGTGTGCTTATGTCTCTGCCATTGCTGTCGCTTCTGTTGCGATGTTAGCAGCGTATGAGAGAGTCATTCGTCGGCTATCCCTTTTTTTGCGACAGTTAGAACAAGAATTTCCACTCACAAAGGAAGAGAGAGAGAGAGAGAGAGAGAGAGAGAGAGAGCGAAAAGAGAGAGATTAGGGGTGAACTGGAGCAAAAGCTGTATCACTAACAGACTACTACTATTGCTGCAGCTGCTACTAGCAGAGGCCACAGTGACCTCGAAGGGCGCCAGGGGTATCAGGCGGTGTACCGTTTGCCGTCGGAGGACGGTACCAACGGTTAGGAAAAACTGTACCAGGGACAGTCGAGGAGCAACCGTGTACCAGCAATAGCAAGTAGGCATTCAAAAGGAGAGAAGGAAAAGCAGACGGAAGGAACGCGAGATGTAACAAAGACAGCCAGGCAGACAGGAAAAATGCCCATTGGAATGCGGAGAAACGTCCGACAGAGTAACGGTGCATTTGATAGGAAAGAAACCTCTGCCTGACCTCATTACCTCATCTATCCTTGACTTCGTTCAGGTAGTTTAGTTCATTTGGGATGCAGCAGGAGAAGCAGTCTGGCCGACTTGGCGGTTCGAGTGTCCATCGGAAGCACTGCCTTGGTTGGACACTGTTTGGTGCCCAGTCAAAGTATGTGTTGGTGACGATGGCGGGTAGTTTCCAACGCTCAGTATGAACCAACGCAGGAGCTCCATATTACACATAAGTACTACTACCACAACATCACGTGCGAAGGCCGTGGACATCATCAGTCTCGTGGGGTCCCTGACGGTATTAGCGTAGTATTTGCAATAAGACTCCACAGAAGAAAAACAAGTTAAGCCAACATATGACGTGTAAAACGCGCCGACAAACAATTATGCAAGGAAGTACATCGTTTACCGTACTCCGCTCTCGCACAAGTTTAGCTACTATTCTGTTCTGCACTGCCAAAGACCGCCTTTGCAACTTTGAATAATATTTACAGGCTGTCAACAAAATATTGTTGTTATATTCTGTAGATAGGTGAATCAGACCACCACAACAGTGGATTTCAATATATATATATATATATATATATATATATATATATAGACGCTATACCGACGAGATGATTCCGAAGACTTGTTTACACAGGAAAAAAAATTAACAGCCAAAGACTTAAAAAAAAATAATGCGTTGAATATATAAATCCATGTAGCATACGGTGGATTAGAAGCTGCCAATCACTAACTCTAACTTATTTTATATTTTAGAAGGACTTTCATCTAATTTGCAATCGATTTTATGATATTCAGACGATGAGGCGGGTAAGTAAACAACCAGTAGCACCCGCATAGCTCACTCAAAGCTCCAGAGCTCTAGCATAAAGGCTTGTAGGAACGGAAACGACCGGCGATAGCGTACGACGTTCGCATTTAACAAGCACGTAATGCTGTAAGTACCAGTAGTGAAATTTTATTAAAATCTTCCGACTACCGGCATTTTTTGACAAGGAAGGTGACGTAGTTTTCTAGTAGATTTGCTAAATAGCTTTATCACGTAATCGTGCGTTTCTAGCCCGTACCCTTCAAAATATACTAGAATAGAATACTAGATACTCAAATAGAAACAGTTACTGCCTTCATGGCTAATACATAGTACAGGTACACTATATAATGGCATCTATTAAATAAACAATATTGTAGGTTCCGCAAACTTCATTTGAGGAAAATAGGCAGCCAGCGAATAATCTTAAGCAAGCGATGCCGTCGAGCCGTACGGAAGTACCAGCTAGAGTCGGCTCATTTAAAAAAATGACACAAGCTTGTACATCGTCATGTCAGCTATGCAGCATATCTTGTGACTGTTATACTACGTCTACAACAAGCTGAAAATGACCTGTTGCTGAACTCACAACAGAAACCTTCACTCATTATTTTTCAAATATTATAAAACAATTTTTTCCACCACTTATGTCTATTATGCTGCAATACGTTCTTGAAGAGTTGGACACCCCTCTAGTCGGGTACCTTCTTTAGGCTGAAAACAGCCATGTATGTATAATAGGTCAGCTAAACGACCTGCCTTGTTTCTGATTGGTCAGGCCAATGATCGAATAGTAGTCAACAAGGACCTACAGACCCATGTGTAAATACAAGAACTGAGCAAAAACGGAGAGCAGCAGAAACCGCAAGACAAAGATGGTCTGGAGTCTGGCCAAGACCCCCTACCCGAGTCCACTCAAACCGGCCGTGAGGTGTTGTCATTGGATTGAATTTTATTTTTCTGTTGAAGAGAGGTATTGTCTTTCTATTTTGTCCGTACAAGCGTTATAGCAATAGCCAAAGACCACTAGAGGCGCTGTAAGATCTGATCTAAGCCACCATTACATTACTTTACCGACGCTGCTGTCAGTAGTTAGGTGTACCACGCATTGCCATCCACTTTTTCTATGATATCGTTCTCTGTCAAGGCCTCTTTCATTCTGGTTCCGTTTTCCATCTTACCCTCTATCTCGATCTTTCCTTTTTTTCTATCTCGGCGTCCTCCTAGTTTCTCCGCTATTCTCAGCGGCAGGTCGGGCGCACCGCCACATGCAATTAGGCGCAGGACACACACTCCTCGAGAAATATGGAACTACACAAAGCCCAGATTCCCCTTTCCCCGTTCCCGTTCATTGCTCCATTGCGTTCGTAGGTCCACATGTGCTTATAAGCTCTATGTGCCTGGGGTTGCGGGTGCACCAACCCCCTGACACAAAGACCATAATCCGCAATCGCTGCGTCTTCGTAGTCTCCCTATTGCTGCAGTTGCTGCTGTCGTTGTCGCTGCCGCCACTACCGTCAATATCATAAAAATCCTTTGCCCCATACGCGGCTCATCGCACCCCTGCGCACTTAAGATGCAACGAGCCTAACTGGCCCCGTCCATACTCAGCGACGAACAGCTCCGTAGCTGGCTTCTGCTTCCCATGACAAGCAGAGGCGTTACGAGAACACATAAGGTACCACCACAACGACCGCCACAAGACAACACTCGGCGCACAACGAACGGGACTATACTCGGCGACACTCATTTGCACCACTCAGAGAAGCCAGCTCTGCAACTATACGTCGAACTGAGGCCGATTGAGCGCTAGCTCGTTCACCGCCCACAACTGCTCTGCGACTAATGTTATATAATTAAAATTAATAACAAATTTTCAAATTCCCTGTTCAGAGAGTTTGAAAAAGGGAAAAAGGGGGGAAAACGGTCGAAGCGACCTGCAAGTAGTCTCCGCCAGCGCAAGTTCTTGGCGTCGTCGGCTCTGAATTCTTCTGGAGTGAAGAGAAGAGACGAAAGCGGTGGACCTAAGGACAGAAACATGATACGGTGGCTCGGATTGGTTTGTTGTAGCATACGGGAGGCGAGATTAGGGATATGCAGGAGTTCGACGCAGGCTATCAAGGAGGTGCGAATGAGACGTGAGACAGCTAGCAGCTAACTGCTGTATAATTGTCCTCCATGCTTCACTCGTTATCGCTCCATTTTTCGAACTCATCCCACATCACCGGCTGACACCGGTCGATAGTGCGTCGCCTGCCTGTCCTGACATAACAGCAAATGGACGGTAATCAACGAGCGGAAATGTGCTGACATCGGAATTTGAACGGGACAAAATATGGTGCGAATTCACCCGCCATTAATTCAAAGCATTCGGTGATGCCTACTGAAGACCTCACCTTTCATGGTAACGTTGCCAAATGGGGAGAAGAAAAATAAGGCCGTAACACAACGAACCTTCCAATTCAGTTGTTGTACACGACTATACGTATGCTCAGTCGAAAGATGGCTGTGCGAGTATACGCGTGGTACGCGGCCCTATCGTGGTGTTACGAGCTGTACGTCCGGTGTCGCCGTTAGGCATCCCATCCTACGCCCTATTTGGCTACGCTAAACTGACTGATCAAGCTAGTTGCATAAACCTTATTAATTTACCTGTAGTGGAAACTGATTCTAGTCTTAATATTGTTCTTTATCTCTGCGTACAACATCCTACTCTATTAATCCTAGACTAGTGCCGACAGCGCAAGTTCGTTGATCAACGAATTTCGACAGAAGTTTCATTTAGAAAACGTTATAAAAAGCGAAAAATAATTTTCCCTTATCGACGCATGGTCTTTCGTATCTATTATAGTTGGTCAATCGTACGTTCGATTTCTTTGTCATACAAATAACACTCGTCACTTTTTTGCCTTCGGCAAGGGTTCTTTTTGTCCGGTTGCGCCGCGTTTAACATCTGTCATTACCATAGAATGCAATTCACCTGTGGGCAGGCAGTATGCTGCTGCCAGCTGTGCTCCAGCCTCGAATTGCCAACAAAGATTGTGTCTTTGCAGACCAAAACGGCAGCCCTCTCATTTTCTTTGCACATGTTCTCTGTTGCCCTAGGCTCAACAGCAACAAAAACCCATTCACGTTGCTGGATCGAAGCTCTTGTTTCTGTCAGTTTCGTTATATTCTGTTCGGGTTATCGTTGGTTTGATTAGCGGCAGAATTGTTAGCGTTATCATTGCTATCCTATGTCCGCCTATCTAATGATCTGTTGCATTACCCCGCATTACTACGGTGACGCGATAAAATGACAGAAGGTAAGTTCATCACAGGTATTGGCCTTCCGTTGGTTATGTCATTATTCAACACGCTCTGGTCCATCTGTGACTCCGTCATTTCTCCTGTTCAACCCCACGTTCTCTTTTCTCTTCATGTCGACAACTCGCTTGCGCCCTCTGGTACATACGTAATAGCTAAATAGACGCCTATGCATGCTCAGTCTTTTATCTCCACTAGCCCCTAGTGGGGGGAGCTCCGTCCACCAGCATCTCATTGCAAATACCCCCCTATCTCTAAGTATCGCAAGCATGGTGTTAGCAGGTGGCGCTAACTGTACTAACACTGCAATCGCTGAGACCATGCAAGAGACTTAGTTTGACCGCTGGTTCACATTCCACGGAGGGCAACTACCGGAACAACGACCCCCGATTGTGACTATAAAAGGATGAGGATGGAGGCGATGGCTGTAACCTCGCCAGCAGCAGCAGCGATGGTTGAGAAGCTGCTGTCAATGGCGTTGGACGAGTATTGCTACGTAACAGCAAGGGTTAAATCCCAGCCCTTAACCCTAGTCATCATCTGCTTACTCACTGGTTCCTAATACCTAACTCATTGCGCGCCGTGCTCTCCTGAGTCGTCCCCTACCAGACCGCAAATGACGGGGTCTGCAGGCGGAAGATTTTTGCAATGCATTATTTTTTTTTTTCGATCCGACCCGACCCAAACCAAACCAACCCACACCCAAAAAACCAGCTCCGCTTGCTGTTGAGGTAAGACTTTAGTCTATATCTCTTTCTTTCTCTAGCCTGTCTCATCCTGTGGCTGTCTGTACATCAGTCGATCGTCAGTCTGCCGTGGACCGCACCACACGATCGTACCACAGTCCGGAGTTGAACTATCAGCCACCGGGTGACAGTTCTCATGCAGAGCACGCATTTTTTTTTCTTTTTTGCCTTCTCTTTCCTTTTCTCGCCCCCCAGTGTATTGAAGGTACGAATCCTACGAACTGTACATATGGACAAATAGTAGCAGTAACAGCAAGAAACAAATAACTGAACTAGATCGTCTCGGACCGCGCACCTCCCGTTTCACGAGCGTAGTTCTAACACCAGCGCTCTATGGCATATAGTGTTGGTCAGACCTCCGCTGTTACCACTACTTATTACTACATTACTCATGACTTACTACGACCAGCACTAGCAGGCTCTCTAGAAGCATTTGATAGATAACTGCTGCAAGCTAGGATAGACTTCCTGGCCTATATTTTCTAAGCTGACCAAATCTTTTTTTCGTCAAATGGCCAATGGCAGTAATTAGTTCGTTGAGTTGTGGTGATGCGGCCCGAATCCTGATCGCCTCCTAGTCGACCCTGATGTATCAAATGTTCGTAAAGGCGTAGAGATACGCAAGGAACGAGACCGAGTATCGACTCCCTACAACGGACATCGTCCCGCTTAGACCTGCATATAGGGTTATCTACAGTCAAACTCACTAGCCCCAAGAATGAGACGAAGTAGATGGAACTGATGGTAACATGTGAGAACAAGCTTCGTTAACAATAGCAGTACGGAAGAAGTTACGACCTACAACGTGTCGGGGCCTTGGAAAGGACCGAATGAAGAAGCCAGCAACATCCTGTTCGTCCATATGACTGTTTTCATACTTTTGGAGCTCACACATAGTAACTGATTCGACTGACCATTTATAGCAGAATTTAGCCCTTTTGCCATCACGATCGAAAATAGGTTAGTGCACGGCACATACATACACATATACAGCAATCCAAAGAAATCACCTGGTACCCCTGCGTGATTCGTCAGCGTCGTAGACGTTTAATAGTCGTTGTAGTAGTCGAATAGATATGTATTACTAGTTAAGGCTAGCAAACATGATGTTGACTACTATAACATAGTATTGACAACCATTTGGACTATACTGAAAGATGTGCTTTCCTGTCCATGCAAATCGCCTGTAACTATTATGATACTACGACTTAAGAAATGCACGAAAAAAATCTTGACTCACGCATGCACGATATGTGCGTGGAAGACTATGTTTGTGTCCATGCATGTGCAGTATTTCTAACGATGAATCACACGGTGTGATAGCAACATGTTTGTATGCTCTGAAAGCTGAAGACAACACCCACCTGTAGTCTTTAGTAGCCAGTGATATAAGCGTCGACCAATCCTGGTACGGGCAAGTTAAGATCTCTAGGGGCTATTGAGAAGTATCAGTCGGCAATCGGCTGCTGCCGTTGAGGCAACATTAGTACCTGTATAGCTTGTTAAGCTGTATGTACTCTACTAAGACGTTAGTGACTAGTATCTTACTACATCGAGACTAACCAGTAGACGAGTATTTGCAAGTTATACCTTGTCTCTTGGTTTGTTGACATTAGTCCAACCTGGCCCCATCGCTGCTGCTGTAAATTCTCCCAAAGGACAGGAAGCAGTGGGTCGCGACTGGGAACAGAGAGAAGATGACCGTCTCGACAACTCGTCCTGTCTGACGTCACTCGTAGAGGATGCAGCAGTTTGCGTGCTTGGCGAGGCGGCATCGCAGTCATAATAATAGTGCTAGTTGTAAAAGTGGTAGAGTGCATCGCGTTACAATAACGCGCCAGGTGGCGTGTTGGGAAAACGGCTTAGACAGCGGCTGCCGCCATCCGTCAGACGACCTACCTCTACTACCGCTTCCCACAGTCACATCGCCTTGGTAGAGGTATCGACCGAGGCTCCACCCGCATAGGCTGTAGATCGGCTAGGTGCTTCAGCTTGCAACTGCACTGGCCCTTGACCGCGACTGCTAGCACCATTACAATCACCAGTCGGTGTTCGACGTCATCGGCCACGGAGTAACAACACGTCGTGTGCTATATATCGAATGAAACTTCTCTCAGCATGTGAGTCCCACATGGACGTATGGGGCACGCGTCTGTGCTTGTCGGGACCGGTCAGCGGTCTTCTATGGGACACAGTGGTTCGAATAAAGTTGGCAGTAGTAGGTTCTTCCATGCTACATCCAACAAACCCTTGTGCGTAGCATCACGCCAGAGGACCCTCGAACAGTTATGATACAACACATATTTAGAAAGAACGAGCGCAAAAGATAGAGACGTGATGGGACAAAAAGGCAGGCTGGAAGTGGGGAGAAAGAAGGGGCGATATAGGGGTAAGTTCGAGAGGCAATGACGGGATTTACAATCAGGCGCCACCGGGTCTCTCGGGGTCGCCCAAAGCTTTCTATACTCCGCGCCGTCTCGCGGCGATGCCCTCTAAGTGCGACTGGGTGCGCGCAAGTCGCAACGCAGTATGTGTTGGGCAGCGGCCTACTGCTGCTGTTGGACTTGCAGATGGCAAAGCGAGTTCTCCGCAACGGATTGAGATGAGAAATCCTCTTTGGCGCTAGCTCAGCCACTAGCTAGCTAACTGGCTGGGTTGGACCACGTCTCGTCAGCTAGTTGGGTCGCGCTTTTTCGTGCTTTCACCGAGCACGAATCAAACTCTGCGTTAGCCAACAGACGCTTTGAATACATACTCAGCTGGAGAACGTGGAGGATCTGTTTCCAAAACTCGGCTATAACCCTTTCGTCGTTTCCCATCACATCCCTAGCCTTCACCATACCCCTATGACCCAATCGGCCCATGAAAAGCGACGCCCTCATGTACCCATACGGTGTGCGATGTTGCCTTCGGAGTTTCCACTAGGGTTGGATGTCTTATGGCACCGCCTAACTGAGCCAAGTGCGGCAGTACCACAGGCAGTAGTAGTTGTGCTGTGACCTGTCACGAGTCCCCAGCTCGGACCCCCTAGCCAAAACCGAGCCAAGCAAGATGGGCGGCGACGTAAAGGGTCTTCCGACACGACGCTTGGCATCCCAATAGATTTCTTTAGGTGGCACGAGGGAAAACGCACAAGGGTAGTGAAGGACGCTGCAGAAACCGCTTTGTGCGGACTTGCTCGTGAGCAGTGCAAAGGCGGGAAGCAGCGAATATTGTGTAGAATTTAACACTTCATTTGACTCTGCCTGCATCCCTTTCGCTCTGTTGTTGCCTGCATGGTCATTATCGCGATGCAGTAGCGGATGGCTGCCGGGAACGAGGCGGCTTAGACTATCGTTCAGCAGCAGCAGCAGCAATCTTCGCCTGAGGTGAGGGGTTGTGGAAGTGAGAGAATGTTGCCCCATTCCTCTGACATTGATGTGGCGCGCCGCTGCCTCCTGCTGATGCTATTGCTGGGAAAAAAAGTTTTGCATAGCAAAAGGCTGGCTGCGTTCGCTGCGAGCAATGCAGTGCGCAGTGCCGGTATGTGCAGATGACTGCGATTCGCCTCGAGCGTCCTTGTTGGGTTATGACAGTAGCAAACAGTAGCTATCGTGAAGCGACGTCGCTTGCGGCAGTCGATGTGAATTCAATGACTATTTCGGAACACACAACCGGTGTGCCCACCCTCGTGCTGTTGTAGCGGTAGTAGTAGTAACGTTTGAGTGCCATCGATTTCAACTGCCCTAGCGAACAGGCCGCGATTGCAAGCATACGAGGGGATGTGGAGGGGTGAGTCAATAAAGGGAGTATGGGTTACTTGGTGTATTTGCGGGGTAGTGGCCAAAAGAGACGACAATCAGAAACAGCCAAACTGCCAGGGAAGAAGGCTGGGCGACGGACAGCAGCGAACTGTAGGCAGCGATTTCTAGTGCAGCCTCCCGGAATCCCTTACATTATAGAGTATATGCAAGTCTCCTACAGGTCTTTTGCTAAAGACTGTTTCACCTGGCAATGTCATGCTGACCATGATGGCGAGTCAGGCAGCATGTCTACCTAGTATACGGTAACTGCCAAGACGCTGCTCGGTCCAGCTGCCTTAGTCAGCACATCGAGCTGGTGGTTGGCCCATCAGGCCTAGTCTACTTGTGATCACTGTTTTATGAATACGAGTGGCTGTACATCACCATCCGACCAGCAGAACACGAATGTCTTCGACACAGTCATGAATAGCCACAAATGCCATAAAAGCCGTTTCTGCCATTTTATGCGTTTTTTTACCTTCAGCTAGCTTGTTCCGTATCGCATTTGCTTCTCTCGGATACCCTAATGTTTTTCTCTGCAACAATGGCGCTATTGCGCGTCTTGTGGGTTTCTTAGTAGGCATCAATGAAAACTCTACCTTTACTATTGTCATGTCGTACATGAGGCAGTAGTGCGTGGAATCTAAACACTGGGTTGCGCGAACCGTTATGCACTTCGAGACTGAGCGCATATATGTGTATGTCTAAGCGTTGCCATGCGCTCGTTCCCCCTGACCATGTTGCGGTGATGGAGGTCATGGTAGTGAAAATGGCGGGAGTAATGTGCTGCTGGAAGCTTAAGAGCGAAGCAGACTTTTTTGCGGTTCATACCGCCGTCGAACTGAATATGGTGAGGGAAAGCTATGCGCATATTAATACAATCATTTTAGGCTACTACTGGCAAAGGAACGCATTCCCACTTCTCCAACTCTTGCCTGTCTCTCGCTCTTTCCGACTGTCTCGAGATTCGAGGGCCTCCAGCCCTCTACCTGCCTCTGACCCTACGGCTGGTACCCTCGACGGGACCGCTCACCTCTGTATAGGGACTTCCATAGCGTTGTGGTTGTCAATGGCTACATATCAAGACGCATAAAGCCATGATTCCCATTGGGCAGCTTTAGCACGTGAACCGAACACATCGAACGTTCGTTGAGTCCCTACTGATGATCGCGTTTTCGTCAACGTTCGGCGCGACCGTGCGACACCAGTAGTAATAAGAATGCAAATATGACTGGCAGGCAAATTACACAGTGAACTTGGAACGAATGAGCAGTGCGAGCTTCGTCTGGTCCTCGTGTCGATGCCCTCGATGTAAAGTTGCCGGTGGCAATTATATGGCGAAGCACGGGAAGCGATGTCTTAATAAAGCTCAGACTCCCATTAAACTTAAAATGCTTGTGTACGCCTTGTTCAGCGACACATCTACTAGATCTAATGTAAATAGGTACAGATCTATTGCCGATATATTTCAGGCATGTAATAGGACGAGAAACGCTGTTGACGAAAAACAGCCTTTTCGACGTTCAGACGTGTTGAGCTAAAGAACACACGAAATAAATGGCACCGAAAAGTTTATATCGTTGGCAAAAGGTTCACAAGAATATTTTAAATGGAACTTAATTCGTGTTCATTCCACTTCCATTTAAATGTGGCTATCAATGTAGGGGCCGATTGTCTCGAGAACAGCTTTCGTAGCCGATCATATTTAGCTCACTAAACATAACGATGTACGTAAAATTTACTTTTCGCAAAATTAATACGGCAGTCACTGACTGGCCCATGTTGCAAAGCACGCATATAAAGGTAAGTGCGCTTTCGATCAACATATAAGTTTCGAAGATCACTGAGTTCTATAAGACTATCTAATAGTGACGCTGAAGGGGGGACGAAACGTGTACAGTTTCATTATATGCGATTACAGCTTAATGGCGGGCTTGCGCGAAACTTCTGAAAACCGATTTATTAACGTCAGCCAGCGTCGAAAAGGGCGTCATCACATCATGAATGACTTCCCAGTTTACGTCGTCCGTGATCTGAATTCCAACGATGTAACTCACCTGCAACCAGAACCGAAGGAGAGGACGTTAGATTGTTCTTGAAAGTGTTGTCTTTTCGTTCGCTGAGGTTTTGTCAACTTTCTGAACAACGAAACGGACCCCCCCGACTAGGCCGACTGACACTGGCGTCAGCATTGTGGTTATAAAGCAGTAGTTTCATAAAAGAAAAATTATGGTGTAAGCAGAATTTGCCAAGTAGTTTAAGAATGTAGCATTTTCACTGCAAGCTATCTGGTCTATATATCAACATTCAACTCACCATTTTAATTTGGCTGGCACGTTGACAATCCAGTTACTTTGGTATTAACTTATGCATCCTTTAACTTTGATTTTTTCATTTGAGGCTAGTACGTCGGTAAATACTAGGCCGTTTAGTAGCATGTACATGGGTTACTTATGTTAATTTTTGAGTTCTATCATAGACATAATTTTGCTTTATCTAATGCACCCTAGTTGAACTGAAAACTATGAAAATCGTAATTAAAAAGGGGCAAATCTCATTGTGGAATGTTTCGACGTATAGAACAGAAAATTGCACCCGCGCAGGCCTTTCTCAAACCTATCCACCGGCCACCATTAAACGCAGTCATTATACCCTATATTTAATCTATAGATTCACTTATGGAAATTACAAGTATCCCTTAACGTGCTGCATACAGGATCTTCATACTAGAAACCGTTAGTCCTCATCACTTGAACAACGTTGACGTCGCCGCCGAGCAGCGTTCAGTACAGATACAATATACGACCACAGCTGAACATTTGAGCTGTTATACGATTGCTTTGCCAACGCTGTCAACTCTGCTTGTTAACAGGCGAATTTCTCTGAGCAATATCGCGTGAGATTCGTTACGAACGCCAGAGAATCTGCTGGCTTGTGTAGCTTACCGATCATCGTCAATGGTCGAATTACTTCACGAGTCCCTGTATGCGTGTCTCTCTTTCACGCCCGCGGCTGCAGCAGATAATAAAGTTAAATTCTCGTATACTGACGACAAGGCCCAACTTACCTGTCGACTGCGAAAACTGCGCAGGCCCTTTCTCAAAACACTCCGCCAGCAGCTTTCCATATATGTATCGCTCTGCTGAGGGCAGTGTAGACGCATTCTAAGGTTGACTTGCGGACTAAGGTTCTTGTGTGTGCGTGCCTTGTCCATGCGGGAAAGCCGCTGCCTTTGGAATGAAACGCGCAATGCGACCAGGACAGAACAATGGAGTGGGGCAAAGCAAACGCCATGAAATGGAGTTTGGCTCAGTGGGGCAAGTTGGCGGGCGCGGGATCGGTATTGAGCCCACATCCTATTACGATCACTGATGTTGTGAACGATAATCAGAATTTATCAAAAGCCTTTACTTCAGTTGCTTCCTGTCCTCATCGTCGAACTCCGACAAATGCAAGAACAGACCATGGCTAACGCTGGCGTTATATTCGGTTCGATTTTGGTTTGTTTGGAGTTGGTAGCAGCAGTACCGTCTTCATCACGCCACGGCTGCCATTAAGGAACCGAAACCTGCCGGTAACATACGGAACCTCTGTGCATTTAACAATGAAGTGACTCTCGCAAAAGCTGTTACAAGATCCGATCTTATATCGGTCTAACTTAAGAGTAATATCATCAATTGCTTATATCCTCCACACAGATTACGCAATGTTATACGTGCATGGGTGTTTGTTCAGCTGCTTTGCTGGCTCCGGATAACTGCCCGACATAGTAAACCTACAGGAGTCTTTTTCTTATTAATATTTATTTAGGCTAGTGCTACATGTTCTTAATCAACTATCGTCTTCCTTGCCATCGAATCAAAGGATACCTTCTGTATTGCATATAATAGTGTACCCATTCTCGGTACCCCAATCTGAGGCGCACGTCGTCAAGTTGTTTTCCGAGTCGTGCAAAAAGCGAAAGCAATAAAAGCGACTTCTCCGTTCCAGTGGCGGAGCCTTCCAGGCGTAGTGGTCTCATAGGGGTACCTTTAGATGACAGCTCATTGTATATCTGATCCTGTTTCGAATCCTCGGTCGGTTAACGCGAACTTGGTGGCCACTCGTGTTAACTTTGTCAATCGACGGAACACCATTATAAAACTTTATATGACTAGTTCATATAATATTCTACAATTCTACACCATGTACCCTATGAGGGAAAACGAGGTGCAATTAATACGATGGACCTATCCGTAGTGTTTCTTTTGTTGCGTTTCAATACAAAGAAAGAAAGAAAGGATTTCTGTCGTTTTCACCAAAGCTGGCTGGCCATCGACGCGTGGTTATGGTCCACAATGGATGGGCGTAGAATGAAACGATTGCGGGACATAGAAAGCTATTTGAGTCTGCATGGTCTGCCGAGCTTTCCTCTTCTCTCACCACGCATTGTATAGAGGTGATCCATTTGTACGGATGGACGATGGTTTGATCGGCTGGTAGGCTGGCAGGTTACTCACTACAGACAGATTCTATTGGACGGTCAAAGGTCGTCTGCCCACTTGGCTATGGTTCAGGCTGATTTCCGCCGGAACTAGCCATTTTGCTTCTACGACCCGCTTAGTATGACGGTAGCGACGCGAGTGACAGTGCCGTGCCTAGTCGGGTTAGCCCAACTGAACGCTCGGTCTTTACTCTTAGACTCGTTGCTTTGTCCGTAACGCCAATGCGATGGATCTTTCTCGCTGTTCTATGCTCATACTGCTGCCAATGGCTTCCACTACCATAACTTCTACTCCTTTGGACGAACACAGATGATCGTAGCCGACAGGACAGTCGGTGAGGCGGCGGCGGGGCTTTCGCGTCCTACCCTGCTGCTGCTGGCGCCGCCGCTGGCTATTGCATTGGCTGGTGGGGCCAGACAGGCTACTTCTCCCTGTCGTGCATCCGATAATCCGCAGCGTTTTGTTGCCATACTACCATTGCAGCTGCTTGCTGCTGTATATACACGGACACACGCTTGAGCTGATAGTGCATACTGATGTCCAGAAGGAAGAATAGCATTAAAATCGCGTTAGATCCTTGGTCCGCACTGGCTGCTGCGTACTGTCTTGCCTTTCGGCGTGGCGCCTCGCATTTCCTCTTGCCTTGATCACCGGAGATGACTGTCTTTCTCCGAACTGCAGGTCGCCTCAACCAGCCAGTTCGCATTGCAACCTCAGAAATAGCAACGGCAGTTGCGCCGGCAAGTAAAAAAAGACAATATGAGCCAACGAGTTTTCGTACTCGACTTTTACTTCGTCTGTGGCTATCTGTCGAGCCCTGCTAGTTTCTTCTGGTTCCTTGTCCCCCGAGAAACGGGCAAATCGCACATGGTTCGGGAAGCCAGCCACTGTGACCGCTTTAGATTTTCGTTTAGCCGGGCAAGTAGATAACATGGCCAAAGTCCTCTCCAGTAGCGCGATCACTAGTCTACGATCTGCTTCTGCTGCGTCTGCTGCTGCAGTTACCAACCATTACCATAATTGTTACAATAGTTGCCGAGCCAGCATGACTGTGGAAGGACAGAGTGCAATGCGTGCGGTCAAATAGAGCCGGTAGCTAGATCTACTTTTCACCATTAATAGCATCAGTCAGGGCGATGTCCATAACCCGTGCTGCCGCATCCATGCGCTAACTTTACGTGTGGCAATTGTGGGCTTACCGTTTACACCGTCTGAGTCGAGGTTAAGGCTCCTGCCGAACGTTACAGGAGAGTAATAGTAGAAACCGCCTTCACCAAACAGACGATCGCCTCAGTCCCACTGAAGTCGATTTAGTACGACTATGCAAGAAAGTGAACGAGAGAGGGAAGGAAACAAGTAAGCTGCAAGACACGTATCACATTTTCCGTCAGCCATCAATTTCCAAGATACTTTCTTCTTTTAGCAATAAGCATTGTCTAACTGGCTTTTCACCGTTCACTATCCATTTAAACCAGTTTGTCCTTTTTGCCATCCTTATCCACTGTATCCACGATTTCCAGGGCGGCGTTACCGCTTGACCTAGCGCAAGGCAGCATCTCGACTGGAGCTCTAACAGCAGCAGAATTTCATAGAAGGCTTCCTATAGACCGGTAGCGTTTGGCAATAGCGTGAGACAGCGAGAAATTAAAGGAACCAATGCCGACCTCAACGAAAGCTGATGAAATGGTTAGCGTTGCTAGCAACCGATATTTTGCAAGCCGATACTATTACTCTGGTTCTGTTGTTGTGACTTGTATCGTGGCGACTAGCGACCGTTGCCGCTTTTTCTGCTTCAACCCCCTATCCTGTTGCGTCTTCCTTAAACGCTTACCAATTGGAGCGTGAAGCAATGGCAGGGCAACGAGAATAACATTAGTTGAAAGTTTGGAAATTGGTGTTGACGCGTTGCTGAAACGCCGGGATAGGATGCCGTCTCTAAACCCTCCCCGCGTCGCTGATGGCAGAGACGCCGCCGCTTCTTTCCAACTACCGCTGCTTCTGCCGATACGTCGCTACCGCGTCGTCTCCTGTCGTCGTTCCATCAATTCCCACTCGTGAAATCCTAGGGATTCCTGGCTGTCGGCTGCGGCCTCTTGACGACACCACGAAGCCCTAACCTTGCTGCTGTTGCTGCCTAGCATAGAGCTCTAGCAGCAGGAGCTATCTTTTACGGCCAGCGACCTCTTCAGAACCGTCAGAATCCTGTTCTCTTCGTCCACGTTTCGTCGCTTCCCGATAGTTGCTCGCCATCTTTGCACAATTGCTGCAGTTCTGCCGCTGCTGCAGCTGCTATTACTCTACAGCTCTATACCTTTTCCATACCAACGTCGTTTACACAGCATCCACAGGAACAGGAGGCAAACGAAGAGAGGGTAGAGACGAATGCTTTGCAGCGCCAGTAAGGCGTTAGTCGCTACGACTGCTGTGATAGTAGTTGTGATAGCGGTCACTAGTTCCTCTGCCACTGCTCGAAGTAGCGGCGACGAACGGTTAGAGAATCCCGCCCCGCATCAATATCCTCGACAAAGTCCCAAATCCCTACTCACTCGATGGAAAAGGCGTTGACCACAAAACGCCTCTCCCATCTCATTTTTATCTTCTTTTTCCACCGTCTCCTTCTCTCTCCACCACTAGTCCACCCCTACCCTCTACCCGGCGAAAACTGCACCCTCACTTCGCGTCTTCTTCCATCCCATCCTCCCATCCCGTCCTCCTTCCATGTGTCGTAACTACATCCAGCAGCGGCTGCAGCTATAGCAAGGGGAAGAAGATCAGTGGGTAGTGGGAGAATAGCAAGGGCAATGTGGTAAGCTTGGGACTTTGTCTTGCTCGAAAATGGTAGGGAGGAGGGATAGTATAGGACGAGTAGTATACGTCGTTTAGTCTCGCTTCCCCCAACACGCGGCCCACGTGATCCCTGTCGCACCCCAGCATCGTTCCCCGTTCTATCACTGCCCTGTAGAGGATAGGTTAGGAGAGGTAGCCCAATTAGTTGTGTCGGTTGGTTGGCAGAATAGCCGAGCCAGTCAAGCAGTGTGGGAAATGTAGAGGCGGCTGAAGCAGCATCAACAGCAGTCGACGTCGACTAAAGCAGCTGAGTTAGTGAATGGATGGTGTATCCGGTTGCTACTGATACTCTACTCGGTTTTGTTTCTTGCTCCTTTTCACCGCAAGGCACAACGAACCAGTCAGCTAGAAGACGATGGTAAGATAGACAAACGAGAGTTTGGAAAGCGGAGACATCGGCTTGTTTCATCTCCTGCCAGTCTGTCCTCTAGTCCGCGGAACCAGTTTCTACCAATACTGCGTCACTGTGTTCCATTTCCCAGGGACAACATAGTCCTTCGTCGCTACACTTTCCCATCGTGTGTTTTTTGCCAGTCTAGTTACAATCTTTCCAGTGCTGCAGCAGCTTGTGTAGGGCTACTGTAATGCTAAGGTGGCTACTAGTCAACTGGTCTCCTATTGCCCCTGGTAGGGTGCATCTACCTTCGGAGAAGCACAAGGAATGGCAGCAGCAGGCTTCGCATTCTTTCTATATCTCTATGCCACTGTCGTGCTCACGTCACACCCCTTTCCCTTTTTCTCTCTCTGTTTCTCTCGCCCTACTTGCAGAGCGGAGGGCTATAAAGCTTTGCGATTATTGTTTCTCGCTGCGGCTGGCTATCGGACTGCCGGTAGCTGTGACTGGCAGTAGTGGCAGCAACAGAGGTAGACGAAAAAATGAGAGTTTCTTGCGGTGACCCGTACCGCCGCTGCAATCGTTGGCTATAGCCAGTCGCTAGGGTCGTCCTTTGTTGCCGATAGGTGGCGCGTAACAGACCGGGAGTCGGCTGGTGTTCCGTCATTACGGAGCTCGGATCCATAGCATTGGGCACTGCATTCTCCGTAGCAGTGGAAGCCACGACGAATGAAAGAGCAGCCAGAAAGAGAAGAATATATCGAAAGTCATGAAATAGGCTTACCGGTAGCATACAGCGGTAACAGCGCCAGCAGAGCAAGAGTGAGTATATTGCTGAAAAGCACGACGATCCTTTTCGGCGTCGTCAAGTAAGCAAGCAAGCGACCAAGCTACTGACTAGGTCTCTGACTAAATCCTTCTTATGGCTGTAATCCCTCAAAGGGCTCCTTGTTGATGTAGTTTATATAGGCCGGCTACCATTCCACGCGCGGGCTAGTTTTTCTCCGAATGGACGGTAACAACTCAAAGGCTCCTTAGCTGTTTGCAGAACAGCAAGCAGCTAGTTTTGAAAGCAAACCGCTGCGACTCGGGAAGTTGTCCGCGTCCAGCCTGGAGTTGTGTACGACCGAGCTGATTGTAGGTCTAACCAGACTTGGTTTACTATGCCAAGTTATACTAACATATTCCCTGTGCCGGACGGCAGTCCCCGCTGCTGGGATCGCATTGGCTGTGGCGATGCTTGCTGCCCTTTTACCCTTCTTTGATCTACTCTTCTACATCTCTTATGGTTTGTCACAACGAGTCAGGGAATGAGATGCAACTGTTATTGGAGTCAATTCGACCGACCGACATATTTTCGGCATCGAATTCATCGGCCATCTGCTGGGTAGGCAAGGTACGAGCCGCCATAGGCTATAGGAAACCGATAGATTCGACTCTGTCTGTCGACGACGACTATCTAGAGGGCAAAATTAAATAGGTTGTTTGGCATCTCATCTTGCTCGCTCTCTCCCCGTTGCGAAAGTTGCTACTCCTATTCTCCGCAAACTTCAGGGATATAAATAAGTGTAAAATGTTTTCCCAACATCTTCTTCACATCGCGGTCCGCTTTGTTGATCAGCAGCGTTATCACAAACCGCCATCATCACGATACTATTACCTCAATTGTTTATGGATAAAATCATGTTTGCTTTGACTTATCATCTTCAGTGACCTCTCACAATCACTGCTAGGACAGTAAAGGACTTATCATTTCAGGTGGCGTGGGTTAGACGTAATGATTAACTTCTTGGCCCCGTTGTTCTCCCCTACGATGGAAGGGACTGCTCACTATCTGTACGTCTTTCGTCTCAGCGTAAAAAGGGACAAATCAGGCAAAGGAGACGAAGACCCTATCAGGCTTTCCTGCTTTTTTTTTTTACTTCATTGACCCGTCTTTCCCCTTCCCCGTCGCGAAGAACCTCCAGTCGCTTATTGTTAGCTTTGTCCAGCCATCTTCTGCCTCCATCTTAGCTATTTTTTGCAGAAAGGACAACGCCGAAACGATCAGACGCTTTTCCCAACATATGGAAACAGCGGCCAACTGACAAAAACACTGTAAGCAACTGACGGCGAAACCATAAATGAGTACGTCTGCTATTCGCCTACGGCTGAACATTTGTGTATCGGTGGTGCGGACGATCCTTAACAAACTTTGCCAGCTTTGTGGAAATCTACTAATAAGACGAGCTTGTAGAAGAAAGTCTAGAAGAACAAGCAGTATATTATACATTGGTGGGAAACATTACATATTCCAACCTAAAAAAATGCACAGTGGCAAATTTCCGCAAAAGAGAGTACAATATTTCACTGGTACTAATGACATCTAATGAAGGCTGTCATAGAAAATTGAGTTTGGCCTCTAATAAGCGACAAATTAGGCTATTTTCCCCAAAAGCTTTTGATAATCAAGGTATGCACACGCGACTTAGGATTTCATTATAGCTATAGGGGTACTGGTTAGGCCGATTTGTGGTAGCGTGTCGTATGCCTGAAATACGAAGGGGACATCGGAAGAGAATTTGTCTGTATGAACCATACGGTATGGTTGGATGCGCTTGCGTGTCTACTAGAAGAGCTTAAAAGCTTTAAAAACGTGCTGCAACCTTTATTGTTTGCCTTTTCCAAATAGTAACAGACACATCGTGTGTACATTATATAGACCAAACGTTTCTGAAAGTGTATTACGTTAGTCCTCTCTTTATTTATTTGATTAAACAAGTCGATGTTAGCAGAAATCAGGTAATTTTTTCTTCTAGACGAACTATTGGTGCCCATAATGTGACTCGTATCTCTATCGAATCGTAGCTTACGTCGCTGTTTCACTTATCCCCATTCGCTCTTTACATAGTTATAATTTGAAAAAATGCAATGGCAATAGAACTCGCATAGCGACATAATTGGTCGAGGAAGAAGGATATCTGCTTTTTCGCGCAAGCTAGACAGTTCGAGCTGCTCCTGTTAAAAACTAACACCAGCGGAAGTACGAAACGTGCATCTCTAACTAGGCCTGTCGCGCAAAAATTTTCTTGTGCCTAAGCGTATTGTGAGGCTACTACGAGACCAAGTATTCCTTTCATCCAGCTGGCCGTCGTCTGTTCCTACACCCGTAAGGGGTCCTGCTTGAAAAATCTCTGGTCTTCCTGGAGGTCCTTTTGAAGGTGTCCCACTTCCTAGCAGTAGCGGAGGTTTTGAAACCTCAGCTAGCTATACGCATGCTGTGCTGTTCTTCAGCTCTCACACTTACTTGGTTCTTCCTTGCGGATGTTAATTATTAACCAAAGATGGCTGGCGGTTTCTGAATCAAATATCCATTAGGAATAGAACTGAACTAAGTTTGTTAGCGATCCTTTGGGAAACGGGACGGAAGTGGAAGAAAGCATAATACTCACGACATAGAAGAGACCAAGGGACCGACCAAAAAGAAGGCAGCGAAATCGGTAGGGAGCGTTTCAACCGACCCGAGTGCTAAACCGTGCAACTGCTGTTACTGTTGTAACTGCTCGAGATACCGGCGCCGCAGCTTTTGAGGTTGTTATCCGAAAAAAGGTGGACAGAGGCGGAGGTGCGGGTTAGGGGACAGAAAAATGGGTATTGGATGTCATGAACGCTGACTGAACTTTCGGCGCAGACCAAGTGGGAATAAAGAAAGTTCGTAAAAGGAGTCTAGGATATTAGACGGCGTGTGCAAGATATTGTCTGCTTCGACCTTTTTCGGCCTGCTTTAGTCCACCCATTTTAGATGGTGATCGTTCTTTACTGATGATCTCATCTTTACCCCTAGTTCAAAGAGCTGGCGTTCTTTTCCAAAGATATTGCTTGAAAAAAAGGGTTCCTCTCTCGCAAACTAGACGGTTCTGCCGACACCGGCCCGCACGATCAGTCAGTCGGGAACAATGGAGCTGGCAACTTACTCCGTTATCCTAAATGAGATGTCCCACTTTTGCTACCACTGGTGTTGGTGGTAACGGTAACAATGATAATAGGATGCTGCTACCGGCGGAATCTTCCAACGCATCCAAACAAACGCATATAGTTTGCGTATCTTGTCAGGTCTATCAACTCCTTTCGCAACCTGTGGGACTGCAAATAATCTTTTTTTAGGCATAGATCGACTGTGTGTTATTATGTCCGAGGATTATCTCTATTTTTATATAGTATCACCAATAAAGCCTATTTGGTTCAACGCATATCTAGCCGTATATATCCATATGTAATCTCACGTTCTTTTTGCGAATGACCAGTTCAAAGCTGAGGAACTATTACAATTCTCTTTTAATAAGCATCTGTGTAATATGTGTATGCCACGTTAAGGTAAGCTCAACCCAATTAGAGCTGTACGAATTACAGGATTCAGGATAATTTAAATATTTCTTCTCTTACTCAGCCTCAGTATCGTTTAGCCAGCTGGGTCGTGAAACTAGGCAAACGCCGCGTAATTTCTCTCATTATTAGTTTTTTCCTTTTTATCCTCTTGTACAAGTATTGTTCTCCTTTCTCCTGAAAATATTCTGCTGCACTTATTTTGTAGCAAGCTTTCCCACCTTTCCGTCTTATCCACTACCTCCCTCGTAGCTCTCTATTTTTTCTGATCCTGTATCGCAAAGTTCCCGAACGCGACATATCAAGGCATGTAGCCGCCGTGCAGATTCCGGGTGAAACGTTCAAACGTATTCGAACCGAAAGTGAACCTATATATCCACTTATTCATACACAGATACACCCACAGAGATCGACGCATCTACCATTACCGCAGCTGCAGTTCTAGCAGCGTCTCTAGCTACAGCTTCGCATCTACAATGTCTGTTAGGTGAGTGAGGCATTTACATAATAATTTCATTACACCTATTTGCGTGTAGGTCATCATTGTGAGTACAGGGAGGGTGAGGAGATGAACAAAAACGAAAAGGGTTTGAGGTCAACTGTAACTGGCTAGTTGGGCAGCAGGCTTGTGCAGCGAAATCCCCAGGAAGGGCATTAATTCTATTACGCCAGAGGCATATGTAGTTAGGTAGGTGGCTACTGCTACAGTTTGGCACGTTGATAACGAGCTACTTTAACATATGCTAGCGCTTCATGGCTCTCTCTCTCTCTCTCTCTCTCTCTCTTGGTTTTCATTCTGTCCGTGAAGATATAAAGAACCTCTCATCCTAGTGTGTCATCTATGTTTTTCAACAACGCGCCCTCCTCACGCGTGCGGTGGAGCAAAGAGGGCCACGCATCAGAAGGAGAAAGAGAAGGAAGCCGACGCGTTGTGCTGGCGATAGATGTGAGAAATGCCCAGAGTACAAAGAGACCCTGGTAGCAACAGCCGCGGCAGAAGCCGAACAATTTTAGATGCAAGTGGGGTATAGAAGTCGCGAAAAGGAGGGAGGGGAAAGCCGAGAAGTGGCGGTACTAAAGACTTGACCGGGGTTTCCAGAACACAACGGGAAGTGCTTTCAACTAGGCCTCCCTAACGGCCCTGTGCTGTATACCAAAGCCTAAAGGAGCTCGTTAACCTTGTTGCATGTTGAGCAGTTAGTAGCAGGTCCCTGAGCGTCTGCAGGAAGGTCAAGTCTTTCACTACCCGACGGGTGTGGCTAGCCGTTAGTGGAGTCTCGGCTGGGGGCCTGAACCTTTCCTACAGTTTGACATTGACAAGATGAAAAGAGAAAAATGGTCTCAGATTCTTACGCATGTTGCCACCTCATATTGCGTGTGCTAACATAATGTATAGCGGAAGCTCGAAAAAGTGGAAGTCTCCACGCCGCCACTGAATTGTGTTGTGCCCCTCGTACAAGCCTATTGCAATGTGCGGCCCGTTCAGGTGATTTTTAGCTGCCGACGTGGACGAGTATACATTTTCTGATGCGATTTACTTACGTACGATAGCTATTTTAAAGTATTGGAAGAATGTTTCTTGGAAGAATGAAAAGGCTTTGAGTGTTCATCACGTCGAGCAGTTCTCATCATGCGGTAGCGATTATAATCTCGTTATGTGTATATGTTCAGTTAGAAGACATAGAAGCTGATCATTTTAGAATTATTTCTTGATTAAGTGCCGGAGTAAACTTGTTATTGTATTGTTTAGACACTTAATAAACACGAGTGAACAATGACGAGGCCCAATGCAGAAGTGACTCCAAGGAAAGTTGCTTCCAGAACGCTAGACCTATAGCACAAATATGGCCATACAATTTCAGCTATACACTAATAAAGGCAATTTCCTTTAGCCGAGATGTTTCCTGCAGATACCTATTTCAATCAAGTCAACCCTTACTGTTTAGTAGAGTACCACAACAGAGACCAACCGCGTAGCTTTCTCACAGACGTGCTCTCTCATCATAAGCAACAGCTGTTTGTTAACTAGTTAATCTTCAATTATTATTTGTCGTAATATTAGTTGGAATAACTGCAATAGACTAAAAAAAGAGACTGGTCAAACGTCGCGGTCCCCCGACCATCGACGGTGACGGTGAAGCAGCTTGCCTATTTATGTCGAGCGCCTGTTTTTCTTTTCTGTTTACCGGCAAACGGCGATAAGTCCACGGAAGTAGCCAAAGCCGAACCCAGAAACAACCCCCCGCAGATTCATTTGTTCAAGCTGTAGCCACCAGCTAGCCGCCACCGCTAACTCTCTATTATTCGGTTTCTTTCTCCTTCCTTATATCGTAAATGGGGCTGAGGGCGGGAGTCATTCGGGACGGTAGTACTTGTTGCAATAGTCTAACAGACCGGCCCACTATTCTTGTTATTGCTGTTGTTACCGTTGTTGCCTTTGTACAAACAGCGGCGGCGCTGGCTAATATAAAAGGCTGGAGTTGCAACCGATGCCGTCCCCATCGTTCACATAGCCTCTGCAGGTGGATGGGTTCTCAACTGCCCACAAAGGTTCCTGCCTCTTTTCGAACCCCCTTCCTTTGGGGGCACATCGGGATAGTAGGGTTTGAGGATTCACGGGCCTCACAGACCCTCTGTGGCTCCGTTCCTGCTTCATTCGTCCTCTATTTGCCCCGGCACATAGGTGTGAATTGGCTTGTTGCAATCTTCAATGATGGATCACCGTTTGCATACGCTACTTTTTCGCTGGGTGGGACGGCCGCTTCACTAGCCGCTCCTCAGTCCCCCTGCCTATCTGGCGGACACAGCCACAGGTTTAGAAGGAAGACTAAAAAGGGCAGAAGCCCCATTTTGGACCAGAACAGCAGCAGCAGCAGCCACAGGAGAGGCAATTCACTAGAGGCGCCTATCTAACATTGGCGCACATTTTACTTGTACTATTACTGCTAGCGGTAACTACGCGGTGCTTGTTACTAGCAACAGCTATAGATTGACTAATCGTTGACACAGCAGTCTCCCAAGCTGGTCCATTACTCTTCGCTAGATAGGCTAGTTTAACGAGGACTCGATGATTGTCGTTTTTGGCTGTTGCAGTATTTATAAACATACACACACACACTACTGACGTGTTAATTGCAGTGATTTCATAGCATTCTATTAGAACGTATTTTGTTCTTATTACTATCGAAAACGCCGGCTCTTTATTTACTGAAAAGGAAGAAAAGTAAATTACCTGAATAGAAACTTGAGACTAGCGGCTTCAGGCGGATCGAACCGGAGTATAACCTGCGTACGTAAATGCGTGTTAAAACTTTAAAACGTCTGTTGCAGGGTATATCAGCAACAAACAAATCGATGTTTCCGTTTCACATCAGTTAAAACCGTATTTACGTATAGCTTTTTCGCCATCATAATTCACATATGAAATTACAGTTTGGAGATACAGGCCGTTTATCTGATAGTCGTATATATATTGTACGTAATGGAAGAAGATGCGACTGAAGACGCAAAAAGTGCAGATGTGACTGCTGTAATAGTATTATAGTATAGCTATCGGCTGAAGAAGCGTTCGCGCTACACCAGCTGCATGAGTATCAGCAACAAGCCAATACAATATATGTAATCGTGGCATTGACAGTAATCGATGTCGGCCGAGGTAGTCCCCGCCTAGTAAGAACCCTGTGCTTTTTCCAGCAGCAGTCCGTCAAAGGCGGACCGCTTACGTTGGGGGGTTAAGCCAATCGTCCCTTTCTTTTATGCGTATGAATGAAAGACGAGCAACTAGTTCTCTATATGTGCTTATTTAGGCAGCAGTCTTCGTTGCCGCCTCCACCACGCTCTGACGGGGGCAATAGGTAATAAACAAGACCTCTATGGTCGCTAGCAATGTTAGATAAAACGCGACGACGGAGGGATGCTTGGAGAGAACGGGACGGGCGGGGATTCACTGAGTTGAATAAAATAGCCGGATTGGTTGTCAGCGAGCGAAAAAGAAGTAGCGAAAGCAACGGATTGAATCGACGCCTCGTCGTTTTGCAACTATGGCCAACACGCCTGCCAAGTAAGCCCTTGGGGTGATTGTTCGCTCATCTTAATAAAACAGACTCACACCCACTGTCCGCACAGTGAACACACACTAGACACAATAGAATGGGATGCGCATTGGTTTGGTATGGGGTAGCGAGTGCCTGACGGTGGGGGTAGTATGATCAAGGGGTCTCAATGGTTATTCGTCACTTAAGCCATTGAGCCGTAGGGATCGACTGAGCGCAACTCTCTGCTTCGCTGGAGCAATGCCGATGGGACGCAAGGACTGACGAGACAGGCGTAAGTGGTCCCACCAGCACTAGCTACTCAAGACTCTAATTGCTGTGGCCGTCCCCATCGCCGTCTTCATCACTCCTCACAAGCCTCTTAGTGAAACCGGTTGGCGGGGCGGCCATGTCCGGTACTCTGTCGCTCTACTTTACGCGTTCGTGTTGAAACCACGTAACGAAGAGGCAGGCTCCTGTTTACATTACCGCTTTCAAGCAGGCCCATAGTGAATCGTCGACTGATAACTGTATTGGTGGTCATAACTCAAATCGATGCGCTCATCGCGGTTCATAGTACTACAATGGCGGCAAGTCGTGTCTGTCTGATTAACCAATGCGCGCTGCTTATCAATACATATACATCTACACAAAGACGCCCAAGGCGTTATCACATCGTCGCTTCCAGTCTCTCATTCTTCTCGGCAGGTGCGTTGAAGCCGTCTCTGAGTCACACGTCTCCACCCTCGCATCCTCAGCCAAATCCAGTCCGCTTCGCCTATGTCTGCTGGGCACTCTTACTGAGTCGTATTAGCGGCGGTTCGACTCGGAGAGGGAATGAGATCAAGGATACCATCATCCCAATATCACAGTGAAGCGTACCGAAGTCCAACTCATCAGACGAGAGTGGACTAGTCGCCGCTGATCTAAGAAGTCCTACAAAGACCTAAATCCCGGGCCACCATAGCCCTAACCGGCCCTTGCCCGCTATTCATCATACACCATATGCACATACTGACCATCCGTGCGTTTCAGCGTCGCGTCTAAGCACCTTTAGACCAGCAAACAGCGGCGTAATGCTAGCACTTAGGGTGTGGGAGACCCCGAATAGGTTGGCTTGTTGCAAACGAGATTCGTGTAACTGGCAGTCGAAAGATGAATATTAAAAGCAATCGACTGCATGTTTGAATTGAAGGGCGGCCTGCCATTACAAGTAGTAGTTGCCAGCAGTAGCAACTACATGAGATGTAGCTATGAATTTCGATTGAATAATCCGTCGTGTGATCTGTGAATGAAAACCGTCCATGACAGACCTTCCCGATTCTGTTCTCCACAGAAGTTCAAGCCACTATACGAATGAGATGTAATTGAACTTCTGACACTACAAGAACAATGCTATATTGCAAGTGGAATAATGGCTGACAAACCAAACATGAGAGTATTGTACCAGGTCTGAATGTTTTTCCTACCATACTATTGAACCCGAAAAGACTATATACATAGTATCGACTTATATTTTATACAATTGGATAAGTAACATCGACAACCATGCAATACAGCTGAGACAGAATGACCTAGGTGCTGGCTACCGAAAAACAATATACAAACAAAATGGTGTATATCGTTCTACAAGATTCTACGAGCGGTGACCACCGAACACGGAATATGCCCAGGTAAGTCATTCGGCTCGCGAGTTATACTAGGTTCGAAGTACTGCTGATGTGAACTTGTGGAGGTATGCCTGAGTTAAACTGCAGTTGTCTTTTTGAATTCTCGTTTGCGAAAACTCTCTGCTATTTTACTTATTTCTTGGCCCGCCCCCCTTTTTTGCCACGTTTGCGTCACGCTTTCGGCTCTCGACTGCCATGAACTCCTCGTTGCTTTCGTAGATGGGGTGCAATGGGATCAGGCGGCAGTGGCGACTGCAGCTACTCGTACTGTCGCGTTCTGGCAGAGAAGAACGAATACATTTTTGGGCCATTGCAGCCATCTCACGGCCTCTGGCTTTTCGTTTTAACGTTCCAGCTAGCAGCGGCGCAGTTCCGCTTCGTCCGTTTTCGCTTTCGGGTCAACGTAGCGTACGAGACTCAGTAACGGCGGCGGTGGAAGCTGCAGCAACAGCAGTGGCGCCGGTTGAATTCAAACCTCACCATCCAACACGATTATATGGTCTCTGTCTGTATATCCGGCGCTGGTTTCTCGCGAATCCGACACAGTGACTTTTCGTCTGAGTCCCCTTCGGGAGCAGTACTACACGTACTAGCTAACAGACCGACGTCAGTGACAACGTCCAATTTTTGTAGTCCTACGTAGTTTCAACGTAGTTTGTGTAGTAATTTGTGTTATTTTTTTCGCATGCTAGCTAGCAGTATATGTGACGTATAGATGACAGTGGGTTTAGCAGAAGTTTAAATGCTTGATAAGGTTCTCACTGTGGCACTGCTATTCGCACTAACCCAGCCAGCCACAAACGTCGTGGAGGGTAAGCTTTTATTAATAGCATACCGAATGAATGAGTGAATCGAAAGTAGAGCTGACAGCAGCAGCAGCAGCGGTGTCTCGTCTAAATTCGTCCACGTATCAGACTATTGTTACGTCTGCCAGAGTTCAGAAAGTGTGCTAATTACCTCCGCATGCATAAGTGGTAGGTTTAGAGCTGAAGACCGATCTAGCAACTACGTTAGAATTATACATCTGACCGTACGTTGAGGTGTCCACGTTCCTCGGAAACCGACTTCTTTCTTAATACTGGAATCTCAAACTGTGTCTAGCTAGACGAGTGTAAAGACTAGCTCATGAAGGTCGTCCGATGGCGTACTGGACGCACTTCGTCTATATGTGGCTCGCTCCTTTAGTAGACATTAGAGAGATACTCTGCACGGTTCGTTCCCATATCATCATTGTTATTGTTGCTATTGCTGTTATTCTTGTGAGTTAGGAATATGAAATTACAAAATAGTTGTAGTCGTGGTGGCGCCAACCTCTATTTTCCAGTCGACTGACCTCTGTGAGATCAGGAAACTTACACGCACCAATCAACTGGCAGCAACCTGTGCAGTAACCTCTGTGCATCGGCAATTCAGTTCCGACGATCGCCGCGAAAAGGCCGTTTGTGACCCGCGCGCTATAAATACACCAGACGCACCAATTCGACCATATTTCATAACCTCATAAACCCTCCCGTTGGTCCGCCGAAATGGCCTTTCCGGCCACTCTGCTTGCCGGTCGTTCTCCGTTTAGTTGAACATAAGTGTGGCGTGCCGAGGCTAGGTAAAGCTCGGCCGCCTTTAACTGGAGAATAGGTGTGTTTGTATGCCTGACAACCTTCCAGTTGTAAGGTGCCTTAACACTCCCGAAACGTTTTCGCTATTGCCTCACCTGAACGTATTGCATTTTTTAATAGGAGCTACATATAGTGATTGAGTATTCTGCACCTGACTGATTTTAAAGAATCAGGGGACAGCAAACTTCTGGCTGGTTATTTATTTTGTCTTGTCGGGCTTATTTGTCTCAACAGCCATAGATGAGGCGTTCACGGGGCCCGGAAAAAAAAGGTTTATCATAGTGACTGACAGTAATTCCTTCAACCCTGCAAGGGTATCTTTAATAGCTGTGTTTATGAATTTCTATGTAGATTGTACATGCATCCATCTTCCCTGACACTTCTAATATAGCTATTCTGAAGTTGTATCTGTGCGAGAATAACATTAACAAAAAACTCTGACGTTTTGTTTGCGTGTCTCACAATCTACGTTTTAACATATGCCTTTTTGCTTGAAGTGTTGCAGGTTTAAGCATGTAGACGAGAGACGAGGTAAACATGGATTCAAAAAAAAAAAGGCACATTAACTGCAAGTAAATTTGTAAAAACCTGGCTAGGAACCTGGTACAGACATTAACATGAAGGTGTGCGTAGTACATACATGTTCACATTTCATATTCTATGAACGGCCAATGTTCATCATAAACAGCAACTTGAAGTACCAATGAAAGAGAGTAGATACGCACGGGCGGTACCAACGTAGGGGCATCATTTATGAAGAAGTGCTCTGCGGTTTTTTTGGGCAAACGGCAGGGGGTAATAAAAGGCCATAGATCGTTGTGTATTTTAGACGGCATTGGTTACAGCTGGTATAAAGCTCAAACTCTATTCATTTTTAAAATAGTTATAGAAGATCGTTGGGCAAGGATTCTTCTTTTGCTGCTTTTATTGTGATACGGAAAACTACCAAGGAGGCGAGAACGTCTAGAGATGGTCAGGCCACACTCAGGCAGACAGACCAGGCCACTTGTGTGGCCGGTTCAAGATGTTTGGCGGACGCCCGAACCATACGATGCATGACGGATTACTTCCTCAACCACGGGACTGTGCAGGACGTAACGCGCCTTTGCTACTCGAGCGCCCTCTCGTTATACTACACATAGATGAACAACGTTGCACCTGGAGACAACCACGTTATGCTATGCTACGTTGGCACAGAGTACCGTAATCAGTCAGCAAACGCAGTCGCTTGCGCCCTACTTAGACGAGACCTGAATATCCGGTCAAATCCTTGCACCGGCCGCAAAAGCAAGCCGGTGGAGCGACACGGAAGACGCCACAGGTGACTTTGGCTATATCGCATACACATCAACACCGTAACGGAAAGATAAAAACCCCTACAAAACAATAGTTAATGGAGCAAGTTACAAAACAGGAAGGTAGTAGAACATGCGAAAAGGTACATCGATGTAGCGACCATGTCCGCTGCAGCAGCAGCTGCGGGTAGCAAACAGCACAAGAGCTATCTGACTAGTGGTCACGAATGGGCACTATCTGTACAAAAAGAAGGAAATAAAGTGAAAACCAGTTTGAGGAAATGAACCAAGAGCAAATCCGATTTCGAATATTGTCTCTGATAATCATTTGCTTGTTCGAATTGTTTGCGACCTTGGGGTGCTGACACCATGAGCATATACAATATAAGATGGCCAACTGGAATAGATTGTCATTTTCATGTTATATTGTATCAATATTTTTTTGCATTGTTATTTTTTGACGTCCGACGCCATAGTAGAATTCAAGTACAAACGTGTGTGGCTTTATCTGTTGCTGAACAACTGGCAGAGCTCTTAGCATTGGCTAAAATAGCCTAGCTCCGTAATACATCATTTACAAAATGGCCGTTTCCTTACGATAGCAGCCGGCAGCAGCGGCACTGATGCGGCTATAACGCGAACACGCTACGACGTAGGCAAACACATCAATTTTCTGATGGGCCTATGCAAATGTAACAAAACAACCAGCCAACAATTGATCAGACCCGAAACGAGAAAGCTGTTTTTTCCAATGTAGGCTCATAAAATGCACAAGAATGCGAAGAATTCTCTAATTTACCCCCCACAACTTGTATCTAGTATTCTCTAGGCACTTTTTTCTTGGAAAAGAAAAGCCTGAATCTAAGCTCTTCCTCTCTGATGCCATCTCAATAAAGTACTTCGTACAGCAAGAAGGTGCCAGGAAGCAGGATAAAGTTCTCAATTGCGCAGTGAGCTGGTGGTGGCGAAAGAGTTTTACGAAGTCTATTGAGTTGTCGGTTGACTTGCCGAAGATCAGATAGAGGCAACATTAAATTACGTCGAGATTAGGACCTACCCAAAGAAAATACTAGTGCTTGTGTTCACCCTTGCCACCTCCGTTCTAAGATGGATTTACTGCCCGCTCAACTCAAGCCAGTTCAGCCTTGTTAATCGCTTGCTTGCTTGCCTGCCTACCTAGTTGGCTAGTGTTATTCGACATGTCTATTCATGGAGAAGAACGAAATGGCGAAAGGTGAGGATTGTGGGGGTAGTGGGGGCAGCGGCGCAGGTAGCAGGCTTATTTTTGACCACAAAGAAGAAGCGGTTACTGGAAGCCGAGCAAAACCGCGAGCGGCAGAAGGGAGACAAACAGTCAGGGCGGACTTTAGTATCGGTTTCGCTTATAAAGTGGTCCGCAGACCACTGCACCAGTGGCTGGTCAGCATATCCTTGAAGGGGTGCGCTAGTGATCCACACTGGCAGGAAAGATATAGGGACCAAGAGAGGGAACGCACGAAACTTACGAGTAGCAGCACATGACCCTTCGCGATTTCATGTTCCCATCGTTTAGCGCAGTAGCAGGTCTGCCGACGAATGAAGAGGACTGGTGAAGCCGAGTGAGAAGTGGAATCTCTATTGGAGAAGACCAGCGGGAGTAAGATAACCAGTAAAACACCAACCCGCCACTACTGAGTATGTAAATGCATGTTTGTTCTAAGGATATTCCTTCATCCGGGACAAGACATACACTTAGTTGAACGACGGTTCGCGGGCCCCGCGCAGTGCTCGTTTGCGCCAGCCTGCTATTCGACTGCTACTACTGCTGCTGCTACTGCTGCTGCTAAGGCGCCGCTGGGCAAATCCTCCTGTGCCGAAGAGACTTGGCTGTACCGCACATTGATGCCATACGTGTTTCTCTCTCTTTCTCGGCGGTTGTGTACACAAACGACCCATTCGCGTAGACGGCTCTCCACCGTCGTTGCTGTAAGCGTTTTCTTTGCACCGTTTGTTGTCGGCAATCCTTTCTCTCTGTCTGCAAGGCACAGACGAAGCGGCCATGCAAGAAGGATAAGGAGGCGATTACAATGCCAGTGGCAGCCATAATACCGATGTGGATCTACGTGAGAACCGCGACGTCCCACTTTTGCCAACACAATAAAACACTAACGTATTTCACCAGTTTGAATATCATTGCAGAGCAGCACTCACACCACCTAAATTTACAGTAATGAGCTAAACTTGGCTGGGTAAGGCCTACGCCTATCCAGTTATGCCCCTAGAGCTCAATAGGTCAGGCGGTCACTCAGTGAGCTCATGGTCACATTTGCCCCTATTCGTACGTATTAGTACGGTGTTAGCTGTGGAAGTAGTTCTGCTGGTGACTCCTACAAGACAGTGCAAGGGCGATGCAAGGTAGCCCACAAAAGCTGTTGAGGTCGAACAATACGAGTAGGTCACCTGGACGATGCCACCCCCTATTCTCTCTGTGTCTTCTGAGTGTTTCGCTTCGTAATTGCTATTCAGGCCTGCAGTACCAGCGATAGTGTGGGACACCAAATTTCTGCCTGTTTGCCTTCCCAGCGTTAGTTGGTTCTACCGGGTCGGCTATTCGTTTGTCGCTGTTGGATAGCGGTTAGCTTCTGTTTTTCTTTTGGCTGCTAGCAGCATGGGGGAAAGAAAACATCGGCCGGTGTTGTTAACCAGAAGACACGAATCCAAAATAGCGACAGACCTCGGACAGGGAAAGGTATTTGGGGCTTGAGGTTAGTTGGAAGCTAGCTAAGAAAGGCCAGGACACTCTTGAGAAGCAGGGGCACTTAAAGCCGCACAAGAGTGCATCGCCGCGACGGTTTCTTGATGAATGAAAGCCACCTGTCGAAAAAGATGGGGACGCGAGTAAACGATGAGAACCACACTTGAAGTGTACCAAAAGCCTCCTACGGGGCACTAACAGCTGGCTGGAAGGGCGTTATTGGCGGGAAGCTTTGCCACCAGCCTAACCGTTGCCATCAAATGTGGTTCCCTGAAAGAATGTACCGCATCCTGCAGGAGGCTCCTCAGATTCACGTCGTCCAACAGCTTAACTTCTCTGAGGAAGCGGATGAGTAGCAGTATGTAAGACCGAGTACAATACAACAATCAGGGATGATCGTCTAAATATTTTTTCGGTCTCTCTTCGTTTGTTAGTACAGTTTCGCTGGAGAAGAAAATTTGTAGCGTACTTGCTGTGACTTGAATGCTGTTTGTAAAAGCCGTCTGTTATTGGGGTACGCATGTTGACAGGCTGCGAATTATTCATAGATGTGATAGTGAAAAGACTGGAGACTACACTGGTTAGTTGTATGTAAAATATATGATGCAGATTTCAATTCAGTTAACGTTCGACCGACTTGCATACGTTTCTGTAACGCATTCGGCAATGGGCACTTTAAATTTTCATTGACATCTCGGTGGCGTTTATGTACTAAATAAAAAAGAGCCAATATTCAACTATTTCTGTGTAACAATTAACGCTTGTTCTAACAGTTCCTTATGTTAGGGACCTGAGAAATGGATGCTCTGGGGCAGTAGGGTGACGAACCTAACGTTCAGAACAAGGACTGCCGTTTCTTTTTGCGTTCTTTTGCTACCCTGTCTAATCCTTAGGGACAACATAATTCTTCACTGTCGCCTTTGCTAGGTTCAGCTAAGCGAAGAGGGCGCGAATGAAGTAAGTAGGAATGTTGCGGCGGCTAGAAACGTTAGGAGAGGCTACGGGCACTTGGTCCCTATTGGCGATTGCCTCACAGAAGTTATGCATGTTCATTAACCGGCAAGATTATATAAAGCTAATGTTGGTTCACTTCAGATGCTGACAGCAGAAGGAAGGCTTCCTAGCTGGCACGTAAGACTTTAGTTGTTCGACTAATGTTGCTGGCTAGTACTTCTAGAGTATGTATATGTTGCAGAAAGTTCGATTGCTTATACTCACAAGTATAGCTGCGTACTACAGTGCCTCAGTGGCTAACCAAGCAACGTATCCTACTCACGGACGAACGTGAGCACCATGTACGTACTGCAGACAAGCCAGCATATGGCCAGTTATCTCTACGATGGCACACGACATAGTCTACGGCATGGCACTAACAAACTGTTTGATGTAGGTCGTAGGCTCGGCGTTTTAGTTGCAGCTGTTGCTGTCGTTATTGTCGGTGTTGTCTTCAACGTAGTAAGCTGCACGAGTTGGGGTTACTAGTTCCTAATAAGGCTTTACTATTGTTTTGCCGGGAAATCTGGCTATGAGCCACGTGGCCCGCCTTCCCGCTACCCAGTATATACCGGCGCTGTCCGCTTTTCTCCTGTCTTTAACTCCCGGTCCCTTCCTCCTTCTTTTTCTCTCTGTGCTGATGTGTATGTATTCAAGTCGTCTATGCTCACAGATTTGCTCGTCTTTGCCGAAGCAGGGACAGTCTGCAACTGACGGTTCCGTTGCTGCTCGGGTCCTAGGCCTGCTTGAAATCATGCTCTGATGTTGCTGGGTCATCGGTATTAAGACACCATCAACAGCAGCAATGAACAGAAGGGTTACCCTGGTTCGTACCAACAGTGGCGGTGATAGTGGAAGTAACTCGATATTTGCACTACCAATTAAGTTTTTTTTCGTGCCCCAGCGCAGACTCTGCCTGTTCCACGACTTCCCCACAGACCATGCTTGCTCGACTGGGTCTGATTGACACGATGTGAGATTGGCACAGGGCCACGGTCGTAGGAAGTACAGTTGTCATCATCTTCTGCTTTGCCGGTGAAGCCGAGACATCAATGTTGATTTTAGTCATTCTTTGTCGTTGCCGCCCCATGCCTGGAGCTGGGACTAGCAGTGTAAGCCATTAATTTTCAGTCAATTTTCAATACCCTAATTGTGTCTATCTATGTATATGTATAAACCTGTATATAAGCGTGCAGAGAGGTTTTAGCATTTGGAAAGGCTTCGCTGTCGCCGCTGTTGTTACAATGGCCGCCGCAGATGCCGCTTAAGACTGGCGACTCTTCAGCGTCAAAGGAAGGATTAGGAATGGCTATCGAGAACAGGGATAATTGGGGGGTTGGTTTCGAAGGCATCGTCGGCGTAGAGGTCATGCAAAATCTCCTTAATTTGCATTCATTAGGTTGTACAGCCTAGAACGCCGGCTTGAATGAACTAGCGAGTATGCGTGCAGTATGCGCACTCCATTGGCGATGTTGGGTGTCAGGTGCGAGTAAGTAGGCAGATTGGAAAAAGATTTCGTGGGTTTTCTCATACTCTTTGAGGGGTACTGGTTCTGAAGGGAAGCTGAGTAGCGGCCATCGAACGATAGAAGTACTAACAACATTATCAGTATGTCCAGAATCTGTTATGAAAGAAAAAAGGAACAACGGCTCTAGCTGATCCTTTTGCTGTTACTAATATCACTACCACCCCAGTCGGCCATAGTGCCTGAGTCACAATGTGTACCGCCGTTGATTTCGACCTCTACAGTTAAGCATAATTTGTACAAAACAAAAGTGTATATCTTCTACAGTTTACAGCACTGGGAGGAAGTTGATGGGAAGCAAAAAGTATGAAGTGGACTGTGATGCTATCATGTGAGTCACACTAGTTGTTGTGGTAATGGTTTTAGTGGCAACTGTAGGAAAAATAAACCGTTTAGGTAATGCGCAATACGACTCTTCACTGATCATTCTTTCGCCCTCTCTAATACGCTCTGGGGCGGAAGCATTAACGAATCAGCTTCGATACTTGACGTCTCCACTTGTGGTGTCCGTTGTCGTTCCCTCTGCAACAGCCGATAGCTGCTCCTGCTACGGTTTCTACCCAAATAGTCGAATAGGCTCATCGTAGGTTTAACATAGGCGTTCCTAATGATGCCAATATATCTGTCTAGAGAGGTGACCTCCCATGCGATAGCAAAATAGACACTGGCACCAGGGACAGCAAAGCGACGGACGAGTCTGATACCAGCCAGTGTTCCCAGTATTGAAGGACGTGCGATAATGGAGCGAGCCGCGAACGGGACCGCGTCAGCAGCAGCGGTTCAGCGCAGCGTGGCGGTGGCAGAACATCGGGCCAAAATTGGTTGCTGCAATATGAATCTGTGTATCGTATCGACAGCAGCAGTGGGAGTAGGGGAACGGCACAACTGTGCTTCGTCGTACTGTGACATTTGCATGAGGAGCAGATGTTACCCTGCCAAAGGAAATCAGGTTACCTTCTGCTGAAAAACGTATGGAAGGTGGTTTTCGACAATCGCCTTTCGAGTGTCCCCGAGTTGCTCTTCAAGCAGCATGGCTAACCCTGGCTTCAAGCATCAGCATAGCAGACGTCGCTAGCTCTTCGAAAGAAAGAGAGAAAAAGTCTCTGAGTGAGACATATCTGACTGAGTGGGACGCAGAGGCAAGAATGAACCATTCGCCTAACGTCCTGCGTACGTCTTTACACTATGAACATACGTAGCCTTTTCGTAAAAGGAGACTTCCGTCTCTTTGGCCGCAACTTCGTAGGCTCTGGCTGCCGGAGTTGCCTGGTAAGGAAACTGTTTCGTTGCTTATGGGCTGCCATGCGGGCGGGAATCACAGTCAGCTAGCAGTAGCAGCAGTGGCAGCGGTGGCAGAAGCAGCCAAGACGTTCGTCCTCCGGACATGGTTGAATTTTGCAGCACGAGCCAGGGGGAGGCCCACAAACCAGGTCGACTAACAGGCCAGACGAACCCTCTGAATAAATATTACCGCTTTACAGCTAGATCTTTGGGACTTCTCCGAAAAGTCGAGTGATCTAGAAACTTTATCCTACCCGATCCTGCATTCTGCCTTGAGGCAGCGGTAACACGAGCAGAATCTAGGAGTGAGGTAGCCGAAGTCAACAAACAGATAGCGGTAGCAGGTAAAAATAGCATCAGATTGAGTAAAAGAAGGCGGGCGTGCAAAGAGACCGCTGCCGAAAAGCAACGGTCAAAGCAGTCGCAGTCACAGACTTCTAGCGGCAGAGACCCAGAGTCAGGAGGAAGAAAATGCTTAAAGTCGTCGTTATCGCCAACGTCACCACTAGAATCGCCACCTTTTGCTCGTTCAAAGCAGTAGGTGTTTATGGGGTCCCAACATAAAGGAACTTCTCCTTGCTTTCCACTTGCTGTCTTTTGTAATATCAAATTGGCATATATTTAAAGCAAGTTTGCGTGTTTTCCTTTGTTACTTCATAAATACACCTCCTCCTTTATAGAAATGCCCACCCGCCAGAAGTGAAGGATGGTGCTAGAAGTAAAAGGCTCATTATGGTATAACGCGGTGTTCGGAAATACTACCGTCAAAAAATTACAGCATTTTCATAGTACGAGCACGCGTTTGTGTCAGATGTAATCCTCCCTGCTAACCTTGAACCCTGCTAACTACTGGGGTAGCTAAGCCCTGAACTATTTCTACCATGTCACCGCAACGAACAACATAACATAAGTAAGTTAGTGAGGCTATCTAGATAGATATATTCATCTAGCCATTATGCACTCTTCGTATCTAACCCGTCTTTTCGTTGCTACTGTTTTTTAGCTGACTCAATTTCTTGCATCAACATGTGAACAACCGGTAGTCCCCGCTGCCACCCCTTCATTGCTGTCGGAACTGTCGTTTTTATACCTTAAATACCCCATTTGTCGCGCGTGCTACTGCTGTTACTACTGGTAGTGTTGTACTGTTGCGACTATTACTACTGATGTGGCCCTCGTTGTCGTCGTCGTCGTCGCCAAATTGTTCGTTTGTCGTCATAAAAATTGAAGTTCCTCTTTGCGTCGCACCTAGTAGCAGCTAGTAGGAGGCCTTCCTAGCCATTTCTTACTATCCTACTAGTCTTCGAGCTAAACACACTTCCTGAAGCCCTGAACTCTTCGGACTTGCCAAGGAACTCTTAGAGTCACGGCTAGACTTTCTTCTATCCGTCTACCCTATGATTACGCTAAACGAAGCAAAGTGTTTGGAAGAAGTGAACAATTCACCGAAGGTAGGCACTCCCAGTTAGTCGCTCGGCTACGAGAGGAAAACGCATGGAAGCTTTTCCCCTGGCTTTCTTTGCTGAATGTCGGCCAGCTAAAGCTTTTGCGGTTGCCACGGTATCATCCGTACCGCAGCCTTCTTCTTTCTACTACCCACTTGCGCGTTTCCTTAATGTGTTGCTGCAACTGAGTCACCGCTGTTTGCCAAGGAACCAGCGACAGAGGTAGCAAGCAAATTGTCCTGTTGGGAGTCATCACTTTATGAATGTTGGATCGCTCGAAAAACGTCAACGCAAAAGAGCTGTGGTGGAGTTAGATGCGTTCATAAGCTTGCTAACGCATTTTTCATCACCGACGGTGGTCGCGAAGGTGACCGTGAGGACGACAGCTCAAAGCGCCGCAAGGCGGAGGTGATGGGGTTTGAGCCAATCTCGGTTTTAAGCGCAGTTCAGAACAGGCGGAAGCTTCCGACCTGGTGGAGACAGAGGAGAAGGCAAGTTCACGGTAGTCGTGATTGCGAAATCTACGACTTTCACCATCAACGCCAACACCACAAATCGGATGAAGTAAGTATGACGGCTTGCCCTTTCATTCGAAGATACTTTTCGAGAGAGACAGTTTAAGCAGAGAGTGCCACTTGACTTGAGGATTTAAGAATTGCAATAAAGAAAGCGAATTCAGGAACAATGATTATGGGTTATAATAGGATTTCTAGAATTTGTGATTTTAACTCAATGCGCAAGATGACTTCTGCGTGGAGTTGCTGATATCTTCTAAACGCAGGATGTAAGTTAAAAGTAGAGAACTTTAAGGACTACCTGGTACTGTTGAAGACCTGAAGTGACTAACGAGGTGGTGCAGTAGATTACGTGAGGGTAACCTGTACAAAGGGCACGTATTCGTGGTTTGAGCATGAGCGGAATCTATTCGTGTAGAATTTATTGTAGGTAATGACCTTATAGTAACGTACTTACGATAGGGTCGCTAACAGTTGCAAGTAGTTCTTTAAAGCTCCGAACTGTAAGAACGCACTTTAAGTTACTTTACATTTCGCCTTTCATACATAATACGTTGAGTATTAAAATGTGAAGGATCGTAACACACGGACATAGCTTAACAGACATGCAGGTACCACAACCGATTCTCATTAATACAGAATCGCGTTTTGAGGGTAAAATTCTTTTGTCAAGCCAACAATATCTAAGGCAGACAACAAAACGGTGCATTGGTATTTTGAAGACTTACAAATATATTGATAAATATATAATTTTCTTTTCTTGTTACATACAAAGAAAATACATGCCGATGCGTCTAGATGCACGCGTAGTTAATGTTTTACTATTCGTTTTTGAGTAGTGCCCCTTGTCCTCTTAGATATCCTTTGATCTCGCTATTTAAAGGAAGCTTGGAGAAAATGAGAAACGGCTTTTGGGTGTAATCTATTGGTTCTGAATAGATATTAGCTCGCAGCATTGATCAAAGCATGGACTAATGGTTGCTGCGTCAATTTTAGACAAAGCGTTACTGAAGATAATTTCCTCTAGCCTCTACCTCTGCAGTCGTTTACACTTTAGCCAGTTCAAACTCGTTTATGCCTAAGCTAGGTTCGCTTTAAGTATAAGTAGCTGTGGTTCATGTTGACATGCCGGAGTGTAAGCGCAAGTCCCTGCGGGCGACTAACGTGGGCTCGTTTTGGATGTCCCACGTATATCAGGGATGACTTAATATACAGAAGGTAGAAACCAGCAGTCAAATTAAGGGGTCAAAAAAATCTATGTGTACTGTACGGAAATAAGAGTGGATACCTTGGAGAACTCATACTTTTTATACAATGTTATTGCTACATCAACACTGCCACATGCACCCGTATTGATGCCTACGGTGTCTTCACCGCGGTACGTCACCCTGTTCTGCGAGAGGAGACGTCTAAATTTAGCTATGAGAATTAAAGAAACAGTGAGGTGGCAGATGCTGTTTCAGGACAGCTTGCAGGATACTCGTTTCTAGTGTAAAAACTAATAATTGACCAGCGACCGATCCCGAAATCTTATGCAAATATATGCATAAAATGTATAACCCAGTTCGTAAGCAAATGGTTGCCTGGGATATCTGTAGCTTTTGTAAGTGGATCAGTTGTATTGGTACGTCAAAGGCGACATGTCCACCCACCAAAACACCTAGTAGCTTGCCTTCAATATCACTACGTATTTTAAATCGTAAAAAAAAAATATATATATATATATAGCTGCGACGTAATTACACAAAATTATGTTCAAATCAGCCAGACGATATAATTAATCAAAGACGATTCTTTAACAGTAACTGCGTAAGTCTAGAAGCGCATTGAAAGGCCCCAATGGGGCAGACCTATCATTCATCAGCTTTATAAGCTCATTAGTTGGTTTTTAAATTTGCGTGAACTTTGTAAAGTATCGTTGAATAGGAAATAGTAACTAAACGTAAAAACAATTTGCACATCTTAATGGGAGAACCGCAAAAATAAGGTCGTACACATTTGGCTGGATATAGCTTCAATTTTTCAAACATTACATCCGGTATCGCCGGAAATAAAAAGAAACGAAGCCTGTTTATGGCCAGTTTTTTGAACTTAGACCACAACAATCTGACTTACTGGTCGGATATCGCCTGGCGTCCGACAGCTGTCCGACCATGCCAAAATCGATGGTATGAAACATTTTGCATCTAAATAATGCGCAATACGAAGAAATGAGCCATTTTACATCTACGAAATTGTAGTATATTTTGCATACACCCAGAAAGTTATTCGACAAGATAGAGAGGCATAAATTCCAATTCAAAATATCTGAATCACAGTGTATTACAGATACACAGCAACACATTGATTAGACCCAGTTCGTTAGAATTATCCGATATGAACTTTCTGCTATTGAACGGTCAGGAACTCTTCAGATACAGTATACCATACAGGAGAATATCCCGCGAAAAGAATGTATTACTCATTACAGCATCCAGTAGAGTTAATGCAGAATACAAAACTGTTGTAGTTGCCAGAATCTTATCGTTATCCAATTGAATAGAATTGCCATGCTCATGCAAGACACTAACTTCGGAAATTATTAGCTTGTAAGTTTATCTTTCGTACAGAACAATCACAGGTACACAATTAACATGTATTGTAATTATAATAGAGCACTAATAAGAATTATCCTGAGTCTTGAGTTTTCGAGGATTTATCCTCTGTCCGTCCAGTAAGCCCGTACTACGCTTCTATTTGCTTCATGCTCTCATGAATTCTCAGGGCAGCTTGTTATTGGGAGACTAGCGATTGATTGCTTCTGCCCACGGTTGTTAATCAGTCCTCTCGTTCTGCCTGAAATTCGATGACCCATCTAGAGTACGATATCGGAAGTTCACCCAACATGGAAACATCGCAGATGTGACCAGACCGAGACAATGGCGTTCCGCTTCAAAGGCGTCCACAGCCAGCGAACAGTGTTGCGCAATTCTGGTTGTTCGTCAGGTGAGACGGAGGCCTCATTTACTTTGCAGCGGAAACAAACGTTAAAGACCAGCCAGTGTGTAGAGGCTACGAGGTCCGTGAGCAAGCTCCACGCACATTCATTGATGTCGTAGAGGGGCCAGTAAGCTGGATGCAAAACATTTTTACAATGTATCTGCGTTTGGCTTTCGCGGAACGACTCGCCATAACCAGGTTAGCTCGTTGGACTTCAAAACAATGCACAGAGTGAGGCAGCAGTCTTGGCCGCGTCGGTGATTGTATATGCCATGATACAAAGCCGTTGAAGTACCCATGTAGTCCTTTCCGTCTGCTCGTCGACGGCAACCTATTCTACCTGGAACGATTTTGTAGGACTCCGAGTAACAACTGACCCAAAGAGCAAAACCAGATGACGCGAGAATAAAAGGCACTGTTGTGTTGCAGCTAATTTCCACTGCCGCTGCTACAGAATAAAGACGATTTTTCTCACCCCCTTTTAACGTCATCATACATATTTTCTCTTTCAAGTTTTAAAAGGCTAAAAGAAAGAAGCCGAAAAAAGCAACGGGTTTTAGGTCTAGACAACAATGTGAGCCTGCGAAGAATCGCAAGGAGCCAGCCAACGAAAGCGGCGAAGTAACGAAAAGACGAACACGATGACAATATTAGGCATCGCTAATGGCCCAAACACGCCAACTCAGCCCAGCTAATTATTTGGAGCTCCAGTGAAGACAGCGAAAGAAAGACGTACTGCGTTAAGATGGCAGCCTGCCGTTTCCCGCTGCGTTTGTATCGTGCGTTAAACATATTAGTGGCAGACGCAACTGTCCGCGATTGAAAATGGGCCATTCGAAGGGCTGCACTGTACGCCGAATCGCGGCCGGGACGCCTTCGACTTCCCGGTTAATCTACTGTCCTGGGCGCCAGCAGAAATAGCAAAGCAGATTTTTATCACAGTATGGGGAACCGTTGCCGGCGTGGCACGTACATAACCCACCAGTGCTGGAGTCATGCTTCCATTTAGTCTTCTCGTCGTCTGTATCGTAGTTTACTTACGTAGAGCGGGCTTGCGTGTTGTTTAACTAACGTTATCTTACCCTGTCCAACCGCCTGCCAACCAACGAACGGCAATAATATCCATACCACTGCTCTCGCTATATTCGAAAACCAGTAGTAGAAGGCTGGCCAAGGTAATTTGTGTGCGAAGACGAGGGCTTGCTGGTGCACGTTCGTTTTAAAGCTGTTTTCTATCGTCGTTATTGTAACTAGTTCCGTTGCAATGAAAACGGATGATTCATTGTCTATTCTGCGTCTACCTAAAGCACCGGACAAGTAGCGCTTTCTAACTACTACGTAATGCTGTCCGTTATTCGACGTCGTTGTTATTGCTATCCCCGTCGTCATTTGAGATTTCGAAAAGGCCGTGGAGTTGATCTGTTTAGAACGAATGAAAATAGAGGAAAAGCTATGCGTGTTGCCTACCATCGTGCCGCTACGTGTTTCCGAGGATTCGGTACGAACAACGGATTCATCTGAGTGAAGACAGCTTATTGAGTGGATTAAAAAAAATACGACTCTCAAATGCTGTTGCTCCTCGCCGCGGCTCGTTGCGGCACTAACATTAATAGTAATAGACGTAACAGTAGCGGTTGTAGTTCTCCTAACTGAAGCTCGGAATCGTCTAAGCAGCGTCCTGCGTGCATGAAGGAGCGAGACAAAGACGAAACGAGAAGGAAGATCAGACTTACCCAGAAGAAAACAAGGTCAAATAAAAGTAAGACCAAAATCTTTTATCAGAATTCAGTCGTCGTTAGTTTGCTTAGCATCTGAGGAGCCTCAGCAGCAGCAGCAGCGGCAGCTGCGATTTTCATGGTGCAACTGTTGTAGAAACATGAATAGGATAACTTAGAGAAATAATGGCGGAAAAGTTGAGGGGGACTAAGACGAAAACGGATCAGAAAGAACGTTTTATGTCGGGAATCACCGCAGGAACGGTCGCTATTCCGTTGGAAGAGATGGTGAAGACAAGGGGTGACAGGAAGTTGCGTAGGGGGTAACCAGGCCTGTTCGTGACGCTAATATAGTTAGAAATTACTTCTGTCTAATACAGCATTCAGTTTTTCCCTCTATCTTTTACGTTGGGTTGTTTGTTGTTGTGCGTTTTACCAAAGGCGGAAAGGAAAAGCCCAGCCGCGCGACGGAGCTTAAACAGCAGTTGTAAAGCTACGGAACTTGCAGATCAGATGAAATTTCATAGCATCAGTAGTCCATTTACATATATCATGATGCCCCAGAACGACTTAATCAGCCATAGCGGCCCCATATAATCGTTTAGATCATTTATACGATGTCAGGATCTAACAGACCCATCGTATTCTGACCTACATTGTATCAATTTTACAACTAAACTAAACACGAATAATTTGTCCAGTTTACCAATCCTGCTGCTTTTGTCAATGAGCTAAACATCGTCATATGTCTTTATGATCCGCCTTTTAACCGATTCGACCGTTTCGCGTCCCACTGGCCTGACGATGTCACCGAGCCATTAAACGCTCAGCACGTTTCTCAACATTCTCCCACTGACCTTTCCCACTCATGTAACTGGGTTTCCTTCGTCTTCTTCGTTTTAGCAGAGAGTAAACGAGCTAACAACGACGCTATCAACTGGTCGCCAAGACGAACGAAGAATCGTGCTGCTGCCGATTCGACCACTTTAAAGCGAGCTGGCACCGACTTGGGGTGGGTCGACGGGTCAGTCGAATAGTCAGCTTGTTGATTTTATTGTCATTTGATAGCGCTAGCTGTAAAACAATGACCAATGAAACATTTAACAGAAGGAGATCACCAATTTAGAGCAAACGTGCCATTGGAAAATAGACTGCTAACCCTTGCATTAAATCGGGTGACTTAACATAGACATATATATATATATGTGGTTCAACTGTCGTTTCAAAGTCCCGTTGTTACAAGTCACTATGTCGATGATGTTTAAGTAACAGTACTTTAGCAAACATCCCATTAATCTTTAGCATGGTAGCGTACAGATCATATGGACGTTGCTTTCGGCGGTGCTGTGGCTGTTGTATTGGGTTTGCAGGCTTGTTGCTACGTTCATTAACTGTTAATGTCCTGCCTCGTCTGTTGACCATATGGTGATATTTAGCTGCTGCACTCATTTTTAATTCGACCAAAGACTATCGTTTGTAGCGAATGATCGCTTGTAATAGCAGCGGCGGCCTACCTGAGAGCTAATGTTGACTTCAGTTTCTAACAACAGGACTAACCAAGTTTAAAAGCTAAATTTTGAGGGAAGACGCGTCTTCTTTGCTTGCGGCCTATTAAACGTACCGGCTTGGCTGTTGACCAACCGGCTGGAAGGTCTGTGCAGTTGAGAAAAGGGAATTCTGCGTGGTCACCAAGGTTTTGTGCCACCAGACAGCTTGATCACAGCTCGACTTCATCGAACAGGCAAATGGCAAAGCGGCACGCACCAACATGTGGACATAGGTCCCTGCTACTGGTCAGCTTCTCCTGGCTGGATTTAGCTTTGTTACCTTCACCTTTGGTTAGGTCGGAAAGTGGCCTTTGTTTTTTGCATCGGTGATGCATACGCTCTAACATGAAGGTTATGGGTTTCTCATTTCTCCCAATTTCTGTGGTGGTGAAACCTAAGGCCAAAAGACCTGCATGACAAAGCCACGATGCCCTGGCACTCCGTTTTGTTTGTGGTCTTCACTGTGTGTTTGTATGCGTCTACTCTCTAAGTGTGCGGTTCTGAAAGCAGCGCAAAAGTACGGGCTATGCGGAGTGCTGGGTGTTTATTTGCAAATCTGATACGTATGCATGCATATACGTACGTAAAACATGCTCGGCTCATTTAATCTCGTTTTAACTGTAACCAGGATGTTTCTAAAGGTTACGAGACAATGCTTTCTGAATCATCTGGCCTGATGTTATGATTTTTCGTGGCAACAACTTACCGTAACCTGCGACGACGACGAGAATGTTGATCGCCAGAAATAGGTGTCTGGAACTTAGACATAGTTGTTCCAGCGTTAGGGGTAACTGTAGGTACGCGAACTTTGTTCTTTTTACGTAGTTTCCCATCATTGTGGCGTTTGGTGGCTGTGTTTGAGAGCGACGCGCCACCGGTTCGTTTTTGGCGCGTATGGAAATCACCCCTCCGCACTTCTGCTGTCGTTCCTTTGTGCTGTTTCGCACGAGTTTGGTAAAAAAAAAATATCACCACTCTAATAACAGCAACGACGACAACACGAAGGAGTGATTCTTCACCCTTCTAGGTATTACAGCCATGCCACATAATAGTTGATAGGTCCATTTATCGTTGTATCACTCTTTTTTCCCTCTCTTATTCTCGCTCTCTCCCTTTAACACTTTCATGCAGTCAGCAATTCGTGAGAACACCGGTAACACCGAAAACGACGACACACATATCCTTCACTCCACAAAAACTTACCACGACACACAGACGACCACTATGCGGAGAGGCGAATCGTTTGTTTACACACTGACCAACTCTTCAGCACTGGTTTCTATCACCGGAAGGCTACGAAACTTGCCTTTGGGTTTGCAATACGAAAAACGAACACCAAGTAAACGCCGATGGCTGGGAGGGGTTCCGCGAAAGACGGTGAAGTACAATTGTGTGCTGTGATGTATATCGTACTGTATAAGGAGATAATGCAGCCTAGCTGAACGAATGACATTAGAAACTATCGCCTACCAACACAACCACCGTTGAAGACTCTGCTAATCTTCACTTGTGCTCTATCAGCCAGTTTCTTGAATAGGCCGAAGGAAAAGCGCGAAGATCACGACGAATCAATCGACAACGTGAGAATCATTCACATGTATAGTACACAGGCATATTCACCAAGAAAATACTGGGCCAGACAACACACATATCTGTCCATCATAGCATTGTATCAAACACAGACTAGATCACAATATCTCTGGCAGCTGTTGCTTCAACGTTGATGTCATACTAGGCAAACCGTCACTTTAGTACCGCTTTAGCGCTATAGCGTGTTAACGGTAGGTACGGATATCGCTCTAGCAATGAATATCTAGTGAAGCACACAGACGATAGGTAGAAACTGTTATGGCAGATCTTTAGGTGCAGTCGTGACTGTCGTAATTGACCGACGTAACAGATTCTGCTGATATTACTGCTGTTGCTTGTGCTGCTGCGTCTGCATAGAAACCCTCCACACCAGGAACGTTTCAACGGCCTTTTTTGCCGTTAGTCACAAGCCAACACGTCAGGACTATAATGAAAATCACAATGCCAATGGCAAATATGTTCTTTACTAACAGCAAGAAACGGCACATCGGACGCGACGTCTGCACGCGCATAATCACTTATAGGACAGATCGGCGCGGCATCATGCGTCCGTTGTGGAGGGATATCTTCTGCGTGCTGGTGGGAGACCGGCGACACGGCAGTCAACAAGCACGCGGAACTCCTGAGCGCTCGACCCTTCCTCACGGCCGAGGCGAGGGGAATCCATCGGCCTGGCGAGGGTGGATGGCCCGACGCGCCCTCCTCCTGATGCTGCTCCTTCTGTTGCCGGTTCTCCTTCAGCTATTCTCTGGTGGCTGCTCTTCTTTCTTCTCTTTTTTCTTCTGCTGCCGTCCAGTGCAATGGTGACATTACGTCGGATACTCCTGACTGCGGCCTGCTTCTGCCGATGGTAATAGCAACTCAGGCAGGCTGTGTCTAGGCTACGAGACTATTTTGACATTTGTTAGAGCAGGTTTCGCGTTGCGGTCTTCGCTTAATTCGTTTAGCCCGTTCCGTTCGAATGTACAGTGAATATTCGGAGCATCTAAACAGCTCATCTAGGGAACCTATTTTATTTGGTTTACAGCATAATGTTTGGTAGCCTAGGTTTGAATCCTTCTGTAGACACATTTTACTTCATGCTAAAAGCCAGTTCTCTAATAAAACGCCTAATGGCGGTACCGGACTTAAAACCCGAAAAATTTAGCTGAAGTGGTCTAGAAACCGCTATTAAGCAGTCATTGAAATGCATCTTTAACAACGACGCCGACAAAGGCAACGGAATGTGTTTACATACATTTTTTTTATTAATTTAATATTTGACTTAAATACAAAATCAAGTCCTTTATTCAGTAGTTACTTGCATTATCTGGTTTCTGGCCACTTCTTCGCATACGTCAGGCCTGATCTTTACACTTTTCTCAAGTTCGCCCACCGTCCGTGGAGTATAATGATATATTTTGCCCTTCAAATACGAGTAAAACAAGTTGAGTGGAGTTATGTTACATGATTTGGGGGGCCATTCGATTTCACCTGTACTGAGATCCAGCGCTCACCTCACGACTCTAGTTCCTTATTAACGTGAATACGTATTTAGTCACTTGGAAGGCTGAACCATTTTGCTAATACCTCATACATGCCAATGTGTTTCAATGATCTGTAAGGTCATGTCCTGGTAGCGAACAGTTTCGTTAAAAGAATAGAGCTCGAAAATGGCTCAAAAATAACATTTTTGATACATGAATTAACGTCTGTTATAGAGAGCAGAATATAGATTGTCACTTGGTTTGTCCAGTGAGGCTCGAGCGGTTGGTTGCCTTGCATTTTTAGCACTTTTGGCCTGTTACGAGGGCAAAATTTAATTCCATTTCAAATGTTTAAATGTAACGTATTTAAGCGATATTTTAATAAGTTCACATTTATCGATAACGTTTATTATGGAAAACCTATCCGCAGATTAAACAAAGAATATTCCGAAGGTAGGTAGGTTGTGATTAAAGTTCCAAAGTAACGCTCTCATCGGGGTAAATGATGAATAAACATGATCGCTGAAATCAAACGCTTGTAGCACATGCGAGAAAATTTAATACTGCCTTAGAAACAAAAACAAGGGAACACCCTGTGTATATCAAATGTTACTCGCCTCTTATCATTAATCTTGAAAACTTTACACAAAACTCTCTCCTACGCATCTTAACGCAGGGTTCTTACTTGATACCGAGCGCTCACCTGCCTTCCTCTCCGGCCAGCCATAGGGCAATATTATTGCACAGGATGTCTTTAGCTCATCAGCGCGTATTGCGTCCGTAGAGTTGTTTGGTCGGCCTTTTTCTCAGCACAGAACCCTGTGTATATTTACGCAGTATACAGAATTGATGATTTCAGGATGTACCATAACGAACTTTACACGTTCAGAACTGTACAGCGTACAGATAAACTGCTTCTTCAAGCGTATGGTAATACCAGACCCATGGACAGAAGCTCGAGACAGAACCTTCAATCATATTTCAGTTCTTAGATACACAAACTTGTACAACTATACTTATGGGTCACAATCAATTTTACCAGACATCAAATAATCATAATAGGCAAAGCACACGCGGCAGTTATTGATTATGTTACCCATATACACATCGATGCAATAAATAAGCCTTATTTTATTTTAAAATAAATATAATCAAGACCAAAAATTGCTTTTCAACGCAGCGTCATTTGCGTCATCTTACATTGAAGCTGTCGTTCTCATAAGGTCCGTATCTCGAGGTGTCGCGTCATTCCATTGAGTCTTCTCTAGATATCATCTATTAGATAACCTTCATGATTGTGCAGTAAATCGGTAAATTATACGCACGTTTAGCCATGTGCTGACTTCGGAAAACAAACTAGAAGTATATACCTTGTGGAAAAAACCAGCAAGACTTTTATCAGTTGTCACTGGAGCTTTCAAACGTCGCTCCGAGAGTTCTGAATCGCTTTCAAAGGAAGCTAATTGCGTGTGATGAATGAGGTCGAGTTACCTAGGTTAAATCCAGGAGGGAATCGCTCAACACTGCCTTTTGCTAAACGACACGCTTGGCCGAACTGTTACAAAATGAAGTCGGATGCGTGGGCATCGTCTGTACGTGGTATTCCTGGTACGACTTTATAATAGTCCCACGCCTGCAAAGATCGTGTTTCAGATGTAGCAGCTTGAATTACGTGAAGTTAACGTCAGATTTGCCTCGAGCAAACAACAAGTTGGTTAATACTAGCCTGATTGCAAAACGCCTACAAAAACCGGTCTATCCGGCATTCGGTCATTACTGTTTTTCCTTCTACACAAGTTACTGTTTTAACTTTAAACACAGTTTTGAGATGAAACTATTACTTGCATAGAATTGTATTAACAATAACCGATCACCGTATGAGTACTGAGCTTCGATTGAATGAATTGGATAAATGCTACGATGAATGAAATGTTTGATCTAAATCTTGTCCATAGAATATAATCTCTGATAAAGCAAAGTGAGCCAATCACGAAAGTAAAATTTGTTAGAGGATGTACATAGGGAACAATGGTTACGCACTGATACTCAATATCCCCCGTTTGCCATTTTAATACTAACTATAAATTAATATGGTCTTCGTATCATAGATATGCAGCCTCACTAAGCTGTCACCAAGGTTAGTAAGGAGGTAAGTACTTCTTATGTCGAGATGCACAGGCGCTTCCTTAAAAAGTATGGCTTCTTGATCTAACCAGCACTAAGTGAAGTAGAGTCTATACACAATTGATTGCGCTAACGGCCCGGCTAGTTATATAAACACCGCAACAAAGGTTTGTTTCAACTTCGATAACTTCATTAAATCGTCGGCTACGACAGTCATTGCTAGTTAATAGTATTTTGGTAAAGAAAAGGCAAATCGACCATGTCGGCACAGTAATTGCGCTTCGTCAAATGACTCCAGCGTCGATCCCGTGTGTGACTTGACATATGTTGTGGTTATTTCATAATACTTTTAGTAGATTCATGCATAGATAATATGCACACGTCTTAATGTTCTATTGTATAGTCTTCACTTTGGTTACGACTTGACATAAGAACAGGAAAAACGACCAAAGCGCAGCCTGGAAAATATCCCTTCTGAAAGAAGTTATGACCTAAAGTAAGCCACCTTTAACTAAGAAGATATATCTAGAAGTGACTACATATGCCGAAGTAATGATAGCAAACTGATTGACTACAAAATTGTTGCACCAAATAGTGCACCAAAGAGTCACACAATAACGATCAACCTTCCCATACTCTGACGCCAGTAGGTTCGTGGTAATGGTGCCAAAAGCGTGTCATGACTCCAATATCAGTAGCACTAGTAATAGTATTAGTTGCAGCAGTAGTCATTTCGGGAAGTCTCATCTGAGGTTTTGGCGGGCGCCGCATGTACGTCTTGTATATATAAGCCCCGCCAAGTAGGCTTCTTCTATCTGGGCGACGTGCGCTGCTCCCTTGGCAGCCACCAGTCAGCATAAGAACTGAAAGCAAACTCTTATTGAAGAAACAAGGGAAGGCGGCATCATTGACTGGCCACCAGATGTCAAGATGTCTGCAGGATCCGTTGGTAGGGAACACATTATAGAAAGCAATGCATACACTGGGAGCATGATGCGCGCACATCACAAGTGCACACATACACTGTGTAATAGTCTAATAAGGCTGGGGCAGCATGAGAGGCTTCAGCCGCGTATGAGAGCTTGCGAACACCAGCAGCGGCAGCATGAGCAAAAACCGTACCAGGACTAGGAGGTGTTGTCCTGTCATTCTCGCTGACCTGTCGTCATCTCGCTATCGAGCTATGCAGCAGTGTTCCTGTACTACCGGCCTTACCTCTCCTGTATGAACTCAGGAGTCCGTATACTAACAATAGTGAAGCACCAGTTTTGCCGTCGTAGTTGGCAGTAGTGGCTGTCTGCCCGATCAATCCGCTCATGTACAACATAGGTTCAGCCGGTCAACTTATTGATGCTGCTGACACTAGTTGTGCTCATATACGACCAGGCAGCTATTCCGTCTACTGTTACCCTTCGCTGCTGCGACTTTATCCAGCTGGTTGCCTCACGATGTAGCTTCTGTCGTCTCTCGTTATGCATGTCTGGCGCTCGGTTTTATCACGACTGAGTGCCGCCAGTGCAGGAATGTGCCGAATCCCCAGTAGGTCTGCTGGTAGTCTGCTTGCTTTCCTGCACCATCAACGACGAGATTACAGCAACAAACGATAACTGTCGGTTGTTCCTGCTGCTCGGTATTTTTTCCTTTTCAGTTGTCATCATCATGGCGCCGCAGTGCTACTGGGAGCAGCGGCTGTGATAATATTCTTGTGGGCGATGATGCTTTCTCTGCCAACGCTAAGGGATTGCCTGTTCTGGTTGGCAACCTTGGAGTGTCCTTCTTAGTGCCACTTTCTGCCTCCGTTCTTGTTCGTCTGTTTTGGTTGCCTTCAAGCTCTCTTCAGTTCTTGGTACTATCTCTGCCTCCCTATGCTTTTCCTTTCCTTTTCCTGCTAACAAACCAACCAACCAGCTACAGCCACCGGGTATTTGCAACCGTTCCGTGCCATTAGCTCGCGACTCGGTCGTCTGCCTAACCTTCAAAGCGGTCGACTAACGTGTAGCTTTGACCGCCCTCGCAAGGGTATGGCTCTTGCTTACAATAGATTCTGCTTTTGCAGGGTTAGTTTCTTGTTGTTGCCGTTGCTATTAGCGCCATCCCTGCTCTGTTTCAGTGATGACAATCACCATCGGCTGTGATTGTTCTGCGCTGCTGCAGAAGCGACAAGTCGCCTCCATATCTTTTCTAATCGTTACTAATGCCAGCGTGGCTGCCGACGTTTATGGAGGTGTTGGTAGACGCCACGCTGCCATGCTGCTGCTCACCACTAGTGTCGCTTGCTTGCTCGGTCGTCATGTTTGCTTCACTTTGTCGGGTTTGCCGGACCGAGTTAGTTGAGGTTGCACTAGTTCTGCTTTCCTCTCGTTCTCCATCGTGCCCCCGCATCGTTGGCGTCGCTGTCATTCATCTATAGCATCCACAAGGCTGACTGTCGCTCCGAGGGCGGTGGCAAGATAAAAACAATGTAATTGCGTTGCCTTCTGTGATGATGCGGGTTGCTGATGCTTCGACTCTAGCTGTTATTCGTACGGGCATCGCTGCCGATGCCGCTGTCGCTCAGGATATCGCCAGCCGATGTTAGTATAAACAAAATAGAGAAAATACGAATTTGCTAGCGGAGTGGACACCTTCTGCTTGCGACAGTCTGATGTCTTCTGCACGGCTTGGGCGGTGCATTATCTCGTAGCCTGTGTTTCTCAAACTTTCCGTATATCAGGTGTTTCTTAGAGCGACATAATTCAGTTATCATAATTGTGCTTCCGTTCTTCTGCGTATCTGCAACCTATACTATATATATATATATATATATATATATATATATATATATATATAGACAACCTAAACTATACTGCTTAGGATTGGTTCTAGAAAACACAAAAGACCTCATGAGTGAGCACTATGGGTAACTTCGAGCAGGGGCTTCACAGTTTGTTTCGCCGCCGATTTGTAGTGGGCAGAAGCGTTCTACAAAGAGTCGTAGGGTATTGCTCAACTATAATTATGCCGAGTAGTTTAAGGTTTAGTGAGAGAAAGCGGGAGAAAGAGAAATGCAGTGGAGACGATAACATTGTTGGTCCATCATTCCTCAGATTGTTCTGCGATGAACCCATTGGTAATCATATGGATATCGACATCAGTGCAACTTTACGCGGTCTGTTTTGATAAAATGACCAACTGTTGCCGACAGTGAACAAACTTTCTTGCCACCTGAAAGGAAATGACCTACGTTGACAGAAGTCACACGTTTGCCAATGCGGGAATCTATCCTCCCCCTCGTTAATTCGCGTTCTGTGTCACCCAGCCAGCCTTACCGCGTCCGATTCATCTATAATCTTGCCATCGTCGCTCAGTGAAGTCTTTTCCGTGTCGTCTTTTTTGAACACTGCTTACAGGTCGGCTAGTTCGTAGTTACCTCAGTTGTGGGGGACGCAGTCCGTGGGTTTACAAAGTTGAAGTTCATTAAGCTAGCACATGTCGTAATAGGACTGATCTCAGTTTGCACTGCTGCTGCTTAGTTTAACTGTAGGTGCCTGTAGTGCATAGCTTGCCATGGTCAGACAGGCAGTCAGTAACCCCCTGCTGCCAGGCCATGACCTCAATACCGTACGATTGCTTCACGCTCAGTCGAATTCTTAGGAAGAGTGAGTAGGAACTTGCCCCGTTCGCTCACATGTTATCTACTTTTGCATTCATCCGCTAGTCGTCCTCATAGGTCATCGCATATACGAGGATCTTCAGCCAAGACGGCAATTAACGAATAGAAAAAGAGAATCTGCCCCACTTGCCTTCCATCGACCGTTCGCGTGAATGGAAGCAAAAGATAGCAAATGGAGAATGGTACAAGAAGGCCTCTGAATTCATTCCTCTATTTGAGCTGAGGAATACTTTTTACAGAAAGGGTATCAGACAAGCAAGAAGAATAGAGAAATACGTGTTTCGGGTTCCGGGTTTAGGTATGGCTCTTGTGAGAAGCTAATTACAGCAACAGAGAGTGTACTTCGCGAGACCGCTTTTGAGTTGAAGAAGAACAATTTATATTAGAATTATCATCAACCAGTTGCCCATCAACCAGAGCCCCTTTCTGCCTTTTCAGATCTCATAGGTATACGATATCAGCTGACGGCTGATTGCCCTACTAGTCGCCGCTCCCTTTTGCGCTGGGAACCTGAGCTTCTAGATTCAGCTGCCGTTCGTTTTTTTTCTTTTTACACGGTCCACCTCTCTGCCCCCGCCTCGTGTTCTTCTATCTCTCGTGTTCTATAGTCAATGTATATGGTCGTCTATGTCTGCGTATGTGTTCTTGTACTCGTTATTACACTGTACGCTGTATAACAGTCGAGAGAAGTTTTGAGGGGGTAAAGGGCATAAAGGACGAGGAGTAGCTGCTGCTACAGGAGATGAAATATCACTCGACCCTCTCCTCCTTACTCTCCAGTGCTTTCCTTCTTCTCTGCCCTCTTTTGCGCCTACCTCTACTCTTTTTTCTCTACCAGTTATAGCAGCTGAAAACGTGAACCAGCAAAGCTGGCTCGGCTCGCTTCGTCTAACTGTTTTAGGCTCGACGGTCGACCAAGCTACCTCCCGCGTAGACCTGCAGACCTTCCTTTACCTCCATAACCCCCTCTTCCGCAGCTTACCCCAAGCTTATGCTCTGATGTGAACGTTAACGTCAGGCCCTGGCGGCAGAGCTTATTCAGGCCAACGGTTGTCTTTCAACAACCCTGCACGTCCGGCAGCTAGAACCGCCCGACCGTTTCGCAGTCGCGTCGAGGTCTTTCAGGGAATTTTCTCGTTTTTTTCATTTCAAGGTTTTTTATTCGAACTTCAGAAAAAAAAGAGATAGAGAATAAGAGCCAATGCAAAAGAGGGACAGACAGAAGAGGGGAAAAAACTCTACTCCTGCAGTCGTCTATAGCTTCTATTTTGCTGCTGCAACAACGACAATGGCAGACCCGTCAGTTTCCCCTCGGACTACTCCGTCGGCTGGCTTACATATAATTAGGTTATTTTGTTCTTTTGGAAACAAGTGAAGCATTAAGTTTGTTTTGCGAGAAATTTTTTCTCTATATCTATACAACGGAACGCGGCCGGCACACTAGTTGGTAGTTGGCGATGCGCTTTCTGAGCACTAGTCTTTCTGCGTCTTCTACTGCCATTATTGCTACCGTCTACGATGCGGCCGTTCGTCAGCAATCGTCGACAACGGTGGGTGACAGAGCAACTCACCGTAGTTCTATCGACCGTTCGTAGAGCCAGTTTCGATGATGGCGGTCCGAAAGGGTCGTTGTGTTTCCGGCTGGCGGTGGTGGCTGGCCCGCTAGTGCCGGCCGCAGCAAAAACCTTGACGGACGCTCTAAGCGAGAGTAAGAAGCTCGCGTGGAAACTACTCAGGACAGTAACAGCAGGAACAGGATCAGCTAGTGCAGCTTAGAAATGTAGGCCAAACGCTTCACGAAAAGAAGCAATGTATGGGTGTAAGTTTCTGCTTTTCTTTCTCTATCACCCTCTCTCTTTCTCTCTCACTCTTTCTATTTTTCTTACCGTATGCATCTTTCACTTTTGCTCTTGCACTCTTGACTTAAAAGTGAGGACCATAAGGACAATATACTGTTTCCGCTCCTGCTGACCCGCTGTCCTGCCAGACCAAGAGGATCAAGAACTCCATGCAGGCGGATTCTTATTCTCTAGCTGTTCCTCGTCCTTCATCTCTCTCCCTCCACTTTTCTTTTTGATGCCTCTACGTATCGCTTCAAAACAATGCTACAGCACAAAAGGAAGAGTAGGCTGCCCAAATGCTGCAGAAAAATTGAATTGTCAATTAGTGACCGCTGGCCTTCTCATCCGCGTATGCGCACAATGCATCGCGCTGATCGTCCACAAATTCGCCGCTCTTTCTTTGTTACTAACTAAATATCCTACCCGCAGTTTTTACAGAAGATCTATTTGTCTTCTGTGTCTGCTTGCTCAGGCTTCTAGCTAAAACCCATCGCTAACGCGAGTTCGTACTGATAGCACGCACTTTTAGACAAGTGCTGCGGCTGCTCTCAGCAGTGGTAGAATATGATGACAGTATAGGCAGGCAGGCAGGCAGGGCTGTCGCAGACGCGACGGAACTACAATCCTACTAGATTTGCTTTTACGGTCCAACGGAACGCTAGTCTCTAGGCATTTTTAGGGTTTTGGGTTCTCGTTGCGCGCCACGGGTCGCCATTCACCGTCGAGATTGGTTAAGCGCAGTCATCTCTTCTGCACCCAATCTCCTTGCCTTTTATTCGCACGCACTTCCGCCTCTAGCCCGTTATTATATGTGACCCTTGTCGGAAAGAAGCGGGTTCGTCTTGCCACTGCTCATTGCTAGCGTTACTGCCGCTAGTGCCGCTGCTACTACGGCCTCTGTTGTTTTTTGTTGCGCCATTTCGCTAGTGTAGCCCGTTGGCAAACGACCACGGGCTCTGCTTTGGTCTTCTTCTTCGCTGAGTCTAAATAGCGGGTAGTTTCCGGGGCGAGCGGGAAATGTATGGAAGGCGGGGTATGCCCAACGCGCCTGATTTTTCCCGCCTGGAGGAAAGTCTTTTGCAGTTTACCATGTTGGCCGCGCGAAGGGAAGAGCTCGACCCAGTCGCGCCCGGCGGCGGCTTAATGAGAAGGCAAGCTGTCGGCGATTCAGAAGCATTTTTGCTTAGTCCCTTTCGCATTAGGGCACTTCCTCAAAGAAAAAAAACCTGCAGAGAAAGAGAGGGGGCACGGTGCCTGCCTAGACCGGTTTTGCTATAAACTCACCGCTCTTTTACTCAACTGTCACCACAAACAGAACTGTTTTGGTCGTACTTAGTGCAGTGCAGGGGTGCACAGGCTGTAGAAGTTAGGCTGAGAACAGTAGTAAGCCTAGTCACTGCGTATGGAACGTATAGGTCATACTTTTCCTTTAATTTTTTTGAGTGATTTAATCAATTTTTTTTCGCCTTAAAGACTTTGTAGGAGTAGAATGAAAGGTAACTTAGGTTCGCGTCTTATGATGTTTAGCCCAGTTAGTATGCCTTAGTCAAAGCTCAGTACATTTTTTTATAATATACAATTAATATTCAGTTATTACCATGATACCCATAGAAAAGTATTATTACCTGAGAATCCTTGCCCTTCTTGACGTGCAGGTCGTTTTTTGGTCGCACATGTGCAAAGACTCTGTCTAGTGTAAAATATTTTTTCAGAAGCAAGTCGTCTGCCGGCTTATGTTACTTCAAACTGCGATAATTGAGTTGCTAAACCAACAAGACTTTGATAGTTCGATGTGATCATACCGTACATATTAATTCATCCGACTTTGTCTGATACACCGAAGACACTCTTGGTCGTCTTAATAGAAGATTTGCACTTGCACTTAAATCAAGCACCGTTATCAAAGCCGTAACGGTTACTACAAGTAATCCGTGTTAGAATTGATTATCAAGCTGAAAGTCTTTGTTCTTGAAATAAATGAAGCGTTCGATGATTGCTGGGAGCTCTTACAGATGGCATGGTATCGACAAGCTGCATTAATAGTACCAACAAGGAATCATTACATAACTAGCGTACCGGCTTTCGATCTTCATTCATATAGAATTCAACTGCGAACCACAACCTGCACTCGAACAAACTTAATACAGTGCTTTATTACAGGTGAGACTAATAAGATCCACTCCCTTCCTATGTAAAACCTAATTTCCCTTTTTGCCAGATGGAGCTGAGCGAAATGAAACAAACATTTGACGTAAAAGAACTTTTTTAGTTACCCAAGTTGTATGTCAACCTAGGCAACCTCTTTAGATCATTTTTTAACCATTTGTCCATATTTGGATCAAGCGATAAGACTCCGCGGAGTTCCGACATTAGCAGATGGTTGCGTACTGCCGCCAGGAGGGTGTCGTAGGATTCAGTCACAAGTGCTCTACTAAATACGACAATGGGGATAAACCGCTTACGATGAAAAACAAAAAAACAAGCAACTAGTGAATTTTCTCTTGAATTACTACAGTTTAGTAGAATCAAATCTACAATATATCTGCTAGGCTAATCTATGCAGCATCGTCCTGTGTAAGGATCATCTCTGCTAGTGCAAAAAACCCGTGAGATACAAACTGTCTCATCCAATTTCCTAAAGCTGTCACTATACAGAGATATCCTCATCTTTGACTCTAATGCCTACATGTAAGTAAAGAATCCTACATATTCGAGGAAGCGATGAATTATTCTCATATTTCAGACGTTATAATTATATTAAATTTCTTCCGTGTCTGGAAGAATATCGACGTTGCCGTCATTATTATTATCATCACTATTAATGTCATTAGCAAAACGGTGAGCAGTGCTTAATGAAGAGTCGAAGTTCTTCGGAAGCTGTCAGATCATTTGGGTAAAGGAGAATTGTCTAAATGCCCAGAAACAGGGTGCGCAACTTCGATATTACTGAATGTTGTTATGCCCGTGCGTCACCATCAAACTTTTCCGTTCACTAACCTTCTGCTGCGTATAGTGCTATTGAATGATAGCATCATTAGCAGTAAGGTTGTCGATTCAGACGTCATGCAGGCTCGTATTCACAGAGCGCTAATGGTGCACTGCGCCTCCATTGGACGCAGTTCACTGAAGACCCGTCTTCAAGGAAATATTGCTAAGGTATTCTTTACGCACGATCTTTTCATCGTGGACCTTTGTTTATTGACGAACAACGCATCCGATTGATTACATGAACAAAAGCTTACTGTTTCAATGTAATTGCATACAATTGTAAAGTTCGTGACATACTCTTTTATTTAGTTCGTATTACTTACAAGGTATAGTACGACCTAACAGCAATCGAAGCTCGTGCCGTCTTCATATTGCCCTGGTTAATTACAAGCGCAGTAGTGTTGAAATTGTATACAGATTCGATATTGGATTTGTAACACAAACGGAGGCAAGTTTTTCTATATCACTATTGCCTACAGCCACGTGGCAGATTTCATTAGCAGTACTTATAACGATACGTGATGTTTGATTGAGAGACTTATGGAAAAAGCGTTGGAACACAATTCGTTAGTAAGCCTAAGTTACTCGATATGTCAATCCAATTAAAAAAAAATCTTTAAAAAGGTATCTTAAAGATAACTAATAGTTCTTTATAATAGAAACCAATAGACACATCGATTCCCATTGCTAATGCTTTTCGAGCATGAAAACCTAGAAAATGCATCTATACTGAAAAGTCCTGCAGTGAATGCCGTTAGAGATACATTGACCTTAATTTGCGTAAAATTATTTACTTCAGGCCAAAAACGTGAGAGTGGTCTTTGATATTTTGACCAGATACAATGGATTTTTCGTTTTCAGGCCCTTTGCGATACTCAGAAGATTTGTCGAGATCTTTAAAATGGACGGGAAAATGAAGGGAATATTATAAGTACAAAGTGCATCAAAGTCGCGCTAAAATTGGATGTGGTTCAGGTTTACTGGCAAATCATGTTTTCACATTAGTAATCATGTGTATATA
>NW_019211457.1:34275715-34397607 GCF_002443255.2 Varroa destructor
TATAGCTTAAGATGTCCAGAAACAATATGCTCTCTGGTTTGCGATGCAACAGTCGACTGCGCTGCTTTCATGGATGTTCCAATGTACGAGTTACTCTTCCGAGCTACGACGAGCTTTCGCTCATGCGGAACATCTGTTTGGCAAGCCATCCAGATCTCTGACGACAGAGTCGTTCTACAATTACCGCAAAGTGCATTAACTCTTGCGGCGGCGCATGTGATGTTCGTTCAACCCAACGCTCGCCGTCGCCTGCTACCGAGAAGCCACCGGCCTTAGTTTCCCAGCATCTTCTGCCTGCGTCATAGGCCTTACGCGTCAACAGTTCTCTGCACTTTCCTAGCTGTCGAATACATTCGTCGATGTATTTTCCCGTTTCTAAAAACCTTCATATCCAACTTTTTCAGCGACACGATGGCTCGCTATAGCAGCTTCAGTTTGGAATACTCCGATACGCAACAAGGATGTTACCTATAACCCAGTGTAACTCATCATTCAGGACTTTGGTTCAAGCCAGGACCGTTCGGCACCCTCATTCTTTAGAGCGTTTTTTTTGACGACCTCCACCAGAAAAGCTTCACCACCGAAACGTGGGCGCTTGTGCTGTGTTCGTGGTCGATATCGATGGTTTGCTGTTTGCTAATCGCCTGATCCCCAAAGATGGTAGCCATTGTCTACTGTTACTTTCATTCCGCAAGTTCTTGCCTTCGATATCAAGTCGGGCACTGCGCTCGGCACCAGCTGACCCCTGATCTACTAGACTCACAAAATTGTTTAGAAACTCGTACGTGAACTCGAACTGAGCCGAAACCGGTTGTTTTTGAAGAAAATCATGCCCGATTCTTTGCTATCGCTCTACAGCGTCCCTAATAGTCTGCCGGTTAAGGCAGTGTCTTAGCTTCGGACACCTTTTTATGTATCTGTATCGACAGTAAACACTGCATTCCCGAAGGCAGTTTCAAATCAAGTCTTAGCGAGATCGCAGAAACGGCCGCAGGCGACTTCCGAAAGGTGCTGATGAAAGCGTCCGTTAATAAACGCTGCATTTCTCAATTTTCTCATCCAAAAGCCCGGTTATAAATAGTCGAGCATGGTCGGTTGATGAAACGATGCGTTCAAGTAAATCTTTGAGCTTCACAAGTATGCCACGGGTCCGATGCCATCGTTTGCCTTCTAACTCTCGCCGATGCTCTTGCGAGGCAGCCTTCTATCCCGCACACAAAATTTCTTGGTCACTTCGTTTACGGTTCGGTTGACTCTGCAACTCGCTACCTGCACTGCTACCTAACGACGCAATTACTACAAGCAAAACTACGACTCACGTTAGCGCCACCGGACCCTTAACCTAACGATGTTCCTAGAAATTCATCGAAGCCCCAAGAATATTTAAGAATTATATTAATTTTTGGCAGACACCAAGACAGCGTAAACTTACAATTGAAATGCAATTAGCGTACTAGTAATAGATTATACATATCAATAAGTAAAGCACGATCTACGAATAGTGATTGATAGAATGTGCGTATTTTACAATGACGGTACCTCATTGATTTACCGCATTTAGTTTATTGTAGCGTTAATATGTTTAAGCCATAAAAACACAATACCGAATCCATAAATTAGCGGAAAGTGCTACGATTGGCTGCCTGTCACGGTTGACTTACACAGTTTATTAATCTGTTAAATATCTAGTTTATTAATTAGGTACGGACGTAAACATTGTTCTCATGTTACGCGTAGGAACTGAAGCCGATACGGGAAGCATGGGGTGCAAAATATAATATAGTGTATGTAGGAACTGTAACAGTAAATTCCTTTGTTCTAGTTGAAATTTCAAATGGTTTTGCTTCGCGTCTGGGCCGATTGATTACAGGTAGAATTATAGCTTGTAGTCTTCTAAAATTGGTGTTCACCCCACGGATCTTCCGTTACTGATCCGCTGTCACGCATTTCTTTCGCAGACATCTGAAGTCACCCCATAGTTTGTCTTTACTACCTGTTACCTGCTACTTTACTGCGCAAATTTATTTACTCTCTGCCATATCGTTTGGCGACACAGAATCTTGTGAGAGCAAACGATGCCTTCTAGAGCATCTCTCAGGAATCGAAAAATTATTGGTTACCTTTGGGTCAAAAAGGTCTGTCCTAACGAATAGTTTTGACTGGCTCTAAACACATCTCTCGAATGAAACCATTTACTGTGCTGTAGGTGCAGCTAGGCCTCCTCTCTTAGCACGTAAGGCCTGCTTGTTAGAAATACGGAGGTTGCGCGTTTCTCGACCTAGTGTGCTAGTAACCGTGCCTAAGATAAAATGAACATGTGTGGTAGCAGAGCGTTTTTAGCGTGATCTCGTTGCGGAACTGTATTACTCTGGAGCTTCGTGCAGGGCACCTCAGCTGTTTCGTATCGAAGAATAGGAGGTCAATTCGACTTGATCACACCTCAAAGTTACAACTTCAGAAAAGACGTTAATATAACTAGAACGTAGATCCAACAGGTCCAAGATTGACCCAGCGCCCGAGTGTAAAAAGGCCCTTTCTGCCTCTAGGCCGTAAGAAAAAATTGTGAGAGGGTGTTTTTTCGTACGCACGCAATCGGGGTCAAGCCGTACTTTGTTTCTTAAGGAGGTCACTATCGACGTGATTTCACCGGGTAAGTTACGCAAACGGCGGACTTACGATCGACTGCTGTGTTTATTTTATAGGCCTTGACACCAAACTCACACCGTGTGAGAATCTTGACAATGTAGCCTTTAAATTACACAGTCGAGTAGCGCTGCTGTTTGTACATGACTTGCAACATGGAACTTTGTACGTTAGTAACTTCGTTGTTAATTTCGTTAAGCTAAATTCAATTTATTGTGGCAGCTCAGGCGTACTTTCGTTAACATCTGTCCAACTAATTCAAGCGAATAAAGCATATAAATCTGATCAGCTTTTATTCTTTGCTAAACTAACTCGTAAGCTAACAATACAAATTCAGCAACAGCCGTATAGTTACGCTTTTTCTACGTATACTTCGATATGGTCCAAATGTTTTGGCGACGTTGTTAGGCCAGACTCAAATATTTGGATATAAGATCGAACACACTATAAGGTAACAGTTCAGTGCAGCCTGCACGCTCACTGTCGAGCTTACGGTAGTAAGTACCGTAAAAGTACGTTGACAAAAGGGCAAGCACCCAAATTCCGATTGTGAAGAGAGCACGAATTTCACGATACGAACTTAATACAAATTCAAGTTTTTAAAAGACGGCTCAGTCAAATGATAACGCTAAGTGTACGACTATTTTCGACATCTTTCCAATAAACGTGATTGCCGTTCTTCGTAGCTTCATTCATTCATTCATTTGGGCGTAGTGAAATCAATGATATTAATACGTGTTCCTTGTTTGTGCTACGCAGTACAAATCTGGTACAGCTGACGTATGGAACTAAGCCTGCTAACCGTATGAATCGAACCTGTCGGCGTACGTATTCCTATTGCACGAAATATAACTACTGATGTGATGATCGTCAAGCCGGCTTGTGTCCCCTGACCTCTAAAACCACACCTCTTCGTTGCTCGACAATATCAGATGAGGGCAGTGCCGACGGCGACGTCAATATTTCGAGGAACAAAGGACCTCAACGCAGTACCGACACACGGCCGATTGAGTCTGCAGCCATTGTCATTCAAATAATTCTAACATTGCCGGACGGATTTATTCTAAACTCCTAGCAAGGTAGTCAAGCCATTCCGCTTTTCTACGATTACAATTGCGGCCATAAGGATCACGAGCATTACTAACTTTATAACAGTAAGGAACGGACGTAAAGTTCTATCCCGTCACAGAGTGCTTGTGTCGATCTCGATCATTGCAGATGGGCTTTCTCGTCTTAAGTTCATCTTCGGTTGCTTTAATCATGGTCATCAATTTTCCTGTCTGCTTCCGTTTTAGACGACCCAATACATAGCTTCGCAGTCTAGCAGTATGCGCAACTCGACCGAGTAATTGCACGTACAGCTGGGGATTCTCGACGGCAACGACAAGCATCGGGTAAGACCGGGTCTACTACCGCCCTACAAACCGTCATCTGTGGCAACGATAGTGGCCGCAATAGCCGCTAGGGTATAGATCAGTTTAGCTTGGAACCTTTTATAGTTTTCTTTCGGACGAGAATTGTAAAGCACTCTCGCCTTAATAGTAAAACAACAGAGCCTATGCATCCGGCGGCTATTGGCACGATTGGCACATCCATTGGGTCGCGCGTGTGACGGGAATAGAATTTAGGTATGGAACATGAAACTATGATGAATCGAGTGGACGATAGGTCGTAGATCGGCGATAACAGTAGCTGCTAGCGGACAAGTGTCGTTGCTGATATCGCAGTAACGCTATCTATATGAACGTATGTCTCGTCTGTGGGTGTGTGTGTTCAGAATTCTGGGCCTGATTTGAACAATCTCGATGATTCTCAATGGAACGAAACATTACCATCGAGATCAATTTCGCCATGTCATCCTCTTCTCCTTCAAACGACACGAGAAGCGAGTCGATAAGCGGGTTAAGGAGTGTGCGGATGCCAGACAGCCCGGCAGAAATGCCAACAGCGGTAAGCGTCGCTTTAGGCGTTTGCTTAGTGCCGCAATTCGTTGGTATTCGGTTCGAAGGCAAGCAGAGAAACCGATAGACGCGCCGATATACGAGACAGGAAGATCAGAGCATACGACCCCGAGAGCAATGCAGACAAGGTGCGGCTAAAAAAAAAGATGGTAGTGGTATCAGGATGACTGTGTTTGCGTACGCATTGGGGACGATCATAGTGGTACTCGTAACAGAAGAAGCAGTAGAATGCGCTCAAAAAACAAAAGAGTCACCATTTGCCGTTTCCCGTTTGTCGGTAACTCTAAAGGAGGAACTTCAGATTTATCTTATGAGAACTATCCGATAGATGATTGATTTGCTGAACAGCCTGGGATATACGCATTTGCACGGGTTAGGTTTTTTAAAGAAATCGCTTTCAAGGGTAGCGAGCGGACCAAGGAACGATATATACGTATACATAGATATAAAATAAAATAAATTAATAGCCATCATTCTAATCAATCTGAAGGTAAAAACCATAAATAAATAGTATACATTTATTATTACCGTTATTATACATTATATGTGCTAAGATCTTATCACGGTTTGAACGTCGTTGCGTCGTATGCATGCATATGATACAACAATATTTAAACGGTGATAAGGTGGCAGCACATGAATGATCTAAAATTTTAAGATTTTCGTTACTTTAAATTTTATAGAGTTTAACGTTTAGTATAATGGTCGTTAGTGTTTCTACCCATCAAGTCTTGAAACGCAGTAAACGCTTTATGAAAAATAAAGTATGTATATATAGTCTAGTTTAGTTTTTTTTTTCGAATCAATAGAAGACTATTTTTTCAACGGATTACTTCAATCTCTGAGGCAGTAGTTGAAAAGAGGTGTAGATATTTCAAATACAGACTCGGCCGAAGCTGAGTTTTACGTCCGGTATCGCCGTTAGGCAATCAATTAAACGACTGACGAAAAAAAAGTATGTCGTACGCTTGGTTTCGAACCTAGACTATAACTTGTTCCTAAGATTAGCAGGCAAACTCGTTACCCGTTAAGTTTTTGTCAATAGCTTAGTGACTAGTATACTTGACTGCTAATTTTAGCGATACGCTGTAGATCGAAACATAGAGGCACTATTGGTTTAGCGTACGTCTTACCTAAACTCGTCCCAATAACCGCACATGAGGGTCATTGGGACGAGTCCATTACAGAAGGAACTCGACGTGAGAAAGTATCTCTGTTTACGATCCTGTCTTAAATAGACGGCTAAAATCAGGTCTTTTCCTATAGCATAGCGAGTTGATACCAATGGCCTATCTATACGAATACCATTTAAGTATCAAAAATGATCGCTCTGTCCTGCCTAAATAAATCGAAGAAATTATTTATTACTAGCTCACTATTGCCATCACAAATATGATTCCAACACGCATCCAAGCGCACCATTTGCGCCAGCTGACTTTGGACCGCTGTGGCTTTTGGAAATACCCTACAAATTACTAACTAAATTTAATAAGTAAGGGTTAGCGTTCCGTCTGTGCAGTACTTGTCGACATGGAAAAGCCTTCAACCGTGTCGATAAAAAATAAGCTAAGCGGGATACTTTAGGCTGTGAGGTAGCTTAGAGAGACTCATTTACTATATTCGGAAAGGAGACTTCATTAGGGCCATTCATAATGTAGAGAAATGGGTCACTTTTTCAGTTCGATGGTCGCGTTGATACAGCAACTGGCTCGCTAAAGTGCATGCATCTCCAAAACAGAAAGTGTCGCAAGGGGCACTGTTTATCCTTCTCAAACAACAGAGAACGCACAGAATTTTTCTAACAGGCTGCTCTTAGATTTACAGAATATGCTCTCAGAGGCGAGCCCTGAATTAGTTTGGGAGATTTATTGGCGTCAATCTTAAATGCGATAAGGAAACTATATAAAATGAAGGTTATCCGAGAGCTGGGTATCGTATACGAGCAATACCACCCCGCTCCAATTTAACTTGACTCAAATCATTCCCGCCTGAAGTACAAGTTTGTGAGAATAAAGTCAGAGGTACCATCGAGTGCCGTGAAAACATTAACAACTCACATGCTGAACAAATCTATATTTTGCAAACAACTAAAGGGGATTAGGAGTTTAAAGTGAAGCTTGGGACCAGTAGCTGAAATTAACAAATGAAAGAACCTTATGCTAGCAAACAATAACGGAACTGAAACAGGAACCATGTCCCATATGACCCAGCGTGCCGTCCAGCGCTTTCAGTATAGGCGCACCAACTTTTACAGCTCAGCCACCGTAATTAGGAACATAAATCTAAGATATCGTATTCGTGTTGTATCAATATGATAACCCAAACGGTAAGTGCAAATGTATCTATATTGATAGTTTCAAGCCTTAGTACCAATAGGATCCTTTCTACTTCACGAAATGTATTTAACGGTTAGCTTTCTTCTAATCAATACCTTTATCTGAGAACGATTTACGAGAAAACGTAGTGCAAGTGGCTATAATAGTCGTGACGACATCTATATATCATAAGTACTTCTGCTACTCTGAAGCGGCATCAGAGTCGAGCGAGCTTTCGATGTAAAACTCATAGAAGATAAAACTTACGGGGGTACCAACACGCATAGTTGAGCGTCAAACCGAAAACCCAAAAAAATGCGCAAATCGGAAATTTATTCTATTGTGAAAAAGGTAACGCGCAGATCATTCTCGTTTCATTAGTGCAATAGTTTCCTTGGCAGTTGGCTGCGCCCATGTACCTTCGGCAGATGGTCCAAGGAAAAGGGACGAACCAACAAAGCGTACAATTATAGCTTCCCGTATGCCGCATTTGGACTAAAAACTATTTTTTTGCACTGAGGTATCACGTATGTTGGCAAATTCGTGCAAATCATTATTATTCGCTCGCCTAAATAGTGTAAATCTACATTACATTCTGTAAATATAGGCATATTCGTGCGGAAAATTACAAAATCTACATGAAATAATGTTTACAAGAAAATACGGTTACGACCGTTTCTACTTCCGATATATACAACTTCGAGGTCGAGCTTTGCCACTTTTATACTATTTTTATATCCCAGCAAATCCTGCAGCCTAACACATTAAATTGTGAACGTTGAACGTGTATGTATAATAGCGTCAACAAATGTCTACTATACGCAGATATTGTGGCGCATAGCTAGAAATCCGTAATTACTTTCGGTCGACAAACTGCTTCCGACTCCAATCACTTTCAGATGTTCTGCTGTCAGCTAATGAGCCGGTGCCTCGTTTCACTTGTTCCCTTCCTTTTGAGAGCAAGTTCTGCTGTAGTTTACCGCTGGCTTTTGACTTTGTGGTAAAATTCAAATTGAAGTTACAATCTCTGTTTCTCTTTCGCCATATACAAATATATCTAAACCCCTTTCCTATCATGACTGTTACATCCGCTGCCAGTGCAATCTACACATGCATCCTCTAGCCAGCCAACCCGCCTGCTAGCGGTTCGGGCCGCCCTCCCATAATACTTCAGTACATGTTGTCTTGGGCTGCGAAACAGCCCGGGACGGCGACATTTATAGTCGGTAGCCAGCTAAGTGAACGCACTACCGCCCGGCTGGACTTTGCTATCCCGCTTCGTCTCATCAGCGGACAGACCGTCGCCGAAGTCGACGTTCGTTTGCTGGTCTGTCGCTAGTTCGCTCACGATGTATGTATGCATAAATGCATGCAGAAATGTATGAGCAGCAGTGACACTGGTGTTGGTGGGTAACAATGATGGCAGTAGGGCGTCAATTACCTTTTTCGCTTCGTATGCCCTGCAACAGCCGCCGTCGACTTTCCTCTGCTGTACCGTCGCAGTTGCAGGCCGATTTTACTTTCTGTTGTTACACCAGAACAAACACGAACGACTGCTACTGTTGCAACGATAGTAGCGACATAAGCTACAGCAGTAAGAGTCGCTCTACGACGCTGCTGTATGTATAGCTCCTAGACATACGTATAGAGGACGCGTGGTCAAGGCTTGAGGTCCATACGAGAGAAAGCAATGACTTATCTGGTATCCTTTCTGGACTCCTCGCTGAGGTGGTAGCGGCCTTTTGATTTAGCCCCATGAGCTTTTCGTGTCTGCCGGAAGAGGCTCAGTCGCTTATAGTTTTAGCTGGGCGATCTTTCCTGCCTGTACTGTGTTCTACCACTTCATTGGGTAGGTTTTCGGTCCGCTGCCACAGCGTGGCCATCCATCGCGCGAGCGGAGACGATGGCTCGTGCGTATTCTCACAGTGATGGTGATAATGCTATGCTAGTCGACCCTGCCCTTGCCTGCCTCTCGCTTACCTCAAACACAACTTTGTCCATCATGTCGTTTGTCAAGCGGCGGCCGGTATTCGCGTCGTTTTTGGGACCGCGTTCCTATCACCGCCGTTGCTGACCGACACTGGGCTTAGAAGTTGCCTCAGGCTCCCTCGGGCGAGACGTCTTTTAGAGATTGTCAGCCGCTCCCATCGCTTTTCTGCTGTCGCTTCTGTTTCTAGTCACCGTCATGTATCGTCGAATCAGAGACTCAAACACTTAGGGCAGTTAGCTGCTGCCACTCCCTATGGACACTGCCAGTACCATTATGAAGGCTATAACGGTTGAGCCAGCAGCTGCTGTCAGCAATAGAAGCAGCAACAATGGCAGACATGCCGTGAACCTGTTCCAGTCCTTTCTACCCGTGAATCGCCACCGTACTAGCAGTCGCTATCCGTCCATGTGTCTCTCCATTTTCCCTCCAGAATTAGCTATGACCACCACAAGCCTCTAGCTAAAGGACGGCCAGTCGCAGCAGCAGCACATAGACAACACAGTCTTTTTTCACTGTACACAAAAGCAAGAAGAAAGAGTAATTAAGCAAAAAAGTTTAAAATGATCCTTTTTATTTGCTACCGGCCGATGACGGAAGTATCTCTCTCCTTCTCTTTCCAACCTCATCGTCCTGCTTCCCCTCTTTCAATCTTTTTCTCTTATCCTTCCTCAGCTATGGACTTGCCTATCTCCTTAGCGAGAGCCAGCCAGACTATCTAGCCGACCATCAACCCTGGCCTTGTGCTATCCTCAGCCACCGTCCCTTACACCCCGCTCCCCCCGGGTTACCCCTATAGTCTTGACTGGGTGTATTGTTGCAGTCTTCGTCTTTCGCCATGATTTTTTTTTGCTGTCTCTCCATCCGTGTCGCTGCATACTAAACTGGCAGGCATTGCTTCGTATCAACTATCCGAGTCGCGATATCCTATAGCAGCTCGGCTTTTCCGACAAGCAGACGAGACAAGGGGAATAGGCAAGAGCGTGGGATACGGCGAAGGGAATCGTTCGTGCTGTGCGGTGGAGGCGGTATGAGATAGAACAGTTTGCCATGGATACACGCAATTCCATTTTCCGTAAACGTTTTTCTCGACAGTGCCAGTCGCAGCATACAAGCGGAACAGCACACAGAATGAATAGCGAAAACCGAAAAATAGATCGCCGTAAGCGGCAACTTCTTCGTGATTAAGCACCGGATGGGATGAGCGTGCAAGTTCGGTCGTCCCCGTAATGGCAGTCATTATTGCCGCAGAACTCAACAGTGCGGCACAGTTTGTAATTGAGCGCGACGTGATAGCGAACTGTGAAGGGAATGCTAGCGCTGAAAAGCTGATAACGGTAATTTTACTTGTATAGATATCTACCTTTAACAAACAAGTCGCCAGAGAAACTAGCAAAGGTAAAAGGTATTTCTAGGCTATCTGTGAGTAGGGAGTTTGCTCTCCTTAATGCCTTAAATCCTGAGTGGGCCTACACTAATCATACAATTTGCAGGAAAGGTTAAAAGTAAACTTTTCAAGACAGCGTTACGATATGCTCGCCATACCTCCCGATCGATAGATCGCAAATAAACGTGTGACCAAACAGATCTTGTAAGTGGCTCGTTAATTGATTTGAGAAAATAAAAGAAAAAATAGAAATTAAAAAAAAAAAAGCTGAACCAATACGAATATTAGTAAGGGAATTTTTTTCAACTTCATCAGTAAATTCCAGTAGTATTAGTTTAGACAGTTAAATGTGTTGTGGTTAAAAAGAAATATTTACTCGCTGTAGTGGGGGGATGCTTTGACTCAGATAAGCCGTGGATCCAGGGTCTGTTGGGCTCGGATCCAGGGCAAGTGGGTACAGGATCGATTGCGGTTATTAATTTGCGTGCGTTATTTCTTTGAAAGTCGTTGAGAATTTTATTGCGTGACATTGACTTTTAGAAGGAAGGTTATACTGGAATAACCTTTGTCGCTTTGAGGTTTGTAAATGGAGCCTGTCACACACACAGAGTGGATAAAATAGCCCACTACTAATGTTAAAAAATTAGACGCAGCTGTATCGAATCTGTCGGTGATTTACATACCTTCGTAGCGTATAAAACAAAAACGTTTCAACAAAACAAAATGAAGAACATTGATCGTGAAGTATATATATGTATATCTATACAGGTATATATCGACAACGGTTACGAAAATACAAGCTACAACACTCTTGACTTTATAGGGTAGCAGTTCATGTTTATCAAGTTGCAATTTTAGCTTTCCCGGCTACATCGACCACTACAGATCGTTACCAGTGTTGCGCTGGGTTTTATTTCTGCCGCCTGGTTTTCCAACGACAGATCTATTCTTCATCTGTAGTCGTGTCGAACGAATCGTTTTGTCTGATTTGTAGTTTGCTTTGTATTCCCGCTCGCTATTGGTGGATGACGCACGTCGCACCCGTCTCTTTTGCTTCGGCTGCCTCAATGGATGCTGATGCTCATATTCCCTGTTGTCATGGGGCTGCTTTGAAAACGAGTCTTGTACGCCGGCGTTGAGAACGGCGACTAGGTAAAGTAGGGCTGGTGTAACGGAGCACCGCTGGGGGGACGGGCAATAAACGGGACATGGGGTGCGCATGGGCAACACAACGAAATGTGATTTATTCGTTGACTCCCATACGAGCGATGACCCTTCGTTTTACTCTGCACTGGTAGTAGCAGCAGTAGCGGCGGAATTTTGCCTCGCCTCGTACTAAAATGAGATCGTCGATAAAATCAATAATTTGTAATTTTTGTGAAAGCTTTCCCTGTTACTGATCCGCTGCCCGGTAGTATCCAACTCAAACCCCTTTGGTCTCTTTTGCTATCTGCCTACTCTCTCTCTGCTGGCAAGCCCAGCCTCCAACGCTAACCAATAGGAGCCGGTTGCGCTCGCTGGCGTTACGCAAAACCCGAAACCCTTCGCGTTTTTTTCCCTTTCTTTTACTCTTGTCCCTGCTCCTATTCGCCGGTTGCTTAGGGCCTTATACAGACGGAATTGGGCAAGCTTGTCAATGCATCCTCTCCACTAGGTACTAGGTCATCTCAGTTCCATTCCGGCTAGCCTTCCTGGTCCTGGCCTGACAAATAGTGAAGACATGCTATAAAATGAGATAACCGTACACCGGGATTGTTATAGTGACTCTAATCATTACCCGTGTTCCTCTTGGTTTTCAGCTTGTCTTCATGACAACATCGTAGTCCCGCATCCGTCGAATTGTTCCATGAACGTTCAAAGTTCTTTCGAAGAGTCCGTACCAAGTCGCTGGCTTGCTCACTCGGCTGCTGCGCCAGGTAAAAGAAACCCGAGATAGCCGAAAACCAAAAGGTGATACCATTTGACATTCGTGGACGGCGCACATTCCGAAGTTGAGAACAGAGACTGTATACGCGTAGGTTCACCTAAGCGACAGTCTGCTAATTTCAAACGGTGGTCTTCAGCAGTTTCTGCTGCTACCGCAGCGAACAATCGTTGGCTGATGAAGGGCACAAAGAGCAAAAAAAAAAAAGGAAAATTCATTTGTTCTATCGTGTTCGTTGTTATTTTGTCGGCCATTACCAACTGGCCTGAAATCGAAAGGGTCGAGGCATTTGCCTCGTCCTCAGGAATCGTCGCAGTTCCAAGCAATAAATGTTTTTTTTATTCCCATTTTATTCCCGATTTGCTGTTCGTAAACGGAACTACAGACGAGCGTATCGAAAGCCCATTGTTGAAGTTCAGGGCTCCGCTGCTGTACACTCACACGCAAAACACCATAACTTCTCCTGCGACCCTGAACAACGAATAAAATGTTAATTTCACGTGTGGCACACATCGCATAAGAGTAGCGACAGGTCGGTGTTACAGAATCGTCGCGCTTGGTCCGATGGGAAGCAGGGAAACGGTGAAAAGATCTAGAGGGCTAGACACTGTGCAGTAGTTAAGTTGTGTTGTCAACGCCAGAATCCACTTGCGGCTGTCTGCATATGACATTGTTTAACCTCCTGTTTCGCGTTCGCCCTTCTCCATGCTGGTTCCGTCCTCACATCCATATACTGTCCCGAAAGCCCTCATCCAAAAAGATCTTAAACAAGTGGGCTCAACTCGGGTCCGAGTACAGGTTCCTCTGACTGAAGCTAGATACTACTCGCCATCTAGTGGTCTGCTCACACACTCACTTTGTCTTGCTGTTCCACAAGGCCGATGCGTTGCTGTTAAGGGCATTACATATGTTTAGTGACGCAATCAAGGACCCATCCAGATTCAACCTGTCGACCCAATCTCATCTAGAGCACTAGGGCCAGTTAAGCATGCAATAAATCTTCAAATTTTTCATTCGCTGGGCTTTCAGAAAATGTGCATAGAAGTAATACGTATACTTAAATATATTCTGACGTACATCACACATATATGTATAAAACGATACGTTTATAGATATAAATGAGCATCATGCATGTGCTCAAAAGAAACCGAGCTTTTTTGCATGTAATACACATAATTCTGGCATTGCAAGTCACCTTGTTGTTGATACTGGTGTCGTTGTCGATTTGGTTGTAGCAAGGACATTGGCTTAGACCTGGCGACTAGGGCAATTTCCAATAGTGTTATAAGCACTCCTCGCCGTAAGTAGCAGCAGCTCCACCGCTGCAACCTATGTCCTAGCCGCCAACATCGACACCGGTGGCAAACACTAGCAAGAATACTTCATAGACGTATGGCTTCGGCAGCAATACTAGCCACTTCAGCATCACTATCACTAGTATAATACTAACACGCACGTGGTTGTTAGAGGGTGAGCGGCAGTCTCGGTCGCGAAGGCAACGGCCTTCCCGTCAGCATATCCGCCGCGGCATGGCCAACAGAGTAGCTTCTCTGTCGTGCCTGACAAAACAGGCAAAACACGTCAAGGCATGCAGGCAGCAGGCCGGTCATGCTGCTACGGCTGCTTAGGCTGTCAGAACGCTGCTATAGACCGGGCGTTCGGCTTTCTACTTTCCAGAGCAGTAAATGAAGACACATTATGCAGAAGAAAGAAAAGCGAGGCAGAGCAAGCAAACTGGCGGTGTTGATGGCTGTAAACGTCTTGATGGTAGTAAGAGCAGCAGTTGCACGAGGAGCAGCGGGAAGAGACGAGCTCACTGAGCAGCTCCTTGTTGGCAGCGTAAATCGGCAGACTTGTCGACGTCGTGTGGCTAGCAGCGGGTGCGCCAACCGCTGCTGCTTCTGTTGCTAGCAGCGCTTCCCACTGTTGTACTAAAACCGGCAGCGTTTGCGACGAACGAGGGGGTCTCAGCGACCGAAGGAGCGCCCGGCAACGATGTAAGATGAATGAAGTCCCTGAAAAGGAGCAGGAATCCTGGCTCTCAAAAGGATGGAACCAAGAACGTTTGTGAGATATATATATATATATATATATATACGTGTCCGTATGTGCATCAGTGTATGGATGGAGACCCGGCGGGGTCAACAAAGCTGTATGTTCTTGAGGTATTAGGGGGTCGGGGAGTGCAGAAGAGGAGGAGGAGGAGGAGTGGGAATGAGGGTATGGATTCACAGCATAGTGTTGAGCCGCGTGTTGCGTCGTATGCCGCTTGACTGTCGTTTGCTCACACATCACTCTTGCCTGTTCGTTCCTCTATTTTGCTCTGCATCAGCAGTACCCCAGTACTGGGAACGGATTGAGTCCTTAGCGCTTCCTCTCTTTTGCGCCGCCGACATCTCGTGTTCACTCCTGGCTTCTCCTTTCCTTGTTCTCACGGTTTCTATCGTCTTACCCTCTTTTATTTTTCGCTCGCTACCCTCTTGTTATGTATATCCCACCCGCGATTTCTTCTGCATTCTGCGTTTACTACCAACACGTAGTGGCGGTGGCTGAGATGATATTTTGCGTTGTGTGCAGGCATTCGTTGCCCGGCGATGAGTGTCTGCATACAACAAAGCAACTGCTGTTGTGGAGCGGTGAACGGCGGACGATGAACGAACGAAACCCTCGGCTTCGTGCCCTGTGCCGCCGCAGCTACCGAGCAACGCGAAGCTATTTGCATAAAAGATAGATTTGTTCACCACAAACGCAGCAGCAGCACAAGCAGCGTCTAGCGACGGAAGGCGAGGTTGAGGAGGCGGACAAGAAGCCCATGACTGGCCCTAAATGACGCGACGGGGAGTTGAGGCTAGGAAACGGGGATCAAGGCCAAGGAAACTTGCGTGCAGGACTGTGAACATCATAGAACCGGTGCTAACTGCTTCTACTCGAGAAGCAGGAAGACTGCTGCTGAAGCGCTGCTAAGATGTAATGAAGAGCGCGGCTCTTACATCTCGACTACTCCTTTACGTCCGCCCTTGCCGGTGTCGTCGCCGTCATCGCCGCCATCGTTGAAAAGGGAACCAGTAGGAGTAGCATGCTTTGTAAAGTAACTATGAGAGAAAAAAATAAAGGTTGAGAAGTTAGCCACGCACGAATAGGCCAACACAGCGAGTCAGTGAGGCATAGGGAGGAAAAGAAATTCAAAGACTGAAAGAGGGAGAAAGGGCGAGAGGGGATAGTCGGGGGGTGGGAGGTAGTGGAGGAGTCAGTAAGTGACTGAGAAGAAGAGAGATATGGACTGAACGGGCGAAAGAAGAAGGGGAAAAACGTGAGATAGAAATGGAAGCAGCAGTGAATAGAAAAGGAGGATAAAACCTTCTCGACGATGGCCAAAGAAAGGCTTCGCTCAGATGAGGTGAGGAGGTGACAGATGTTGCCATGATCGACCTACTTATTCCCGTAAAACCCCTACTTACGCCCTATTCACTTGGGCGGCAACTGCCGCCGTCGTTGCCACCCGTAGTACTACTGCCACTGGCCTTGTGTAGTCTCGGTTTCACATTGCTGCTACTGTCCCTTACATGCATATACAGTGAACGAAGGAGCGACTATTTCTACTGGGTCTTTGAGGCTATCTCACCAATGGGGTGGGGTAGAAGTGGAGATGGGGCAAGAGTATGGGCTTTATGCTCAAGGGCAACACTAGCCATGTAGTATGGATCGTTCTGTAGCACCTCTTTTTCTTCTGCTCGGCTTCACGAAAGCCTGGGTTGCTGAAACGCGTCAGCGGCAGCCGCAACAGCATGACAACACGGGCAGTGGCATGCAAACGAGAAGAGTAAGCTAAAAAGGAATAGAAAACGGGTAAAGTCGAACAGCAGCAGCACAAGCGATCAGGGGGGTAAGCTGAAGCGACAGAATATGGGAAAACGGCGTAGCACGGCGACAGCGGCGAGGTAGCAGCAGCCTGCGTGGCGCGCCTCGGGCGACCTCCGCTAGCCGCGTGGAGATTGAAGCCCCTACTTCCAATATCCACACCCCACGTACCCAAGCTTTCCCTTGCCATCAGCGAATCTCGTACGTGCACAAGCCTTTCGCACGCTTCCCATCTCTAAGCTCCTACTGCACATATGTCTGCACGACAACCCCCATGCACAACCGGGCAGGGATTACCGGACGCAAGGGGAACGTTGTAGCAGGCTGTGGCAGCCAAGGTGGCTGAACAAGGGAACAAGTGAAGCAGTGAATCCAGCAGTTAGCTAGCGACATGGGCTCGACGTTTCTAGAATAGGTTAATTTAAAACCGATTACGGATCGGTTTCAAGGGAATGTCTGGTTGAAAGGACTGTAGCTGGTTTGCTTGCATGCTATAGGTTGACTGCTGCTGCTAGTGCCGCTATTGCAGCAGCAAAAGCATCAACAATGGATTCGATGAAACTTTGCCTGCAGGCACGGAGCGCGGGGCATCACGAGCAAATTTGCCCTCCATGACAGTCAAAGCAAAGTTAGCAGCAACTGTAGGGAGCACTGAATACAGTGCTGCTCTTCGATGCTGGTTTACCTCAGCCTTTTGCGGAACTTCTAAGGTTGGATCTCATGCCATCACCGCTTCTTCATTCTTGCCGTATTTCACAGGCCATCCGTTAAGCGATTCCCAACGAACTGGCAACATTTTGACGACCTGTTTCTATAAGGCAAATGGAAAAAAAAATGGATAAAGCTCCCCATCATAATGCTTGTGTTGAACCCCATTTAAGGCACAAAAAAAAACACAGAAAGATGACAAAAAGCCATATATACATACATGTGTCGTCCACAGTAACGCTACTGTATACAAAAGAATGTCGTCGATGGAACATCAATCGCGTTGCACCGAGTTGTACATCGCTTACTATTGCGGGACGCTTTCTTAAGCGAAGGGGGTGGCGTTCGACGGCGGCTGCCGCAGTTCCGGTGAATTTGTTGTGTCCAATCGATATATAATAGAAAATGGCACACTGGCGAAATATTAGAGTGTTCCTCTCTACGTGCAGTCCGTAAGTCTACGCAGACATGACTGGTGGGTGAATCGCCGTGCTGTGCGAGTCCCTCCAGGGCATCGTTCCTCCTACTGCTGCTACTACGCCACTGAGGCTTGGCGTTTCAATTGACGGTTATGTGGTTGAAACAAGTTTAATTTAGTTGCACCTCTCATGAAAACTGCCTTAGCCGTCCAGCGTTGGGGGAATGAGCATTATCGTAGCTAACGCCCTCAAGGCTGGGCAAGAAGAGCCAGTTAGAAGTTACCGCCCCTCCTTAGTTAGCATTCAGGCTACACGGAGTTGACGATAATGTCAAAAAGTTGACTCAAGAAATTTAGCGCATCTGTGTGGTTTTCTGCTGTAGCGAGACTATAAGCGACATTTTTTAACATTTATATTTTTATTCTACTTGTATTTGACGAAAATGTGGAGGTAACACATATTATGTTTTGTTGGACTGAACTATATGATGATATGTCACAAATCGTCTCCTGTAGAAACGTACACTAGGTATAAATGAGTTTTTTTTTCGTATACTCTAATTACATTACTTTGCATCTTTTCCCTGAAAGGAAATGCTTATATCGTATCTACTAACGGGACAAACTGCCTCATGATCCCTCATCTAGAACGGAAACGTACTACACACAGTATATTGCAGCTGCGCATTGTGTTAACTTTTGCACAGTTGTGTATTTCGCTTGGACATAAACGTTTGTAAATGTTTACAAATTGTTTATCGCTATTTCTGTCATATACACACTATCACTCTCTAATGATAATTTTCAATTCTCTTTTGTGAGGGCAATCTGGGCCTAACAAAATTTTGTCCTCTAGATGGGAAAAAGATCATCGATACGATACATCCCTTATGATTCCTAAGCTAAATGGAACGGGCAGGTTATTGCAAACTAACGATGCACTGGACCTCGATAAAGTAGCGTTCAATTCCATCATCCTGTTGATTCTATTATGCATCTATATAGGCTTCCTTCCTCTCATTGAAGTTTCATAATGGTAACTGTAAAGTTTCAACTTAAGTAGTTCATGTATATGGGTGGCTCTGTCTGTTACTCAAAATCAGCTATAGACGCCTATAATGACTGTGAGCCAGCTGAGAAACACTCTCGCCTCGTAGTCAGTTGTTGCCATTCCTACATGTGCCTGTAGAGTCATCATTCGTAAATTTCATACTCGTTAATGACTTCTAGAAACTAACATAGTCCTTCTATATATAGACGGTCAGCAAGGCGCTGTGAGGCGTAAGAACAACCGTAGCATGGCAAAACGTGCCACATGAACACCATAAGCTGTTGACGCGCCGATGTTAAAGCAACCTTTCGGCTTCGTTGTTTTCCGTCGTTTTTTCATTGCTGTAACTGTAGTAGTAGTCGTTATAGGGATACTGTGTAGACCATGAGTCAGGAGTAGATCGTCTGCTACGGCGATTTTCGCGTTCCTATCGACAGCAGCACCAATAGCAGAATGGACGATGAATCGGTATATAGTTTTGCACATTGCCATCCTTTCTTTTTCTTCGTCGTCTTCTTTTCTGCTCCCACGTTGCTAGGGTCGCATCAATAGCAACAAGCGCAGTGGTGGTCGCAGTAACGTTTCGCACGAACGACCAGCGTTAGTCGATTACCCATATCGGTTTGAGCGCGCCGAGAATAAAGTTTAGTTGCGTCATAAACTTGCAGCTGCTATAGAGACTACAGAAACAGTAGTGTTAGCGTTGCCAGCGCTAGCAGGAGGGGGAAGGCAAGGATCTAGCGAACGACATCAGCCAGGCTCAGTAAGGCCAAACCCAGACTTAGGCTCTAGCTTGAGCTCGAGTTCTGTGCTGTCCAAGTCGAGCGTGCGTCCACGAATACTCCCGCTTGCTTTTGCCCTTGTTCCCACGGGAACTATAAGGTGGTGACAAAGAAGACAATCGACGTTGCAGCCCGCGTCTGCTGTTCAAGCAACCAGCTCCCTGCTTACGTACAATGATCGTACAACGCGCAAGGCCATAGAGAGACCGAAGACCAACTAACTTGCTCTGTGTGCACCAAGCTAGTGCCGCTATGATCCTAACATTAAAAAAGCAAGTCTCCGTGAGTGATAACGAGAAGTACGGCGATAATCCGGTGTGAGTCACGAACTACCACCGACCAGCCGCCAATGCTATCAGTAAAAAAACCAGCTTCGCCGGTAGTAGCAAGCTTCTCTCATTTCTAATGGTTCTTGAATTTATGGCGTGGAGTAAGAAGGCAAAAAGAAGAATAATACCGTCGCTCGAAAAAGCAGCCCTGGGGAAGGTCGAAATGCTTAAGGTTCGAGGCGATTTGATGGGTAGGTCGGATGGCCGGCTGAGATACGAGCCCAGACTCTGACCAAGGAATGTAAGGGTTAAATGCACAATACGGAAATTCGTATTGAAGATATTATGCATTGTAGTCCCTGTATGTTTGTGTTAGCTGTCTCTGTCGTGCTATCCGTGATTGTCGCCGATAGCCGTCTAGTATTTCTTAGTGGTCTGGGGCCTCAAATGTCCGCACTCTGAATGCAGTTGTTATTATTTGCGGGTAATATCATTCGTTGTTTGTCCAATCAGGAACACTTAGACTGGGATGCAGGCTCAATGTCTGACTAAAACCACTGCTGATCGCGGTGCCGCTCCATTTTCGCTGCTCTTTTAGATCTTCAGGATATGATGGGTTAGTTGTTCGGCCGCTGTTGCTGCCTAGGCTGGATCGAACCGACTGCTTGACTGCTACAGAAATGGATGGACCTACGCGTAGGCCTGCGAAGGTACCCAATTAACCGAAGTGGTCCTAGCCCAGAAAAGGCCTTGGCAGCAGTAGGCCCCTCGTTCGATTATATAACTGCCGATAGGCTGATGTCGACTGTGGTCGACTGGTTGCTTGGTCGAAGGGCGGCCTCCACCTATTGCAGCCCTCTACTACTCCCACATCTACAACCACTACTGCTGCCGTTACGATTAGTTCTAGAAGCGTTGCTTTTGTTAAACATCGAGGTTGGATGGCTGTCGGCGCCATCCGCCGCGACACTACTCGTCTTCTATCGGTGATGACTACCGCATCGGCTGGTGACTTATTGGCCTGCCTACTCGGATTAGGGGTAGTGCACGGCACAAGAAAAAGCAAGCCGGCCAAGGCAAAAGAGGCCTACCCGCCAATAATTCATCTTCAGAGACTTTTCTCAGGCTTTCCCCACTGTCTCCAGTACCCCTAATGGAGTACTACTAGCTTGGACACTCCTTGACGCAGGCCAGCAAAATAAGGAGATCGCCGCTAGGAAGCTACTCTACGACGCAGCTAGCTTGCGTACCGCCGGCGAACAGGATAAGAAATCTAGAGGCTTTGTTACATTGGTAGTCGATTGAGGTAGTGACGTCTCATGACAGCGTGAAAGGGACGTTAGGAACATCTTGGTTAAGGATGGATACGGGAACAGAAGAAGAACATGAAGTAGTCAGGACGAAGAAGGAGGAGGCTGCTTTGGCGTTAGCGTCTCTAGTATGGCTAGAGGACGCTACTGCTGACGAACTTCTGCGAGACAAACGAAAGAACGCGGTGACACAGTGACATCTTGTCTTTCTCTCCCTGTAGAGATGTGTTTCAGGGTTTCAGTCCGTCAGCCGGTTGCGTTGTTCCAGCTTGGACCAGGAGGGCAAAGTAAGGGAAAAATATAGGGGGTCTAAGAGAAGAATAGATAAAGACTACCCCTTCTCGGTCTTTCCTACCCGTCTATGCAGAATCTCCTTCTTCTTCTCCTTCGCTTGCCACTGGTCTTCCATAGGATGTGGTTGTCGGGTGTAATTGGCGGCAGGATACGGGAGGCATACCACGAGGAAGAGTAAGAGCTCTAGCAGCATCAGTGAAGCGGGTACATGGAGAATGTATATTCAACAAAAGGGTGGATTCACTTAAGATGATTGCATTAGTCAACCAACAGCGTAGTTCTGCTCGATGTCTCTCGCGGGCGAGCGGCCGTTGGGTACCAAACACCAAGCTATAAGCTACACACTTCTACTTCATATACTGCATAAGGCTGCGTAAGCCTTCGTCGCTGTTAGCCAAAAAGTGATCCAGCCACCGACTATGGGTTAACGTTAGTTCACAGCGGTTGTGTATCATTGAGATTTTGGCATGCAAGTACGCCACGACATGCGTTCGGTGAGTGCATGCGTCCATCTGCCCTGCCTGGCTTTCTCCCCCCCATTCCGTAACCCTATCTCACTCATTCGCTCAGCTGTCGTCCGCGTCACTTTCCACATATTCTATAAGGCACATAAGCCTTGCCAAGGAATCCTCTACGGCAAAACGCCGCCTATCCGACATACCGGCAGCATGAAAGAAAACAAAGAGAAAGCTTCTACGTTTTCTCGGATATATTCATTTTCTCTCTCTCTTTTCTATTTCTGCTTTAGCTCTCATATATCAGCACAGCGACGATGGCGCGGCGGTAGCAGGAGGCAGCAACAGCAGCAGCATGAACAAGCAACAGCGACAGGTGGTGAAACCACTGAAATTACTATAACTAAACGCATTTGTCTCCATCCGTCGTTTTTGAAACTTGTTCGGATTTGAGACGTATCTATGCACATTCAATCACACCAAATAACATATCTGCTATGCGAGCTATTACCGGTGTCGTATGGCTAGAGGCGGCAGATAGGACGACGTTCTGTCCTTTCTTACTACTGCCAATTCGGCTGAGGGTAGTGAGTGGAAAGCACCGGAAATAGTTCACGTTTAGGATGGGTCGGTGCCCTGATAGATTCAGCATGGACCATCCACAGAAGTCGGGTATATAGAGAAGTTGGTGCGCCGGCAACCACAGCGGCTGCGGTTCCAGTTGGTGCACAGCAGTGAAAAAGAAAGACCCAGCGCTTATACTCCGTTGACGACCTATTGGCACATTCGTCAACGGATTTGGATCGTTTCAAAAGAAAAACAAAAAAACATTTAACTAGGAAAAGATAGCATCGCTGTTCTGCTACGAATCAGCGTCTAGACTGAAACCGACCATCAAAAATACGATAGCGGGGATCGAGCAGAGCGGCCCGACTGCTGTTCAATCTATGCTCGGGTCTTTCTCTACCGTAAGAATGATTGCCCGTGGTACTTCATCTGACATCTTCAGATCTTCGTTGGTAATCTAGGCAGGGACGTACAATACAATGGCTAGCCAATTGGCTGTCTTTGCTTATGTGCTTATTTGCTGCTCTCCTGCAATCTCCTGAAACAACTACCGAGAGCGCACTCACTCTTGCTTAATGAAAGCTTCTCCTTCCTACTGACGTTGTACAATGCATGCTAGTCTCCGTTTGTCTATTTCTTCGTCTATCTGTGAGAAAGACAGTAGAGATAGTACTGATTTTCTTAAAAGTCACATGACAGACGACACGTCGAGGAATGGCTTTACAAGCTCTGTCCCTTCTTGTGATCATTGAGGTTTCGACCGAATTGAGAAGATCAACTGAATCTAGATGGGGGCCTCGTTAGCTTTGCAGACTCTCTTTCGCTTCTACGATTCTCAATTCAATCCTCCTTGCCGATCTTAAATTTCAAAAGTGGTAGATACCACACGATTCCATTTTGTAGCGTCCCTATTACTTACTTGTCAGCTTGCAGATCGAACGAAGCTTTAGCATTGGCTAAGCGACATAATCTAGTGAAGCCATCTTTTAAAATGAAACCATAGTGGCGCGGCCACTGTCGCTGCGCAGACGCTAGTCGCAAAGTACACAACATTGAAAAAGAAACGCGCACTCAACTCCGTACTGAAAAACGTATTGTTATTATGATAACAAACTGTAGCTACTTAATGAGCAAAGTACGGATACTCCTGCCAGGCTTCTATGGGTCTTTGGCCGAGACTTTTCGGTGCATTTTACAGTTTTTTTTCTACTGTATATTTGCCGTATATTTGCATGTATTTGACTAATCCTTCGTGTTCTTTAAAAATTATGATAATTACATTAGTCTTATCAAGTGCATAGTCATGACCTCGCGTATCATGTGAGATCCAGGTCGTTCTAGAACACCTTAACACTAAGTCCTGCGCCACTTAATCACTTCCGAAGAAAGAGATGGGGGTGTGAGAAATAACTCCGGCATGCAACCTGGCGCGCTTATAGGTTTTAACACAATGAAATGTTGTCTTGGCATATTGTATCTATTCTGGTAGTGCGGCCAAGCTGCCTGTTCGCAGAATTTGAGTGCACCATAGGGAGTAATTATTTTGATATAAGGTTTAGCCGCTGCCATCGATGCTGCCGCCATTGCGATGGGAATGCAGGAAAACCGACCTCCCGTTGCCGCATACACTTAGAAGTTATCTCGATCTCTCTATATATCTGTGTTGTGAGTTACTCTAGCGTCCCTATCGTCTGTTCCTTGCACCGCAACTCCCGTCCTCTTCTTCAGGATCAGTCGAACATATTCTAGAGACCAGCCGCGTCAGGCCTTGCACTAGGCGATGAAAGGACTACCAGTTAACGGCTCGCTTCCTGAAAATACGTCAAGCTGAATCTTTGAATAATCATAGGATATCATTGTTTATACAATTATAAGTTCTACATAATCAGTTTAGCGTGGCCTAATGGCTCTACGGCCATATCCAAACCAGTGAGAGGAAGTTCTGCCGAAACTTACGTTATTCAGGCCTACAAGGAAACTATCTAGGTTTCATCCTATTTCTTCCATTAATATGCGGCTCATATTTTCCCACCATCATTTGTTCGAGCTCGATATCAACACAAGAGAGGTGACTCTGCGTCACCGCAGGCAATTCACATAAGCAAGCCTAGTTGTTCCTGCCTACAGCGGCGGCATTGAACTGTTTTAGAAATTTTAGACTATAGACGCAAAATATTACTTGACACATGGCAGATGTAACGGGCACTAGATTCGGGGATCATCTGCACATTTATGGCTATGTATTATATTATACGTCTAAGTTTGTAATCGCGTTGCCGGCTGGCGAAAAATTTATATTGTCTCGGAGTGGATAAATTCAGCTTACCCCAGCAACACATCTGGCATTGCTAAATATTAAGCGTATTATATCCTATAGCGTTACCACTAATCTACTATTCATCCGGTCCAGCCCCTTTTTTCCTCTTTTTCCCTTTATTTTTCTGTCCGAAACTGGTCGCCGACTCCGCCTAGCAAAATTTAGATGGATCAAATGGGTGCCTGCAGAGCGCAACCGACATCGGTAATGGATACGGCGAACAGGGTACAGGGACACCGCAGTAGCAACAAGACCGTCACGGCAGCGGAAATTTAGAGGCCTTACGACCCTATGAGAGGAATTGGTTGATTTACTGTTTGTTTGGACGAAGGCGGATACTGGTTATGGGGGCTACAAAATGCAACGCGTGGTTGAGTGGACTCTCTTGTCCGTGCGCTCATGTATCTATGCGTGTGCGGCCCCTGTGTTCGTGCCTGTATGAGTATCTAGGTGTGCATATATACGCGTGTCTATGTGGAGCACTGAGGGCACCCAAAGAACATCGGGAAGGAGTTGCCGCTTCCCGGGAGAGGCGCCGTAAAATCGCCCAGCCCTTGCATCTCTACTGCGTCTCTCGCTCTTCTTGCCTAGCTTGCCAAGCCTTTAAACACCTCATAAGGAGCAATGCAGCTTTCAGCGCGGGGCATTATAGTAACCCGTAACATTATTCGACTGAAGTTACGATCGTCGCGTGCCCGTCGGGGTTCACTGCAAACCTTGTCAAAATTAGCCGAAATTAACGCAAAGCGAACAGGAGACGAGCTGTGGGATTGGATGGGCGTGCAGTCGAATGTTCCCGCTACGGTTCCGCCAATGAGACAACAGGCAGCCTCTCTTCTTTCAACTTGTTATTTGGGGTCCGCTGTCGTGGGGCACAAACCCCTGAAACGAGACAGGAAGAAAAGGCTCTTCGGAGCTGGCTGCTCAGCCAAAGGCCAGTGACCATTTGAATGATGCAGTAATCGTCGACCCAATCCAGGAGCCAACTCGCAAGCCGAGTCGCCAGATTTCGTGCTTTACTGCCCTCGAAAACCTTTTTTCGTTCGCGAGTCCAGTTCAAAGTTGAGAACCGCTTTGAATCAGGCTGAAGGCAAACAAGCAAAGTAGTCAGGCAATGACGACATGAGACTCGTTGGTATTGATTGAAACGAACAAACGCACGTTGATCCGCTTGTTTGGATCTGGGCTTGGGCTGACGAATCGCGTTTCGTGATTACTTTGACCGACGGAAACGAAATTGCTAGTCGCAATATAATGAAACTAATAGTAATAGTGCAGCCATAATGAGTAGAGCACGAGGTACTGGTCGCAAGTTCGACGCTCAGCGATTACGAAACGAAGAACAATGCAGCAAAGGGTTTAAAGACTATCAGATCATCGGGGCTCCAACCTTTCTGGTTAAATTTTTAGCGTTGACCTTGCTTTACATTTACTGGAGAAATGATCGTTCGCGTAGAAAAAGTTTGTTTCGGAGAAGGCCTAGTTTTTGTCACCACTTAGCTTCGTTTGGTTCCGCAATAGAGCGCAGCTGCGCAAACTTTTCCACATACCCTCCTGTATACACGGAATACGTTGCTCATGAAACACGCAATTAAAAGCTTGCCATTAATAGCAGCTTCAGTCAGGCGAACGGACAGCAGTATATGAAATCACTATGTAGTCTAGCCTTGACCTAGAAATAGTCGTCAAAGCAACGCGGTAGGCCAATAACAAATGTACAACTCAACACGTGTGTTTATGCTTAGTCATATGAAATTGGGACAGGCAAAAAGTCCGAACTTAAAGTAAATACATTTGTACCTTTAAACGAGTCTAGGCAAAAAGGTTCGCCTACGAACATTTGATCACACCCACATGACACAGAGCGCGTCTCCATCAGTTTTCAAGCGACATTGTTCCCTTCCCAAGCAGAAATTCTCATCAACTCTTCCCACAGCCAATCTCCATTTTTGCTTGTCTTCCTACGCCCTAGTAAAAAGCATGACTTATATATCGTGTATAGCAGTATTTACTTGTTCGCCCAGAAGTGCTGGCCCGAGTAAGATGTGACCAAAAGCAGTTAAATGGCCAGGTAGTAAATAGCTCGTCTAGCGATGTCCTAGCAAACTTCCACTTGCTCAGAGGGCTTTTTTTTTTGTTTTTCTATAGATCAATCGTCTATAGAATACGTAGAGATATTTAGACAAATAAAAAATGCTTATAGACATTTTGCGAGTATTACAAATATCAAGGGACGAATTCCGTCTAATGGAAACTATAAAAGAAGCCAAATATATATATATATATATATATATATATATATATATATAGGGATATAATAAAAAGATCAACTGTTGTGTTATAGTCGTATTTTGTTATTAGAATAATGTGCTATACATTATATCGCCTTTTGTTTTAATCGCTTACTGCGATATCCCGCCCAGTGAATCGTGTTCAGAGTATTCTATATAAAAATCTTGAGAGTTTAAAGTACTTGTTATACTTTAGAAGAAAAAAAAAATAGAAACGTTCGTAAATTCTACGCGTACGCTGGACTACTATATTTAATCAATATAACTAGCACTTATTATTATTGAGCTTTAATTCGGATCCCAATGGTTAGTATCGATATCCTTAATTCGCAAAACACTTTCTGATAGCAGCCGTCACTTAGACGATTTCGATCGGTGTAAGGTCGTCAAAATGTTACCGCTCAAAAGCGTAAAAAATTATATGTAACGCAATGAAATGTAGGCTTGCTAATAGAAAGTCTAGAATTGGTAGAGGTTAACACGGTTCCGGGGGGGCCCATCACGCTTTAACTGGAGCGCCCAGATATTGCACCTGGCCAATAAATTTTGTACAAACAAATGAAATGGATAAAACGTGTGTGTTTAAGTCGTTTTGATGAATTTTTCAAATTTCCTAAATAAAAACCCTACTAAAGACCTTCTGATTTATTTCACATAAGTTTCAGAGGCCGCATGAAAACTGGCGAAACGTAAGCTACCGGTTTCGAACAAAGAAGGAAAATTTTCATTTTGTTAAACCTTCGTCCAGCACGGAACGATCGGATAGTAACTGATTCTATCTTACCTTCTGAAAACAGCTGACTTGTTATTTACGATGCTTTATTCTAGAAAAGCTAGTTTTGGTTTGGCATCGGATATTGAAGATGGGTAGCGGATGAAAGTATGCTCGTTCACCAAAGTTTACCTTAATTTGAACCGAAATCTTCGAATGTTTGTGTTTATACCCAATAGGAAATCTCTGCCGATCCAAAGAAATACAAGATTTCATTAAAGTAGGCTTTTGCTTGGTTCCTTTACCTCGCCTTGTCACTTGCAGTCTTTTCTTGCGTTCTTCCTACGTTCACTCCTGTTTTTACCGTTTAGGTTGTACAGTACACCTGCACTACTGTTGCACAAACACAGGTTCCCGTACCCCCTCCCCGTCGGACAATGTACTAAGACATGATTAGTTTGGCGTTGGATGTTATTGTCAAGCTGTAAAGCCGTAGAATCTTGAAGGCCGTCATCGCACACGTCAGCTAGCGGCATTGCAGCCACCGCCGTTGTCTGTAACCACCGCTGCAGCGGCTGGCGTGGCATCCTAGATAGTTTCTTCGTTCGTCCAATGCCCTCCGGGGCTGGCTTAGAGCAGCATGCTACACTTCATCTAGTTTCTATCATTGCCCTGGCCGACGCCATTGGCCAGGTTCGCTTCGTTGCCATGGCTGGTTGTGTACATGGGTCTTGGCACAAAGGAAGGATTGACGCAAACTTTGAAGGCTTACTCTTTTCCTTCTTTTCCTGATTCCTCCCCCTTCCCCATATTCTCGTACGCCCCTTCACACTATCACCTTTCTACAGGCTTTTCGTCTTTTACCTGCAACTTGGTCCCGCGTGGATGTTTCGGTATCTGAGTGACAGCTATTGCTCGTTAGTTTAAACCCACTCGACCGTCAGCCAGCCATCAGGCAGCAAGCGTTATCCAGGCAACCGCACAATTTCCACTACCTACCTCACCGCTCTGTTCGACCTACACCGCACTGATCGTCGTGATAATAACAGACACGCTGATGATAATAACATTATCATGTTAGCCAGTTAGAAGACCAGTAAGTAGTCAGGCAACGAATGTTGCAACTTACCAACGGAGGCGGTTCGGGCAGCAGAATCCACCGCCGCTCAGCGGCCACTGTTGGCAAGTGACGCCCCAGGCGATGTCAGCCCGCCAGTCAGGCAACCTCTCTGAAGCCCGGAAGGCAAATGACGCTTTGCTAGATTGTAGTAGCAGTAGAGTCAAGTGGCGGCCAACGACGATTCGGCCGGCACCGTCCTTAGTTCCACTTTACCTCTGTTCTTCTAGGCTCCATAGATGTGCCTGCTCTACCCCCTAAATAACACACGGGTGTAAGGCAGGCTTGAAATGAGCCCGAGCGATCGCTACTCGAGAGCAGAGTGCAAGGATGATTGTAGAAGCAAGGTAACAGTGAGGCCTGCTGAAGGCAAAGATTCACACGATTAGAACATCTAAGAAACAAGCAGCATTGGTGACATATGGCAGAATGAGAAAATAGCAAAAAAAAAGTTCCTAAGGATAACATTTATGCGATGTACACCTAAGCAAATGTTTTGTACAATTTATGCGGTAGACAATGGACGTCATTTATTTGTAAATGAGTACTAAGTTGGCAAGGGACCACTGGGTAAGACAGTTAGCGTCGGATGCCCTTTCGGGTGAGCTCCTGAAAGGTTCATAGTTGAAAATTATCGAAAATATTGCGGTAGACGTGTAACCAGTAATTAGGTAAGGTGATAAACTGCACTCGTTTATACGTTCCATCTACGATACCTTCCGAGAAGTAGTTGGAACGAGTGAAGCTAAAATATGGGTTAAGAAAACATTTGTGGCTAAAAACGAGCCCAAAATCTTCGCGTAGAGCTCCACATATGCACATTTTTAAAAATAAAATTCCTTAAAAACCCAAAACCATATGTTAGGCTATTAACAGCCTGGTGCGGTCTGTATCGCCGTTCACAAGCACTAATCAGGAAGATGTGGATTGCACATGGATGGAAATTATCCCTTCCGAAGCTAGCACCCGCAAGTTGTGCTCGACTTGTCGCATATGTTGCCGCACGTCTGCACCACCCTTGAAAAGTGCCCCCCAGTCTTCATTCTCTCTCGCGTCGGCTGCTGCTGAGCTGCGTGCCCACACGTAGTTTGCGAATTAGGAGGACGATGTATGAAGGTTGGGTTAGTTCAGTGTCGTATGTGAGACCTTTATGGAGAGATCTAAGGAGAAGAGCGAAAGGGTTCCAAGTTCTTAGGCTGGCAAGCATGTTGGCTGGAAAACACTGGAACACACATGCAATATATATGCCGCTATCCAGAGATGGACCTGATGGGAATGGAACAGGTTGCAGTAGGAGGCCAATTTGCCGTCGTTGGATCGGCACAGGTGGTCCACTCATTTCCGCGAAGCAGATAACCTCAACTGGGCACCTGCTAAAGGTGAGATGGTGGCTGTTAATGAAGTTATTCCTGGCCCACGCTGACGTGACCCGGACGGCCACTTGCACGACGCCGAGGCATAGAGCAGACGCCATCTGTGGAGCGTGGTCTGCCAACGGACGCCGGTACGGGTTCCTGCAAACTACGCTGAGCTGCCAACGTTGCACTAGTTCCGCTGTGTAGCGTACAACTCCCATTTCTAGTCCATTGACGCTACCTGATGTTGAAAAGTTCCACGAAACAAAATTATCATAAAGCAGCAGATAAATTATCTGAAACAAGTGAATTAAAGGGAAACGCATCCAAAATGAAGGTTATATATATATGTGACTATATTAATTTGTTCTGTTAATATACAACTGTCGTTGTTGCTTGCAAGAGGTGGACCATGAGAGAATATTCGCTCACCCCCATACTTTTTCTAGAACAAAGATATGCTGGTAGCAAGCTGTCTAACCATTTGCTCACTGAGCTGAGCACCTGCAAACCAACCATTGGTAAGCGACATAAATCTCTGGGTGTCAGGAAGAACAAGACGGAGACAGGGACTCACATATGGTATCAGTAATGGTAATAGTAGCCATAGTTATAGGAGTAGTAGAAGTAGTGTACAGAGACAAGCCTGGTCGACTTGGTCTCCTGAGGCTTCGCGATTTGGCGCTGCCTTGCTAGATTCGATTTGCCCCACTCCAGCGAAATCCGCACCTTTGGAATTACGGACGCCACTCACGTATGACGAAGTGGTGGGCAGTCTTTTTCTCGCTTTCTCCTTTTTCTCACAATAATAACACTTGTAAGAAGCTCAGCTCCGATTGTCGTTCTTGATCACACCCGCATTGATTTCAAAAGGGGATAACCGATGACCGGTTCCCTAACCGCATCCCGGTAACCATGTTCCCGCTGTAGCTCCCATCAACCCGTAAGTCGTAACGAAATGAAGGAGAGGACTGATTTTCTTAGATGAACTTTCCTTACTCAAGCTGGCAACACGATGTTAGCAGGACCTCAGAATGAGGAGATGGAGGAACACAGACGACGACTTTAGACCAAGTTTCTGCTTCCCGACAGCCAGCAACGGCTCAAGTCGAAGTCAAAAATAAACAGTGACTTTCTTCTAAGAAATTCCAATGGGACGGTCGAACACGTTTGCACTTGGCGCTATTTCCTCAACAATCACCGCCTGATCTCATTTGTTGATCGGGTTGAGGTATGTAAGAAACGTCTGAAATTATCGACGTTCTTTTCGACTCCCGTTTTTGTTGTCCTGCAGGACATAGATGAATTGATGGAACAAGCTTTCATGTGGAATTTTCTATATGATTTAAACGGATAGCTGGCAAAGGAAAATCTAGCCTCAGGACTATTTTTAGTAATTACGCAGGGTGTTTACAATTGTATCATCCTGAAAAGAACATCCACTGATCTAGCTATAAGATATATTTTACCTATCAGTATTTAGGTAGTTACCTACAGATAACGTGGAAAATTTGTAACTGCTACATAATAGATGATATCTTTTCGAATTATCTAATAGTTGCTTTAACGTATGTAGATTTGGTTGTACTCACTTCACTCATATACGAAAATTACTTTGAGCGATTTAATTATCGTTACATAACATTATTATTCCAAAACATTTCGAGCTTTAAATTCATGTCGCCGAGATGGTACAGATTTACATTACTGATGCTCCGCCTCTAAGATATGCAACTATGTGGTGGAAACACGGTTAGATTATGCGATACAAGGTCTGTGATTTTATTTAGATGGCGTACAAAACGTATCGTATTTTGCAAAACCAAAGTGTCCTGTAAAACTACAAATTTGATGGCCTAACTGTTCGACAGATTACCTTTACAAAGTATCTAGTATATCGTTGTTCTTCGAAGCCGCAAACTGCGCACCAGTTATTACTCTAACGCAGCTGAAATCTCCTCTTCGTAGCGAAACAGCAGGCGAACGGGGGACAGAGAAGCTGATCACTTGCCATTCTGCAGAATATCGGTTATACCATACGCGCCTTATGAAACGATCATTTGCCTTACATACAGAGATTGAGAAATTTTATACAGGTAACAACATTCCGGGGGAACTCTGGGTATAGAAGGGGATTTCTGGGGTGAAAGAAACGGGCTTGAGGTAGTCCGTCGACATTCGGGTCGGCACTTCGCTTTTTTCTCTTAACGTGGATATCGTAGCTTGGCCGTTGCGGCCAGCCGCTGGTTTTTTCAATGTTATGGCCCGCTTATGGTCGGCCGCGGCCATCCACGAACTGGCTTCCCTTTGAAGCTTGGTCCTACTTTAAGTTCGGAGAGGCAGTCAAGCCTCACCAAGAGCAGGAACAGCAGCATGACGAGCAGTAGTCACACAGGATCAGCTAGCGACAAGCGCAGCGCTCAACACTACGTTGGTCAACGCTAATTGGCCCTCACTACTTGATCGTACTCTAGGAGGTAGCAACATAGTCACAGCTATTGAAAGCGGCCCATCAAGCATCTATTTAGTTTGCTGACTATCCAACCAGCCTCATCGGCCTGTCTAAAAGACCAACAGTATCTTGGCAGCAGCAGCAATAACAGCTACACATTTCTAGAATGTGGTGGGAAAAGCTTTATTGTGTCCCACATTCGTTTCGCTTTCGCCGAAGGAGCGGGTGTCACGATGGCGCTAGCGGTACCAAATAGCGATGACGTGGAGGAAACGCTACTGCGCTCTACCGGGCAAGGCAGACAGCGTTTCCTACTTCCATGTCTTTATCTTACTGTCGTCACGCGTAATCAACGAGATCACGTCATGTTGTTCAAAATCTGCGGAGAAAGCGACGACGGGCAACGGGAATGAGGCAAGGACAGGGCTGGCTTTCGCAGTCGTTGACTCTCGAACACAGATACGTTCTGGACATGGCAAACTAACGCGGCGACAACTGCGACGACCGCTGTTATCGTCTACACGGCAGGACTACTGCCGCCACGATTATTAGAGTGCGGGAAGCTCGTGCAGGAAATTCTCAAAAATCCAACTAGAATAGAAGTAGTCGTAGTAATAATAGTCTAGCTAGTTAGCTCGTGCGGTGATGTCAGCGTGCAACATGCGACGTCGGGCGAACAGCAGCAGTAGGAGCGAATGAGTGAAACAAAGGGAGGGGGGGAGGAGAGGGGCAACCTTACATCACAATGACGAAGACGAGAAGGATTTGGCTCATCAAGTCGTTGTGCCGGCTGACATGGACTGCATGTAGTGATAGTGGTAAGTCGCTAGTGATGTCAGGGACAGAACTGATGGTGGTGGTTATACTGGCCAGGACGTCGCCGATGCATGCGTGTGCAACCCATGTCGCCTCGCAGTCGAGCGAAGGAAGGCGGAGAAGATGGAAAGCGCTAAAGGAGTCGAAAATCCAAGAGCAACGATGCATTAGTTTCAAAGTTTGTTGTCTTGCTCATCTAATTACGCGCGACAGCTATTCCTGCTCGTGTTAATGGGGCGAACTGTAGCACGCATCGACCAACTCACCCATATCTTCTTCAGACTGCTCCACACCTCTCTGAAGAGTCTATCCCCTCTGAATTTTTGTGTAGCTATCTCTGCCTCTTCCTGTCACTCCCTCCCAGTAATTTCAATGGTACACTCATATTGCAGAGTCACTCGGTACCTGAAAGGCTGTAGGTTTCTGGCCTATTATAACAGTAGTTTCTTGGAAATTTGCACACTTTTCGCTTCTCTGAAAGCTCTCGCCTTAGCGGCCGTTACAACAGCAATGTTGTTACGTGCACAGACACCCAGTTACACGACATGATACATACACACTAATACGTACAGAACCATACGAAGTATCATTGGGTTGGTAGGAAAGCTATGGGTTGTGTACAGTTTGCTATCGACAAGGACACTGCCTAGTGCAATTTAGAGCCTTGAGCGAAGAAGGGAAGCATAAGAGCGGCTACTTCAGAATGAGCGGGTAGACTAAGTATCATCGTACGTCTCCTTCGTGTTTCTCGTACACGTGTTTCTATCCCCGCTTGTGCTTCAATATGACAATGTCTCTCTGTCCTGAGCAACTCTCTATAAGCTGCTGCTGATAGAGCGAAAAAAGAGAAAGCCAAATGATAGACAGAGGAGAAGCTCCGCGCGAGGTTACTACATTGGCATTGGACCAATGCGAATATTTTCCCGTTGACCAGTGATGGACAGGAGCAATGAGCAGGCTATAGAGCTTACGGGCAGAGTTGGAGTCACTGAGTCAGTTGGTCTTTCAGTCGGTCGATGCACTGCTTCTGGACAACAGGGCGGCCATCAGTGAGTAGTAGCCGTTTGTTTCTGCTGGGATTAATTAAAACAAATGGATTCAGCTCAGTTGCCCAGCTGGGTTCGGCGTCAGACACAAGCAGCAAGTCCCTGGCTCAAGAACTAGTCCCCTTCGGGCTGGAGAGTGTCTCCAGTCTCCCGTTGGATTCGTAGCTTATGGCGCAAAGGAGGCGCTGGAAACAGCGTCACAAGGACGGCAGCAGAGAGACAAGCAGAAAAGGCGTACGCACACACATACAGGCGTACATGTATCAAGACGAGCTCCGCTGTATGGAAATAGAAAAACAAGTGCGTATGTGAGTCTGCCCGTGTAAGTGTGCTCGCATTCACAACATATTATTATTCGTCTTACACACACCGACAAATGTCTTGTGCTCGATTCGACTTCGTTTAGCCCGGTTCCAACAGTTACAGCTTCTCCCCAGCTGCAGCACCTAGTCTTAAGTATCTTTGCTAGTCTTCTGGCTCGCTATCACCCCAGAGGGTTAGCCTCAAACTAGCTTCCCCCACAGGCGTATCCCACGAATGGGTTCGGCCATCGGTGAGTATTCTCTAAGCAACAGCTTCTGAACGGTGTTCTTGTATGGGCTTGCGTTAGAGGGGGAAATATTTTCCCCAGCCGTTCCATGAAACAACGGTCAGCTTCGTAATCTCCCCTTCAGTTGCTTTACCAGGATGAGAAAGCTTCCATTAAAAATGGTTGGACCTTCAAACGACCTTGACGGATACAGTAATTCAGCTGTAAGGACATAATCAAGTTACCGAAGCATCTAAGACTGCCTTTCTTTCTCTACTGTTTGGATCATTCTTGGGCGCAAGCGTTCGGTGACATTCCATTTTTCAACTATTCTAGAATCATTAGCACTAGTCGTTAAATTTCCTTCTTCTGAGTTCTGTGCCAGTTTCCTTTGAGGAGTGGGCCGGTTTCTTAATAGACCGCATGATTTAATACTCATAAAGTAATCAAAAGTCTTTTTTGCGTTTTGCGGAATTCTAACCGATAGACAATGCTAACGTTTTAAACATTTCGATGCAATAACGGTGCCGCTCACAGTCGCCATGCTGTACTGAATGCGTTTAGCGATGGCAGTGAATCAAATTAAAAACTTAAATCTTCAAACAAGTTCATTAACGGAATTGAACTGTTGCGTAGGTGTTCGCTTGTGCTTCGTCATCGTACCCTTTGCCTGTTATCTACCTCCGAAGCTCGTACACAGCGTATTGCATGTTATATATGCAGAAAGACATGCAGACCGTTTCACATTTGGGTGCTTGAATTCAAAACCCTGCTATACGTGCAGCTCTATCATACATTTACTTGGGCCCCTTCTGGTTCATAACATGCATATAATTTTGGAAATGAATGGTTCGACAGCATCGAATAGGCAATACAAAATTAAGATAACAGCTTTTACGGTACTGCTTAGCCTGTGGGCCTACCTTGAGATGTTATGACATAAATGTGTGAAACTGTAGGAACAAATAACTGTTTTGTTGGTTTTGTAACGCTCTATCGTCTTCTAGCTCGGTAAGCGACGCGCACACGTTTGCGCAGGTGTCCTCCACGTCGATGGATTGACGTCAACCAGTCATTAAGCAATAAACCGTTTCAAGCAAACACATTGGCATGTACTATTCACTGTGGATACGTGTTGTACAATACCACTCAAGAAATTATTAAAGAGTAAAAAGATAAGAAAAAAAGCTGGTCGGTCGACCTCTGACCGTAAACGCTGCTAGCGGCCTAGATTAATTTGCACATTACCTCAGACGCGTGTGTACACTCAACTAGCAATGGGATTGTTCCTACTAGATCCTGCAGCCGTAATATCCAACCTTCACAGCTCTTCTGGGCACCAAGCCTTCTTTAGCTTCGTCCGCTCTGCGTCGTATATTATTCTCATTGGCCGTCTCGCTCTCTCTATTTCAGTACGGGAACGCAATCTATCTGGCCCCTTCTACTCGCCTTCTAGTTAGCGCGCATGTGCCTTTACGGTCTATATACGAACGGAGAAAGCAACGCTTGCAGTCTTTTGAAGATCTGTTCTGAAGATAGCTCTGTTCGTGCCTCAATTTGTCCAATTGTTCGTTCGTTCGTTGGTTGGTTGTTTTGTTGGCTGAAGCGTTTCCGTAGTAAGTGAGTTTTCCGCGTCCTAGACCGAGGTTCTGTGACCTGGGTCCTGACACCGAACTCGAACGCATGCGAGCCACGCGCTGTTCAGACAAAGAACAGGCGTGCATTTAACGGCCGGCAGATATTTCAACCAACTCAAAACAAGCCATTATTTAACGTCTGCTTCTGTGCAGGAAGCCCGTACGGAGGATGACCGTGTGCAGCATGTGCATGCTTGAACGACGAAGCAAGGGCCGAGCGGGTAAAAGGTCGGCGAGTGCCAGCAAAGCGGGCGAAGCAGCGCGGGTGACGAGGCTACTGGTGGTGTAGGCGTCCACCGTTGCTGCCTCTGCCGCTTCCTGCTTCAACCATCTTTTCCTATTTCCACTCATATCTTTAGGTTTTCTAGGGGAGATGAGGTATCCAGGGAGCTTCAGGGACAAGACAGGCTAGTGGGTCATGCGTAGCCGCCTACCACGCGTTCGTTTCGGAACTCGGGAACTGTTCGGGAACTTTCGGGATATGACGATGAACTAAGTAGTGACGATGACGACTCGAAGATAGCGAAGTTGACCCTGGAGAGGACAAGGATGATACCAGCGAATAACGCTAAGAAAGCAAATGCCGCGGAGACTTCTGCCGAAAGTACCCCTTTCGCCGCCTGTTCTGCAATTCTCTTTCCCCACACTAACTTCACTTGCTTGCGCCGGCTAAAGATGTCAGTGGTGGCAATCGCGCCCGCTGCAGCGGTGAAGGGAGACTCTCCGTGAACCAACAGCAGCAGGAGGCAGCCAGCAGTGAAGGGCGGGTTAGCCAAGTTGCCTTCGACTTAGCCTGAGACTCGTTCCATTTGGCTTTGAAACTATGAAGCTCAGATGAGCGTAGTACTATTCTGAGCGTGAGAGACGAGTAAATGCGAAGAAACGCGTTTGTATAAGCATGTACGTCTGTGTGTGAGGGGTGAGGACTTCAGGGAAACCGACCGACAAAATGACGAAGCAGTAAGCCACTCTCAGACCTTGTAGTCCAGACCCGCTGCTGCGGGTCGCTGTTCTCATGAGACAACAGCAGTAGCAGTGGTTTGACTGCTGCTATTGTGTGGAACTGCTGGAAAGCACCAGGCGACAGGATCGTGGCCTGGCGGGGCCACAAGGGCTTCAACCGCTAGTAGGTTTAACTGCTTCTGCAACTCTGCAAGGGGAGCGCCGAATACGTTTGTAACGGTGGCAGCGACGAACGGCGGATTGGGTTTGGGGACGGCAGGCTCGCGATGGCTAGTTGTAGAGGGGTGCTGCGCACAAGATAACTTAATTTGGGAATCTTTTTCGGGACAAACGGCCGTTACTTGGTTCACCCGCCAACATCTTCGTCGACCCTGCTTTTGGCGAGTCGGTCGTCAACCAGTCTTCGGTTCCACTTGGCAACAGCAGTAGCAGTTGTGGTGGAGTAGTAGTCTTAGTCACTACCCGATCACTATCTCATGCCAGCCGAACAGCTTGGTCCATCGGAGTCGACCGCCCAGGCCTGCTCGAACAGACAGCGTTCCTTCTATGAAGGTCTGTCGCGGTTACTCCATTTTCTTTTCTTGCTCGTTTTTCCTCCTCATTCCTCATTTCGTTTGACAAAACGGGCCTGCTTCAGCCATGTCTCTTTCCCCATGCCCCCTGCTGCCGTCTCCTGCTCTTTACGCCAACGCTCCAATCAACATGGGGTGGTCGCCCTTTCATACCACGTGGAAGCATGGCAAAGGCAGAACTGCCGCAGGCTAGACATGTAACTACGTCTGTAGTCGGAAACTGCTTCCGCAAGTGGGTAAGCCCGCTGCACTGCCGCAACACGAGTCCGTAGGCTTGGACGCCGCCGTACGGCTCGTCGCGTTAGGCCCGACTCGCTCGCTCGCTGCTATCCTTCAACTACTATATGCCAATAAGGGGGTTTGGTCGGTTATACGGAATCGTGGGAAGGATATGGGTTCGCAACCAGGTCATTGTGGGGTTTAAGTTGACTTAGAAACAGAACAACCGAGGCCACGCTGCCTTCCGGTTTGCTTGCTCGTTCGCAGTCGGCTAGTCCGGTTCTTCGAAGAGGGGCTTTTCGACGACCAAGAGCAAGACAGGGAGGGCAGCAAACAGGATAGAAAAAGAAGGAGAGAGAGACAGAGGAGGAGTGAGAAAATAAGCAGGAGTCTGATGCGAAAGCAATCATCATGGCTACGCAGAGGATGCTTCTATTGCTTCGTTACTTGTCCATGCATTTCTACTGGGTCGGCTGGCTTGGTGGTACCGCATCCCTACGCGGGTGCGTTTGGTTAAGGGTTCTAAAGTAGGCGGTCTGGCCGGATCACTAACTGGCGTGGCGAAGGTCGGCTGACATTGTTACCGCTGCCGTTCCTTGCTACTAAGCATGCTTGTATGGTATCATCCTTCTTTCGCCGGCGCAGTGCCTCAAGATTGGCCGTTGGCTTCTACTATTTCTATCTGCATAAGCCAGTGACTCTTCGGAGAAGCCAAACCAAATCCCAATTTTGCTATTCAAGATTATCAGCGGGTTAGTAATTATGGCCTTTAAAAACAAGCCAGTTTCTTAGTCCAAACGTCGTGGACACATTTGTATCCGACGGATTGCATCGCAATAATATCGGGACCAATAGAAAACTTAGAAAACCTGCGTTTAATTGAGTTTTGAACACTCTATCTCATTATAATCAGATTGGGATAAGGATAATATCTCAATGATTCTTATTCGTATTTCGTCCATATGCACCTGTTGCCAGGCAGATTTATCCTAAGTCATGGCGGCCGCCTCAGATAATTACGAGGAATACGCGAAATTACAATTTAAATTAAAGACTTTATCGTAGAGACCAAACATAGTTGTACAATGACAAATGGACGCCACAAAAATCGTTATAGCTACATATTATCGATTTGTCACTTTATGTTAACCCAACAGACGTTCTGTCTGTCTCATCTCAGGCGCGGATAGCGTAATATAAAAACACAAGACAAATATAGCACACAGGAAGAAACGTCTTTTAACACTGTTTGGAACCAGATCTTTTCTAGTTAACTCTGGTTTGCGTAAGCTGTTCCAACAGCCTAGAATACTAGGTTCAAGCCGAAACAACTTGCTGTCCCAGATATAAGCGGTTTATATGCCCAGCTCAAATCTTCTTCTTCATGTTAGCGAACGTTTCTCGCTAAAATTTACGACGCTAGTACTAGCGACGGCCTAATAACAGTTCAGAAAGAAGCGCAAAGCACTGCACTATTTTAACAAACGCATCATAATTTATCTATTTCGACAGTTGATAAACCGGAATTGCCTAGCGAAAAACGTGTTCGATCTCTTGGCCTGAACTGACCCAGATCTAGCCTAGAGCTGATTCAGCTATGAGACCCGACATAGGAAAAAATTACACCCAGTATCTTTTCAAATAAAAGTTAGCTTATGGCAATGCTTTCGACTAATTGCAACGTACTCCGAAATCTTCCGCAATACAGCTTTTACCTAACTCAATATCGATCTATCCGGCAAGACGTGGTGAAGCCAGTGGTTAATTTGAACGCATTTATTCGATTGGACAGTACTTTTCCTTTCTTCACCACGTTTTTTCCTTTGACCCAATGCTCCCCGCCCAGTACACGTGCAAAGGTAGAGGAACAAATATCGAAGACATCTTTGACGCTCGATATATAGAGTTATTATCGTCGGCAAGATAATCTTATAGACCTGATACTTTTCAGAGCTAAGATACAGCTCAAGGTTTCTTGAATGTGGTTTGATAACGATCTATGACAAGTGGAAAATGAGGTAATCTTTATGATGACCAACGTCATTCTAAGGAAAGCTAACATGCCGACGTTGACGTACAGGTTTTTCGTTAAAATTGATCGCTTTTGACGTGCTCCAATTACTTTTTATTACCATATAGCATATGTATACATACATTTCACTGAATGCTGCGCGTGTACTAGCCATTGAGACTCATGGAGCTATTCGCAATAGACAGACAGCTTCTGGTTCCACATGGCCAATGCTGCTCAGCGAACTGTGTCTGAAGAATTATTGGCAGGAGACAAGATGCCTTAGTATATATACCGTAAACCTCTTCAATTAGTCTCGGCGGCGATTGTTTCCTATAGGTCGGATCGATGCCGCCAAATAAGTGACGCAGTTTCAGTGACGCAACATCATCCGAAGGGCTTTAGATGCGCGCTTCCCTCAAAATAGGCTATTTTTTAGTTCGCATTTTCGTTACGAGTGTTCTTGCGTTCAGCTTACATCGTTGGCCAACAAGTTTCACCCCTTGACCTCATACAGACCTCATGGTGACCTGTGAGTTGTTACGCCGGTCCTATGATTGTTAGGGAAAAAATGGACGAGTGCAAAAAACAGACATGCTACTCAGGCGCTTCGAATTATCGATTTTTTTCACCTTCCATTTCTGTTCAATGGGGAACGTTCAGAGGATTGTCTATCATCAATACATTAGTCCGTCTAATCTTTTATACTTCACATGTGTCTCCATGAACGTGTCTGTCTACAAGCGCTTGTGCACTGTCGCTTTGTCCTTGAAATAACCCGTCAACGTCTGTACTCACCCGCGCTGTACTTTGTATTTGCGAATCTGTGTTTCTATGTCTGTAACTAGAGAATCGATAATCCTCATATGGGAAATCAGCTATTCTGTTTGCCTACCTCCATCTTATAGAAATAATAAAAAAACACAAGACGAACTTGATGGACGCCAAGCTCCCTTAAAGCAAAATTTCCACTTCAATTGGTGTCATGTATATATCTATATTATGCATTCAAAACGTAAATAGCTCGTACGGACAGCCCCGGTTGAAGAAAAAACGGATAAATATTTTGTTGTTTATTATAACTTCAAATATTATTAAGGCAATAGAGGTTTTCTAGAGGGAGGGTTTCTCTAGATAGTTCATGCGGCAAGCCATCGTAAAAAATTATTATTACTATATTAGTTCACAGATGATTGTACGATAACCTTCCACTCGCACATTTTGCTATTAACTGCTTGCCAAAAATTGAACGCCCACTTATTTATGGAGATTCACAATTTTCCTTTGCACGGAACGTATCGACACTTTGGTGCGTAGTAATTACTATAGTCATCATTCCCAATGTGACTGTTGAATCAACTGATGTCGCTGGCTCTGTATTATGGGCGGACAAGCGACGCTTCCATTTGGACTTCGATAGGCCATTGCGCCGCTGCCAAGCTCGATGACGGCTACTGCCGTTATCTTCGGTTCTTGACTTCATCGAAAAGCACATTCTGCTTATCAGCTAAGCTGTGCACACCCTGTATAGGAAGAGACTCAGAGCACATACAACGAATGTCCATGAACTCTCCTGCCGCTGCTGTAGCTGCCACTGCCCCCTTAAAAAATCACGAATATATAGAGATGGTATTTAGACACGGGTCGGTAAACCCGATCATATGCCAGCGAAACAAAGAAAAAAATAGAGGGACATAGCAGAGCGCAATTACGTCACTAGCGTGTGCTGCTCGTCACGATCACATGTTGTTACAAGTAAACATATGTACAAATCATGTGGACATAGGGGATCTCTTTGAGCAAGTATTACAAAACACCACCGTCGATAAACGATAAACAAGGGCAGGTTAGGAAAAGCCATATGTTAATATGTAACGTGTAACTGTATTAATTTTACTACTGAAAAAGCCGATAGATGGCAAACAGGAAAACGCATCTAAGATGTCGCGCGAGCCAAGTGTCGTTGAATCACTACCCAGATAATGCCCATAGCGATAAATGCTCTGCCATTATATCCGCCGAAAGCGTACAGCTCAAGTCAAAGGAGGAACTGTCTTAACTACTATGAAAAAATAGAGGTTCTTAAACGAACTACATTTATAAATATCTCTCAAAAAAATATATATATAGATATATGTAAGTGAAGAGCATAGAAAAATCAGTGGTTGTAGTTACACCTGACATTAGCACAACCTGTTTTTACCGATTCTTTTTAATTTTAGCCGCGATTATCTCAATCAGGCAACACTTTAACCTGGTCGTTACGCGGAAAAGGTATCTGTTCACTCGGATCTATTGTCTTGTTACCTTTCATTTTTCTTCTTTCGCTGCAAAAACTTTATTCTCCACAGTCAATTTCAAGTACGCTGCATTGTTTACAAATGCACCCTATAAACGCGTTGACATTGACGGTAGCTTTTCCCATGTTTACCCAATGTACTCCAGGGGGCACGACGCCCTCTCCAAGTTGTTTGTTTCTCTCAAGTACCGGTGGCAGGGTGTCGTGCTTAGAGTCTTTGTGCTTGCCCATGTCTGTTTGTACTAGCGGAAAGCTAGAGAAGCCAAAAAGAATTGTTCAAGAACGGTTCCCCATGAAGCCTCGGCTGGATTGGCTTGTATGTACGTTATACGGTGGTTCGTGTTAGGGGAATATCACCAATTTGTTCGAGCGATCGCTGAGATATTGACCAAAACAGCGTTTGCATCCAGATGTGCCTTATGATGCCTAGCGATAACACGATGCAGGTAATACTCTGAGTGCCACTACTACAACCAGTACATACGAACGTTTCAGATTTTGCGTCCGGTATTGTATACATTTGTACGTCGGAAGCCAAACTGCCACCACGAAACGGAGTAGGTCTACGTCCGATATTCAACCTAGACAACCTCCAGTGTGCCAAAATTTAGCAGCTAAATATGTTACTCATTGCACCATTACAAGGTCACTTCAATCTGCCATCACCCAGCACCACACTTCAGATGAGTCGCGCACTTGAGAAAATTATTACATGTAAATGGAGGCCCAAATTTGTTGGTGACGAGAGCAACAGTTGCCAGAAATAAGGCCATTACGAAAGCGGTAATGAGTTTTTAGAGTTGACATTCTTATATATGCTAATATCAGTAGCTATTATACGTGTAGTTATTTTCATAAAATTCATGTCGCGGAATAGCAAGTAGTATATGCTCTCGTTAGAGACACTGACAGACCGATCGTCTCACGGCTTTCTTGGGAGGCGCGGTCATCAACTTAACCCAATAACCCAGAAATTGGTTAATCGTACGAAGCGAATTTAAAATCTGCAACCTCATGAGTATGCTTCTGCTCGTGCATGTTACTACGAACCCACCACTCGCAATTTTTCGCTTCTGCAGCCTTTGGTACCCCTAAAGAGGAGATGATTACATAATAAATCTGTGGTGCTTATCTAAATAAGTCAGCTGTCGTTTAATGCGGAACTATTTCAGTACATATGCATCAAACTAGTATTTATTCCAAAGGCCATACCAGTAAATGTAATGAAGTAGGTAAGAGTGAATAACGGCGCACTTCATTGTTGAGTTGAGGTAGACAGATAGAACGAAGACAGGAGGCTGGCGTTTTGCTCGTTCTCGTTTCGTCCGGTTTCAAGACGCAACTGGATCTCCTCTTCCTTTCTCTCTCTCCCTCTCCCTTTCTCTCTGCGTCTTTCACGTTCGACTTTTCTGTGGTTTGCAATTAGTGGTAGCGGTACCATCAGCGCCAATCTTCTTTGCCAGTCTGTCGTCTGGTCGTCATACAAGAGGTCGTCCCTCTCCCGACCGGTGCGACCAAACCATTGGCTTTTACAGTCAGGAGCGACCATCAAGAATAAGGCTTTTAGCCGTCCGACAAGCCGGCTATGCGCTTGCCTCCCAGACGTCGGAAAGCCACGGATAGTTACACACCACTGCCGCCTACACAACATACTTCCACCACCAAGACGTCGCTCTGGCGTCCGGGTAACACGACTGCGGTTACTGTTACTACTGTAGCTACCGTTATTGCCCTTGTGCCTGCTACCGCCGCTGTATTATTATCATGTTAGTAGCCGTTTGCTTTTTAGAACAGCCGGCCGCCAGGATAATTTATCTCGTGATCTGTACTCAAACGATAAATTTCAAAGCAAACTTAAGCGGGAAGACCAGCACTAGGCTCCGCCGATTGGCTGTTTGCACGCTGGTAGCCGAGCGCTGTTCACTAAGCTAAGCTCTATGCAGACGAAGACGGATATAGTACCGGCCACTGCCTGTTCCCGCGGCGGCTTCAACATGCTGCTTTCATTACTGGTTCGCATCGCGAAATCAAACTAGTCCCATTGCTGCCGTCCACGATGCAGCCAATAAAAGGCGAATGAGAATAGACGAATTCCTGGCATCTTGGATGCGAGGCGAGGCGAAACTTTACACAGAACAAGGACAGCAAAGGGACGAGACTTGATCGCCAAGTTTCTTCGTCTTCTTCTTTCCCCTCTCGGCCGATCCTCTTCCTGACTTTCTGCGACTAGTGGTATTTGCTCCTATCACCTCCTCTGTAATCTCAGGGAGACAAACTTGATGCCTATCCAGTGGCTTGGTGTCGATCAAGGTGCCACAGGCCCGCGTCGGGCAGGGTTTTTGGAGAGGTAAAAGCGAAGCACGCTACCTCCGTGGGGAAGGGGAATAGGAATCAGTAGCGCCTAAACCACTACGAGCCAGCAAAGTTAAAGAGCTACCCTAGAATAGATTGTTGCCAATAGGATGTAAGTGAACTTAGCCAAAAGCAAAAAGAATAAGCTAAGCTGGAGAGATAGTCACGATAGACTGAGACGTACACATTGAACGGTGCCTCGAAACAGGAACTAAACGATCAAAATATGATTCTTCGACATTAGTTGAGGTAAACGCTCTGCAAGTACCATTATTGTCAAGATGGAGAATAACATCGAATTGAATACAAACGAAGCCTATAGAAATCATATTTTGCACCAGGTCTACACATTGTGCTCGGGTCGCCGCCCTATTGTTTCATATATGGCATGAAGCAGTAATGCAGCTCTTTCATAAAAGAAGGCACCTAGGCAATGGCACAGCGCGAGGATAAGATAAATGTTCAACTATTAGCAAGAAGGTCGTCAACGATTATTGTTACTAACTTAAAACGAATCTTTTGTTTCCTCATTAAGTTAATGTTCGACTACATTATGCAGTATACGACTCCGTTGGAGCATTTAGATTTGATTCAATCGGCGCCCTTTTTGCACAAATAGAACATCTCGTCACCCGCAACAACTATGGCCACGGATTATATTACGGATATGCAGTGTAACAGCATTTGCTATTATACAACGGATAGGTGCTTCACCTTTCAAATCCAACTAACTTAAAAATTCGTTGTACCTCGGTTGAGGAACGGATCCGGCATCACACCTCTGATAGCTCACGCTATTCATTAGATCCTATGCAAAGACTCCGAAACGAAAAAAGAGCCTAAACCTATTGGCCGTAGGATCTATGAGCCAGTCTATGTATCCACCTGGAAATGTGCTATGGCTAAAAAAATGTTTGTTTCATACTCGGGCCCAGCCATGGTTATTATCGGCTGGGCAGTAACTGCGCGTTACCTAATCGTGATAGATGTACAGCAAGCTCAAATGGGAAATCCAGCCAAGAGCGACAAAACAGCAATCCCGATTGCCAGACAATCAGTGGAGGCGAGAACGTGCAAGAGCTGTCGTCTGGAGAATACCGCTAATGAATAGTCAGAAGGCCACGGTCGGGTACATCCCGGTTGGCTCAGCGTGGTTCGGGTTGCGCAGCGGCCCTTTACTAGATAACTAGATCGCAATACAGATGTTATCTAGAGAAAAAGTTGCCGTCAAATAATCAACTTTTTCCGTCTCAATGTATAGGAAGGATGAAAAAGAAGGAGAGACCGAGTCCGGACAGAGGGAACGTAAACTTTTCAAATCAAAAAGTCATCTGATTTAGCTGTTGCACAAAGAGAAGCCAATGGGACGTAACGAGGGCGCTAATACTTCCGAATTAGGAGACGGGTAGAAGTACACACATCTGCGTCAGGAGTCCAATGTCGATGCTAGGCAAACACGTGCACCAAATATATCCCTATACAGATTAGAGTGCAAGAATGGGGTATAATAAGTTTTCTTTGAAACATTTTTTCAGAGCACATCGATCGGCCAGTTTGACTTCCCAGCAAGTAAACATATACGTCTGCAGGCGTCTCATTTGAATGTCCACCAACGCTTAGATTTTTACTCATGCACAAAACTACCATCATCCGCTGATCCGTCCTTGTTCAATATAAACGTTTGCTTGTCTAGTAAATCCAGTGCCTATCTATATTTGAGTCGTAGATCAGATCTATGTGTCCGGTCCTAATTTTTTATTCGATATTGCATATGAGCTCTGTACGATGTAAGCGATGGCGGTTCTCAATTGTTACATTGCAAACATATATATGTAAGTTATCTGTTGCGGACAAGAACAGGCTACAGCTGTCGCGAAGCAACTGCAGCTCTGTCCGCAGCGTATCCCTGTTGCCGGACCTCCAAAAGTAACTCCATTATATTGCAAGATTTGTTCGTTGAGTTCAACTAAGCAACCGCAATCGTGGCCAAGTAGATGCTGGTATCTCATCGTTAAGAAGTATTCTACTAACAAATAGAAAAAAGTCACCTTGCATTCGCTGGCTGCGAAGATACACAGACGTTGTTCGTTGTCAACTATGCATATCGTATCGTTCAAGTCATAACATTGTTCTGCGTCTTGCCGTAACATTTGTCGACCGTGTACGGTAGTAAGTGCATACCGGGAAGAGCTATGCAGTGCTGCGTGCTGATATCGTGCCTGCATGTAGTGTCTCCATCCGATCTACCAAGCTGCCTGTTTACCCACAGCTGTATAAACGCATGCACAGTTGCAAAATACTGTAGCATAATAACAGGCTATTTTGTGCTGGTCTCTCGGCGGACCGTTCAAGCACCCCGCTAGTTCGGTCACGATTGCAGACCATCTACCACTTTCAACGCCTCATCAAATCGGCTAAGTCAATCTCGACTCGCCACTTCCGCAGTGAAGAATGGTCTCGTCGAGGGCAAAGCTGAATACGGACTGTATCAACTAACCCGCATGGTATGCTTGCTTAATCGTTGTCTCGTATTAGATTTTACTTTCGATATATATATACATGCGTAAATATACGCAACGTGCATAGTCAAAGCGAACGCGACGCTGCCGATAGGTGAAATAAACTGGAGTTCTCATCGAAATAACGCTGCCGTCGCGCCATCTCTCGCGATCGTTCCGGGTCGTTGGATTTCGTTGCCATTCGACAGTCGGAAGTGAACCATAAAGTCCGGGTGTGAGAAATTGACAGCCCTCGACATCGAGCCGTCTATCATTTTTTTGTCGACCTTTTTTTTACAGTCGTCACACAGACACTTCATCCTCAGTTGGATGCCTAGTGGACAACCGCATCATTATCGTTTTCGTCGGTCCTCGTCGTCGTCTAACTTACAAGCATTGTGGTCGTCTGACAACCGGGTGCGTGTCCCCGCAAATATGCAAAAATGTGACCACGATTATCCTGACGAACAAAGAGACGGCCAGTACTTGTACAGGCATCATAGGAACATTGCATACGTGTTCCTTCATCCTGTTTATTTCACCCTCACACGGCCCAGATCCGAAAATCTAACCGCAACTCCCAATTCTGAATGAGTCAACTACAAGTATGACTCTTTGGATCACAGGCAGCTTAGGCATAGCAAAGACAGTTGAGACGACACAACTGAAAAAAAAACAAAAAAAAAAAAAGGAGCGAGCACGGAATTGACGAACATAGGAGGTACTGTAGGGGACAAGACAGTCGAAGAAATTCTGCTACGCCGCAGGGGAAAACGAAGTGGTAGGCCAAGGAAACATAGCCAGTGGTGTTCATAGACCTTAACGCGAGCTGTAGACGTAGCACCGAGGCAGGCACGCCCAATCAGGGTGCAGCTATTACTACTAGTGGCACAGCTCTAAGTACCGTAGCAGCCTCACGAAAACACATATACACATTGCGCCCAGCTCAACTTTCCCTTAACTTTTTTCTCTCTAAGAAAGCGAAACATCGCAGATACTGGCTGCCACCGACCGGCCGACCGTGAATACATTTATTCTTGTGTACTTGTATTATCGTTGAGCAACGACGCCTGCTGCTACCGCGGTGTTTTTTTTGTACCACAAATGTCCCGTGCGTTTTTATGATGCACCGCGATCCGCTGTTATATTGCCGCTGTTGATGTGCTACTATTGTTCACGAGGTAGAAGCATAGCAATGACGCACGGTAATGCCCGCGATGATAAACGGAGTCAAGCCCTATCCGACTAGTCTACCTTTACCAGTGCCCACGACAGGGCAAGATGCGGCTCTGTGGCGGTGCGCAGGAACACTGCCTTTTGGAGCTGGTATTGAGCCTGTGCAAAAAGCAGATACATGTGCTGCGACCCGTTCGTGAAGCGATGCTGCGCTTGGTGAGAACTGGGTCGATCTTGGTGGCGCCAGTCTTCCTCGCTGCTGCTGTTGCCGTCTTGCATCTGATGGCAACAGACACAACAGCAGGAGATCTCATTGTAGCTGCTGTCTCAAATGCTGTTACCGATGCGATATCGGTAACTAATCTTTGCATGCTTTCCTTGCTATTGCCTTATACCCTCCTGTTCAATGGCGGGCACTGAACGTCAGACACCTGTACAGACAAAATGTTTGCTTACCGTTATGATTTGACGGGGTAAAGTTATCGCCAGCATTGGAGATGTTCCAGATTTTGGCGTGGGTTGCTGAAGGGGACTGCCGGACGCGTAATCTGTTTGGTGACAAGGAGAAAAATGCATGATGATTGCCCTAGCCGTGTGTCGAGCAATGAGCTATAAAGGCATAGCTGGACCGTTTGCTGCCGCGGGGCAGAAAACGTTACTCCTACTACGCTGAGTTATTCTTAATGATCCTGAATCATTTCTATGACAATTTAAGCCATTTCAAACCTTGGCCTTAGCGTGTTTTACTGTAAACGAGAGAAGCGACTGATCAGGGAATTGTAAAACTGGTTTATAAAAGAAAATTTCACTAAGAAACCGTACTACAAAAAAACACTTACACTGACACAGATACTAACCAATTTATGAGTATTGTTTTCAGCATATAAAAAATAGCACCACTCCGACATTGTGTTGATGTGACGAATGGATTTCGCATTGCGCATCAAAGGCCGCGCATAAATCACACAGATATTTAGGGATTACAACTTTGAATCTTACCTATGTGTCTACCCTAGAATTTCATAAAACAAGCTAACTCGATTAGCTCTCCGAAACATACCAGTTATCCCCCGTATTGCATAGGTCGTACCACAATAGAGTGGACCGTTTTATAAGGATACGTTTAAAGTTTTCTTTAATCTACTGGCAGATCGACTTATATTCAATTAGAATTTGATCTTAGCCGCTTAGTATAACGTCTTCTGCATCGCTAATGTCTCAGCTTTGTACAGTATTCAGTATCGGTAGCCATCTCGTTTGTATCCTTCTCTTTCTACTGACGTCGCTCCTTTACGTCACTGACGCCTATCCGCAATCACAGATCTACGTACTAAGTACAGTTTAAACAAAAGTGACGATTTGTCGTATTTGAAGGCTATGTAAAGGAGTGCGCTAAAGCGCGGGAGCGAGGTGAGGGTGCCGGCAGCTGCAATGGCGAGCTCCGTTTTCGAAGAGAGTCGGATTGCTCTTGACTCAGGGTAGAATTGACGAGTTTTTTGCCTGAGGATTTCACCACACTTCGTGCCGTCATTTCCCTTTTGGTTCTTTTGGACTTCGAAGCTAGCTAACTAGCTAGCTACCTGTTCAACCTTGCAGACGCTTTCCTCTGGATTACGGAGTGAAGCGATGATTGTATTTTGAGAAAGCACAGATGGCAAGCAACAAGGAAACCAGGAAAGGAACAGAGAGAGAGAGAGACTATGGTAAGGAGTTCCTAGGAAGGGAAGGAAAAATCAAGTGGGACGGGTGAAAGAGAGAGGCAGATGGAGAAAGGAGAGAGACTGGAGGCTTGAGAAGACGAGCAACGACAGCGGCAGCGCAGAACGCAATTGACGGCTCAAGGCGGTACGCTACGGGAGCTACCGATGGAGCCCTGAAACCAAACTTCTTTCTTTCGAGCAAGTAAGATCAGCGAGGGACAGTCCAAGAAGATTTGAACCTCATTTGCCAAATATGTCACCGAAAAAGAACCAGACTAAAGGCAGAAGCAATGGAAGAGATACCAGGAAGAAAGTGAAGCGCGGGTGAAACACAAAAGCAGAAAAAAGCTATTAGACGCGTTAGAGCAGCAAGCAATGGCTGAAAAACCAAACCTACGGCGCCCTGAGAAAGTAGTCAAGGTAGGAGAGGATGCGTGGAGGTAAGGGGAGATGCGACGACTACCAGGTTCAAAGAATAAATAGGTAAAAAAAAACAGATTTGCAAAGGACGACACCCCGAGGAACATGAAAACAAGTGATGAAAATGTATCAGAGAGCGTAAAACAGCCGTATAATGCAGTCAACGAAGTATTGCTATAGATTACCAACGGGCGACAAAGAATCATGAACTGGCAGCATTTGTGAAAGGATGTATCGAAAATAAATATTCTGACAAAGTCGTACAAACGTAGAAAATATTGTATGACGGATTTAGTTATTTTTCTTCCACTCTGCTATTCACATTTTGAGGAGTTCTCTATCCTAGAATGCTAAAACGGGTCTCCGTCCATATATTACACAAGAATACATTTCTTTTTATGTAATAATGCGCTCATTTATAATAGGAATGAACCATTTTTATTAAAGTTACTGTTGTTGTTCTTATTAATGTGGATGTGGCGTTCATCAGGTGCTGATCGCTCTATTGCAAGGTGACCCAGAGTATATTTCTTGTACCTAAACCTTTCTTCGCTTAAAATTAAAGAAAAGGGTAATCCCATTGTAACAAATAACTTGTACACTAGGGGTCGTATTTATTTTTCCTGCTAATCTTCCGCTAATATTGCTGTCTCTCCTTCATTTTCTCGCACGTGCTTCTGCTCGGGCCCTTTATCCCGAACATCAAAAGTAAGTGCGTCTGATACGGGCTTGCTTCACAGAGTCCGTGCGTGGAAGCCTTTCGTCAGTAAATTTGTTTAGACATAGTGACTCCTGGGGTGGATGTGCAGTTCATTCAAATTGTGGACGCATAATGACGGCTACACGCAGCGGCAGGCGCGGCTGTTAGGTTAGGTTAGGTTTCGTTGTATGTGCTAGGATCGTCAGCATCGTAGAACTATAACATATTACTTGTGATCGGACAACTGCTTAAAAAAAGAGAAAGTTGTTGACAGATGGAAGGGTCCCATACGGATGGGGCTGTAGGCTACTGAAACCTCCATAGTCACAGGCCGTTGTGTGATGGCGGACAGCACCCTCCTTGGGCACCCATTTAGTGCGCTTTTACTGAGGCTGCTACTTCTACAGATGTTTTAGTTAGTCTACAGCTGCTGTCAAAAACAATAAAATTTTCGTCTCGCTGTTTTTCACGCAACTTTCCCGCGTGCTAACTTAGCGTTCGAAAGACCCAAACTTCCGCGCCGGTAAGTTTTCCCGCAACTAACGGAGTCGATAGATATGTAAATGTATGTACATATATATGAGTGTTTCACGCTTTAGTATCGGGCGGGACTCTACCTGTCTGGTATGTACAGCTTGTGGTAGTGCATTAACGGTAGACTGGGTACGAAAGGTATAAGCCAAGTAAGAAAGAGGCAGCGGGGTCAAAAAAAGAAAAAAGATTTCCACCGGTCTTCCGGATACATAATAACACACAATAAAATGGGATTTGCAGGGAGAATAACTCTCCTAAGTGTCCATTATCATTTGGTTCTTATCCGCAACTAATGGTTAGCTCCGGGCTCTGGCCTGTGAACGTAGGGAACTGCACTCCGGCAGCAATACAAATGCTAATACACACGTACATGGACATGTATTTTATGTATGATGTTTTCTCACTCAATACAGAACGCCTTATGGGACCCAGTAATCAAAGGCCGGCCGGCATTTCTTATTATTATTATTGTAATTATTACTGTAAGTATACTTTCTTACCGTAGATAGCATAGTGTACAGTATACGCTGTGTTTTCATAACTACAGACGCTCTTACATATACGCTCTGGTCTTTTTTCTTGAGGCGACCGTCCGTACCAGGCTATTGAGTTCACCTGCCAAAGGTAATATTATAATTATCTCTTGGTGGCCGACTTACGCTTTACCGATTGAATAGAGCAAGGTGATTTTGCTGCTATTGTCTGGCATCTTGAGTGCATAAAAGGTAGGCTCACTCACTCCGAAGTGAAGGTTCGGAGCCGTGGTCACGGTGGAGGCGGCGGGACGTAACGAAATGTTTCCTATTTTTCCTCTCCTTTTGATGGTGGAGAAACTAACGGCAGCGGCAATAGTGGCAAGGGCATCATCGCGTTGTCCCCTTCGTAACACTCACCTTTTTCATTTTCACCCTCTAACTCCCGTTTCATCCAAGCATATACCACATGCGCCATAGTACATCACAGGAAGAATGACCGACAATGCAAGTTATCAGAAACAGATGAATTTAGCCGCCGCAAAGACACGCCAGTCCGACTATTTCTACTGGTAAACCTGAGAACAGCAGGTTCGAGGTCTAAAATAGCTGCGGCTCAAGGTGAGAGCGCAGAAACAGCCAGAGACGAACGGACGCAGCCAAAATGGGACCTGAAAAGCGAAAGAGTGCGATAACGGGGACGAGCAGGTGTAAAGACATGAGTAGTCGGACCTGGGTCTCGGATCGCGATCTAACGAAAACTGGCAGCCGCAGTAGCAGAGCTCAACAGTGCTGGGTATACTGCTGCAGTGGAAGTTCCATGCTCGTTGAAATAGCAGTAACAGTAGAAGTAATGAGCACTGTTTGAAGTAATGGCAGCACCACCAGTGCGTGTATTTTAGCAGTATTACATAACGAAGAGGCACTAAAAGGGGTCTCCGATCGTCATAGTTTTTCTTACGTATCTGACTGCGTCGCTGATCCTTTACAGTGTAACGCAAGGCCAGCTTTATCCATTTTTTTGTGAACACAACGCGAACTCGACAGCAAGGCAATGATCATCCTAAAATGTGGAGAAGGAAAGGCTTTCATTGTGAGAAGAAAGTGCAAAAAAAAGGAAAGAATTATGGACCTAGCAGAAGCAGAACCTGATTTACGGTGGGTTCGGCGAGTTTCGTGTGTGGAAGGTACCGCTTGCCTTGTATCCTTTTCTAACGTCGACGCCGGGGTTGCTAGCTACGCAGCATATACCTGCCTGTCTGTGTTAAGCTTGCTTGAGCTTTCGTGAAGCCCCAGGGAACCTCGCTTGGTTCACTTGATGAGAATCTTCCTTCTGCCGCTTCCGAAGAAACTGCGATTAAAATGAATCCTACGAAATCCAGGCGCGATGGTTACCCCCGGGACGCCGACAACACGTACGTCTGGCACAGGGGCCCTACAGATGGGACCAGTTACCAGCATTCAATATAAGCCTTTTCTTTGGTGGATAGTTTTCTTCGAAAACTTCACTACGCTCTGGCAAAATATTTCTATATCGGTTCCGCGATAGCGAATTCATTAACATACAACTAAATGAGACACGTGAGAAAATATATTGGGTCGCTTTCCCTCGTTCTTGGAATTTACTCAAAGTATCTTATACGTGTAGAATTTAAGGTGAAATTGAAAATTGCAGCGTATCCATCGGCGAAGAATAATACGTATACAGTATTTGAGGTATTTATAGCAAACAATTGTAAAGTTACTATTAGATTATATACGTAGCCAATTTCTAATTACAAGTATTTTTATGCACTAGTAGTAGTTAGATCTGCATATGTACCCCCTGAACTATTATACTGTGTTGAACAAAGTCAACATTTCTAATAGTAATGCAGTAATCCAACATACTTAGACCGCGCATGTAAATGCACTTAGCATTATTTACCTCACGTTTACTACACATGAATCATTTGCCTTCTAAAAAAAAACAGCATTTCCCCTCTTTCCTATATGTATATGCAACCATATATAAAACACAGTAGAGAAGAAAGGAACCCTTGATGCTTCCTTGACAAAAAATATGCGTTGTTTCCCTATCTGGTTTAGGAAGATGTCGATTTTGCCAAGGTCGAACCGTGCCATAAAGAAAGCATTTCAAAAGTGCGGAGAACAACACCTTTTTGGGTATCTTGTCGGATCTGTTCTTTAGAGGCGTGACTCAAAGCACCCGACGCAACAAGGAGGAAACGATCTGGAAAATTTGGTTGTATCGTTGTCGCTGTTCTCTGTCGTTTTGATCGCTCGCCGCTCGTTTTCGCCACTCTTCTTTTTCCTTTGCCACCAGCTGAATATGACGCAGAAAATACGAGTATATTGTAAACGATTTTGCCTTACGAAGTCTGCTACAACCTCGAAAGCTGTTAGAAGTAATAAAATATGCACCTTTCCCGTCAGGCGGCAAGCAATTCTTTTCGATGCCGTTCTGGCTTGCTGGAGGAAACTCTTCCCTGTCGTTTTGGGCCTTTCCTGTCTTGCTTGTTCGTTTCGGCTTGGGCGCCTGCCGCTACCACTGTTGCTTCTACCGACGCACCCCTACGGCTAGGACACAGGTACTACCGGTGCCCCTTTGTTTGCCTCGGACCCGTACACTCGCGGCCAGAACGACAACTAGCGTAAGGTTGGGTAGTGGCATTCCTCAGATACCACCCACTTGCTAGCGTCAGCCAGATCAGCTTCCGAAGGAACCGCTGTTGCCCCCCATTCCCTGTCTCTATTCCTATCTATCTATCTTTTCCTTTGCGCTTCCGTTTTGCTTGCGTCGGTGAACTGACAGACGAGAGAAAGAGCGAAGGCCGACAACCGACGAGGTCCCGGTCTGTGACCGACTGTTAGGTATCTCAACTCGCTGCTGGCAGTGTCCTAACAGCCATCGTGCCTGTTATTACTTTCGTATCATTTTGCTTTCGTTACAGCAAAAACACGTCATTATTCTAGTTCAGTATTTCCGTTGAAGCGGTGCAGTTCCCTTGAATTGCCGCAACTGTACTGGTCATAAGCAGTGGTGCCCTGTTGCTTCTACCGTCGGCCTCATTCGCGACCACGCCGAGATCACACGAGGCTCACAGTGCCCAGGTACCTGTCGCCGGAGCTATCGTCGTTGGCGCCCCTCACTACGATAGAGATGCGTGCAATCTGTCGCAAGCATTTTTTGACACGCTATCGATTTGAAACAAGAACTAATGCTGCTAAGAATTGGGACTTCAGTATATTATCTAGTTTATTATAGCGATGATTCGCCTACCCTCTATAAGAAAACGATAAGAATCATAGGTTGACACGGTTGTAGAATCTTCAAATGGGTGATTCAAATGTCTAAACGATTTAGCTGTGCTTAAAGTATAATAAAGATAGTAATGTAGCAACGGTGTGGCACATCGCATTGAACGAAGCTTGAGAGTGAAGTTTCGTCTTTAGGTGCTTCTGCAGTTTGGCATATCGCTGCTTGGTTATTAAAACCGGGCTTCAAGTTCACACCCACAGTCTTATTTCGAAAACCGATTTTTCCTAATAACCGAAAACGTGTTTTGTCATTGCTGAAAAACTCTCTACACACAATTACTAGATGGAAGAAATAAGTTGGGTATGACCAATATTTGTTTGATAGTCGTTTGCGTCTACGCGAATATATGCAGGTAACGCTTTGCCAAGCTGGCACAAGGTCACTGCCGTTGCAATACCAATCTGTCTTGAGTACCTTTCAAGTCTGTTGTTAGCTCATCTTCAGTAAATAACACTCAGTATCCTCTTTTTTATGCTATATTAACAAGTCGGAAGTCGCTGTTGCGGTGTTCTGTTCCACACGTTTACATTCGATGTATAGGAAAGCAGTTTGTCGGCCAGATGATGACGTTGTCCTTTAGTAAATAAAATACGTACATCTACGAATGTTTTAGTGGATAATATACGTGAACATCCTTTGTTACACAACTAGAACCGCTTCTAGGAGCTCATGCGTATATGAGGCTACGCTTGCATCCGCTTCTATGCAATATAATATTTCACAAAACAAAGATTACTCAGTCACATGACGACCACGATATGTACTGCTTTCGAATGATGCCCTTCAAAGAGGCGTGTCAGTTAGGGTCCGTGTACAAAACAGAGGCCCAAGAAAAGCAAAAACGAAAAAAATACCAGTTAGAGATAGATAAACAATAGAAGAAACATGACAGAGCCAGAGATCGCTGTGGCGCTTCGCTGTCTGATATCCCGGTGCTCATTACGGCGACCGCTGCTGCTGCTGCCGCCGCCACTGTTGTAAAGAGCGAAAAAGAGGACAAAGGCAGACTCATTCTGTCGGCGCTCCGCAGCGTCTCTGCTATATCAATAGGCAGGACAGGGGAGGTCTTGCCTTAACTCAGCTCTCATGTGCTTATTCGTCTGTCGGCCTGCTTTCAAGAATGGAGCACTAAGCGATATAGCTTAGCAACGGCAGTACAGAGTAGCAGCAGCAACAGAACGAATATAGGAGCTGTGGCCGCTCAGGGAGCTCTACCTAACGCGACGAATATCCTTACCTTTATTGCGTCTGTCCGTCGAAGCAATTTCGTACCCACTATTTTTCTCGGTTTGTATATGTTTACCAAGACGTATCTTTGTCTGGCTCACTTGCCATTTCGTGTTTTTCGTGTCTACTTCGACGAGATCGCAACTTAAAGGTTGGAAACAGAGTCAAGAGCGCAGCCCAGAAATGGGCTTAAGCACAGATCACCCATCTCGTCATGAGTTTCTTACGTTTTTTTTCCCGCAATTTTCTCTCTGATCAGGAAGCCGCAGGACAATACGTTAGAATGACATTGGCCTGTATTTTGCCTGTACCGCCTCCGTATCTCCCCTGCCCTGTTTCATTCGCTTCCTGTTTTTCGCTTACGCACCCGTTCGTACGGACGCAAGCGCCACCGAGAACTCCGTTCTACCCTTCGTTCACTTTGTTCTCTACTCGCCATACCCTTCCTGCATATAACATTCAGCATTGCCATACCCGTATCTCTAGCCGAGGGTAGTGGCTTCTTGCGGTTGCCGTTTGCTATCTGCATTTTGTAATGTCACTGCTGCTAACGACCGAAACAGCTGCCCCCTATATCTGCGTCGTCTTCGTTTTCGTCCGTCCTCTTTAGCAGATTCCCCCACCCACCTACTCACTACCAGGTCCTCGCGGCTGGAGCGCTTTTCCGCCACTACGTTATGGGTGGGTTTCTACATCGTTCACAAAGTCCTGGCCGTCATCGGCATAGTCGTTGTCGTTGTCTCCATCGAACCACCACTGTTGCCGTGAGATCGAGACGGACTCAAGTGAAGCAAGCACCCAAGCGGGATAGCTCCCACCTAGCGGCACTACTAGGTCCAACAGCTCTTCTTTGTGCCCCTCTAGTCGATCCGAGGAAATGAAACCAAGCCGGGAGAGCAATACGAAGCCACCAACGCGGCGACCCTTGAGATACACCCTTGAGAACAATCCCGGCGACTGCATATGATATCCCCGTTGCGATTGTTGTTGCCGCGCGTCTCCATCCCGTCAGAGGCAAATAGGCAGACCCTGAGCCCGAGCAGCAGGCTTTTATGGAGCTCTCTCCACTACTAAGGAAGGCAGTTCAATGCTCCTCATATGCCGATGGAGCCCGGTGGCTTCTGCAATAGTGGCGGTAGCAGCAACCGCCTGCAGCCCTTTGCTTGCCATCCCCGCAAAAGGAGAGGCCTTACTGGTGCTAACAGCAATAGCGATGGCTGCGACCGTAGCAACAGAATTCGTTGCCATTCGTTGCCGGTTTCCTTACGCTACTAGAACACGCATCTGGATAGACAGCCCTTTCCGCCTAGATGCATTACCACCGGCGCAGACTTGGCTTCTCCAATGTAGCATGGCGCTTTTATACAAGAGGGGCTGCAACAACGACCTGGACGAAGTGCGGACACATACGAAATCCCGTCAGTACGTCGCTTCGGCATGTAGAGTTTGCCAAGCCCGAGAAGGCAGGGCATCACAAAGAGGTCGTGAAGCTCGTTTCTATTAAGAACTCAGGGAAGTGGTAATGAAGTGAGAGAGACCGGGCGAGAGCGAAACGGGGGAACGAAAGACGGGGAGAAATTATCTATATGTTGAAGGGCGAGAGGGAGATAGAGAGTCTGTGTGTGTGTGAGAGAGAGAGTGAGAGAGAGTGGAAAACGTTTATGGCAAGCTATCAGCGGATTGACCCGAAGAAATGCCATATAGATTCTTTTGGTGTATATGACTATCCTCGAGGCCTTCTTCGTATCGCGTCGACTTCATCGTTTCCTATTCGCGTCTTCTGATCTAGTAACATGAACGCAATGCAGCGCACACGGATCCCCATAACAGAAGATGGCCTACATAATAGAATTCGGCCGCGTGGCCAAATATGCTTCTACGTTCTTGCTACAACTACCTAATATTTACTTTAGCGGGGCAAGGCAGTAACAAATAAGATTGTTTTTTCTTAAGAGCAATTACCGACTGATTTGCTCATTTGGTATAAATACGTTTAACTGCAGGTGAGAGGAAGTTTCGATATTTTATGGTTTATTGGGGTTTTTCATGTAATGATGGCTGCGGTTAGCATGTGTTCGCTCAGGGACGATATAGGCTGATGCGTTCTGCTTTAAAGTGACTATTGTACCTCATAACCATATTGGACTTCCTTTGTTTGCCCCTTGTTGTTATTCATCAAACACTTTTATTATTATTATTATTATCACTTTTATTATTGAAATGAATAAAATTTGCTGAACGTAGTGCAACAGTAAACCTAACTAGTATTGATTTATGTCCTTAACGATCCGGGATTAGTGGCGTCTGACACCCCGTTTAAGCTGTGCTAGAACAGAGCAGATGTCTCAAGTAGCTGCGGCATTAACAGGTGTGTCAATATTGGTCTGTATGATGGTCGATATGATGCTGGTAGCTACCGTAGGCAACGGATTTCAAACTGCCTTACCAATGATTTAATTGTGTTTAAATCTGAATAAGGAACATGATCTGCACCTCATAGTGCAGATCATATTCTTTATTCAGTTTAGTGCTTGACAATGAAATATTGCGAACAGATATATATGTACATACTCAAATGGCTAAATGCGTACATGTGTATGAGACTGTTTATGGGCCATCAATTCGCGTTTCTACCTAAGGCTACCACTGCGTTCTAAGGGTGGGCAACGCCTTGGCACCTTTTAGCTCATAACCTGACCTAAGATCGAAATGGGTAACAAAGAAGCACTTCTGTAAACCGTTTAAGGCTGTACACAATATTGTTGATAAGGAAAAATAGGTAGGTAGAGACAGGCCAATGAGGTTATCCAGGTGCGGTCTAGTGTACGACAAGAGCCCATTATTCATGGGTTAAGCCGACGATGCGTTAAAAGCTTCCTACCGTCAAGTCAAACGCAGGTATTTGCGGCTGCAACAGCAACGATGACGACACCTTTGGAAACTGAACAGCCACCAGCATCAGACGATTGCTACCCCAAGGACAAGCTTTCGTCGCCAACCGACGGCAACGATGGGGCGACTCGTACCTCACTATTCTCTCCCTCCCTCCCTCTCTCCTTTTCACACACTCGTCCTTTTTCCCTCTCTCTGCTAAGCTTCCTGAGCTAGTATAGCCCGCCAGTTGCTCCCCGCCGCACTGGCAAGTCGATCTAGATCTGCTTTGCTTTCAGCCGTTCTGTTGCCAGTGGCCGCTTTGTCTGGCTTTTAGTCTGTCTTACGCATCTAGGGACCGGCGACAGCAGAAACCACACTACTGCCCGACCGAACGCCCGTGCGTCCCTTTGCTGCAAGTTAATCTTTTGTGTTGCCTTCCATTCGAGCGATTCGTGTTTATCGTTGACTCATCTCAACATAACCCTCCCTTCCGTCTATACATTCACCCACCTCTGTCCGCACCCTAAAAACACTCCCGCGACTCCCGAATGCTCACACGCTGAGCAATCTACGGCACCTATTTTCCAAAGAGCCCAGTGTTCTGAGCCGCTGCTCATCAGGCTTCCACTGCTAATCTCAGGTTGCGCTACATGATTACTATTCGGCCAACAGTACTTATCCACTGACGTTCGTACAATGTTAACACTTTCCATGCAGCCAGTAACATGTATATATTCTGATCGTTTATTATCGTAACTACTTGATTATGACTATTAGAAAACTTACGTTGTTCAATCTCAGATTTGGGATGTCGGGTTCTTTCTCGATATTACCTATTGTATGATAAATCATAGGTTATTTGATAGATGAAAACCCGCCGAAGATACATTCTATTCTACATTGATGATTTGCCCATTAGGCTGTTTCAAATAGTCATGAAGAGCAACAGACACGTGTTGATGAATTTCATTCAATCTAAATTGCCTTTGCCATTAATACTCATAGTATACTTCCACCCTTACTTAATTTTTGTCTCGCTGCTGCAGACGTACACTGTTGTGTGATTCGAATGTTTCAGACCTACGTCTATCAGTGACGAATTAACAATAACATCACATGCCAGTAATAGACCCAGCTCATATTGATTGTTCATGCCCCTTCCGAGTGCCCGCCTCGAGTACTTCTTCGCATCTGTCTACGGCGCTCACAGTCGAGATCGATCAGCCTCTCAAGTATCGAATGTAGCGTTCGACAAACGGTAACATTTTAGAAAAGGCTCACAAAGAACACCCGCTCATTTTCTTCTGTTTGACATTCGACAATCATTATGGCCTCGTTCCTTGCATCTGTAGGAAGTTGCCGCATGCCAGAACGATCTACGGGAATCCATCGCTCCGCTGAAGCCCAGCGGAATTGTCTGGCGTATGTTTAACGAAACATTGCTTTGCACAATGTCAAATAGACAGAAAGATATCTTTGCTGTTGCATTTTGCTTTTGTCCCGTCTAGTCTGGGTGGAGCCCTTGGAAACAACGGTACACGATTTGGCAGCGTTTCGCAGGGGGTAAAACAAAGGCAAATATGTATATGTGCGTGATCTAGCTTCCGCTCTACCACCCCAGCCGTTGTGGTGGTGGTTTGGAAGATATGAAGTGAATGAGCTTCCGAGCTCCCGGTAAATCCGAGCGAGGCCACGACCGCCTGATGGATCGGAATTGGAAATGAATTAATCACCATTGCAGCTAATTGTCACCGACAATGCTAGAGCAGGTCGGGGTAGTGGGTATCTTAGGTTCAGCTCGAACGGTAATCGGGGACGGACAGGAAAGGCCGGGTAGGAGGGCCGGTGGCAGGGGCCTAGCGTTAATGAGGTATTGCTGCCCGCCGAGTAGAGTTCTCCAAATTAAGGCTCATTAGCAATCATTACAACTACAATCCGTCCAATAATGGCCGGCTGAATCAAGTTCATCTTCCATCAAATTTCTATCATCTCGACACACCCACCAGTCCACACGTCGCCATACATCTACCATCAATCACTTAGGCCATTATACCCTGAGCTGATTCTCATTTATAGGCAACTTTCGCTATCTTACCCACACCCCTTGATGAGTTTCTTCACGGATACCCTTCTCACTCGTATGACCTGCATCCGGTCTGAATTTGGTCAGATCAGAACGGCTTTTCTGGTGGTTTTCAATTGATTGGATAGCTGTACACAAACCTTGAGATCGTTCCTGGAGTTAAGTTAATCGTTGGATAGTTAGGCACGGTTAGACCGATCGTGATTTGCGTACTGGCTAGAGTTTTCGTCAAGCTAACGTTCCTTATGCTTTATTCGACTGGTCGGCATCTCCCGTTGTGTGAGTAGTGACTAAAGGAACCCTTCCGTCTCGTTTCCCTACGCTCCGTTCATCGACAGCCTGCTGTCACTTACACACAGTTCATTCTTTTTTCTCTAAAAAGTCCTGGAGCTCCGTCGCCGTTAGATGTCTCCCCATACACTCTCGGTTAAGACAAATCCTCATTTACATCTCCTTTTTTTTCTCTTTCTTGCCTTTACGTCACTCGCTGACTCGCTCAGTGGTAACAGTCTTAAAACAAAAGCGCCTCAAGAGAACCCAACCAGTAAGCCGACTAGAACAGCTAGGAATGAACGGCGCTCTTAAAAATCCCTCAGAACACGCGCTAAGTTTGCGAGAGCCAACGATCGAAAATCTCCAGACGGAGAGAGAGCAGCAGCGTAGGAGACCCGCAGATCGCAAGCAGGATCCAGCACGAATTGCATATAGCGGTGTAGCATGGAACAAGTCCACACGGCATTAATTTACGCGTTTTGAAAATAAACGAACAGACGCAAAGGAAAGAGGAAATGACTAGAAGTGTGAGAAAAAGGGAGGGGAGCCCTGGGGATACGGGGGCTACGAGACTGTTACAGAAATCAAAAATCTTTGTCTAGTCCCAGGCTATTGTTCAGCACTCAATTTAGTTTCTCGTGAGAATAGAAATCGTGGTTTTTCTTTCTCTTTCTCACAACAGAAGCAGCGTCGCAAAAGCAGAGATGCGAGCCGAGGGAAATGGGTTGACTTCCAGAGAAGCTGCCAGCGGCTTTGAGATTTGAGGCTCGGTGTTTCGTTCGTCCTTTCCAACGAGATTGCAACATTTGCAAATCACACCTAGGGAATATTCAACAGGGCAGATTTAACTTTGAATACGGCCTAGTTTATTTCACCCGTTTCAAAACTTAAGTGGTTGTTCTCCCACGACCCTTCCCACCGACGTGTCCCAAAGCCCTATCAATTGTATTCCTCGGGTGACCTGTAATCTCTTAAACTTTACTATTCTTCCCATTTATAGTAGCACTCGGACGTTCCCATAGTCTCGCGATCATTAGGCCCCACCTCTGGTTAGCCTAGGGTTCCTTTTGAAAGGCCGGATCTGCCAGCCTAAACCATTCGTCTGTGGCATGTTGACTCTCAAATACAAGTAACGTGTATTATTGTTACGCAAAGCGTATTTTATTGTGATGCACGGAATTCTTGTTCTTGCTATTGCATAAATCTGATTATTGTCAGTTGTTATCGTCGCCATTATTTGACCGTACAGCTTGCTTCCATTATTGGTGCAAAAATTTCTGTGCCGATTGTATATATGCATCTATATGTACTCCACGGAACCACACAGGTACGCAGTCACGCACACCGACTCTCGTCTCGTACAAACAGATGAGATATAATTGTACGAACGCGGAAAGGAACCTTGCCGTCATTGGTAGCGTCGTCGACGCCGTTCTCCACAATATTTGATTCAGCACATCAGCGAATTGAGCGTCGTCTAGCCCCAAGCTCTTCTATTCGCCTACTGATCGTTGTCAGATATGAACACAGCGGCACGAAGTAACACTACGTGCCCAATTGCGCCGCACGTGGTCTTCCTTTATCCTCCCCCCGCCTTCGAGCCAGCACGGCCCGCTCGCCTCCTTTACCCATTTCCGTCGTCATCTGTTTCTCCTCTCACTGTTGGTGCTGGTTCTAGTGGGTGGCTAGCATCGCACTGGTTGGTATGCGCGGGTGGACGCATCTCGCTGGCAAGCAACCTGCTCACCGCAGCTCGGCCTGCTGTTCATTCACTATTAACCCAATGCTGAAGCGGCCACCTAGCCAACGAGAAATCCCCAGTACTGCCTTCATCTGAGACTAACGCTGTTGTTCAGCGCCTCTTCCTGCGCACCTTCTTTCTGACTACTCCTGCCACCACTACTGCTGCGACGGGTACTGGTAGCAGGATCGGCCGGGTCCAAGGTGCTGCTACCGTTTTGCTTGCGCGCCCAGCACTCGCCGTACCCCCTGCCGCTGCTGACGCATCCCATGCATATGCTCGCCTCTAACCAGGCAACCTCCCTCCATAAAATCCTGTTATCTGTTTGAATAGACAAGCAACAGGCGATGCTATGCCACACGTTTCCAATACCACTGACTTCCCTCCGCTCCCCTTGAACTCACAACGTTCCCCCGCGCTGCTCCAGTACCGCTTAGTAGTTAGTAGCAATGGCACGAACCCTGCCTTGACCCAATCGAGACTATTCCGATCCAAAGGTAGCTCAACCTAGACCCTTAAGGTCTAAACCCTAGAGTGTACCATCTTTTCGTTGTTGACTCCCATAGCTTGTTTATCTCTATAGCATAGCTGCTTATAGGCTAAACATATACGAGTGGCAGATTTTTGAAAAGTGGTTGTTTATGTTCGTGGTGTTCCACTATTAATGGCTAGACAAATTAAATACACTCAGATGCTCAGTTCGCTGAACTATAGACTTTCGGGTGTCATTATTAGACGAGTATAAATCATTTTGATAAGCCCTTGTATTTCGTAACATAATAAATAGGTAGTAACTACAAAAAGAATATCTAAATAATAAATTAGTCCAGTTATTAAAATGTACCGATCTTGTATGGTTCGTAACTGACGAACTCTAGCGCCGAAAATGAATCGTCTGATAAATACAAGCTTCTACTTGAAGTATGCTTTCTTGGTCTATTTCGGTTTGAGAGAAAGGAACTATGGAAGCTTAGTCTAGACCAGTGAGAACGTACAGTATGACGGGACTGTATTTTAGTCGTTAATGTTCAGGTAAACACTGGAGAGCATTTACTCGTTAGGACCTTGGATCGACTGACACTGCTAGACAGTTGCTCGAATTGACCTTTGTGCTAACATGGTTCCAATGTTTGTTGCAATGCAGGCAATTTTGATCTTTAAGCCGGGGTTGATGAAAAGTTAGAAAGAAGGTACTGAAAAGGTTTGAAAGCGATAGGTGGTTAGTCATTCAGTAATAGGAAGAGAGAAAAAGAAAAGCTATCTGGGACACGTTTCCCTATGCGTCTCCAGATAGGCTGCTACGCCCTCGAGGCTCTATAGATTCCCTGCTTTCTTGGCGCTAACCTCTGTATCCCTTTGTCACTTCGTCCACCTTTTCTTCTAAAAGGGAAATGATCTTTTAACGCATTGCATAGTGGTCAGCCCCTAGATCCTCGTTTTCTTTGTCTCTATTCTTTTGCAAAAGGCTATTCCTCTAGATTTAGTCGAACCCTGTTCTCCTGGCTGGTTCGTCAGCGGCTGATTTCGCCTGGTCGATGTCCTCTGTCGCCATTGCTCTAACCCGTACTTCCAGGTTCAGGTTCTTACCACTCGGTGACCACTTCCCTTTCGATTCCACCGGGCAGCCATTTGGTTCCCTTTCACACACACCTTGTTGTCTTTCTGACGACACCACGCCTGTGGCTGTACTCCTCCAGCTCTAGCAACGACACTTATACCTCGACTCCTCAATCTAGTCAGTATCTTTCCATCAAGGATACGATTAACCTCGTGCTGGCGCTGCTGTTGCTGGTCCTAGTAATAACAGTAATACTGTATTCGTAGCGCAGCAGCAGCGACAGCGAAATAGTAGCCTTAACTGCCATAGCAAATGCTTAGCTGCGCTGGTTGACTGCGTGATCCACCCAGCGCTCAGAGCAGCGATTCGTCCGCTGTATCGGCCCACTACGTGGTCGGCTCGACTTGGCGCAGCTAGATGATGTTTGCATATGCTAATTTCAGAAAGGAGTCTATCCGGGCCTCGCTGGCGTGTTCGCCTGCCGTCCTAGCGGCTCAGGCTGGCGCACGTAGATTCTAAACAAGATTTAAATTGGCTTTAATTCGATTCGAGACGCCGGCAAGGTCGCGCCGTTGATTTCGGCAGGCAAGGAAATAGCTTCCCACCTTAGTTTGCCAGTTAACCCGCCAGTCAGGAGTGTGTCGGCGCGTGCCGTGCCTCTGGCACTTACGACGGACACCACCAACAGCTTCAGCAATTTCGTGTCTCGCCTCTTCTCGCTTTTGTAAACTTTGTCCCTTCCCTATCTACGTTTAGCCTCCAAGCAAGCGGGCCAACTGCACTGCGTTTCATGGGCCGAATGTGATGCTACAGAACTGCACGTTGTGCGTTTGCACTTGTCTTGACATTCTCCCATCTTGGGTGATGGCGGTAAGCCGAAGACCAGAGACAATGGTAGTGATGGTGGCTATGTTTCTGTCGACCTTCCAACCTTCTCCCTGACGGTTATCATTCTCGTCGTCCTGATTGAACCGTCAGATTCGCTACGCCTGTCCCACTGGCAGCAATGACTGCTGTCTTCCATGCTAGCTGCAATTGTTCGTTCGCTGCGTTACTTTACAAAAGCATAACTTACCCCTCAAGGCATGAATGCCGGTTTCGTATCTAATAGCGGCAGGGTGCGACAATCGTTAGTTCCGACACTATTTTTTGCTGTTTGCTTCGCCGACAACGTTTCTCTTTCTAGATCTCGCAGCCACAGTCCAGCTCCTGTTGAGGTTCTGAGCTTCGAAACAGCAACATATTCAACCTCCAGTAACCCTGCTACACTGAAGGTAAAGAGCGACTTGTTACAATTGCAAATTTTAGGAGTGACCTTGTCCGTTTATGTGGTGATTTGGCGTTGGCTGCATTACTCCAAAATCAATTTTATTGTTGTCATTCGGGGGTTGAGACCGGGAAATACTGAAAATGCTAGTTTGCTCCTGGTGAAAGGAGCGTCACCAGAGGTGCTCTTGTCTAACTGTCCCTCTATAGCGCTGAGTTCAAGCGCTACCGGCAGAACAGTCCTTCTGCGATCTGAGCCCGTGTTGCACGCAGGGGCAGACAAATATGACATACACAACATTGCTTTAAAAGTCGTCATCCTCTCCACGCACTTTTTCCTGATAGCAGTTATTTGTAAGCTCTTGTCTTGTCTCTTGACTTCGTGTTGTCGGAGCTCTTTCTTTCTGACTTCGATAGGTAACAGCCATGCTGTGTTGGTTATCGTCCTCGTCATCTTCGCTGCTGCTGTAGCCGCCTAGTCTACAAAGCTCGTCATGGCCGCAGTATCATCGGGACAAGGGAAGACCAAGAAATTTAAACTCTCCAGAGAGCACAATTCGAAGAGCCCCTTGTCCTTTCCTCGAGAGAGCTCCTGTCTACTGGCAGGACGCTCAAGAAAAAAATGGGTCCGCGTCTAGCTTGAACGGCACTGAAATGAGAACCGGGATATATTCATGGCGTCAGCAGATGCAACTTCAAGAACGCCAGTTAAAGCTGTAAACATTCATGCATGTAGCGCCTTGGGGACAGGCAACATAAAAAAGAAAAGACGAAAGCACTTGAATTGATGTGTATGTATGTTTTTAAGATTGAAAATTAGCTAATTGTTATCAATCATTTATGTAATTTGACCAACGTGTGACCGTAGCTACTAACTACTCATTAGGACAGTGTCGTTGAGGGGGTAATTTTTACAGATCCAATATACACTGACAGAGCAAAGGGTTAGATAATAACTATTACACGCTAGTGCAAATATTACAACCAAGTAATTTTTATGTTCACGGTGTAACAAAACATTACGGTCATAATACTTGCGAATAATGGTTTAGTGATGGCACATCTTACATATGATTTTACATGTTTGTTCAATCAATATGAGTGATCAAAATAGTTCGTCTGCTTCAAGTTTCGTTAACTTGAAATTTATAAGTAAGGAAGGTTTATAGATCTCGGCTGAGGTCCTACGTTATAACACGAATACGATGCATTATGTTCCAGCGACAGCATCGCCACCCTGTGTGTCTATATATATTCTTGTTGTACTCAAATAAAAAATCCTAATAGTCTCATCGTGTTCACTGCCTATGTCACTTCCCGTTGCAGTTGTTGTCGTTACTGTTAGTCGTCACTACTTTACCATCGCTATATAACGCTGTTGTAAGCAATAAAAAAAAAGATCAGGATTAATCGGTTTCTTGTAGATACTGCCCACATGTTAACCCGCTTATATTTTTTTTGTCAAATACTACTGCTCTTAAATACACCAGGCCAAGGAAGAGGCAAGCGGCTTCTCTCGATACATCAAAACACCAGTCAATTTTTATAGGGTAGAGCGGGGGTATTTAAGGGACAAGGTAATGGTGGCCAGAGGGTCATTATGGTGCCCTCATCAACCTAGGTTGTATTTCGAGTTAGGCCTCGCCCGCCCACATTACATGCTTTTCTCTAACAACAAGTCTATGGAAACTGAATCTTCCGGTTAGCTTGACTGCCACCTCTACCAGCAGCACTATATGGGTCGCCGGCATCTGGCTGCCCTAAAAAAGCCACGGAGTGATGCCCAATCCCAACCAACGGCGGGTCTGGCCAGGCCAGAGTCAGCTTTCTGGAGGAGAGGCCTGCCTTTTATTGCAACCCTTCCAGAGCAACTAGCTATGGTTGGCGAGGAGGCATGTAGAATTTGGCTCTCTTCTCTAACGCGACCGTCGCTGCTGTAACCGTGGGCGGTGGCAACTTGTTAGCAGCACGAACTGGAACAAATTAATGAAGCCGCCTTGCTTGCGCTGTTGGTTTGTTTCGTTCTTTCCCCTCCACCGAGTGCACGGCCAACCAAACTCGATCTCTTTTCTTTTGCATCTCAGCTCACGTGTTCTATCCATATCCTGTTTGCATCTCGACCACCGGCCCTCACGTTTTCTATTCGACTATCCGCCATTTCCTAGACGACTTTTTTTTCTTTTAGCGGATGAATATTGGGAAGCGGGTCGAGTCCGCCAAGTGCTGATGGTGGTTTGGCTCGAAATGTGTGCTCGGCCATAGATGGCGGAGTAGTCGATGCTGTTGCTTTAAATCCAGCTTCTATTATGGATGTGATTCTATCCATTGCAATAGTGGACCGATTTCGTTCGCTGTTTCGTTGCAAGCATTGCAGTTGTATCGGATGCATGTTTCATTTGGACGATCGGTCGGAAAAGCAGGGGCAGAGTGCGGAGAAGAGCTATAGGGCCTAGGCTACAGTATACTGGGTATGCTGGTAGGGCGTGGTTTTCTTATGCCAATGTGGACTAAAGATCTTCCAAGTTCCCCAACGGCCTTAAGCCAGCTTCGATGGTACATTGCTAGCCGAAGTGGCCGGCCCAGGCTTTCGTCCCCATTCACTTACTACAACCAGGTTCCTCTAGGTTTCTTCCTCTCTGTATTTTCGCCAGAGTATGCGTACGCCGATTTTGGGTGTATGCGTGTAACTAGTTGGAGCCAGTTTCCGCCAGCGCTGCCACTTGTATGTCGTCTATAGTAGTTGCCACCCAGACTATTCCACTTGCACTTGTGAGCTTACCCTGCTTTATGCTGCTGGTTTCATTGAGTTATCCGATTCACGCGCCGCGGGCGCTTCGACAGGCGAATCCAGCCCTTCTCTCCAGATCGCTCTCTGCAGTCCTGCCTGCTTCTAGGTTTGCTAGAGGAAGGCTCGCTCGACATCTCCCAGAGCGAACAAAATAGAAAAGGCAGGCGAGATTTGCAATAGTTCAACTGCTACCAGAACCGCAGCAAACCAACGACTGTATAGGACCACGAGATTAGATGGTGTGTAGAGGGAAAGAAATCTTACCGTGATCCAGTGTGCGTGTGTGCTTCTTGGTGCTGCTCTGGTGCTGCTAACCTGCTTTACCGTTAGGCTGACCGACTGACTGACTGACTGAGGGTAGGCCCGAATCGGCAAAGTAGGGCAAGGCAACAAGCGCCGTATCATGTCGTACCCTACTGCTACCAGCGCTATTACATATTGGTCACAACATCTGCTCCACAGAGGGCACCCAGTAACGAAATGGGGGACCGCTCGCCCGCTCGCCCGTCTCTTCTATGTGTACTTTTGCAACAGGAAGGCAACAGCATTAACTGGGCTGTTGGCATACTTTGTCCAAGAAAGCGGGGCAAAGCTGAAAGCGAAGGGTTAGAAATGGGGGAATATGGGAAACAAGCAGTCCGTCACCATGGCTACTACCAGCGTTTTCTCACCGCGGCGATCAGCTTTAGTCGTCATCCACTCGTCCACACGGTAGCCCGCGGTAGATACATTACAACAAAAGAACAGGAATTGCTACCAGAGTAAAAGGCTTTATAGTAAGCTCAAGAGAAGAATGCTTTAAGTACCCATTTTATTTCGCGAAATGTGTTCATAGAATATACCAGTCACTATGGAGAAAAGTAGGAAAGTTAGCTAGCTAAGCATTGATTGTATTCTTTTCATATGAACGAGATGTTGCCACCCGTAGGATGTAGTATCGTTTACCAAATCTCTCGTATCGGTATTAATAGGACGCTGGAAATATGGAGCTATGTTCTTTTGGAAAGAGTGTTGTCTAAGATCGTTGAATTTTGAGCCGCTACCAAATCTCAGTCGGCTTTAAATGCCATTTTAAAGAACCTATATGAGAGCGCTCTCTTACAAACGTTTGTATGAACATTTTCCGTGAGTTTAATTTGTTTTGACTCTGTCAACGAGCTAGCAGCGGGTTTTCTAATCAACGTCCTCGGATGCACACAAATAAGTCTTTTACATACATTTCTTTATGATTTAGAATATTTGAACGGTATAGTAAAAATACAAAAAAGGCATAGTAATTTACATTTTTAATAAATTTCAGAACTAATTGATTTGCGTTTGCTTAACCAGATAGAATTCTCTGTTTCCCGTTAGCCCTCAGCGCTATCATCCATTCTATTCCGCGCACAACTTCATACCCACCTTTTCATTTCTTCCACTGTATCAGTTGTTATATTTCTCAATCGAGCCGCATTTTGGGCCAAATTTATATTGAATCCCCAGTTTATATGTAATACAATATTACCTATTGTAAAGTTATAATTAGAGAGTTTTCATAAACGTTAGATAAGTGATGAATTAATGTAAGGATCGCACAGTTTTGCCACTATTGAGCCCTTTTAATTAGGAGACTTCAGTATACCTTTTATCGGCCGCCGGTCTGTTTTGCCTTACTTCACTGCCATTACTATACGAGCTTATAAGCTAGAGGCACAACGTGCTAGGCAATTCATCATATGATTCGAGATTAGAAAAATGTCTCATACTGTTTAGATATCTTTTTTTGAGGAAAAAAAAATGACGATCTTCACAAAATTGTAATCTTAGAAAACGATTATATCATGATGTCTCATTGTCTGTTAGAACAATGATCTGCACAAAGCACGAATACAGATTTAAGCCGACTATGTATTATCTAAGCCGGTCAAATATTGTTAATCTTACATTGTGGACTAAGTATATAATAGGTCTTATAGGAATTTGCTACATAACAATTAATGCCAAGCTTAAATGTTGTTGTAAATACAATTGTGTGCAAATTTTACTTAAGAACGAGATGAATTTACGCAATTGCAGAACGCGCGTACAATTTATTGAAGCTTTAATTAAATTGTCCGCCTGAGCTAACAATCGCTAAACATAATAATCCGTTTCTCGCACAGCAATACGTGTACGTCACAGACACCATTTCGTCATAAACGCGTATAATGGCTTGCACGAGGTGCTACGGGCGTATAAGCAGTTCTGCAATCATTTTCCTTTTCCATGGACCTATCACGTATCGGGTGCTAGCAAGGGCGCCCATGAGCGTCATGAACCCAGCACAATGAGTGGGCCTCTATCTTCTTACTTTTTCAACGCGATTAGTCTGTCCCTTAGTGAAACCTGCAAAACTCGGTTTCCCGTCGACGCTTGGTCTCCAGCTCTCCGATCCCCAGCAGCGTTCTGGGCCTCCCATCGCCACTGGGTCCCTTCGCTACTGACAAAGACAAAGCTAAAATCAATCGCCACTACTTTTACTGCGACTAGGCCTGTTAAATTATATATTGACTTTTAGCACGGGATGCGTCGCTTACAGAAATGGGAAGAAGCGTATGGACGAATCCGTCCGTGTGCAACCAGAGGCGTAGCGGTTGACGAGGTTTGAAACAAGCTTAAGGTGTTCTGGGTACGTCCTGCTTGTTGTAGCTTCTCTTGAAACATTCACCGCCGCATGCGCTTTTACTTGAACTTAAAGAGCAACTCTTAATTAAATTTTACGAGGAACGATTCGCAGCGTTGAGTGAGGGCCAAGGCGAGTCGGGAGCGGAGCTAGGGTTTAGGAACGAGCAGCGGGTCGTACCGGAAGCTTTCTTGAGGCTCCGCAGGTATCTGAATCTCAACAGAAGCGCCACCATACTGATGGCGCTACGTGTCGGAAGGAGGTAGCTATTGAATTGATGAACTGTAAGTTGGGTTAAAAGTTAAAGGCAATCGGACTCTTTCTGAGTGACTTAACCCCAGACGCCTCTGAGTTAGAGCAGGAAGAAGGCGATTGCGTCGCCTAGGTCTGGCGAAGGCTAGCTTATGTTCAAGCATGTAGCAGGCTAAATTCTCTTTCCGTATCCGATTTTATAGCTGTCAACGACGTTCTGCTCATCTGGAAAAAAGAAAAAGAAGATGTTAGTGTTTAATGTGGTGTACCTGCGGAGAAGGTCAAATTCGGTGATTTTTGTAAAATGAGGGGTTAAATCGGGGGGTTTACAAAGAGGGGTGAGAGGAGGCTAGGGATGGAAAAAATGCATCGCATCAAATTTCTTCGTTTGAACGTAATTTTGTGAAAGCTGAGCGTCACAGGAAAGAAAGCAAGCCCCTCTTCCAAATCATCAGGATGAAAGCTAAAGCTGGCCAGGACTAAAAACGAAGAGCAGTATATTCTTTTTCTTCCCTCATTTTTCTTTTTTGAGCTTCACACCAAGGCTGAAAATTTTTCATGTTTGCTTCCTTTTTTTTATGTTGCACCTGCAACAGGCGCTAGCCAGATTCCGTCTCGCCCAAATCCGGCACCCCCAACACTTTGTTGCAGCTCAGAATGCAACGGCTTTTAAACTAGCGATCCTTTAATCAAGAACTAGAAAAATGAATAAGCGCATTTAGTAAGCCAGCCCACTATTCGCTCTTGTGCTGAACCTTGCCCTATTCTGTCTCCGGTTTCCTGACTGATTTCACCTGAGGCAACGGCAGGACATCAGTCCATCGTCCACTTTTTTCGTTTTCTCAGTTATTGCCATACTGCGTCAGCTTAGTTATACTCGCGTTTATGTTCACTAAAGAAACGTACAGTCCGATTGAAGCTTGACCAACCGAAACCGGAGAACTGAGGTTCTAGCGAGACTTGCCTAGGACAAGCTAATGTCCAGCGCGGTTTATAGCACCAGTGTGAGCGCTCCGCTCGCTCCTAAAGCATAAGGTGTCCTCTGCATAGATATTTCAAGTCATTACGGTGTGCAGCGCCTGCGTTGCGCGCATTACATTAGACTTGACATGCACCCATTGCATGGGATCACCATAGGGAGGGGGAGAGAAATCATGGGAACAAGCAAGTTGGTTGGAAGGGAAAGCGATGTAAGACGGCTGGAAAATTTTCTGTAGCGTCGAGGTCTATCAAGATAGGCATAGCATTTATATTCAAATCTCGTATACTGGGCCATGTAACAGCAAATGGTGGTGACAATAATCCGGAACTGCCGACGCTGATAGCCGGCGTCGTAACCACTGCCACTGCAGCTGCCACCAGCAGTTAGCGTTGCGGTACCAACCTCACGTACGGTATTAACTCAAATCTTACTTACATTCATAGCATATACATATAGAAGGGGGAAAGGTCTTTTGGCTTATGAACGCATGCGGGCACACGCCGTGCGTGCGGTGGCGGGTGTCGTACGCGCGCACGACCAGAGTAAACTTTGGCGACGGCGATCACTGGCTATGCAGTTGATGTGACCACTGCTGCTTCTACCAATGCGGCACGTATGCTGTAAATTATATCGTCAGCCGTGTGTCGACGGTGGCGGAAAGCTAATGCAATCGTGCTTATGGAAAGATCCTTCGCTCCGAAGCACCGAACGTTCCCAGCTACTGCGTTGCCATAGCGCTGCACGACGCTGCGATGCTGCGTATCACTATCACTTCTATGAGTGAATAACTTATGTAAGAGCTTATACGAAGGTGGTTTCTTCTGGCGGTTTCGTCTGGCTAAATTCGAGTCATGCAAGCTATTGGGCAATTTACCTAGCCCCCAAAATAACGCTGATTTAGGGTATGTTTTTGCATGAAAACGAATCTGGAATGGGACGGAAAACGGGTTGAAATTAGAAACGAAAAGAAGACGTTTGGTTCACAGCCTTAGTCGTCAAGATCACATGCAAACACGATATTTATACTTAGTTATCACGCGTATGAGACGCTGTTGACTATTGGCAACATGTAAATAAATATAACGTAAATTTATTTGAGTGTAAAAGATAGAGTGAACGCGCATGTGTTATTTAATGTGATCTGTTTCACTGATGTAAACTTTCATCCTCGACTGAGCTGTGTTTTGGCCGGGACAGTCGACGAAGTGTTACACGACGGGGCAAGGCCGCGACAGATATGTATGTAACGAAATAGTTTTGTAAGTAATTTCCAATTTGAAATTTTAAATCTATTGCTAACTTATTGATTTTATTATTTCAAAGTTTTGATCGACTGGACGGTGACACATGTATGAAACATGCAGAATTCTGCGAACCACAGTTAGAGGTAGCCATTTTCAAATAACTTTCTTTCGATTTTTCTTAATTGTTGTCCTAGGCTTCGCATATTTTTTTTAGTAACTAAAGTATATTTAATGCAAAGTGATAGCTAAAGAAATCGATGCTGTGGCAACTTGAACATCAAATAAACACGAATAAGTTTCGTACAAGGACACATACTGCAGGCAGGATAAAAAGTCTTCACTGTTTAACTGAATAAGGCATGCGAGCATTTATGAGGTTCCTCATAAACCATACACCAGAACGGATCTCTTCCGAAACTGAATTGTCAAGCTCCTCTATACGCACATCTCCCGGGAAACTTTTCAAATGGTTTCAAGGCGCTGCGTATATCGCACGAAATAATTTTTCTACCAACGACTTGACCAGTTCCAATCTATTTTGGAAAATTCGCACCGAAACAAATTTACTTTTGGGCTTCTACAATAAGTATGAGTAGTCGTAATTTGTTAGGCTCTCTACGCTGCTAGCATGGGTGTGTCCTTGTCAGCCTCGATTTTCCCATTGTTATCATTATTGTTATTACTACTAGGTATAAAGACGGTTCGCTTTCAACAGCAAAATTGTTTTCATGTAGAATAATGATAATATTGCGTGGCTCGGCGTGGTCGTTTCTCCATATTCATTTTCCTATGCCCCCTCCTTCCACCATTCCCCGTCTCGGTGTCTGCCTTCGCTCAGCGAGTGAACTCTACTGCTATGAATGGTTCCTTTTCGGTCTCCTGTTATTTCATTATAGGTTGACCTGGCGTATCACACCAGCGCACAGATTCACTGGCAGCTGCAGAACCCACTGCTGCAGCTGCGGAAATCGCACCACCATAATAGTAGCAACATAGCAGGGTGTCAGTGCCAGTAACGACACGGTCAGCGGAATTCAGCTGCCTGAGCTAGCCAGAAGGAGGAGAAACTCCTAGGCAGCCGGGTCTACGCCAGGAATGGGAGACGGGACAAAAAAGCCTGCCAAGCCCATTTCTTACGGGCTCGCCTCTCTATTGTGTAAGCGTTCCGATGTGTTTTTGCCGTTGTTGTCCTCACATCGGGGCCCGAGCTGGTCGGCTGATCGGCCACTGCTCATCACCGATTCGTCGCTTCGTTGTTTCTTTTGCTATAGCTGATGAATCTTTGGTTTAGCTGGGTAGCAGGTTGATTCAGATTAGGGAGAGACGTGCAGAATTTTGGGACGTAGGGGAATTGGGAATAATGCGAGTGGACGTCAGCCATCTCATCGACTGTCACACTCCAGTCGCTGTTCTTCAGTACCAGTGGCAGCATTTTGCGAGGGACTAAACTAACATCCAGGATATGACCTGTTCTGGCCAAGGAGGCGGTGGTCCTGCCTTTGATATTCTAATCCGGCTAGGGCGACTAGTTATACTGGATATAACCGTATACCGACAATGTCTCGCCAGGAAAGAGAGCGAACAGTATAGGAAGATTAGGCCAGTTATTGTATGGCTACCACAGGGTGGAGGTAGTGGCAACGTCAGTCAGGGATACCGCACATCACCCAAAAGCAGCCAACAAAAGACAAAGTTTAGCGTCCGCCCGTGGTGTTACGGTCGAGCTGCTTTGTGGGTTCGCGGGTTCGATGAAAATGGGAAAAACATAAGAAGAAGACAAAGTCGCCTGTGCCCCCGACAAAAAAGCGAGGATGATTTTCTGCGTTGAGCAAGCTGTTATTCGGCGTCTAACACGGTAAAGCAGTGACGGCCTATGGCGTAGTCATCCCTTAGCGGCGGATTATCCAGCCACGTGCGCCTATTTGCTTCATGGGTCGTTGCTTTTGCGTAGTAGTACGATTCCCCTAGTTTTTTACGCCTTCAATAGATACGACCACTCCTGGATCTGGATTCCTGGCCGGCCGCTCTGTTTTGCGCCTGAGTTAGTTTGTTGAAGCTACTCCGGTGCTCGGCTCCGCCGGTTTTCTTCCGCAGCGACGAAGTCCACTCTGGGTCTTCCCCATCCAATACAACAGCACAGTCGCGTGCTCGCTTCGTCTCTTTCTCTCTATCTTTCCCCCCCTGAGCTCATATCTACGTCACACCGACGAATAAGCATAGTATCCGGACTCGAAGTGTGGTCGAAGTGATACTGTAGCAGGGTAATGTCAAGATGAGTTAGTCAGAAGCATGAGTTGAAAGCTTTAAATTTTTGTCGGTACCTTTCGGTTCACTGTCTCGTTCGTTACCCTCTTTTGTTGGCATATGACCGTAAGCGTAGCGAAGATAGATAGCGAAAAATAGAGAGAAAGACAAAGTAAAAATGCGCTCGAGAAGCCTACCATGTCCGACTCTCGTAGTAGATGTAAGTGAACCATCTCTTTACAGCAGCTAGGCTAAACAGAGCCTAAATGAATCGTTATCAGGGGAAAACTAACGTTTTCGTATTTGGCCACGTGTGAGATGCTCCAGTAGCATTATTGACGGCAGACGTTCATGCTACAGACACATGCGGGGTGTGGGACACATGTACCTGCGCACTCATTGCGCCAATTCACCACCAGGATAAATAACTGCAAGTTAAACGCAATGACTTCGTTATATAAACAGTTATAAAATCTCAACTTCGCACCAGTTATAATTGTACGGATTCGTTTGTCGCTTAATCGCTTGCTGTTTTTCTTTCATCATCATTTTAATAAAAAATACGGATTTTTTGTTTGTTCCCGAAAGAAGTGGCAGAAGCTGATGCAGCTGGATGTTGCCTTGTCTGTTAGCCGAATTTCGTTGAACTTTACGCATCGTCGCATGTGTCCTTCTTCCTTTCGTGCGTATACATACTACGGTGTTGGTACATCGCCGTACGAAGGGACAGTTTCGAGGACGTAGTTTCGGTAGCTCGATCTACTACTCGACGCTCGCCGCCGCAATCAACTCCTTTAAAAAGTTAGAAAGCGGCATTGTGCTATTAAACATTTCTGATACCTCTAAAAAGATAAAACTGGGACGGAAATGAGACTGGGATGGACGAATGCGTTGATATATATACACCAAGGTTGAGTGGGTTTAAAACCGAAGTAGCTTGACAAATTTATACATGATTTAGAACCTGAGCGCGTGTGTTAGATCACGGCATTTTACAGTTCATATAACATATTGCCGTAAAATTCGTAGGCGGTGCTCAATTCATTTTGGATGTTTCGACAGGACGGATTTCTTTAACACGCATAGATAGACAGGTAAAATTAAATTGTAGTTAGTGATGTCTTCACATAGCTTAATGATTCAACACAATATCTAATATAAGGAAACTCACGACGTAAACACGTAGCGCTCTACTGCCTGTTCGAGACTGTGTACATGGGATTCGCTAATCCTAGATGGACAGAGGAGCAATATCTATGTGATCCTTTTACCCTTTTGCTTCTTGTTCCGTTTGAACGAATGAAAACCCTTGGAAAGCGGACTTTGTCATCCAAAAAAGAACCGCCCTGAGCTGATCGGGAACAAGGCCGCTAGAGTCGCAATCGCAGTTGGAGTTTCTCCACCGCAGCTGAACCCCGATCCCAAGCCCCTAACGAAGTTGAAAGAACCCCCTGCTGAAACTTCGACTTTTCCACGACGCTTCTGCTACTTCGCTTGGCTCTTTTCGAATTGTTCAGCAAACCAACAAATCAACCGCCCCATGGAATTCTTTCGCCTCTGCCGCCGGCGCTCCGACTCGCTGCTCGCTCAAGTCTTGTGAATATGCCAATAACAATAACAATGTTTGCTCTCTCACCGAACAAAAGATTCCCTCTATCTCACATTACCGATCTCCATCTCTCTTCTTTCTGCCTACAGCTCTTCTTGAAGCCGTTCGATCCCTTTGTAGTCGGATTCAATCGAGTCGCTTCTAGCGCCATAGAAGGCAAGGAAGAGATAGCTTGAAAAAACACATCTAAAAACGTTGACGGAGTCACCTACACGTACGAAAATGTATGACGAAGGAGACGACGTTCAGGAAACATACAGAATCCCTTCAGCCAGATCCTTCGTGCATTTGATTGAGCCTTTAGTTGGAATGCTCATTTCAACCATTGAACTAGTTATTGGCCAACTTGCTAGATTCCTGGTAACTTAAACTAGATAACCTGTTATAACCAGCTAAACTACCTAACTCCGCCTCCACCCAGCTACTCAAAGGACGCTAGCTAACACTACCTTCCCCGTCTTCCAGCCCCAGTGCTTGCTGGGCGTTCGCGCGGGGTAATAGTGAATACGCTTCTAACATTTTCCGAAGGATTCGAAATGTAGAGGGAACGGCGAAGGGTTTGATTCCAGTTCATATTTCAAGTCGGTTTTTGTTGTTGAATCGTTGTTATTCTTTCTGTCGAGCCATTGTTGTTAACGCACATTGAGTATCAGTCGTTTCCTTCACATAATAATATATGATTGTGATTCCGCTGAACTAGGCGCTCTGTTTAGCCAGTCAACCAGCGGGTTGTAAGGTATTCGCGGGCTGTTTTCTCTCTGCTTTGCCCCTGTTGCTGATATTGGTAGGGGCAACTACTTGAGTCTGTTCTGTGCTGCTTCTGGTCGTAACATGTTGCCCTTGGTAAGCTGGATTGGGTTAAGCAATCATTTTTACGGTGTCTTGCTAGGTGGCCCCCTGCCCGCCTTCCAGCGTGCCTTCTCGCTCTCTGTATCCCTCTTCCATTCTTTGGTCCATTTTACGTCGCCTCTTTACTTATCGTTTTTTCTTTCTTCTTTTATTATTTTTAGCTCCTGTGTTTAACTGACTCCTGCGGCGTGACGGACTATGGTAATACCAAGAAGAACGACCCAGAACGCGTGTACGCGAAGCTCCGTCTATGCTCGAAGCTAAGAAGAGGCTCTACTGGGGGGTTTGTTTTAAAGTCTTAAGAGGCGGTACACCAAGTGGAGTTACGATGCCCAGTTTTTCTCGGCGTTAGGTTCTTTACAATGAATGTCAAGTACAGAAAAGCAGAAGCTGCAGGAGCAATAGCCATCACTGTAATCGTACCAGGAACGGTTGCAATACCAGCAGGAGGAAACTAAGCACCCAGAGGTAGCTAGATGCGACTGGGGTACGAACTAATGCAAAAGCATGAACGGAATATATAGACGGCGCTGGCATCGGAAGCCTTCGACCCCTCGGCCAGAACAGTTATTCTAGAAATTTAAGAATCAGAGGAGGCGTAATAAGAGTACGCCAAACTTATATCCTCTGACAATCCTTGTTTCACACTTGGCACACACACAGAATCCTGAAACCATTGCTTTGTTGCAGCGTTAGTTCCCGATCAGCCCAACCAGCGCTTGCATTTCTCATTTCTTCCAACTGCCCTGCAAAAATACACGCGCATGGGGATAATTGGGCTGCAGACCTTGAGAAATCGAAAATTGTTTATTCTGTATTGCGTACATGTAATGTGTCGAACTTTTCAAAAAAAAAAATATGAAAGGCACAAAATGCGCCTTCAAGCACTACCGGCCGCAACTTTATCTTGTGGGCGCTTGATAAGAGGTGAGCACGAAATGTATGATAGGTTTTGCTTATCTTCAATACTCGGTTACCTGTTAACAGTAGAAGAGTAGGATATTTTTCAAAATTTAATGTTGACTAGTCATTGTTGCCGGTGAACGGTTTAGCAGCGATTTTAGGTTGCTTTGCTGGTACGCTTGTTTTTATCGCTTTGAGCGTTTTGTTTCCCTGTTATACATATGACGCGTACGACCTTTCTTTTTCCATACCATTCTCTGTTTCATACGAGAGTATGTAGGATACAGTGTTCTGAACGCTTCTGGAAAGTTGTTTGGACAACGTAAACGATTTTTCTATCTGCAGCAAAGTCAGCGAAGCTAAGTTCAATCTTGATCAGCATCATGGTTCAAAACCAGTCACGGGCAAATACAGGCCACATGTGCTATGCCTCAGTTTATGTCGTATGTGGCACGTCTATGTACCTATAGTCTATTAGAAGGAGCTTGATTGAGTAGCAAGTTAAACAAGAGTTTTTTGCCACAGAAAGCTACACGATACCCATGACTCTTACCTTGTTCCTCAGCCTTAGGTTATCCTTCTATACAACGCGCCCTCGATTTTTTTGACGTTGATGTGCTGGGCCACGCGCTTTCTCCTTGTATTTAATTGTCACATTATCTATTTTGATCGTTATCTAAGAGGTGTGCCGTCTAACTTTGTTTCGTTACTGTATTGCAAGGCGCTAGTCGTCGTGACTCCGTCACTGACCAAGCCGACATTCGCAGGATCGGCGTTCACGTACCAATCCCGCTCGTCTCTCACCTTCCATAGTTACTTGTGCACGTCGCTCTCTCCTTGTTGTAGGTAACAGTACGTTGTTGGCGTTCATCTTTTCAAGTGGTTTTGCCAGCGCAAAGAGGAAGAAGACGAAAAAGAATACGATGTGAAGCATCGATGGCTGTAGCGGTAGAAGCAATACAATAGACCGGTATCTTTTCCCAGATTCCTTCTGGCGGAAAACCGTGGCTCTCCTTTCTCGTTTTTCTTTTTCCCTCGCGTAACTCTTCGTTCGCGCACCAAACTACCGGCGTTCAAGGACAGGTTAAACAGCCAAACGAGAAGGGCATCCAGTTCCATGGGCTCCCCTTCGTTTTCTGCTCGGTCGCAGACAGCCACGAGTAACTACAACATTTACCTGGCAGGAATAGGAGCGAGCACAGAATAGCGCAGAACAGGGCAAGACTAACGCAGATAAAGTAGCAGATTACAAAACGAGGCTAAGCGAAGGGTGGTTAATATTTAAAAAGGGGCAGGATGGTAGCAGGCAGGGAGTGATAGAAGCAAGAATGCGATAAGACATGCAACAGGTTACGGTCGTCTCGTTGCTTCTACGGCTATGGGTAGCATTGCTAGTAGTTATAGTCAGGAGCCAATAGTGAACGCGCTGAAAGCAAGGCGCCCAACCCAAGGGGCTCTCCGCAGTATTAGCGCAGGGCGTAGGGCGTAGGGCGTTGTGGGTCGTTGCCAACTGACTAGTCTGAATTAGGGTTCTAGACCAAATCGTGCTGCTATGCTGACGGCTTATGTCCTGAATGTGGTATCTTCGTTGGACAGCGGTACGATCCAGAAGAAAAGGAGGTCGAAAAATTAGGACTCAGGAGTCGCTCGGCACTGCTAAAAGCCGGTGAATGATACGGTGTGAGGAAATAATGAAGGCAAGGACTCCTTGAGCGTTCTTGATAAGGAAGGAAGCAACATATGACTTCAAGATGAAAGCGAAGTGACGACTCAGTTTACCGTTAACGGATCCGTTATCGTACCTGGCTTGGCTGTACGACATCCGCTTGTGACGCCTATACGAGCCAAAGGGAAACGAGGCTAAGTACAATTTTCGCTGAGTCATTAAACTGCATGGACTAAACGAAAATACCAGTATTTTTGCATCTTAATATTCGTAAATACGAAGCTGATGGGGATAAATAATACGCCGTTCCGTAACGACAGTGCCTAGGCCGTTGTTCCGGATATATGACAAATATATTCGAAATAACAGCTCAGGTATTGATATTTTAGGCGTCGTTCTATCAATCAATATATTTAGCATGACAAATAATAAAACAAAAAAAAGAACGCAGTAGTGATATCTTCATGACGTCTGCCAACCTTATCGAATGAAGCTCGAATCCCGCATCATTTTCCTTGTTGTCCCATAGAGGTATGCTTCACATGCGATTCCCTAAAAGATGACAACAAGTAATCATGGTGCGGATTACCTTTCTTAAATACCCCAACGTAAATAATCTTATTTTTGCTAAGTAATTTTATAAGTATACATAAAATTAAACCTTTTAAGAGCTCGAATGGTTGATGACTCTGTATCAAATATATGCAAAAGAAAAAGTTCCTTATTGGTTAGTTATATTAACTTATTGCGAGATATTATTACCGAGAAGTGGAATGAAACAAAATATGGCAGCGCCATGGTCAGGTACCTCGATTGTTATATAAACTGATTAAGGATAACGACATGTGGTGGTCATTTTTCGCACGAGACTATGTCTTTTATAAACACTTAACCAAAATTAACATTCATCGGACGAAGCGCAAACTAGCTTTGGCTATAGGCAAACGGCAGATACGAGTGAAAATTTTTTTCTTAAAAAGCCGACTGGCAGTGAATTGTATTATGCTACTGTTTTTTGGATTCTTGGATTTTCTCATCTACAATGCGGGTAACTTTGTAGTAGCATGGCTAAGCGTTAACCTCCGTCGTGACAACATTGAGCCTGCAGCGTAAAGCGGAATAAAATAAATGCTCCGATATTGGATAGGCTTTTATTTGATTTTCGAATGGTGCCCTCTGATACCATTGTATATCTCTTTTGTAATGGTACGAAAGGAAAGAATTTTGCTTCCATTACGTTGTTAGGTCAGTTACTCACTACTACTAAGTCAATTACTTAGTCATTTCTATTATGCTGGACAATATAACACAAAAATAAGAGAAAAAACCAAGTGTCTTAGTTTTTAAACAAAGTGTGCTAGTTATCTTACCGTGACATTTTCGTCGCACCGTAAGGTACATGGCCATCTTTAGAATGGGCTGTTTGCTGGATATAGTACGGCAGTAGATACCGTACAAAGAGACTGCTAGCAAATGATTACTTATAATTTCGAGTGCGAAAACGGTCATCACTTAAAGGTACGACAGCAGGGATAACTATGATTCTGATTATACGAGGGCGTCATTGTTAGCAAAGTCAGTTGTGAATGAATAGAACACATTGGAGATTCTTTTCGAAAAATTATCCAGGGGTTGGAGTTTTTCTTTTCTGTTTTTGTGCACTTTGGTGACACTGATGGAACATCAGAAAGCGGCGTCTTGGCGATATGTTTTCTCGCCATAGGATCTCCACCGGAACCAAATTTAGTTTCCTTACGCCCACTTTACCAGAGTATCGGGTACCAGTAACTGCTTATGTTTTTCTCATTATTGATTCAGCATTGGTAGCGCAAACGCTGTAAGACTAGAGATTTGTTTTGTTCAACCATTCAGGATCCTCGTGTGTCGTCTGCTTCTCACTGTTTACTCAATTTCCACTTATCTCTCTCTCCCTCCCTCTCTCTCTCTCAAAATTTCCTTTTCCCTGGCTCTCTTGTCTGCCTGTTTGTCACACTCTCCCAACGGTTGTTGTTGTAGATCTCTCGGCTGCCGCCCTTCGGCCGACTGCTGTTGTCAGGCATTTTCCATCTTGTTTTTTCCTTCACGATCTTGCTGCTGCTGCTGCCCTCTGTCCAGCTCCATCAGCAACGACGATGGTCGAACGGTAGTGGCAGAAGCTACGGCGTTTGTGGTGCTTCTAATTGTTACAAATGATAATTTTTATCGCAGTTTGGTTTTTATGACCACAATCAGTCGGCGTCCACATCGTAGCATCAGCAGCCCACTGGGTGTTGGCAGGGCCGAAGGACCGGTGGTGGTCGCGGAACCGTGGCCGCCGCTACGGGAGGGGTTCGCGGAAACAGTCAGTGAACGACGTCGAAGAGACTCTCTGCTCATGGAGAATTCGGTGGTTTGTTGGTTTACACAACGTGGAACGACCATGAAGCAGGAGAAAGAGAAAGCGGCTGATGGCATTATCACGACGCTCCCAGAGTCGCGGTGTCGCTGGCTGTCTGCTTCTGCCATCGAGCCCTTACGGCGAGGCATACAGACAACAACGATAGCAGTGTCCCTTTGCACTGTCGAGTATCTGGCCCGACTTGGTCTTGCTGTTGGTTCTTTCACTATCTGACTCGCCCCCTCTCTCTCTCCCTTTTTGTCCCAAAGTTCCCGAAGCGCCCCGGTTGATAGGACTGGACGAAAAGGAACGCAGGACGTGATAGCGACGGTGGTCGTAGGAATCGTTCTATGGCCTTTTGCGGACGCACCGTGTATCATTTTTGAATCGCCTCTCATTTGTATCGGTGGCCTCTTGACTTCGGTGGCAGCACGCACCCGATACGGACCACGTGATAAGAGACACAAGCAAAAGTGACAACAGAACGATAAAACACAGAAAGCGAAAACTGGGTTTCGGAACGTGGCGGACCAAGTTCGAGGCTACGTAACGGTCCTCGAACAGCGGTGGCCGCCTGCAACAAGAGGGCGATGCACGTTCTACAACGTATGGCCTATCGCTAGTTGTCATATGAAAAAAGTGAAGACAGCAGGTACAATGAGTCGCATATACGTGTGTACCGCTATTGCAGAGCGGCGTCCATCGGATGATTGCGCGAGGCCGGCAGTGACTGCTGATTCGTTCTCTCTGGGGACATCTATTTAGAAGGAACAGGCTGTTTATGTCACGTCGTGACGAACCCAATAATAACTAACTTATCAAGCAGACGACAGAGCTACTTCGCTTAGCCGAAGAAAAACACCAGAAGATCTGTACGTTTGTCAGTTTATACGTTGTAAACATCGCATAGGTTTATTGTATTAGATATATTAGGTATGTTTATGATATTATAGGTATTTTTATTCAGTTATAGATATTTGTTATAATATTCTAGTCAGTATTTTATGCGTTGGTCTCTGTCGAACTCCAGAGGACATTTCATATTAATAGGTACATGGTAATTTGCAATTTTACGGAAATAAATCGAAAAAAAAATGAGTACCGCTATATTATTCGATTTTACTACATAATCGGTACCGACTGTTTATTGAAAAAAAAAAAAATCACATTCTACGCTTTCTTTTTGTGTAAAGTTCATTGATTATATCGAGTTTCAGAACATGATTCATCACAGGACAATGAATGGTAATGATGAAATTAATGCTAGTATTGTTGCTGCTCATGCTATTATAGATGATTCAATGGCTGCTTCTCCCTGATTCTTCCTTTATCTCTTATAGTCCCGCTCATTGTGTTAGTTTCAGCTTCTCCTGATGCGGACGTAGCAGATCCGATGTCAGTCGTTCAGCACATCAACCTTTTTTCTATTTCACCGTATCCTTCTGTTTCCGTTTCTTTTGGCCTGTTCTTTGGCCTTATCCTCTGACTACTCACACATGAACTTTCTTCTCGTGAGACATTCAGAGAGGCGTCTGCGTTCTCTGCGCGGCAACGTTCGATAGCGAAAGGTCAGTTAGGATAGTCATGTGGGTTTTACCTTTGCCATCATCGTCGACTGACAGGCGCTGCCTATTCTAGCTAGCATCCCGGCGGCTTTCCTTCCTATAGTAGTTCTAACAACGACAGGTAATGGGTTTGTCTGCTCAACTCTCGTTGTTGCCAATGGGGTTGCCGCGGGCTTCCATACTTGCTCATCCTGTCTGTCTTTTCCTCTCACATTCTATCACCTTTTTTCTCTGTATCTTACAACGACCACCCTTGCTGGCCTAGTGCGAGCTCTAGAGAAGGCCGACACCGTTTCTGCCCACTTTTCCTAGCGATTTTAGACTGTTGCTACCAGCCATAGCGGCTTTCTCGGGCACCCATTGTCCTTTCCGCTGGAAAACCAAAGACCCGCATCTGACCGTCACTGAGTGTCGTAGGCAGCGGACGGTGTCGCTGGGCGTAGCAGGCATGAGTAAACCCGGTCAAACTCAGCCGTGTTACCGATGGCCGAACGACGCTGAGAGTCCCCGTATCAATATCCCTGATAAATGAGATAAACGAACACATTTAGTCGGCAAAAGCCAGCAGCCTGCCAATGCATGCCGTTGCCGTTGCTGGTGATGCTATAGCAGTTATGACGCTGCACTGCTGCCCGTTTCTCTGGTCCACCCCCGAAGAAGCGTGGATATAGGGGCACTAAGAGTCTGCCGTGCAGCATTAGGCACCACACTCAGCAGCCTCACATACTGAGTCGATCGACACCGCTGCTGACTAGATCGGCTGCTAAGCGTGGTAAATAACGAAACGGGCAAAAGTTGTTATTATTATTATTTATTATATAAAAGCCAGAATGAGTCGAGGAGCAGAAGGAAAATGAAGAGACTGTCGACTCAGCTGAGGAGAGCGGTCACAGGCCAGTTGCGAAAATAAGATAAAGATATATGAGATATGAGATGTCCGCTTATGTTGGGCTCTGCAAAAGAAGTAAAGCTTGGGGTAGAGAAGCGCGGACGAATACAAGAAAGCAAAAGGAGAATTTTAGTGGCAGCCGACCATGGGAAGAACAGATCAGAGTTACCAGCACTGTTACTGTGTGCCGGGTACAGCAAAATGGAGAAGTATTCGTGCCTCTTCTGTTCCTCTTGCTTTTCGCCTATATCTCCTGCGGCCGTTACCGCCAGTGCTTTTTCTTTTTCGTTTTCGTCGTCCTTCAATAAGGCGCTGTTAAAGATCTCTCTCTCTTTTTCTCTCTCTCCTAACTCACCCTACGACTACCCTTAGTCCTCACTTGCTTGCATTTTCGTTGGCTGAACGTGACCGAATCTTGATCTACCGTTTTTCTATCTAACCGATCTCACTATCCTTTACTTACTGACATTCCCCTTCACAGTCCCATCGCGTCCCGTCCAATGCTGCTGAAGCCCTCTTTGCAGAGTTTTCCCGGATCCTGCTGCTTCCACTGCAAACCTTCGAACCACATCCTCTGCCATGCACTGCCCGCCAGCTCTAGCCATAGCTTTGCCCCAATCTCGCCGAGCTCCTGATCAAACGATCTCCATCGATGATATATTTGGGGGCGGGTTGACTTCTTACCGAAGATGGCAAGCGACGTTTTCTGGTCCCTTCGCCAACGAACGGGTCGGCCAGCCAACCCAGGCAGCGTTGGTCCGTCGTTCTATAAAAATAATCTATGTGCTGGTTAGAGCACAAGGAACACCACTAAGAAAGATACCAAATTAATAATGCCAGCTCGGTTGGTCTCTCAGGCGTTACTGCTCCATCGCTGCTGTGACCACTTCTGCTGCTGTCACTGCAGTTGCCGCCAAAGCTATTCTCGTTATTCCATCGGTTATGCGGGTGCTGCAATCGTGTCTTGTCAGCCTTTCTCTACGCAAACGGTGTGGCGCCAAGCCTATGCGAAACAGCAAGTAAGCGGGCCTAACGAGTAACGGTTAACTGGTAGCGTGTAGCGTGGTGGTAGCCATATACGCCTGATTTTGTCTTCGCTGCCAAGCGTGGCCGCCACCGCCGCGTTTTACAACGTCGACAACAATGATACCGCTATCGTAAGCAAGGACGGCTGGCGCTGGCCAGTTACTTTTTTACTCGGAGGACAACACAGCGAGACAGCAGCAGTGGCAGTACCAGTAAAAATTGACTTAACTACCATGGGCGTGAGTGTCCACCGACTAAGTTGGAAGCGTCATTTGCTCGATTTCGAGTCAGAGCTAGAGAGCAAGCCGCGTTTGGGTATCTCATCATATCTCGTTGGCGTATCAAGACTCTCATCACGACTCTCCACTGTCCATCCTCTTGAGGCCCTCATCGTTGCTTCAACGGTTTCGCCGGTAGAGGCCACGTCCTGGAGCAGAAGCGGCCGAAGCAGTTGTTTTAGGAACGGGAGCGTGGGAAGAGTGGATAGGGGGCTGAAAGACGGCAATTTGGCCGAAACGATAGAGAGGCATTGACGAAGAATGGACAAGTCTGTTGCGAATGGTATTATATAAGGGGACCGGAACGGAAAGGAGACAACAGGCCTTCCAGCGGAAAATGATAGCGAAGTAAATGAGCGAGGCTATTCCTGTCGCGTAGAATAAATGCAAATGTACCCGTACATAGATCTAATACAGATCGGGATACAAGGAGCAGCAATAGAAAGAATCAAGTTCTTTGGCCTCACATTAGAAGTGTAGAGCTGCTTGTCTAAGAGCTGGCTATGGTTAAGTAAGCATTGAATTGGTGTGTATTTGTACGTGTCTTAGCTCACAGCCTTTTCTAGGCTTCTTTGCTTGTATCTCATAATTAAACAGCGTACGAAACAAAGTTGTTAGTAGTGAATAAAGGGCCAAGAAGAAAGATGTCTCTTTAAAAGGAAAGCTGTTTTTTTACGGGAACAAATCGATTACATAGCGGTTGTTTTCACTAGAAAGTCGTACTTCTGGGTTTCTATCCAGTAACGGCTTGTTTACTGAACTTTAAATGCATTTTATGCACACAAGATAGTACAGCAGTCTGCTAACAGCCTGTCTATAGGTCTTTGTCCAACTTCTTTTCTGCTATGGTTTTAATTGCATTATACTTTCTACTTTTGTAAATTAAAATATAAACGCTCAAACTGTAAGGAGATCTTTGGTCTATTTTGTACATACGTAACCCGGCTATGGATCGCGCTCTTTCATCTTATTCCCAAGCTAGAATAATAAACATACGCAATTTGAAAAGATTTTTGCACAAAGGCACATTGCGTCCTATTTCAAGTGTACTCTAGTTGGCAGTCATACCTTTTGGTTACCAGCACAAGTAGCCCTATCCCAACAACAGTGAGCCTGCAACAGGTGATTCATTATGCCGGTCCTGTGGCACGGGCGACTTTAGTCTGCTACAGGCTTCCACGATCACATGTTTATCCGCGAAGGTTTGGTTATATATGGTTTCAATGGTTAAATGAAAACGCTGACAAAAAACAGTAGCCCTTATAGGTGAGTCAGGCTCTAACAAACTGACAGATTTACGAAAAAATATCGTGGTTCTGCTACTGCAGTGAGGTAACACCAGACGAGTCACGTTACGCAAGGCTAGTCGAGGTGATTGCGCCTGGTAAATGCTGCGTGATTTTTTTTAATTTTATTTATTCTGTCTTTTCACGAACGTTTCACAATATATATTATAATACATGTTTTATAGTAATATATCTCTGCTATAGGCAAAACGGATCACAGCATCTGTCGAAGTGGGATGGAAGGGCTAGATATACACTATAATACTACTATTATATTATTATTCGAATGGTTGTGGAAGCTTCTAAATTAAGGGTATCATTACTAGCCTAGAGATTTCTCGTTACATATAATAGGCCAAAACCTGTTCCTGTACTCAGGAACATTAAATTTCGTTAGAAATGTTAATGTTGCAAGATGAATAGATCTTTAGCATGATTCACGGCTAAAGGAAACCCATGAAAATTAAAGCCGTTTGCCTAGAAAGTTTCATAATCCGCTGATTTTTAATCCGTGGCTCTAGCTGAAAATTTTTATTGAAAGTGTGTGGCTAATGAGAGAGTAGCAACGATTAACATGTGTTGAACTTGTCCCAACCGAGAACACAAACATAAAACATACAATGGAACAGCAATTTGTCGGATGAATTCCATCCATCTGTTCCGAGTGAAAACTGCCGACACCATACGGACAACGGAATTTATGCAACATTTATTCAGACTCAGCCTTCTTTACGCAGATCCGTCTTTATCGCCTCACGGGTAGTACTGGAAACGATGGGGCCGATAGCATAGAGGAAACGACGTCAAGATAACCGAGCCGAACTATAATCAGGAATTGAAGGAAGAAGAAGTAGCGGCAGAATAAGAAAAGGGGTAAGTAAAGAAACTGAGATGGAGAGTGCGAACGAGGCGGGATTATTAAGTCAACAATGGAATGCTGGTTGATTGCATCTCTCCTGCAAAATGTCCTCGTTGCTGCCTTCTCCATGAACCAAGGTCAGTCGAAAATCGAGCTCCTTGCTTACAAGGACAAAACTGCGCTCTCTAGAAGCTTTTCCTGGGCCCCTTCAAATTACATTTGACGCTATTCTTCTTCCTTCGTCTAATTCCTAGGCTTCTGTCTAAGTTGCTCTGTTCTTAGGGTACTCGAACATTGCAATGCAAAGGGGGAAACCGCGGGCTCATCCCCAATGCAAGAGGGCCAAAGGAACGACTGAGGGCTATTAAGCGCGAACTTGGCGATAAACGAGAAGAACCATCCGGAATCATACTAGCAGCAGCGACCTTTACTGCCCATCGACCCGGCCGATTCACAACTTCCAGGACGTAAAGTCTGCGGTATTTAAGGACCTAAGGAAAAACGATACGCTACGATAGCATTTTTTTTTGAAAGTGCGCATTTAACATATTTTGACGTCGACGCGCTACTTTTGGACCTGATTTAAGCGATCGACTGTTTGGATTGCTGACATTAAATGACTGATGATTAAAATAGAAATTCTACGGCACGATGCCAATCATTTTCTGATTGGTTATCATGTTCTATTACGATAAATAGAGAGCTGAAGTTCGGTGCTAATTTTTCAACATATTTAATACCAATTGTACCTTAGATGGCCAGTAATATAATGGATGGAAATGAATTTGTTTAACCGTTGGCTCTTCCAATAATTTGACTAAACTTAAAACTTGTGACTTTTGCGGTGAACACGTTAGGTCTAACTTGTGAGCTATTGTTGTCTTAGACTTGTACTTATCTATTTAATCCAAAGAAGTGCACTTTGTGGAACTCGTGCTTTATATATATGTGCGTTCACGCAGTTATCCCTACTAACCTAGTAGCCTAATTTTTTCAACAATTATTCTTAGTTATTCTTACGGTTTTGTGCACACTTTGCTACCACACGCAGTAATTCCATGGCTGGAATACAAAATTCTAATTCGCATAATCTATAATATCATGGGTCAACTTTTTGTCGCGCACAACAGTAACTGAGCAACCAGCAGACGTTATAAACGTTGAACGCGGTCGATCGTATTGCTACACAGCGTAGAATTGGATGGGTTGGGCCTCCGTTCAGCCGACTCACAATTATATAGTAACCGTCTTAACGATGGCCCTCGCGAAAGTCGTCGTTGACTATGTCGATATGTCGGTTTTCCGAATGGCAGACGTTCTTGCGTGAGCGTTACACTTCACCAATGCGTCTCCGCAGATTCGTCCCGCCAACTCGCTCTTACTGGGTGGCTCAGCGACGTACGATGATGGGCCAGGAAGCGTGTAAACCTCCGGGTCGCTCCTGGTAGGTGCGGCTGGAGGGGCAAAGGAAGTGCGAGGTCTCTTGCTTGGTCGTTCGGCGGGCCAGCTCATTGGCTTTCTACTGGTCTGTCGACGTAACGTCAGCGCACATCCAGCCACATTGGGGCAACGAAGGGCGACATTTGTGGGCACCCGTCGCCGTTTCCTCAGCTGTCGATACCGGTCGCCATAATTCATCAATTCGTCGTTCGGCTTCGTGTGCTAAGCAGAGAGATCGGGCCGGGTTGTAGAGTTCGAGTCAAGACGGGAGTTTTCTCGATCTTTCTCGGGGTCGAGTAACGCGAGCCGAAAGAAGCGACTGGATATGGGGTTTGCCCTTTCCGCCTCCACATCCGGTTTCGAATTAGAGAAGAGATAATTTTTCCCGCAGACGAAAGGAGAGGCCGGGCAACCGCAACTCTATGACCGGTGGCACAGTAGGAGCGGCACGCCGTTGAAAACTCAAAGAGAGAGAAGGGAGGCAAACCCAAGTCAATCCACTTCGGGCACGGTATGGGTATACTTTATTTCATAGATGAGAAATTGTGTCTGGGGTTGAGGCAGCGACGAGGAAACATTGTGACTAGACTACAGGATATATGTGTGTATGTTTGTCGGTGCGTGTGCGTTTGTATGACAGAAAGAAACAGGCAGAGAGAGAGGAAGGGAGAAGGGGCTACCATCCTGAAGCACGAGCGATGAAGGGCAGCCAGAGATCTGGAGCGGGCAAAACGCACAAGGGTCTTTCGATGCGACGCTTGGAAGGAGAACGTCCGCTGGCCCACCAGCCACCACCCAGGCACTGTAGTGACTGGGGCACAACACCCTGTCTCGCTTGTCGTTCCCTGCTTGAGTTGTGCTACTCTTTTGGGCTCGGTCTTCAGGCATCGGCAGCGGTGGCAACCGATAATGTGGAAACTCATTCCTGCTTCCGTTGCTTGAGTAGTGTATACGGGATAGGGCTGTATGTGTGCAGAGTCAAGGAGACGAACGAGCGGCCTTGTGCGACGAAGGCGTTTGTCACTCAGAGAGATGAAACGATGAAAGCGAAAGCAATGACAGTATCATTGGGGGTAAAAGCAATCCTGAAAACTACGACGCGCCTTATTGCAAACAAGGCTCCGACCCTACAAGCAAGTAAGACTTTGATGAGAAGAGACAAAGGTTTTGAGGGGCATGATTGACGCACAGCCTTTATTTGACTTATTTGAGCTCGGAAAGAGAGAGAAAGACGTCTGCACATTTGCCCACTACTATATCTAACCACTATACTAACCCTCCAACCCGAGTGAACGCCGTAGCTACTACGGCAATCTTTCCTGCTTCTTTTCACCTTTCTGTACTCATCTTCGTGTGTACCCATGAACAGCCCAAACCCATACCATGGGCTCGGGCTGTTCTTTCATAGCCGGGCTTCTTGACTCCTCACCGTTGCAGCACGATGCAATGTCATCCAATGAACCGCTTTAAGTCGCCAGTCATCCAGGAAGCGGGCCATGGAAAGCACGAAGGCAAAAGTTGGCAACTTGTAACAATGCCTCTTGCCCTCTCAAACGCGATGGCCACGAAAGACATTTGGAAAAAGTGAAAATGTTATGGCTTCAAAAAGCAAGATGGCACAGAGTATCAACGACGAGAACAACAAGAATATTGATTATACCAACAATTGGTTGAATGACATCAAATATGGACCAATTCTACTAGTTACCACAAATCTAATTACTCTAACGTCCATCTATAATTACTCGAATCATTCGGTGGTAAACGAATAGGCTTGACCCCAATCTTATTTTCCGTATCGGCTCGTACTACTTTATATACGACGGAAACACACAGGCCCTATAAACATAGCGATGAATATCAAAATAAAGAGCGTAAGTGAAATAACTGGCTCAAAACTTAGTTCTATTAGGATGTACAGGTAGATTTAACACAGTCCTCAGTGAAAATTAAGCGAACCAATCCTACATAACGCTTCCATGCGCGTTTTAGTAACTTGCTATTTAGGGTAATAACTGTATTTGCAGTACGACACGGGTTTCAATGCTGTGTTAACATGTAGTTGAGTGTAGTATATGTGCACTACCTGAACATTGTTAAGTGTTGTGTTTTCAACCGACGGCCAACTCGACAACTTTATTCAACCATGTCTAACCTACAGGCCCGAGCATCACTCGAAGGTAAAATCAATACTTTAACCTACATTTCTGTGGTCACTTTGTTAATCATAACTTACCTGGTTGGTGGTTACGATGGTGTCTCTCTTAAGATTCTTTTCATTCGAATTATAAAGATCTGAGAACGCTAGAAAACCTACCTGCCCTCTGGGAAGCCCCTTGGACGCAGCTCCTCAGTAAAATACAACCTTATATAAGCTAACGATTAATAAATTCAATTGTATATTATTGTTTTACCTAGCGAACAGAATAGTGAAGCTGATTCAAATGTTCTTGTGCCCGAATTGGAGTATTTGGGATACTTCGCCTGTCGAAAGAGTGCGCATTTTTACTTCTAATAGTCGAGGGCCGTTGAACCTGACCTATTCTATGGCAGTTCTTCATCTTTACAGACTGTTCCCGTCGTTATCAGATAACCCTAATTCACTTTTTTAATGTTCCAAGTGTAAACACGTTCTCCAAATGTTGTTATTTTTGGTGTTTGTTCGTAATGCCAACGACATTTTTTCGCGCGATTGTAGTGTTAATCTGAAGAAATCAACGCAAAAACAATCATGTCCCATTTCTTTAATATCTAATTTTCTCCTAGATGTGCCCCGACACAAAGCCTTAATTACTGCCGATAGTCAAGCTTGTCTGATACTCAGCGATAAAACGAAAGTTTATTAAAGTTACCACAAAAAGTAGATCTTGAAGTTTTAGAAAAAGTTTATATAAAAAACGATCAAATAGACCATGTCTAGACGGCCAGGTCTGTAATAATGGCGTTTAAGTAGATGGTCGTCGGAAGGACAACGGTGCAGACAATGATTGCGAGGCGGTAGAGCGGCTTATAAGTGGAGTCATGACACCTTGGCCTGTTCGCAGTTTATGACATCCAAGGACCCGAATAGCTCCTTCCTTTTTCCTATTGAAACCGCCGGACATAGCGAACCCCATGTTTCCCCTGTCAAACTTCTAATACTAATAGAATTCTGACAGCTTCGCCGTTCTGTTAGCGTGTCAGCATCACGAGGTCCAAATGCAGGAGTCGAGAAATCGTCTGATGGGTTTTCAGACAGGCCACAGGAAAACGTCTAATTCCCTAAAATATTCTTCTTTCAAGCTCGTGCATGTGCACTCGAGGCACAGCAGCACAACATCGTACTCCAGCAAATAGAGCCAGGCGTGACTCGTATAGCTCTAAATTAGCAGAAACAAGGTGAATACAGGTATAACAGGTACAATTATTGTGTTTCTTATAGTGAAGTGTTATTGGTTCCATCCATTGATGATAAAAATGTGGCCGTCCCATGGATGAATGCTCTCTTCGAGCTCATTCCGAAATACAGGATCTAGAAAGACTTCATACATACTAAACAAGGGAAGCTTGTCACAGACCGTCGGCTGTCAGAGTTTATTTCTGAGCAGGTCAACGCCGCCTACAGCACAAACGTGATAGACTTGCTGAAGCTGTCCAAGGGTGGATGTTAGATGTAGCGAACATTGGACTGGATGATTTATCATTATTTATTCACAAACTATATATATTGACGTATTTTTCTGTAAGTATATTTTATCTATTTTAGTGAGTATTGCATTTGAATGTTTGCGCTTCTTCGAAAACTGTAGTCAGCCCAGGAGCTAAAAAATCCGTGAGCTATATCTTATAGTAAATGATATTATGAGAGAGTTGGATTTTGTAGAACGGGGCCTCTTCCTAAGGTTGTCACGTGTGTTTCAAACAAATTGGTTAAGTACATAGATTGAAAATAGTAGTAGTCTCATTGAATACTAATCGTTATAATTACGACAGGTTCAAGCTAACGTCACAATGTTCGATTAACAATAATATACTTAACATGAAATTAAAAACAACTTTCTTTTTCACTACAGAAGAAGGCCGTTGAAGTTGCTATGGCAAATCTATTGGGTTCACAGTGCTTCCCTTAACAGAAATGGGGAAACAATTTAGAACAGAAGTGCTGTTACTATTTATATTACCATCCGGTCACACTGCACCAGATAAACGGCATGTGATATTACCCGAGCAATGTATTATTTCAGGTTTTTGAACCTATTATCTCTAGGGGAGCTCTCCATGTCTGAGCATCTTCCGTGCGTCACGCCGACCTTTTCTAAACCTTTAAGCTTGAAACTGTCGCTCATAAGGATTCCTTATGATTTCGGGTGCCACCCCCATCGCCGCACAGCGGCCGTTGCCAACGGCTGGTCGGCACGGTTTGGAAAAGAATTCGTTTTTCGTTGGAGCAACTGCCGTTGGTGGCGCCACTGTCATTGCCATGAATGCAACGCCTCGGTAGTTGCTTATGTCGAAATGATATCGTACTTCGCTCGTCGACTTCGTTTGTCTTCATTTTCTGCCCCCACACAGCTATCCTTTCACGTACCGTAGCTCCTCTGCTCGCGGTTCTTAGCCTGATGCTGACGATGTCACGAAAAGCATAAAGACGATCGTTAGTTGCTGGCAAATGTAAAACGCTATCGGAGACGCTAATACTAATCCCCCTTTTTCGCGTGCAGACTTGTACAACATATGTCTTAATTTTTCGAAAAAAATCAAATCGGTTGAAATCGCAGTTGTATAAGCGCCACTAGACAGGGTTGCCTAGGTAGGATCTAAGCAATAAGTGCGATGTCTTCCGACGACCGATAAACACATAGCAGACGATAGGTAATAGCTGTGGGGCCAAATAACCAAACAAACCTAATTATGCGAATCCCGAATCACACCGCCGCTGCCACTACTGAATCTATAGCATAGGACGAATGGCAAACGAAGCTTCGCCACGGTACTCAGCTGCAGTAGAGCTGACTATTTCAGTTCAACAAGAACGAGCAGTGATCAAATCAGGGGGAAAAAAATGTACAGACTGCCGTATTGTTGACTAAGCAGTGGAAGAAGAGGGAAAGATGAAACTGGGCGGCAATGGCCACGAAAAACCTGACCGTTAGCGAAATCGTCACTTTGTCGTTGCCCAGGCTTCGGCGCCATTTTCGGAACCGACAGCATCAGCAGGAGAACCTTTCCTGTAGGCCGTACAGGGAACTAATGTGATTATGTCTCTGGCGAGCGAATCATGGTTCATTGGTTGGTCGCCAGCGCCGGGATGAATAATAGGTCAAAACTGTGAAAAGGAGGCAAATGGGAGAAACAGCCATAGACTAACCAGCTGTTATGGCTGGACCAGGCAACTTGATAGCTGGCACAGCCGGCAATGTTTGCCAGCTTTGATATGCATAGACTGGTAAATGGGTCACCACGATATGAGTATTAGGGTGACCTGTTGTAAATTTAGAAAAGCAAAGGCCATAGAACTAGGTTGAACATTCATAGATGTATGAGAATATATGAGACAGGGGCGGACAGAAAAAAAAAAACGATCAATTGTGTTGCCTCTAAATTTGTGGCGGGACCATCCGATACAAAAATTTGTTATAATTATTGTAAAGCTGATAGTTTGAAACAGCATTGATTCCTGCTCATTTTACCCCGTATGCAATGTTTAAAGGATAACCTCACGGCTTGAAGAGCCTGCAGCTGAGGACGTAAGTTAAAAGGTTAAAACGTATTTCATTTACGCCTATTTGCTTCGCAAGTTGATTCTTGTTCAGTCGGCGAGAAACCTTTGTCACCATTTGTTTCCAGTTTTTAGGTCATTTCGAAATTCAATATTAATCATTCACGCGTACTCAATTGGGAATTATGATAGTAACGTTTCTTTCTAGCAACTAAGTTTAAGTACTAAGTTACGGTTATTCTATACAGTATCTATTCAATAATATGTCAGATATCAACATAACTTGTTTTCGTGTCACGAACTCAAGCCCGATTTCGCTTGTATATGAATTCTAAATCCGTATAGTCATATATTAGATATAGAACAATGGTCTTATTTACTGGATTGATATTAATCATTCTGCTGATTATCACTCCATAACATTTGTTACCATCCTGGTAGTTGCGTATTATTGTTATATTAATTAGTCAAATTTTATAAAAAGTTATTTGTTTTCCTGTACCATGTTCCTGTATTGCAAACTGGCCATAACTACGGCCCGCTGTTCAACTTCAATCCTGTTTATTGCTTTATTTAATGCTTATAGTTTAGGACGCTTATTACTGTGCACCTCTTGTTGATACTACGACTGCCGTTCGGCCTAACAAAGCCCGAAGCGATGAATTTCCAATGCTGCCAAAACATTTTCGGAGATTGTCAAAAGAACGACGAAAGGCGTCACTTAAGGCTGGTATAAGCTAGTCCTAGGTAAGCCTATATATAGATTTTATGAAAATTACTCTAAATTTCTTAAGTGCTCATTCACTGACCAATTTCATCTCTAACTTTTCATTATAACAAGCTGTATTCAGTAAACAGATCATTGTTATTGGTTATAGGATTTAAATGAAGACAGCACAGTACGAAAGGTTTCTCGACCCCTGAATTCATGTAGCCAGCGAATCACATCTATCTACTTGTTTCTTCCGCATATCCTACATTTGGCTCGATAGAGTATGTGGTTAACCGAATCGCCTAGAAAATGCTTCATGACAAGCCAATCGCAGGTTCTGGCCGAAGCTGTACAGGGTAAAACTGGTTGGTGGTCTCTTTCTCTCTGTCTGCCCGTCTATCTTAGTCCTGGTCCTGATCAGGACATGGACGCCTTCGACCATTTCTAGGCGAACCAGTAATAACCTCGACTCCATCAGTGCCCATCTTATTCTGTATTGGTGGTGAAAGTCAGCATTCTGCCTCCGGTCGGACCATCCTCTACGCCTCCCTGCTGACCACGCAGGGACCCACATCGGAGGTGAGTCTTCGTCTTTCCCGTAGCAACGACAGACGTGGTATGTAGCATGGGCGAACGTAATCACTACGTGACGCCGCTTGTGGCTTCTACAAGTAATCGAGGGTCGAATCTGGTGGATTGGAGATGCTACCACTGCTGGTAAAGGTGAAGGTAGTCACTGCTGCGACTGCTCTAGACTGAGTAGGTGACTTTCAAGGGGTCTAGAAGGTCAGCAAAAGGTCCGAGAAGGATCCGTCTGCATCCTACCAAGAATGTCCTGTCAGCTTGCCTTCGTCTGGTAAGCAGGTAGCCGACTAGACGAACTTTGATGCATCTCGGTTTGTCACTAACCTGCCAAGCAAATTCGCTCACAGCAACACCTACGACGCCTACTGACAACGACCGACTGCCCTCAACGTAGACGCCGTCGTGACAAACTCGTTCTCTCAATACTGCCCCTTACTTCTTCTCATTTCTTCTTATCTCGTGTTGGCTCCTTTTTGCTCCGTCTTTGTCTTTGCTGCCGTTTTATTTGGTGTATCACGTTGGTTGATTCTTATCGCCTTCCGCCTGCCTTTGGGTGTTACGGCCCGTTGTCGCCGTCGTTGTCCTATTCTGTCGTCGTCTCTAACAAATATCATTACGACGAGCCTCATTAGCGGAACGCCTTGAAGGATTGGCGCAGTCTCACCGTCAGAACACGAAGGTCGAAAAAAACACGAACAACAAGCTGCATTGTATTGGCTGAGGTCGCGCGGTCGTGATATTATGGCCAGCTGTCAAGGAAAGAGCTGTAGGTAAAACAATGATATTCTGTGGATAACCCCAGAGCAGGTATGCTTATGGCCCGTCTGTAAAGAGAACGCGATGCAATTGGCAGCAGGATTTAGGAACTTGTTTCATCAGTGTTCGCCGTATACGCACCCATTTGGCTGGTGTATATGACGCCGATCTCCTGTATCGGTGTCTAGTCAGCCCACTAGAGCAGGGTCTCTCGCGAAGGAGGATGGACATGGCGTCCTGAGACGAGCTTGTAAGGGTTCTCGACTGAAGGACTACTCTTTGGCAACACTTCATACCGAGGTACACACCTCAGCTAGACACAGACTCTCGCGGGAGCCTCACATATCTTCAATGACGCAGCTCGTGGACACTTGTTACTCGTATAGCGAACAGAAAAATAGTTTCGTCTTACGAACGCACGATGCAGAAGTGACTAAACACTTTTAAGCGTGTATCGGCCTCACAGTTGTCGTTCGACGACGAACGCGCGTTAAATCCATGAGCAGCTCAGATTAGAAGCAATTGCCTAATTGGAAATACGCTTGGAGATGGGCTAAAACCTTCGTGTTGAAGGCAAAAGCTCATTTGATCAAGGGAGTATTACATGTATTTCAGCAAAGAAGTTTAATGTTTGCATATAGCATTGCCAAAATAGTGCTACTAGTTAATCTGCAAAGCGACCATTAATCCATAGTTTTGGTACTATAATCTTGTTAACGAATACATTAGAAATAAAGTTACTATAAGTATGCCTGTACGTCCACACAAACATAATGGCGATCACTCAACGTATAATAGGTACGCTCTGTGCTCGCTGTTTCTTCGACTCGTACTCTTGTGCATTCCGAACGTACATGTAGTGATCCGTGTCGGGAAGCCACCTCTCATTAATGCGCTTACTGTTAAGCCGGGTGGTATCGACGTTGACACTTCTTCGCTGCTTGGCTTTCGTGGCACGAAAAAACGCTAAAATCGAAAAGATCGAGCCCCCAGCCATAGCTGACTTTAACAATGTGGCCTTTGAGTGGAATGTCTTCGCTCAACTACCAACTCTGAGCTACGTTGAGTCCACGTAAGGAAGATAATCCAAGGAAACATAGTGGTCACGAACGGCCACTCTACTGAAGATAAAAAAAAAAAAAAAAAGCTATTTTTGAGGATACTCTGCCAGGGTCGAAGCGCAGGTGTTTTTCTCGTAGCTATTCTTATTGACACTTATACGTTATATAAGATACTTGGCTTAATTATCGTGTTTTGATTTTTCTAAATAAAAGTGCTGATTGAACGCGAATAATATACTAGGGTTTCGCTTCGTTTAGGTACGTAAACAATCACGTAGACGTTGTCAACTAACATTTTTTTAGCTATCTCTGGACGTCGTGATCTTATCACGTAATTTCTATGAATTGTTACAATATTCACAAATTCAGCGATGTTGTCTTCGCACAACTTTGTCCTAAGCCTTTTTCCACTACAGGTCAATAAGCCTTTTTGTTAGCCATGCTAATATTATCGCGGGCCCTATCAGACTGTTTTTATGTGCGGGCCCTTGTTAGTTATTAAGTTGTTCGTTGTTCATTGCCTCGGCCTTTTCTGCGGCGGCCTTATCTATAGAACACGGATCTGTTATACATTGTCGTAACGTTTTCGCTGCCTTTCATGAGGTGTTTCTTAAATGATTTAATAAATTTTGAGATGACGGAGCGTTAATAAGGTTGCTTGCCAGTCTGGCAGCTCGGGTTCGACCCTGTAGAAGGGGTGTTCATCGCTAAAATAATTGTGTTATCTAGTTATAAGGCCAGATTTCAAAACGACTCTTTGAGCCATCCGCAAAACGGATGCAATATAATGTTTTGCCTGAGGACAATTGCTGAAATCCTATATTATCCGTAGCGCTTATCTTCAGCTGATAATGTGAGCGTGCGTACACGAGACTATATGCCTGGACGAAAACCATATTTATAAAACTGTTGTCCACGCTGATTACCGGGGACTGTACACGAAGCTCATTATAAACAGAACACATGGGAATAGAACTTGGAACGACCAAATAAAACGGGCTGTTATCGGCAGAAAACGTTCTCATTGAAACTTTCGCTCTGCGGCGGTGCTATATTTTAATAAACGTGTTTGGCACCCAAGTTAGCCACCTGGCATAATAAATCTTTTACTTAAGCTATGAAAATCAAATAGAACCCTTTCAAGATGCACAATATAGTAAAAGTACATATCTGCTATACTAGTAAAGCATTTTTAATTGAACTATAACTTCGATCTGCCGACGTAACATAAAAAATCCTCTCTTCTCACTATCTCCGTCTCTAATGCATTCAACCTTGCACCTAGCTTACAGTCGGTTGAGTAGTCATTCCTCTTCGTAATTGAATTGGAGGCTCATTGGGGATGGGGCTTTGGCCGAATCAAACATAAGCCGCCCTGTGCCTTATTCACGAACCGATTATCAAGGCATCGACGACATGCAACGTAGACTCAGATGCAGCCTCATCACTCGATCATACGGTCGGGTCCCGTACTGACAGCAACGTTCCCATGTAACAATGCTTCTGAAAGAGGCCACCTGCGCAGGCGCACAGAGGGCGGGCTGACCGTGTTCTACTTTACTGTGCAAGCGTGTGTTTACACGGCAAAGTGATGCTATCCAGCCATTCCACTGATCAGATCTGCACGTTATCACTTGTTCCGATAACGCCAGCAAATGCTGAGAAGCGAACAGCCGTAAGATTTGCTACATACGAAGCTGGTGACGACAGCGTCGTCGCTGAAATACAAGTAGACAACTGTTTGCGCCTGAAAAGCTAGCAAGAAGTCCTTTCATTTAAGGCTATTTGTTGCAATATATAGATACATATGAGGACCGTCAAAGTAACGAATTAGTTGTAAAATAGCATCATTTTCAACTCAGCATTGCTGACTTTGCAAAGGTCTGTAACGCCCGTCTGTGTTGAACTAATGGTTCCGTCCGAAACAGACCTCCACTTAGTGAACAGTAGATAGATGCCAATCTCTTTGACAGGATCGTATTATCAATACGTCACAATAGAAAAGTATTGTGTCATTCGCCCTCTGTATCAACGTGATCATGTACGAAGTTTGATTGCGGAAAGCTTGCCTGATGAAGTTCTATCGATGCACAACTTGATCAAAATGACTGTTCGAGCTTTGATTGATGCTCCAAATGGCACTTCGGCTTTCAGGTATTCGGCAGAAGTCAATTTGTGACCATGTGACAGCATACTGAACACCTTCTGAAGTGACGCTAGTAGCATATGAGTTCTTTTTTCAGAAGATATTCTTTACGAACCTGGGTGTTACTTTTTGCTTTCATTACCAATAGAATATAGTAAGAATAGCTGTGGATTTTTCGCGTACTTTTTGACAGTTTTATTTTGTGTTCTGTTAGAACGGAGGCACTTATTCTGATGTAAACCTTTGCATTTATGGTGTTGTAATCGACGGAACTTTGAAATAGATAATAGTTATCATCTCTAAAAAATTGGTTACTAAATGAATGAAATTGAATTGTGAAGAAGAAAGGCTCTTAGTGTATCGTCAAGACGACCCTTTTAGAACAAGCCTACAATAAGCACAGGCATATGCGGCAGCGATATCCAGAACAACGAAATAAGTTATTAAGGAGATTTTATTCAATAATCAAGCATCAAGGCCTCAAAGCCGGCCATGATTAGCGTAGTGCCCAACGACGAGATTCCGTTGGCCTGCGGATAAGGAAAAGATCCGTCTATTTGTTTGATCCAATTCTTTCAATTATATATACATATGTGAACGTTCCCTGAGTGTTGAAAGTTTTCAAACAACGCGCCCAACTGTTCACGTCAGCGTCAGCGTCAGCGTCAGCGTGCGTACATAAGCGAGAATAATGCATATATGTACATTTTCTCCCTTCTTACGAATTTCTTCTGTTATCCTCCTTCCTGTATAAAAGGCCTACGACGTTATCAAGCGGTACAAGACGTTGTGGCTCCCAAACAACAGAACGACAGCTTCTCTCTATGAAGAAAAACCGAAACCACGTATCCGATTAGCACACTTCACACATATACATGTACAGTCAAAGATGGCGACTATTAATTCAATGCACTTACCACCCGGGACACGATGCAATCCAAATATTATTTCTCAAACCGATCTTGTCGTTCCGGCCTGAACAGATAGTCTACTATATAGATGGCTTTATGCCACAATGAAAAGACAATCGTCCGCAATACTTCAATTAAAGTTTTCTCGCCGTACAGCTCTAGATGACGCGTATACAAATGCATAAGAAGGTACATAACACGGTCCACAAAATTAAAAACCAAATACAATGCAACCTATGAGAAGAGAAACTAGTACCAATAAGAGATGACGACCTTCAATAACGATTTTTTTGTTATTAGTATTTCACTTTTAATAGCAGTATCTCATGTGCTACTAGTAGAACTAGAACTAACGTGTGAATCATGACGCAAATTTATGGGCCTTCCTTCGAACGCCAGCGTAGTAACCCGTTTGTCACATTAGCGTCCATATGGTCTAGCTGCGCTACTTGGATCGAACAACAAGAAAAGCCCTTTACGGACTCGCTGAGCAATTAGCACTTCTTTATAGTGACACCAGTGTCCGAGGCATACGTCAAACAGAGGATAACGAAGCAGAAGAACGAAAGCGGAGCGCACAGTGAACTAACCGTGGGCCAGGACTTTTGGCCTAGCCTATATTCATCTACATCTAGGTCTGCCTTCTTCGAAGCTCAAGCTGTCCGCTTAGCTTTGAAGGCCGGTGGTTGCCTGTGGGGTTTCGAAGTAGATGGCCGAAATCATACGGCTTGAGAATTCGATGGTGGAGGCACTGATCGATAAATAAGGCGTAGCACTAGCGGAGCTGGGGAATAGAAGTAGCCGACAGCCAGGTACGTCGCAGTTGGTAATTCGTTATCACTTAAGAAACTCGATGGACTTTGTTTAATTAGCTTAGCCATACTTCATTTCTTAGAAATCATGTATATATTAAAATTTACTGGAAGCAAGCTTTTGGTTCAATTGTTTTTATGACATCGATGATAAACTAAATAAGCATAGCATGACTTTACTGGAGCCTGCAAAGCACGAGGTGATGATATAAGGTAAGAAAGTCAACTTGGTCATACATAGACTATCTTTTAACTAGTGAGCGGGTAATTAGCAAACGTGTTTTCCCATTGTAACATAATGCAAACTGGTAGCGTTCGTGTTCATCGAAAATGTCGGCTCTTACCTCACTTATCCATCTATTTTGCTGGTAATACCCAATCATACATACATTTCACCTGGCTGAGGTATCAGGTCAAGCTAATGTCATCATAGTGGAAACAGAATGAATCTACGTTAAACGGTTTGTCAAATATCTAGGGATAGTACTAGGGCACAGCAGACGGCACGTATAGATTGAAGTTTTTCTACTTGAACCACCCATAAGCACCTGTTACCAGGCTCGGGCAAGCCCTATTTCCTACCGAGCCTGTAATGGAACCCATGCATGACGTATTGCCTTAGACAGTCTGTTTTCGAGGAAGACAAGGAAAATAAATCGCTTTTATTGAAAACATTCTATCATTCAAGGTCGTAACAGCTTTTATTGATTCAGATGCTTTTTCGTCTTTGATAATTCTCTAATATATCCAGTATTCGTAAGTCACGATACGCGGGCGAAAGGGCGCAATATGAAACTATCGAAAAGGTCTCTGCGGTTCAACAGTTACGTCACGCGTGGCAAGGATAAACAGATGTTAAGTTAGGCACATACTCTCAGCCTTCACGAATATTACCGCATGCAGGACCATTTTACATATATATATATATATATATATATATATATATATGACAGCACTTGATACACATGAGTCGCTTAAAGGTTTTTTTCGAAAATGTCTGGGTTGCAGTCGCAGAGTTCTACACGCGTGGTAGACACAGGCTGGTCCTAAAGCGGGCAGAAATTTCAAGCTTTAAATGTGGAACACCGTTCCAATTGGCATGTACCCCAAGGAAATGTACCATATAATTCGCTTTCGATTCAATTAACATTTGTTGGCTTTAGGTTGGTTTTGAAGCGTTTGTAATTTGTGTGTATATGTATAGTTATACAATACGTGCTTTGTTTTTCTAAGAACACACAAGTTTGCATATTATTGAGCCCACATAGAATGCAACCTTTCAGTCTTTGAAATGCTTTCACATACATAATAAAACAGATACGACATTAAAGACCAAGCTGGGGCAGATTTGATGTAAGTGGTGTTTTGGTAACATTTCTCTTGAGCATAAGAAAACCGTACATATTATAGACTCATCCATGTTGTCAGATTAACGTCCTGACGTGGCACCGCAGACGCCACATAAATATTACACGACGCAATTTCGTGCCCTTTCTTCAAACATCTATGTGAACATACAGATACAGATAGATGCATGTTTGCGTACTCGACCATTACGATGTCTTCAGCCCCCGCGGTGTGAGTCTATTTTCTTGGTTCCGTAGGAGTAAGCACAAAAGCAACAATTACGTACAAGCGACAGTCGCCTATATCGTCGTAATACCGACAATGTGATGCAGTGTCATCATCTCTCAAGTGACTGCCATAACGTACTGTTCATCGTGATTGTGTGGTGTACGCTGTCCAAGCGAGAGCGCATGCATCCTGGAGGTTGTGAGCCAGTAAGGCGGTGTTCGCTCATTGTCTTCGTTATGAAATTCGTTATCGCTGTGGGAGTGACTAGCCGCCGTGGAAGTTCCAACTACTTCCTCTTCGTGCACACGGATGTCGTCATTGCCATCGCCGCTGTCGCCCATGTATTCTGGTCCACTCGTTCTCCGCTGACGAAACTACTCCCGTCAAGCCTCTGCGTCGCACATAACTTCTTTCCGGGTCGCGATTTGCGGCTTACCGCCGTCCCGGACCGAACCCCATGGCGAGTCGAGTCCAAACCGAAACGAGTTGACTTGGGGGCAATCGACCTCCCTCCGCCCAGCGGGAATTGAACGGATCACAAAAGAGTTCATCTCCATCAGGTTTCTTTCCGTGTTTGCGTAGCTTCGCTTACCATCTCGCTCCCTTTAAGAGAAACTCTGACCAAAGCCAAAACGCGGCGACCTCAAAGACTCCATAGAGGCCCGTGCGATAGCCTTCATATCTCTACAGGAGTAACGTATGACTGTAGCGCAGTCCAGCTGAGCTGAATTGATTCAAGCCTCGTTGACAGCCTCGATTTGGTCCCTAGCATCGTTCTTGCTTGCCTGCTTCCCTTGTAAGCTCTGCAACAACATTTCTATAGTGTGTGACGCTTCCGACGCAGGAATGTCTAGACAACTGGGGCCGGAGAAGCATTGTCAATACTATACAAGAACGGTAGTAAAAGAAAACATGCAAACGAATGAGAAAATGCGACTCGTCTGCTGCTGCTGCTGCTGCTGCTCCTGCTACTGTTGCCACGGCTGCCCACTATCACCGTTACCAGAACGAAACATTGTTCTCGTTCTACGAGAACTGCAAAAATCCAATAGGGCAGGCACGTGAACCAACGAAAGTTGTAGCAGCGGGTGGGTAAGCGGTGGGTATATTTCCATGAAATGCTCAAATACACATTTGCCCCCAACGACCGCTTGGGCAGCCTTGCTGATTTAGCGTTGTTTATTTGAATAATGTGCCGGTGTTTCATCATAGTGTGACAGTTCTTAGTTTGCTTTTGCCGATTCTTTTACCCCCCAATACTAGGATAGAATACAGGATTTAGCTGTCAAGTAAGCACAAAGAGAACGCCTTGTATAATCTATAAGGCGTATCTAATAACAGTCATAGAGTCTTGATACATGGCTCCATTAGTTGCTCATACCAATGCGACGTGTATGTGCGTGTGTCTATAGGGTGAGAACCATAACCGAAATATTAAGTAGACCGAAATAGCTTAGCCGCAAGCTAACCCGATAAGATACTCTGCAAATCGGCCGTTTCCGGATGCCTCTGCTTCTTCGCATGGTCTCGTCATTGCTTTTGTAGCGAGACTCGTGGACGAGGCAGCCTCCTTGGCTTCAGCGGCAACATCGACTGAGACCGACGACACAGAACCTTTATACGATCTCGCTGCAGTATAGCTTGATCGGTCAGCTAGACAGCGCGAAGCATAACTGCTTCCTCAATTGTCCTATCGGTCGTATCTGCTGTAATCAGCGCTTACCTTTCTTTCATCTGATCAACCTCCAATAATGTCCGTCGTTAGTATCACTTACAAATATTCCTCTTTCGCCCGTTCTTAGTCATTCCTCTGCTCCTTCTGCGAAGTGATCGAAATTGTGAGATAGCCTGGTTGCTTGGCCGGCCCCTATTGCTCATCCTGCGCTAGGCCAAGGCTGAAAGCCGTTGGATGAAAAAAAAGTCGTCGTGCTTTTTAGCTGCCACTGTGTCTAGTTGTATTTGTGTGGTAAAAAAACGCTTGCCTGAGCGTTGGTCCTATCCCAAGCTACGTTAATTCCGTGCAGCCGAAAGCGGGTGGATGCCGCGGTTCCTGATTGTCCATTCCTTCGTCCATAGACACATCTACTAGAAGCCAGTAGATAGCAAGGCAAATCCTTATGACCTTTCCACACACTTGCCACTTCGAGCTACCGTTGATTACATTCGGCAATGGTGGGTGGATGGCTGGCTGGCTGGCTGGCCGGCCGGGCGGTCGGTATCCTAGTCTCCCGCCAATATACGAGTGGCACCAGCAATACTAGAGGAAGACAACTCCCGCTATACCTAGCTGGGTGTTGCTGCGTGGAAATGGCAGCAGCTAGCTAGTGAAAAGCGATCCAACGTCCATCACGTCGATCCCCAATCAGACAACCGTCGACAACAAACGGCGATGAGGTCGCTACGAAGGATGTGCAGAGGGCGGACCAACAACGGACTGGTGGTGACGAGGCGCGAAGGCAACGGAACTACGACCAGTGGAGTAGAGCTCCTGACCGAGAAGAATAAATCTCCAGACTATTGCCAGTGAACCATCCTCGCCATGACCATTCGCAGTAGGCCAAACACTCTACGGCCGCTGCCGCGTAAGCGTCACACCATCGCTCGTTCATTACCCACATACGCAGCAGATACATACGTAGTCAGAGACGCGAGTCAAGGCGGATATCACACTCGGCACAATTATCGCCTTCAATATCACTTATAGCGAAAGCAAAAGGGAGACGGTGGCGGCGGCTGGAGAGGAGCATGATCTATGACGGGGTTGCTAGAGCCACGCGGGCCATGTGAGCCGCTGGCCCGAACGGGAGCAAGAACGCCCCTTCAGGGATGGCCGGATATCCCAAACGGCTTGCCAGCTACGGTTGCCAAAGGCGATAGTAAGGAAAATTCACGGGATAACGAGAATAAGACAAGAACAGTATGAGAAGGAGTGGTGGCAACCGTTGAATACATTGTCAGCCATCTCGAAGCAACATCTAACGCGTTAGCTGTCCATGCACGATTGGTGCATAAGCACCCGTCCGACGATGAGCAGCCTTGTGCCCCACTGGTTCGAAGCATTTTTGGTGACGCCTGTAGGACAGGGGAAAAACTGGGAACGATACATCGCGCTGAAAAAAGTCACTGAGTGGAATACAGCTAGAAAGACAGATGCAAGTGGACGAACGGCCATCTTTGCCAGTGGGTCTCTTGAAAGATGTCGTCAGCGTCAGGCACCCACATGCGCCGACACCCTTAATTTCGTCTCCTCCGGAAGTACCGCGAAGACAAAAATGATTATTGAAAAGGATACGACGTACGTGTGTCTGTATAAAGTTTTCTAACTTGAAAAACTGACATCGTTTTACAGATGGTAAACAGAGGCTATATATATAAACTGTAAATTATTTTTATTGACAGATCGAAGCAACGTTCACACTTGCCCCTTTCTAATATCCCGTTAATAACCTCGAGTTATGCTTAATAAGATTATAGACATTTAGAGTATGCGTGACAATTTAATTAAGTATGCGTAAAAAATTGTGTGTTTGGAAGTTCTTGCTTCGTTGTTAACATTACTCAACAGTAACTTCAACTCTCACTTATTTACCTTTATCGATAACTGATAAATGGTGAAAACATACACAATTTCCATACATTGAGTTCAATGGTCATCCATTTTTCATAATAATTTTGTAAAACGATTCACAAAAATGTATACGTATCCAGACAATTAAAATAGGTTAAGGCTAAGTTTCAGTCGGCGTGACACGCTCCCTAGCTAGGATATTGAGTGACAACGGGCCTCGTGGTATTCACTGTTATGCCCCCTTTCTATTACAGGCAGACTCTTTGTTCGGCCTATGGAAACCCTCCGCTCAACTCAGGTCGAGGCGGAAATTATCTGCAGCAACAAAGATGCGTTGTCGGTTCGTCTTATTTACCTCTTCTGTCTATTAACTTTCACCGGTCCCTTGTTTAGGAACTCTATATACCGGTGAACTGTTCTCTTTGCCGGCACTGAGGAAGAGCTTCGATGGCTGGCCGGCTTAACTGCAATTTTTGATCTCTGAAGAAGAATATCAACGAACAAACGGGCTGCATTCCACGCGATCTAGATCTGGTGAGTATGCGTGTGATGTAAGGAGTCTTCGCCCACTTTTTCGACGTGACGTTCACTTCATGATGGCGCCACCAACGCCACCCCCGGTTAAATACGCGGAATGCAGGCCTGAAAGAAGCAAGGGGGGCCTAATGATGTACGTCGCAGTGATTGCTTTCCTGGCTCTCAAGCGGTGAAGTTGTAACCAGATAGAGAAAATTAGCTTGAACTACGAAAACTAGCGGACCTGCACGAGAGGCGGGCTGTTAAGGAGCAGCGTATGGTCAATCATCTTCTACTCAGCCTTTTATTTTTTGAAACTTGACGGTCAGTGCCACCTTTATTACCACTGCTTGCAGCCGTGATTAGGCCTGCTGAGCTTGGAATCTACTGGATCCACAAGCGGCCAAGTGCCTACGATATTTTCAAGTGACCCAAAATGTAGCGCATAATATCTAAGACTTTTCATCATCGTGGAGAGTTAATCATGAGGCTGAGCATGGATGAGTCGACAGACCCACTTTTGGATTCGGTTCTACCAAAAACGGGTCGAAGATTCCGATTAACAGGAGTCTGAAAAAGATTTTTCGCAATATTATGCAAGAAACGGCAAGAAAAGAAAGCAGTTTTCCCAGTGTTGAACCTATCTTTCAACAAAAAGTATGTGCAACTTTAGTAATTTACTAATTTACGTAAATATCGATATTAAAATTTAAATTTATACATCGATAGCCTCTTACGGTTGTCGCCGCAGTGTTACATCAAGCACCATCCGGAAAAGCTCTTTGTATCAAAGTAAAATTAGAAGAGGCAACAGCTCAAATCAAAAGTGTCATGTATAGCTTCACTTGACGCTGTCTTCCTGCATCGATAGCGTCTTCTTTCGGCAAATTGTGATATTGCTACAAGAAGAAAGATGGGAAGTTCTGAAAGTGGTAGAAATAATCTTCGTCGAGTCCTTCAGCGAGGAGAATCTCTCGACCTTTGCCGGATGCCTCCATCAAAGCTGCATCCCGTCGGCATCTGAATACTCCCTTGTTACCGAATCCTGTTTAGACAGACCGGGCCCGATAGTAATCGCGAGGCAGCGAGAAGAGCTGACAAGCGGAACGTCCTCTGTTACGAAAATTGCTTGTTCAATAGAATAACCTGCCTGGACATATCTTTTGCGCAGAATTGTTCCTTTAACATCTGACCTGACTGAATAAAACGGAATCTGATTTAGCTAGTTTTTATGCACCACTCATGCTTAGCAAAAAATTTTAAGTAACCAGACAAATACACGCCACAGCAATCTCTACTCGAAGCTGAATTCATCCTTCATATTTGCCCTAAAGACACGTAGCTAATCCCATGAACTACGATTTGTAGAAGGGAGGATTTGCGTTGTCGTCGCCGTCAATATGATCATTATTAGTACGAGATTGAGGCTTTCAAAAATGTTGCTTAGTAAATGGAAGGGCAAAGAGACAGTTGGCCGAAAAAAAGATTCTTAATTAGTTCTTACCTACCTTTTTTTTTTTTTTAGAACAGATGTCCTCTTCGTTTAAAAAGGCCCCTTTTTTCTCTTCTGGGCCGATTCTGCGCAGTCATTAGCAGCTGTCACTGGTCTCCTTTTATCCTAATAGGCGAGTGAGCGGAGAAGGCCGCCATTCTGCTCTTAAATGCATTATTATGGTATTGTAGCCGACGAGTTCGGCATCGCCCGCACTTTGCCATGCCTAGGAGCTTTGTAACGGCGCGATAACCGATAACTGCCCTGCTGGCGGCTATGCCATGGCGCTGCAAAAGTGATGGCAAAGCGAGCGCGAATACGAAAATACGGGGATCTTCAATTTCGTCGACCTCAGACCGCGAATGCGTCGAGTGTTCACTAAGTGTCAACGGTTTAGCGACTGTGGTGTACACAGCAGTGGCGTCTCACCACTTATACCAGTCTGTTCGCCTGCCGTATTTTGCTAGCTCGTACGGCCGTTTTACGCGTTGACAAAAAAGATGAAGACGACAACGACAGAATTATACTCGCACATGGAGACGCACGTATATACGTATTTTTAGCTCGTTCGGCTGACGCCACTACTCCGTAGATATCACTATGTACCGGACCGTGTGTGTGTCTGTGTGTGTTTTCACCGCAAATTCAGTGTAGGTGTTCTGCGAGCGCTCTGCAATTTCACGGTGGCTAAGACTAAATGAAGTGAAATTTTTGAATTTGTCTTTCGCTGGTCCCCTTTCCTATCCCCGCTTTTTCCGTTCGTTCTGCAGACGATTGGCCGACGACTCTTAGCGAGTAGTGGTAAAAGACGGGTGAGGGGGAGTCTCGTAGCAGAGCGAAACGGAGCTTTTTTTTCTTGTTTTACGTTGACGCTTCGTCATAGCAAACGATCTCCGTAGGCCACTCCTGCTTCAGCTGTCTCGGCTGTCACGGCGGCAGCTAACGCCGCTTTCGCTACCAGCGCGTGAAACCATCGTCACTTAGCTCAGCTAAGCGGACCGGAGCGGATTGGTGACAAGTTCGATCGGCAGAGCACAGGATCGCTCAAACAGGCAGACCTCGATGGTAGTGCGACGGCGGTCACGTTATCGTTGTAACTGTCGGTTTTCTCGGGGTAGCTAAATGACTTCGTTCTACCTATGGACTCTAGTAGCTCTGTGCCTCTGTTGAGTAGTTCGTTCGGGCGCTGCTGTTGTTCCATCATCAACGACCAGCGCCATCGCCAGCGCCGCTTAAACACGTCACATCACTATGGGTCGCTGCATTCGCTCACTCATACACATCGCAACCTGGCTTTCGTTATACGTTGCCATTGGTCAGCGGATAGATTGCCCTCGCGCAGGGTCGGTTCTTTGCCTTGTAGCGGCCGAGCAGGCGGGCAAGAAGACAACCACAATCAGACAATTTGCTTGGTTATTCTCGCGATTCAAAAGTAGTAGCAGCACGTACGGGCGACCAGCTGGGTCGCGTAGCCGCCACCGAATCGTAACCAGCATTTATCAGCAGACAGAGAGAGAGAGAGAGCGAGCGAGCGAGCGAGCGAGAGGGGGATGAGGAGGAGGAGGAGGAGGAGGAGGAGGAGGAGGAGGAGGAAGAGACAAGCATACGCTGGAGTTGGCTAGCTGACCACCTTAGTCAAAACCGATTATAGACTCGGTGCTTACCCCCTGACGCTCCCGCTATCCCTGCCACTATTTAGCGGCGTCAGCTGCAAATTGATGTTCGCTTTGCAGTTGACTCAACCGTTCCCCTAAAGAATACAACAAAGAAGACTGAAGACAAGAAGCGAATTATAATGCGAGGGCAAATTCTTTTCGAACTCCACTGGTACCTGCGGACGGCTTCGCTTCGTATCTGTTTAGCGGTGTTTAGCCTGCTGTTGTTCATCGTTTGATTGGGCCAAAGGCAGATGCTCCGTTCATGTCGTCGTCCGGTTGACATCGAACAGAGCGCAGTGTCTTAATAATAAATATAGGCGGCCATTTTGAACGACTCAATAGTCTGTTTTCGTCGTTAGTTAAAATAACTGCGTATTGTGGTCGTGAATATTTCTGCGGGTGCTCGAATCAGTTGAAAGCTTGGCTCCTTAAGTTGTAGTCTTTTTTTTTATAATAATATATTTAACTGCAACTTATTCTAATTCTGTTCTTATTCTAAGTCTAACTCTTATTTCCGTATTTTTTTCAATATCCTATATGTACAGATCATGGACCAGGAGACGCCAGAAGAGTTACTCTGTTGCTTAAGTTCTATCTCGATTTGACTTAAAATAAGGGCGCAATACGGGGAAGGGTTGATATATTTTAGGCTGCATACTGTTCATTCGTAGGAGATCAATATGGTAGCAGCAAAGATGTCCAAAAGAACGACGAGCTAGCAAATAGATCGTTTTCTCTGTCGAAGGTGGTCAATCCTTTTGCTTCGAAGAATTAATCCTTTCTTCTGCACACGTGCATCTTCGCTTAAGATAACTGTTATATAAACAAAAACGTTTGGTATCTATAATAGTCACTTACGACGTCCTACTAGATTACTAGTCAAAAACCGCTGCATCTATAGTAAGGTTGCCTAAGACAAGTTTCGTTTCTTATTAAAAACGTAACGGCCAGGTTGTTGTGCTATATGATGCAATAAATATAATGCAGTAATACGTCGGCGTGATAGCCTCGTAGGTGTGCGCTTTTCAGGGCCACATTGTGGTGCAGGTTCGGATCCAAGCATAGACCGATTGTATTTCGTGCTGGGAGCCAGCCGTCTGATGAAACGTTTAAGTGCGATACCTGACGTAAACCCAGAGTACTGAGTAACAATAGCAAGGGTTGTATTATTATTATACGGCACGTAATGGTACTACTAAGTCGTATGCTACTAGCTCTAGAAGTTCTCTGTCTTGCACCTTGTAAAATATCAACAGCATTTAAATTATTAGGGAATCCGGAGCAATCACATATTGATCCTGCAATTCAATTATTTGGATATTTCTGTTATCGGATCAGCCGATTATATTCTGTAGTCATCAAATCATCAGGCTTCAAAGCCTCTAGTCATCAGAATTTGCAAATACCCTAACTCACGGTATAACGGAACATATCGCATGGTACCGCAGTTGGCCGTGGTCGGAAACAACGTTCGCGAATGAACCCCAACCGCCGAACCCTAACGTGACTCCGCCTTGACTCTTATGTACACATATCATTAAAACAAAGGTTGCCCTACAGTCTAATGGGAGCACGAAGTATCGGAAGAAACCAAAAAGACTCCTACAGTAAACAAACGATCAAGATAAACCGCTGCGATCAGTTCGTTGGCCGAACCTCGATCGTGCTGTCCTAGTTTGACTCCGGGCGCCGCCTCAGTTGTCCGACGCGTTGTCATTGCCTTTGTCGCCCACCGTTGTCGTCGACCTTCTGTCGTAACCCAATAAGAGTGGGAGGATCCAGTGGATCAGTTAAGTTACTCGATCACTAGAGCTACCAGGCGATGAAAAGCTATAGCAGCTGGGAGCCGAACGTAGCTCCGTACGTTCAATTTTGGCAATTGCTCAAGGAAACTTCATTTCGACCAATTTCGTAGGTTTTGATTATGGCGACCAACGGCTGCCCTCGTCGCCATATGAGAACTCTCTAAAAAAAAAAAGGAGAGAAAGCTCTTTTTTCATTCGTGAAATTATTGTTGTTATTGTCATCTACAACTGTCAGTAGTTTATAGTAGCTATGGCGGTGACAGCGGCGACACGGGCAAGGCCGGTCACGCCGGCCGTCGATCGACCCTCGTCAGCGTCGATAATCAAGTGCTAACAACCGATTTTTCTTTCGTTGCTCGTTTCCAAGCTGCGTTCTCGTCAGCGGCGTGACTTTCGTAAACGGTCTCGTAAGCTTGCCTACAATCAACCGGTCTGTAACGAATGAAGGCGGTCGTCAGAGGCGGATCGGCAGTCCGACGTACGGAGAAATCGAAAGAAAAAGGAGGAAAACGAAGGGAGACGAAGAGGAGCGAGCTTTTTGCCGCTGTCGACGCCGACGCCGCCAGATCGGGTAGTGACGTCTCGTCAAGCAGTCGCAGCAGCAGCAGCCCGTCTGCGACTTTGGCGACACAGCCACTCCAAATGTAATGCCTAGGCAGGTACCACTGCAACGATCAACAGCTTCGTAGCGGCAGACAACAAGACTGGCTACGAAAGGACAGTTAAGTTAGTTGATGAAGGCCGGCGTCAGGTCTCGACGACAGGCAAAACGCCCAAAATAGATAGGTCTTCGGCATCCGACAGAGAAGAACGAAGTGTGAGACAGTGATGTCTCCGACGGCGTCTCCAGCGAGCGTCCATTATCCGCCCTACGGAGCACTACTAGTTGCTAAGCGCAGCGATTCACTGTTTTGTTGCCTATATCATTGGGGTACCACCGGTCAATTTGCCCTTTTTGCTGGCTTGATACTGCACGTCTTAATAAAATCATATTTAAAAAAAAAGTTTTAGCTTCACCATTATTATTGGCGGTGTGGATGATATCGCCTGATTATTGGTTAATCGATGATATCTTTTAGACAAAGTTTGCGATAAGGTACCAGCCATGCTAATGCTTTCCAGACTTAGGATAGTGGTAAAATTTGATTACGATTGGCGACAGTTATTGGACCCTACTAGCCGCGCATTGAACGATGAAATCTGTCCGAGCTATCGTTTCGCTCATATCCGCTTTGATGATCTCCTACTTGAAGTGGACACGTTTAACTACTCTGGTTTTTCCCTTAGGCTATTTTTCTAGAAGAAGCTAATTGTACAGTATGACGGTGAGTATGTAGCGCTGTTCTCCAGTGCGAGTTCTACGGGGATCCCGATCAAACTGAATGAAAGCATCGACTTTCGACTAACAACGGCTGCGCAATACCATGGCCTCACCGAAGCTACTATTTGCGGACTCGTCAATAAGCTGAGAAGAACAATACCATATCGTATACATACATACATACATATATATATATATATCTATCTCTGGGCCCTGCTCTGCATATCGGCCATTTTCTTTCGTTAACGGCAACCTGTTCGCCTCAACGTTGACAAAATGTTATATTGACGAAAAAAATCAAGCTATAGGAATAGGAAGATAAATGCCTAAAGCTGGTGAAGGTAAATATATATGTATATAGACAGAGAGAGAGATGTAGAATAAGCGTAGAGAAAAACGCTTGGAGAGGACGTGCGCCGTCGTGGCATTTTGTTTCGAAATAGAAGGGGAAAAAGTCGAAAAAAAACTAAAGAAGAAAAGACAAACGAATATGTAGACTACTCTGCTCCTCCCCCTCAACCGTTAGCACATATACCTTTACCGACGTTACTTCATCATATTTGGTCGCAGCAGTGGATAGCGCTGCCGCTCGCTTGTACAGTGTGGCAGACGACAACGATACAACGAGAACAACAACAACACGACCGATGTCTCTTTTGCTTAGGTAAGTAAAGGATGTCAATAGAAGAAAACGAACTTCAATGAAGTTCTCTCTGGCGGAAGAGTGTGCTACGAGGAGCGATGGACATAAGTGGCTGAAACGATCTTTGAGGGCAGAGAGAGGGCGAAACGACATCTGAATCATAACAGAAGCCCGACTGCCGTTGAGCCTAAGCCAACAGGACGAGAGCGGCCGACATGTGAGGAGAAAAAAATCGAAGCAAGAAGATTGATGGAACTGACGCAGAAGATCACAAGCAATGAACAATAAAGAGGCAAAAGATAGTAGCTAACGACGGTAAGGAAAAAGCAATAAAAAACCGAGGCAAAAAACAGCGGCTGGCCATTTAGTTCTACAGTGTCAGCGAGACTACGCAATTCGACAGTCGGGACCATGGGATGATGCGCTGATATTAGCGATTATCACTTGGATGCCTTGCAAGGAAACGATGAAACAAAAAAGAAATCGAAGATGGAATTCTCGCTGGTTCCCAAAATGTCAAATGCAAGCATCAACGCTTGAAGACAAAGTAACGCGGTACTGGGTAAACGGTTCAGACCGCTGGAGCTTTTGCTATTGGGGCATTAATGAACGAAACCAACCCCCCGATGAATCAGCCAACCATATATTGTCATTTCGATGCAAACTGTCGCCGACACAAATGCTTCATTTACATGTATAGGCCCTGATGAACTGTGGGTGATTTGTTGACGTGCTGAGCAAGATGGCCGGCTTAGGTCAGGCGTACTGGACCTATAAGAAAACCATGCAGAAAAATCAACTAATAGTACTACATAGCAGTACCATATATAAATGCAATGGCTAGAAGTTAAGTTTTTGGGAGGCTGCAGGCACTGCTCAACCTGTCTCTGCTATTATTGGCTGTCATCGTGGTCATGGTCGGCTATGAGTTACGCGGATTGGTACTGTACTTCTTACTGCTCAATCGAGTGATAGACCGGTCTCATCATTGACTGACGCGTTTGATCGTTTGGCTGCCGTCGTAGATGAATTTCAGTAGGTGAAACACTCGTGGCGGTATGTGTGTATCGATGTGAATGTGTCTTTGACGATTGTTAAACAATTCAAACAAGTAAAAACTAAAAGAAAGAAACCCGACCATAGCGCTTCTTCCTGGCCATGTTGGTGAGCTCCGTCCCTGATAAGAGGAACCCACCTCACGACACTGGGATCGTTACGTTTCAGTATCTAGCAAGCGGCTACGATCATCGTTACTACGTTTGACCGTTACAGCCGTGATGAGTTTTGCGTTATAATACCGTCATTATTTACCGAATAGCGATCCACGTATATACATTTATAGTTCTTTAACCATTATTTATATTGTTGTCTTGATTAATTTATGATAGATGTACACCGACTGGCTATAATGTGTGTGTATATATATATATGTATATATTTTTTTTTTAATAGAATTTAAATACTTCATATGGGTCGAATATTAATAGGAAATCCATTTGGAAATCGATAGTCGATAACGGAACCTCCTGCTGGAGCCAACTATGGACTCAGCCAGAAGTAGCTCAGCGGGCAATAAAGCCTTTAATAGCAATATTGCTAATGGCGTCGTAACGTACCTGCTTCATTTAGAGGGCATGGCTTTAAGCGCTTTTTTCGAAAATGGTCTCTTTATTGTCAATAACACAGGTACACAATTCAGTTTTGCCGTTGCTACTAAAATTGAACTAGTCAACATCTTTTTTCTGTATACTGCTATCTGGGTATCTTACAAGGGCGTTAAACCTCATTTGGGCACACAGGATTAGTTCCTTAACAATGTTACTAGATGTAGGTCTCGAACGATTAGTATTCTTTCTGGCATATATATGTATAGGATGTTTCGAATCTGACAGCAAACGCTTTGAAGAATGGCAGAGCTTCGGATGCTATGGGGCTATGGATCACCGGGGCATTACATAACAGTTATTATTGATAACTCGAAGTTTGCCTACACAAATTATGTGGTATTTATGTTCACTGAGGAAATTCTGGGGGTATGTAAAAACGACTATTTCAAACGGTGGAAATGTTGAACGAAATTTTTGTTGGTTTGCTGACCCCTTGCTCCAAGCCGGTAGAAAAAAAATAGGTCAGATAGTAACATCCTTTTTTCAGTTTCAAGCTGGAATTCACTTTTGTGGTTAAAAACTCAAGGGCATCAAAGTAATGTTAAGTCCCTTAGATCGGTTATATCCTATACATCTCTTTGCGGAATACGGTAAACAAATATGCCCTGTATCTTTGCCTACAGGCTGATATCAGTACAGCTGTTTAAAATTTGGGCTATTGCGACGCGTTTCAAAGCACCCTGTTCAATATCGGTCGTATAAAGCACAGTTTCTACTAGAAGAACTCTTTCAACCTGCTTAAGCGCTTCGCTATTATTCGAGGAGCAGAACGTTATTTTTTTACTTACAGAGCCATTATCGCGGTTGGAAATTTGCCTACTTCAGGACGCTAATCCAAAATTACACTCCATATATATACATATATATATTCAAATATGTCCGGACACCTTATCGATCAATGGTGGGCCATTTTCCCTATGTTGAATGATTGCCCGTTTCCATCATGCGCCCTGACATGGTCCTGTTGCCACTGGCCAGATCAAGTCAGCCTAGGATTTTATTTCAGGCAATTCTGTTAGCGTCACGATGAATTCAATTCGACTTGTGACAGGGTGGCAAAACCGGGACACAGATACTACGGGGCTCCTACAACAATGATACTATTCATTAGTTATTAGTCCTTACATCTTATTTATATTATTTTCTTAGCTCTTATATCGGGTGGCTGCGAGGTACAGGAAACAAAAAACGTTCGCAAGGTTGCTTGAGCTTATTCGGAAACGAGTAGGCAGGCAAAATCCATCACTAATCTATAGGAAGGTAGCGGCAGAAGTGAAGTTTAATGAAGAGTTCAATATTTGTGCACGGCGAAGAACATGATCTTTCGATAAACTCTTCGTGTTGCAGACGAGTTTGGAACTCGTGAATAATCCTACCTAATAACTGCTACAACGACGCCAGTTCCAGGAAGTTCCTTAGCAAGCGTTGTATGGGTATTAGTTACGTGGTAACTATGCAATGATTTTTTCTGGTATCTGCTCATCTTGCCACTGCCCAATGGCGTGGAAAATGTACGCGATCCGAATTCTCCATATTTATGTGCGAAAAATTATGTATAGGGTAATATCGAGATCGTATAAGGATCTTCGATATCGAAGGATTCTAGCGGAATCGTCAAGAGCTGGTTATTTGCTCATAAAACGCATTGTATTTACCACAGTTTACCTGCAACTAACCGCCAGACGTTGCAAGTTGTGCTATCAATGATTAACCCTTCCCCTCTTGTATCCGATACTAGAACTTCTTAAATAGATAAAAACGCCAGAGTGGTACATTCGCTATTGTTTGCTATACCGTTCTAGCCATTTAGTTGCTCGTCTAGACGAAGAGTGCAACTAGCTTCGTTTGTGGTCCGGCTGCTCCAGGTGGATATAGCTTCTATGACCGTTTGGGGACGCTTGTCATTGTTGCCATGCGCAGAAATACGCGTTTGCAAACGTTTTGTCCAATTGCTTAATAGACATAAATATGGTATACCGCTGGGCGTTTAGCAGGTCGCGCACGGCAATAGACAAATAAGGAGTCAAATAACGGCCATAAGGCAGTCACGAAAGTAACGGCGGCAAGGTTTGATATCATACATAGATAATAGCCTCACAATAGCCGGAATCGTTCAGCAGAGCCATAAAAATAATCATAATGATAATTATTTTTATGATTAGCTCATTGTGTACGTACATGCGGTGTTTTGATTACATTCGCTAGGCCAAACGGCATGACAGACAATGCTGACAAACGAACTGGCATACTGTTAGCGGGCGTGCAGGTGATGGGTAAGTGTGGCCGCTCACGACTTCTATGGACATCTACAATGAACGCTACAGGCGTCACACAGAAAATTGTGCGGGAGGCTGAACTGGCCGGTGAACACTCCACCCCCAGAAACGTAGAGCTATGGATAGGTTGGTTTATGTCTTATTTTGGAGCGTGGAATATCCATAAGCAAAAGCCACGATCCGTATCGAGTGGTGCACTTCGACCATACGCAGGATAAGCGTTCGTTCACCACTTCCGGACCACTCTCCATGCATCAGAGCCTGTAGGAATGTTCTAATAAAAACATAATTGCTGAAAACACTAGGCGTCAAATAGCAGACAACAATTATAAAAATAATAATGCTAATTGTCAGATGATATAACAGAGAGGTGGTCCGGTTTTGATATTTTTCCTGTTATGCACGTCTCTTGTTACTGTTGACAACAACGGTACGAAGGCACCTGCGTTACTCAGCCAATCGTACTGGAATGATGTGGGTTCCTTCTGTTTAACATTGGCGTCACTTGACTCGAGCAAAGAAAAAAAATATAGTATATAGTGTACTTAGAGCTTCAAAGAGAACTATTTTTTCTATTGGTTTTCAAAGTAATTTCTCATATATGTATACAATAACGGATAGTAAGTTCACATATGGCAATGCGCCCAGATCTACTCTTGATCAATTCGCGCATTGATCGAAGGGTGAAACACGTATGTATATAAAATGAATGCAACAAACGTACCTCCCCTTTGACTGGCTTCCACCGTCAAAGTGAGCTCTTCTATGGATAAGATCTATGCTTAGGTAAAAACCATAGTTATAGAACGTTTTTACCTTGTCAGTTCTATGAACTTGCAAATCGCATCAATTGGTATTAAGTATTATTTGATTTGTGCATGATAACACCGACGTCAGCTAGGCTTTAAAGGAAATCTCGAAATCTTAGTGATATGTTTACTATTTATTGAACCCTATTTAGACCTTCGTTACAGCCAACTTAGGCGACGAGCCTAAACGCGCAGACAGAATCGACTGCTGCACAATAGATAGCTGATTAGAAATATATCGCATTGGTCCTTGCTTTAAAATGGGCGATAAAAAGTAAAATTTTACCTTAAATTTAACTATTAAGTCTGAGCTTTTTGCTCGACAGATCGATAGCGATCTATCCGATAGATAGTACACATTTCATAGCTACTTACTGTGTATTTCTACAGGGAGAACTTTGATTCAGACATTTAATTACCCCCTATGAGTGATTAGTTAGTTTTCGCGCTCTACTGTTTTTTGTCAACGTTAGGCACATTCTATATTTTTTTTTTCTATAACTGTACTTCGCTGAGAATAT
>NW_019211457.1:34397707-34646439 GCF_002443255.2 Varroa destructor
TAATTTATTCGCAGCCCGGGCACATACAATTAATTTTGCCTAGATTACGCCCTATATACTGAGACTCAGAATCTAAGGTGTCCGGTCAGCATTAGAGCAAGGATGCAGCAATATGGTACTAGTTCTAGACAATTTTCAAAGGCTTGTTTTAATTGAATAGAAGCTAATTAAACTTTAGAATGTCCCATGTAAAATGTTCGTAGTCTACTAAGCACTGCCCGATTCCTCCTATGCGTCTTTAAAATCTGCTATTCTTTACAAAGATCCCGCTTGCGGTCCATTATCCCGTACAGCGTAAACGAGTTTACGTCGTGCTGGACAAAATAAAGATATTTCATCGAAGGTAAAATTTAAAAATGGGCCAAAGACCGACATAGAAAAAAAATTAACATAAACGAGAAAAAAATCACGTTCATCCTGCAGCTAACAGGTCTAGGTAAATATAGATGCGTATCACAAACATTTTTTTGGAGAAAATGCTGTCTTTTGTTGTTTAGCACCGCCATTGTCGATCATGGTAACTTTAATCGAACATAGGCCATCAGCCTTTATAATCAACGTCGTAAAATAGAGTAACGCAGTATCAGGACAAATGAGAGCAATAGATCGGAATCACTGTATGGAAAAATATTAAACCGAATTTACTTCAGTTTTGTTATTGTTGATGTTTTCGTGCGCATCATATTATTGTTTGCGGTAGTCGTTTGTGGCAGTGTGTTGAAACGCGTGTAGAAGAACTGTATTTTAAAGGCATATGAAGATGGTGAAACACGCACCGCTTTACGATACGCTCTTGATAGCAAATTCTAACCGTTTAATGCTTTGTTATGTCTAAATATTGTTTGTATATTGCTGAGCAAAAGAGATTTCAGCTTCACGCGTATAGATATAATTAGAAAAGAAAAAAAAAAAAACCACATGACAAAGCATGCGGTTACCGTGAATCTGGCTTCTAATTCCATCAAATAGCGGACCACCTGTTGCGACTCCAGAGCTCGTATTTTCCAGCCACCTATGTGCAATGTATTTTACATCTCGGCGGCGACACACGTCATCTGGGCTATGAATACTTAGACGGCTGCCTTCCGCCTTCACTTTATCGGTTCGTCGTTCATTGATGTTCGTTGCAGCACTCCTTGTCCACCAATCGGCCAGATGCTCCGATCTGTAAGCTTTTTTTTCCATTGTTTGTCACGGCGGCCTGCAAACGATGTCCTGACCAGACTAGTGCTGTATCAATTCGCAGCCATTGGACATCTTGTCCACCGCGGCGTCGGTGTACGCTACACTGTGGGTATGAGAAAAACAATGATTGAATCCACTTGGCTACTATATTGGCCGACTTGAAACTACGTGAGTCTATATATAAAGCTGATTATACCATGTGGATGTACAGGTTAAATTGCCATTTTTTCTATATGTGTTATTATTTGTCTAGGGTTCTTCGAGATAAAACTACATTTAATGCGTACACACGCGTACGATCGCGGAGATAGATAGAAAGATTTCTCTATGTACACCCACATACAGTGTCTCTTTATTGTTGTTTGCTGTGCAACCGCTTCCGCCCCCCAATAGTGCCTTGAAGAATCTGTTCTTAGCTTGATGTGGTCATACCGCGGTAAACTAGCTTTGCCGATCTTTTCGCCACGTCTAGCGTAACGAGGCGAAGAATGAAATGAAAAAGGGGATCGGTGATTTACAATTCACCGTAAGACATTGGATACAAAAAGGTAAAGAAAGAAAAAAACAAGTTTGTCACCCGCACCTAGTAACTAAGGCAAAATGAAGCGGAAACGAGGAGAGACGAAGTGAGTTTCTCTCAGGGCCATGAGGGGTATGGGGTCGAGAAGAGACAAAAAAAAAAAAAGAAAAAAAAAAGATAGCTCACTCCTACTAATATTGTTTACCTGATTTCAATTCTTTACTAGAAAGTTTCTAGAAATAAACTGCCGCTAGAGTTCCACGAACTGTGTGAAAATTTAATCGTATCGTGCATCAAAAGACCATCGTATGCAGCCTAATGATAAAACGAAAAAGGCAGGAAACAATGATTCCGTTGAGGCTTGTTTGCCTTTTAGAACCACCCCATCTAAGGTTACCTCTGTCAGCTCAGAACCCCTCAATTCAAACCCGAATTTTGACAGCTTGAACAATTCGATCAAAAGGAAAACGGGATATTTTTAATTTCGATAGCAAAAGATAGCTAAAAATAAGAATTAGTTGAAAACCTTATTGCGGAAAAGTTGCTGCCATTGCTGGTTGACTGGCCGCACTGCAGTGTGATAGTCCGTCTCGATTGAGCTATGTGTGCATGTCAATCTGTACATATGTATATATCCATGGAGCCAACAGCAGTCATAGCAGTACGTGTTGATAATAAATCCAGATACCTCGATGCGTTTTTCTTCTTTATCGTCTAGAGCGTATTTTTACCCAAACCTACCGTGAACTATCCTATATAGCGGTTTGCTTGCCACTTGTCATCGCTATTACATTGCTGTTATTATTACCTGAATGTCTATGTGTTCATGTTGTTCCCTGTTGTATGACTGTTCTTGACAGAACATTTTGATCGTGATTGCTTTGTTATACATATTCGCTCAATGAGCTGTGTGACGCACCGGGTATCTGCAACGGGATTGCCGCAGAGGCAGCAAAAAAAAAGCACCAACGTAGTGCTTTAGCTAACAACATCGTGCTTTAGCCGGCCCATCTCGTTTTGCAAATGTTGCCACGTACATGAAACACGAACGTATACGCGTATGTATGTATGCGCGTGCTGTGGGAGCGTGCCGACGTAGTCCTCTGTGGGGTAAGCGGTCGTGTGGGGGCCCGCAGCGGCCGCCTCAAAGCTTGTGCTTCGCACTTGTTCAACCAAAAGCCTCCTCCGCCGCTGCTGAAGCCACTAAGACGTTCAGCGTCAGTGGCGGATAGCTGTAGCGCTAACTCCCGAGTAGAGGATCGGTACGGCAGCTGTTCGAGCAGCAGCGACGAAAATGAGGCAAGTAAACGTATTTGCCCGCTGTCCCTGCGCCGCTAACGGCGGACTCGATAGTGGCGGTGACTTGTAACGTGGTCAACGACTTCATGGTCGTCGTTGGCTAGCATGGCGGTTTTCATTATCCTGTATTGCAACGTCAACAGTCAAAGGAGGGCGGCATATTGATCTTAGCAGAAATAGTAATACTGAATATATCAGTTGTCGTTGTTGTTGTTGTTGTTGTCATCGTACTGCCGCGGCAATAATGTCTACCGACGTCTTTTATTTTACTCATTTCATGTGTTAGGACTCATTTAACTGGACATTACATTTTCAACTGGAGATCACATCAGGGGCGGTGACCGTCATGTGCGATTGCTGTTGATTAGCAGCATTTGTCAGCGTTGTGTTGTACCTCCGCGTGCCCCGCTGCTGGCCTGTGTGCACTGTAAAACCGTGAGCGAACGAGCCTGGCCGTCTAGCTATTTTTCCGTACAAAACAAAAACGACAAGGTCCATCGGTTTCTATGCCGTATAAACTTGCGTGAATGCACTATGTAATGTGTGTAATGCGATGGTGCCCATATTGTTGTGTGTATGAAGCCGCTCGAATGTATTATGTACATTTAATGACCCGGGTCGGCATTGGCGTTTAACCCCGATCTGATGATATAGATCAACAGAAGCGGCCGCGCTAGCAGCCGAGGCAAACGCAGTCCGAGTCGTGCGCGAGAAATGCAACAATAAGTGGTTCGACAATAGCAATTACGAGAGGAGCATTTTGTAGTGACTGGTGGTAGATGATTGGAAAGCTAAAAACGCCGCGTATTCATCATCATTCATTAGGTTGGAGAGGCGCAGGTATCTCTGTGCGTGTGGGACGGTCATAGGCAGGCCAAATAGGCAGGCCAATTTTTCTCTGGTATTTAGAGCGAGGCTTCTATCGAAGTACGTGAAGTCGACAGTCACACGCTGTATCACTCCACATCTAACGAGTGACAATTGCCCGCAAAAGGTTCTACACAGTACTGGATGCTTTCGACTGAAACGGAAATTTGCTAAAAGCCTTAATCTGATGGACCACAGCTGTAGTCACTAGGTGCTATATACCGGAAATATAAAGTTAATACGATTCGCGATGCTAACTTCCCATTCTATCCATTCTTGATTATCGTCCCCTGATAGCAATCTTTCAAGAACGACTCCGGTGGTAACCAAACAGGCTATAATCGATCATGACTACTGTGCCAATATAAGGCTACGCGAAGTAAATAATAGTATCAAGTCCGCGTACCCGCCAAAAAGTTACGCTGTAAGTTAACAAAAACGAGACACGTTTACAGATAAACGACTCTACTTAACCGGCAAAGAAATAACGATAGGCGGTACCCAGGTCTCTTGTAAAAGTACGAACATTTTAAATTTCCCATTTGTGTACTCCTCTAAGTCGGTCGCTTGTTAGCGGCGTGTACGTGCGTCCGTTTCCTGTATGAAAACATCAATAAAATCTTATTGAGGCAGGCATCGTTAAACGGAAATGTGCTCGAATAATCCGTACCTACTGAGATGCTGATTGCGGTTTTGGTAAATCGTAATTGTCCCATGTACGAGATGATCTGTTCGTGAAACAGTTTCGCCACCATCAACCATCGGTCAAAGGAACATAACGGTGGTCAATCGCGCTCGGTTTTGGTTGTTTGTATTGTACAAGCCGTAGCAATGCGCCGAAACGCGTCTAGCCTAGACGATATCCAATCTGTTTCTGCGGTTCGAAACGATACATCATCCTGATCCTTTTTGATACTAATAGATCCAAATTGTGCCAGGGCACCGATCGTGTCGACGTCTGACTGAATATGCCAGAGTGTGAACACGTGTTAGCGAAGATGCGGATCTTACAAACCAGCTTGTCAACAGTGATCATGCCTATGGTGGTAAGTGCAACCGTCGTTCGACAGCAGATAGGTCAGATGGGCCGGTGTAAAAAAAAATAGCCCACGCTTGCGTGGGCAATGTTTTTATTTTCGTTGATTTTTGCAAGAACATTTATTAGCATGTATGACTGTACAAATGATTTTCAATTTTTTATAACATACGCATTTAAGGAGCTGAGCTGGCTAATTTTCGAAAGAGATAATCTCTTTGTCTATCTGCATTGGTCAGACAGCGGTGAGAAGCTAGTTCAAAGCCGCGCCGACGCCTTTAGTGGCCTTCGACTTTTCTTTGTTTGAATGTTACCTGCGACGCTGAAGAACATATGCGTACATCAATACACACACACCAACTCATAGCGGTCCCTGTTGTGTATTCGGAACTATCCTTCGCAGTTATCGAAAGCCATGCTTGATTGAAGAATTTGTTTGTTTTGTTAGAGAACTAACAGAGCAATGAAAGTTAGTTGGATTACCAACTATATTAAAAAGGGCTTGATGGGACGTCATCTTAAGCATTTACAGAGAGGCGACACAACATTGTCAAACATATCACGTCTGGTTTTCTTCTGCTAGTGAGAAAAGAAAAAGACCGAATCATCCACTCAGATTCTATAATGCATACAAGGCAAAACGTGAAATACCATTATAGAGTAGTTACCGTGCTTGGCTATTAAGGTCACGTACTGCCCACCATATGTGGCTGTACATATTTACGCACTATGTATGGCACAATTTATTGATGGAATAATTAAGACTATACATCATGGTGTGCATATTGCTCACACTTCGGCACGTTATAACAAAATGGACTTTTAGGATGCAAATTTCCCTCGACAGTATCACGTGCAGCGATTTACGCCCCATTTTTCAATCCTCTAACTAATACTAATGTAACATTTTCATGCTTCTCGTGTCGCTTTCTGGGCCGTTCCGTTCTGCTGCTTTTGCAGTATACCAAATGGAAATAATTTATTTGAAATTCAGAAGCAATCTTGTTCCGCCCAGTTGGGTTTACTCAGTGCTCGACCCGTCGCTGTTACTAGAGACAATTTTCAAGATACGAGATAGTAGTTGATTCGTAATGAAATACTTGAATACTATGCAAATTTCCATGTTAGGGTATTTCCCGACGACGTGAGGACATGGAAGCAATGTGAGTTTGCCCCCCAATGAGGCAACCCAGGACTAAACATCCCCTTCACCGATGTCCCCTTCTCGGGAGGAGACGGGCAGTAGGGAACGTTTGAAATAGCAGACGTTCTGCTGTGTGGCGTTTGTATTCGCTATACTCTTAATGCTGGTGAATCCTTCCTAGACGGGTGGATTTCACCGATGCAATAGAGTCGTCGTACGGCAGCAGTGGTGGCGACTCACGCGTCCTGCCGTGCCGACTCCCATTGAAGCACGCTGGTGGGGTACAAAGGGGTAAAATGTCATCTCATGCTCATCAGTGTGTGAGTTTCCTCGACGTGACTGGCTTGGGAATATATATCCAAAACAAGGCACCCCTTACCTTATCCCGTAATCGCTAACCCAGAAGGAAACCTGCCTCTTCATCAGAGTTAGCTGATGTACGAAGGATTACTATTTCGCTATCTACATTACTATCGCTTGCTCAAAAGGTCACTGATACGCCAGCTCGAACCCTGCCAACTGGTAGACGGGTGGATAATTTGAGTGCACCGAACAGCACGTGCCTTTAAACTTACTGAAACGTCACACACATACATTTTTCCTGTAAAAAAATAACCAATGCAAGCCATTCTTCTAGCAACTACACCCACACAAGGTAATCATCACAGTATGATGGGCCGGCATAGACGGAATGTTTCTTAGTTCTACTCGGCTTACTTCTATCATCAACATCGAAACTTTTCTCTATAGTAGCGTTCGTTTTCGCTGTCCACGATTTTCTTATTGTTTTGCTTCCTCAGTTGCTACACTTAAGTCTTGCAACTGTCTCTAGCCTTTAAACACTATAACTAGTGATGGCTATGGTTATTACCTTTTTACTGGTCCTAGCGTTTACTATCGTCTACCTTTCCACTATTTTGCTGACGCGATCAATGTCTTCGACTAATCAGGATGCTTGCCTATCCTTCCGAATACGTTTTAACATTGCACGTTCTTTTCTCCTATTGACTTAGTAGGCAAAAGCAGCGTGGCAGACGGTCAGCAACTGCTGACCGATTTGATAGCTTTAGCCATTTTGGTAATAGCGAGAGCGCTTGCACTAACCCCAACAGCAATAGACGCAGCATAAGAACTGGCACTACGGCGAACTCGAATGACGCTTGCAGGCTCAACGAGGCTGTGCATGGCCACGCACAGGCGCCTGAGCTCATCGACCTTCGCCCTGACGACCCTCCGTCAGCCAAGGGACCAGCACCGACCCAAGAGAGCGATGATGAGCAGAACGCTTCACACGGTCTTGGATGAGTCATCAGTACATCGCATGCGATTCAAACAATTGCACCGGTAATAGTTAGGGCAGCAACTGGAAACTGGTAAAATGGTGACATGAGCAGTTGTAATGTCTACACTGTAAAATCATAGTAACGTCTGTGTGGGCGTTTTTGTACGCCTAACATACACGCCACGAGCGCTCGAGGCGATATATACGGTGTGGGTGAAATGTTATTTGTCTCTGGTTTCAATCAGCTTTTAAACAATTCATTAACCTAAGATACACTTTTGTTAATGCCAGTATTTCTAGATCAAGTTCAATAGAAGTGGGGATGATAATTGGATTTCGACAAACGTCTTTTCAATAAATCTCAGTGATGATTCTCAAAGATGTTCTACTATTGACGAAGATATATCAAACTATATTCGAACATTTATTTAAAAAACAAGCCCCGTTTTGTCAGTCACCCCGTTCATGGCGATTTTGAAAAAAACAACTTCTGCTAACCGGCATTCTTTATATATATAATATTACAAAAAATTTTAGGTGATTAAAAAACTACTTTTTTAACTGACAAAGTATATCCGCAAAAGATAATCTTCTGTCTAGTTTTTTTTTCCACAGAAAATACATCTCTTGCTGCGGATCGGTTGTAGAATTTTTATACTCCGTAGACTAATAACGTCAAGTTGTTCCGCGGTGTTTCGAGTTTGTTTCTCGGTATCGCCGCTGGACTTTCGATCAGACGACTGACTCCCAGCACGAAATGAAATGTGCTTTTGCCCGGGTTCGAGCCCAGTTCACAATGTGTGTCTAAAATGAACAGGCAACTATGGCAACTACCCAGTAACGTATCACGGGGACTTTCTTCTCTTAATGTGTTGTAAAAAAAATGGACGCCAATGGAAGCGAGAATCAAAAGCGGAATAATATTTCGGTACCTTTAGAAGCCAATGTTTTTTCAACTTCGTAAGTTTCTAATATTCATTAGACTCCTTGCTCGCAGTATGCGTGTTTACATTTGTCCCTGACTTCGACTACGACGTGGCCAATAAGACCCAAGTGAAAGCTTCTGATGAGAGAAAACCGTAGCTGTGATACCGTACGATTGTGAGATCTGATTTTAATAGCATTTAAATAGTTCTATCACCCTGTGAAGGATGCCTCCATTGGCCACTAGCGTTCTGCCGGCATGTGCGTGCTGAGTTTAGCTGTATAGACCTCCTCTAATCGCTTGCTTCAGGTAGCCAACGAAAGTCCTATCAACACGATCTTTCTGGCTTTTCAGCACGATCGCATAAGCGATAACGCTTATTGATTAGGTTACGTAGTGTTCCGTTTCAGTATGGTCAACGACATGCGAGCATCGACACTAGACTATCAGTGTGCCCATACGATCTGTAGTAATTCTTCAAACTATCACCATCTCTGCTGTTCAAAATATATTCAAAGCGTCGTTCAGTGAAGACTCATGAAAGGCAGCATTAGCTAAACGGAGTAAACCGATAGAAAGTTGGTGTCTTCACGAGCAAGCTCTACACCCGAAAGATGTTTGCACGGTCGTCAGCAAGCATCGGCGACGTTAGCAACAGTAGAAGCGCGTCTCGAGGGAAGATTTTTCCTGCGAACAGGTTTGATAGCCTGCGCGATAAGGTCTACACGTTTGTCAAAACAAAATCTACGGCCACTAAGACAACAGAATAACAGCAACGAAATGATAAGCTACTCAGCGGTAGCCAGCCAGTTGGGACCTTGTCAAGATCATAATATAAACATTTAATTGTTTACTCAACGCTATAATAGATACACGTGATGACAGGTCAGTATTTCTTGGTCATCGGCTGTTGCCGGTGTGGGGTCGGTCGCGTCAGCTTGGCTTGCGGCTGGTTCGACAGGATGAACTGGGCAGAAAGTCTAAGGTTCTGATGAGCCAGAGGAACATCATTGTTTCCTGTAAATGGCTCTGCTGTTGTTGTCAACTTAACTGTCGGCGACATAGCCGATATTGTACGATCTTTAGGGAATGGAACAGCTGCGAGCCAACAGGGCTTCACAAGGGAGAAAGTCAAGCCGTAGGGTTGTGTTGTGCTGCGCCAGCGGCGGCGGCGGCAACAGCAGGAAGAGAGCAGAATTTGATACTGTTTATCGTAATAATCATCTGGACGTAGACGACGATGGCGAGATACCCTATTCGTGTTCGTGGCGCCTCGATCGAAAAAACATATCGGCAAAGGAAAAATGACGTGAAATAAAAACGGTAACAGCAGCAGCAGGACAAGCTGGCAAGATCAGCGGTGTACAGAATAATAATAAATGTACTTGGAATTATTTACGAATACATTAACAATTATGTGAGCATGTTCGAAGATACGAGATAACGTTAAGGTGTTGGGAGGCTCCCAAATGTCTATAGCAGATGACGAACTGCCCGGCTCGCTAACTGCTTGGCTGACCCAGTCAGCGTCGAAGCCTGCATCAGCGTAGAGGATCACGTGAAACATTATACGTATACGATTTATGTAGCGTCGTCTCGTCCGGGCGAGGTAGATCACTTGTAACATTCAAATTTCCACAGCTAATCTTGTGTGTTTTTATTGTATTATGTAGAATGCATACCTTGTTCGTTTCTACCATCGAAGACGTATGGCTTGAAACGAAATCCTCGATTGGGTAGATATTGATAATAAAATTCAAGAGCGTGCAATACACACATCGTGCCAAATACTGGCTCCAATATATCAAGCATAGGTGGCATCGATAGCAAGAATTGCTTATAAAAAATGACCGTTAAGGGCAAAAGTGGGTTAGGAAGCGTTTATCTGCGTGCATGTTTCGGGACGTCTTTAGGCACAATCGACTTTTATATGTAGAACACAGATCGTGCATTGTTTGCATTCAAACGTAAGCTGAATGGAATCAAGGGAAATATTATAACCTTTCAGTCTACCCCATATTCGGTACGTCGTATCGGTGCCTTGAAAACAATTTCAATCAATTGGAAATTATTCTAGCAGTGCAGCGAATGGTAATTTTCGTTATAGATTTCCAAGTTACATATGGCGGCTAAACGACTCGTAAATAACTGCTCTTAATATCTACTTTTTGTGATAATTAAATGCTGACTTTTACCGTCATTTGCGGACAAAAAACACGAGTAAAGTTCACAGATGTACATACGAAGTCCGAACTGCAGAGCCTAGTTAACTACACTTAACCATTTATGAAGCCGACAATTGGCCTAGTATTGGTGGTCCTTCGATCGAAAAAGCAGAATCGCGTCGTTCGCAAGTGAACCTAGACTAATGTTTCGTTCAATAAGGCCTACGTAAATCTTAATATATGCTATTATGACATATATGATGCAGTGCTGTGATTTAACATATTTTCTGCAATTTTCTCGAAATACGCCAAATACTAACGCGTTCCTTTTTTCACAGTAAGAGTCGTTTTGGGATTTAATGGAACTCACCCTCTGGCACGAAATAGACGCACAATACAAATCCTTCTAGGTAAACTAAAATCAGTGCGGTAAGCATAACCATTATCAATCCAATTATATAATAGTTGTCGTCCACTTCGTCTACTGCACATGATCTACGGGGGTCTAGATTACTATTTATCACAATCCAATAACCCGTTGATAGACCCTCGATGATTTGCTCGTGACCACCATTATTTTCTTACTCTATTCGGATACACGTAGAGCTTTTGGCGTCGTAACACTATCAAATATCTGAAACACGCCTCGTACCGGCATCGTGTTCGTTTGTTTGTCGATACGGTGGCGCGGGTGTCCGTATGTGTCTGAGCGCGTAGCATCGCTAACAGCGTAATAACAGCGAAGCAGGCAAAAACAATAACATTTGACAAAGAATTTTCAATATTTGCGATCGCATCGTCAGCTTTGTTCTTAAGCTTGCCCCGACAACTGCTACGCGTCTTCGGATCGAAAGCCTTTTCGCGCCGTTTGTTTGTTCTTCACTTTTATTAATTCTTACGGATGCTCAGATGGGCAGGCGTGAACATCACCGCCTGCTCGAGTGTTGCAAATCTTCAACAAGTTCGTGTGTCCATATGCGATTAGAGAGGCGCTGACTTTGATTGGGACGTTGCTTAAGGGCTATGAAAGACGATGCTCAAAGTATCAGCAGCAGCGGTCGTAATGCTGCTGGCTGGTGATAATTCCACTGCACAGCACGAAGCACAAAGCCTATTATAACAGTGTTTATTTCTGCTGCTGTTGTTGTTGTTACGATGATGCCTTTCCCGCAGCCACTAAATTTATCTCCGTTGCTTCTTTCTACCTGTCGTCGTCGTCGTCGTCGTCCCCCCCCCCCCCCCTTTCACACGTCCACGGACACCCTGATGCTGCCTACCTGATACTTAATACAGGCCACTAACTACGATTGTTGTCGAGAAGACGACGATGACCACGTCTCGATGTTATAATCATGGAGCAGATAATAACGGGCGCGAGGCCGTGGCCAGCCTCAATCAATTTAGTAACGGGCGGAACGACAAAATGGGCGATGATGGACGAATTTGGTCACACGTACCACCCGCGGCTGACGCAGGCCATGCAGCCAGTGATCGACCGAAATTCTCGTAAAAGCTCTACGTGCCAAATCGTTAGTGCTTCACACCTTCTTCCGTGAGCATAGTGGATGAGTATCAGTTTAGCAGTAGAAGTTTGCATTAGCTTTGGCTAACCGTCGGCGTCTACCATTTTCGAAAGCTATCGGTATGGGTCTGTACGTGAAACAGAATCAATTGGATTGTGTGGCGATCGCGCCCCCGGTACTCTCGTGTGGCGGCTCGAGCAGTAACGCCTTATCGGTCAACGGCCAAAGGCTGTTATGTGCAGATGGGTAATGAAATCGAGGCCGCTTCCTCGACCAGTCGTCGATGTCAGCTATTAATTTAGTTGATTTGACTGTGTTAACTATGTCGATTAGATCTGAGCCTGCAGCCTGCCAAATGCTTCGATTATTAAAATCGTTATTTTACTCAAAGGACAACCAAAATTGTGTTTTTTGTTATTGTACAAACAACGATTCACGTGAATGCTACAGCGCTGTGCTATCCTGGCACATTGAGCATGGGTGCCATCTTTTGCATAACAATAGGCCTTTAGGTATCATGAATTTGACGCTCTATTATTTGATCGTTGAAAAATTATTGGTATCCACTTGGTTTATTGGGCAAATTTGCCGAGGATCGCCTTGAGTTATCTTTAAAGAAGGCTGATTGTTAAATGAGCCTACATCTTTCAGCTATGAAATTCCCACTATGCATGAAGCACATTTTTCGGGTCGTTTCCGTAACTTTTTGGCTTCGGCAAAAGGTCGGTGTTTCAAACCCACCTATACTTAATGTCCAACGTATTGGTTTCTAGTTTCTGAAAGGCCAAGACAATGACAACAGCCCTATAGAGCAAAGAAAGTTTTTTTTTTTTTATCTGAATAGAATGTCTGACTGTAAGCAATCGAAGAATAAAAGGACAAAAATCAATAATAAATTATTTCTCTAATGACTTGAAATTCTACTAGATCTGAAAGAAGTATGGGACAAAATAACGCAGACTGAATAAATAACTCATGACGTGTAATTCTAAAGCTGAGAAATGACACATCAATTAAAAACTTTTGGTCCTTCGACGGCCTGCTGCCGTATTAACTGCTACTTAGATACCGACAAACAGTACCCCACACATTCTAGCTGAACTTACTGTATGACGGAAGTATGCGTCATAACTGACCTTTTTTACGACAAAAAAAAAGAGATCCGAAAATGGAGATGGCCGCATTAGCGAACAATTTTCTTCTACGATCACTAGCGGTAAGAGGTTTAGTCGGCCCTCTACTCGCATATGCTGATATCATAGGGTTGTGTGTAAGCAAATACATGTGAGGTAGTGGGGGTGTAGAAAAAAACGTAGAAACTAGACATCAAGAGTTACAATTCTTCCATCGAGCAAGCAAGCGACCGGTAGCGGGGAGTTCTGTTCGACTCCTTCCTTTCGAAAGCGTAAGGCCTTCCATTCAATAACGGGGGTCTCCGTTATGAGAACCGTTCGAAGGCAGTAACGTGTAGAAGCCAACATCGAGACTCTTTATCAACGGGCAGAAGCGAGATAGATGTTGCCTGTCTATGCCAGCCGTCCGCAACAGAGAAAGAATACGCGATATCATTGGGTTTTTTTCTGCTTTTTTTTTAGAAAAGCTCAAGACGAATGACAATCTGACCGTATGATGAGATAGGAGCAGGAAATGCGATCAGCCCTATTGGAGGGCGTTGGTAAAAACGGTACTTTAAATCTCAACTAGAGCAACACAGCGAGGAGGGTCAGGGAGCAACGAGAGAGAGGCCAAGAAGATTGTTCGGCACAAACGGTTAGCATAGAAATTGGCAGGAAGTGATCATGTCGTCTGCTTTTTGTGGGATAGAGGGGCCTATTCACATTCAGATCATGGATCGCTGTTTCACTCAGGCGGAACCTGAATAGAGGTAAAAGTCTTAACTGCATAAACCACTGTGGCAGTTTTGTCGTTGTATAATGTACTTCATTTACTCACCAGGCCATGAACTCGAAGCTCGCCAGGGGCACAGTTTCACCGCAAAAGCCTATGGCCTAACTTCCACTTCTGTACTAGAAAAAACGGACAATTATTATAATACTTCGGACGATATTTGTTCAATTTCGTTTAGGTTTCCGATCGAAGACACTGATCATGTAAAATATAACACAAGAAGAAAAACATAGAGTAAAAACAAGAAGACATTTGAAATACCCGCTGATCATTAGAAACTGTCAAATAAAGTGTTCAGAGGATGAATGGATGAGTATTTAACAACTTCAATAAGTACACGAATATATGTACCTGTAATCTGCGGCGAAAATTTTTAGGCCTCTGGGCAAAATTGTGACGACTGTGTAGTGGGTACTGGGGTCAGGTGTTCCACTTTGTGTTACTTAATCACAAACTTGCTATCAGAACCGGGCTAAACGTTGATCGGACTTTCGTACGGTCAGCGGAACGTTCCGCGTTCACAACTTGAGGGCGGCGCCATACTTAGAAGGCTGATATGCAGTTAACACTTTGCATTAACGAGCTGCTTGTCCGTTCTTCAAGTTGTCTTAGTTTACTCTTTTATTTCTCTTAATTCATAAGGTCCGTCAGCTGAAAAACGTAAGCTATAATGCATAGGGTCGGTTATAAAGCATATGTAGAGCACAAAAGCAGTGCCCAAGCTACTTATTATATGTCAGCTACACATCAGTGATTTTCAAACAGCCTATCTATATATATGATCTGAATCGTCCGTTAATGCTATTCGGTTATTCCGTATTTACGAGTACCTATTTACCTGTTCGCGTCACAGCTTTCGCGGACAGTATATTTTTTAAAAATTTCCTCCAGCTCCGGCTTCTCTCGCTGTCCTACTATTTAAATATTACATGATCTTATGTCCTGCTACGTGCACTCTATGCTCCATATAGTTATGCTTCGCGCGCTGGAAGCTGGAGCAAAAAGACATGGGCAGATACCTATAAAGATGCGTCAAATATCGTATGATTAGTAACAAGGGCGCGCGGTAGGCCGACTATACTTAAATCGTTCAAACATTCCTGGACACGTTCCTCGCTTGAGAAAGATGAATAAGAGCCCAACTCTTCCGTAGCGCGCCTTCACCCGTCGATGTCCGGCCAGTTTTGTACCCAGCCGTTCGCTGGTATTCATAGCGGGACCTAAAGATTGCACGCCAAACGCCTCGATGACTTGCTAATTCGCGTTACATGCAAACCTGAGACATTAGAGCACGGGGAAGCGTTACAGTGTTTTCCCCCATACTTAGGGGTCATTAAATTCAACAGCAATTTGTAATTCCACTAACCATGAATTGCGTGAGAGCACATTTGGAGGAAGCCTTGGCTTTTTCTTCCTTTCATTAACATCCTCTATTTCGACGAAGGATAACGAACGATGGGGCGACGGCGTTGTATCATTACCGATCCCCTCCCCTACGTGCGCACGCTTTCGAACTTTCAGTGTTTTTCATTTGCCCTCGTTTGTAAATTTCGTTTTGTCGATAGATGCTGCAATGCTTGAAATTTACGACGAACGTCGAAAACGATGCCATCAGCTTTAGCTGCTCTCTAAGTTCCCTATACAGGATGAGGCAAGTTTTTTGACAGTTGAAAACGTCACTTGACAGTGGTACTGCTTTCATAATAACGTAAATCTGTTAAAAACCCGCTCTCTTTGCTGAAATCATTTGAGTTCTGTTCTACTTTATGTATAACATTGTGCTGTAGATGTAGCGTTAAAAGATCGGCTATATATTTTCGTCAGGCATTTTCTCCTCTCCATTTTAACTATTCATTAGTAGACCGTACGTGATGCATATAAATCAATATATTTCATCTACTTGATTTTGGTGATCGGCACCATGGTATCAAATTTGGGGGGTCGCTAGCCAATCGCTGCGGCTGCCCATGCCGTCCGACTTGAAGCGCTCGAGCAGTCGCATCGAAGAACGTCTTTCGCATTATTGGCAGCTTCTGTTGTTATCTGTACTGGTAATAGTGGCGCTACTATTTCTGTAGTTACTCCTGATAAGCATGAGTAGTTCATTTTTTTGCTGTCGTTTGTTTTGATGTGGTCTCGTTCCGTCTCCGGGTGCATCTAACTCGCCATTTGTGTTTGGCCACCGAATTGCATGATTCAGGCCCAGGCTAATTCTGCTTGCCTAGGTCAGTCGACATGCCTTGTTCCCTCAGCTGCAGCCGACGTCCATATCCGTAAATCTGCGAGAGGTAAAGAGAAGGAGACACCACTCTCGTGACTCACCTTTGGTTGCTTCGTTTTGGAAAGCGAAGACAATTTTATTTTAGTCTATAGTTGTCTCAGTGTCGCCAACGGCCCCGCTCAAATTAGACAGGAGATCTGGTACGATCCGCTTGAACTTTTCTTAGGTCGAACAGCGGGACACCAATTGATCCTCCTACCCCTCATTTCCCGCGTACTGTCCCGCTTCTCTGATCGGCTAGTTGTAATACACGTCACATCCGTCATTGGCGGCGCTTTGACGTTTGATGTTCCCTCACCTCTTTATGCTTGTCTCTCACAGTTTCTATCATTCGATGTAGAAGCATCCGTAATTACATAGCGACGATACAAACGACAAAGAGAACCGGCACCAGCGATAGTCCTCCAGCGACTGCAGCTGAAATAGGTAGTAGTTCGAAATTGAGTACCAGTATCCAAATTTACGGAACTAGCAATGTTCAGATCAGATCAAACATCGCTAGTAAGTTCAGTCAGTGTTCGAGTGGGCCGTTTGGATTCGCTAAAGTGTAGCCGAACTTATAGGAGGATTGGCGCAAAATGAAGATTTGATGTTTTTCCACTCTTCATACTATCGACATATTTTTGCTTCAACAAAATGCTGTCTTTGTGATCGTTGCACCTCTTCTTAATTGAAGCCTTGCGAAGCACCAGCTTTCCTGACCCTAGGTGACTTTACGTGATGCGTTTGCCTGCTAATCCTTTATTTCGGCTTATTTTTTATACTGCATCGTTTTTATGCTTCACAGTTGCTCCGTCACAACATTGTGGCAATTTGTTCATCTAACAAATGTATAATGCGCGTAGTAAGCTAGGACAGAAAACTGCTAGGTACATTTTGATGCCGTTATGTTAACTAGGCTTAGTAAGTTTCGCGCCTTTCTGTTTTCTTATCCCTGATACTATGTCATTAAACACTGATCCAAAATAAAATTGAAAATTTAGGAGTCATTTGCACTTTTTATTTGCTGTCAACATCGATTACATTTTGCAGACAGACCCCTTCGCCCAGTTTCACAAGTTAGTCTGACAAGCGATTTAAAGCTGCTAGCCATTTTGACTCATATGGCTTCATCGTGGCTCGCCGCCTCGCAGAGTTGTCTCGGTGGAGAACTTCCCTTCGCAAACAAGGGCATCTCATGCTAGCGGAGCATAGATTGCTTGCATAATATCCACAATGGTCCGTACCTTAAGTAGTTATCCTCGCTGTCAATTGCCGTTGAAGAAAGCATTATTAAGTAGGTTCGTGGATCCTAATTTGCTTTCAGATATTGCTGTGGGTTAAGTTATTCTGTATTTTTTTTGGACGATTCCAAGCAATCGTTTGCAATCTTCTCTTAGAGGCTGGTTTTAAATCGCTATGAATAGAAATGGTAACTCTTCTATGAGCAGCTTATTTAGCACTATGTGTCCGTGTATCGTTCTAAATTTAGGCATTTTTTTAATGCGACACATCTGTCTTCTGTCCCACGCTCTTTGATTCGTTTGCCTGCCAAAAAGTCGATAGTTGTTCCATCCTCATTCAGAGCTGCTTTGTTATGGTGTTTCAGCGCGATACTTTACTACAAATGCTTGTTCGACCGAATTTAAAATATGGTAAGTCCGTGACATACCGTCGAAATACAGAGAGAAGAATCGCTCAACATTAAGTCTTCTTGCAAACACGCGAAGTTCCCTTCTGTCCATGTTGAACGGAAGAACATATTCATCCTATTTGGTTGAGCTGTGGAGTCACAACAGGGCGACCGTATAGCCCGAAAGCTCGGCTAACACCACGCCAAGGATACATGCCCCACGCAAGGATACAGAACAACCCCTCAAATATGGACGCTGGCAGAGCTTGTTCCCCCATTTCTTTGACAACCGGCATACCATATGCGTTCGTTGAGATTTAACATAAACAGATCCAGCGAAATCACATGCGTTAACAAGGACAACCTTTAACAGGGAATTCGAAAATGCCATTAAACTATAAAGGATCTTTATGTCAGGGCTGAAGTTCGAGCCTGCATAACCAGCGTCCGACAACTATTGTATTGGCGACTGTACTTCGCTACCAGACGTCTGTCTCTTTTCACAGAGATAAATGGTCCCGAATCCGCTACAAACAATACCCCATTTAAGTGACCTAATGGGCACCACTCACACGTCAATAGTACCATCTTAAGATACCTACTCTATCAGAGTAGATATCTTAAGATGGTACGTACAATGCGTTCGCGGCTGTTCGTGGCCATTCGCGAACATTGTCAAAGGTTCAAGTTGTCACTTGCTTAAACTAAATCCTCCGCTTATTATGACCATTACAATCATTGTCATAATCGCCAGTCAATCGTGTCCTTTTAGCTCGACAGATCGAATACTATCTCGCATCTTCGATCCGACTGTCACCTATTCAACTTCGGATCGGGTTCGATTCAATTCACTATGAATAGGAAGGTATTCATCATACCGATTGCGTCTTCATTGTTGCCCGCAGCATAGGTATCGGCGCGTGGTGTGCTTTAGCCTAACCGAGGTTCGACCCTGTTTTTACCAACGTCCAACAAACGACATCGAGCTCAAGTCCTAAAAAGCGATACCCGTTAAGAACCGCTTAGCAAGGACGGCTACAAGTAATAGAAGTACGGACGATGACGACAACATCTGCGACGACAACAATAGGAACACAGTGAGCCTGCAGCGAGTCGGCAGGAATAAGCAGGTAGCAGGCAGTTGTGTTATTTAACTGGCTTGTCCATGTGTCGCAAGAGACGGACGTTGTCATACACATGCACATGCACATGCACACGCACACGCACACGTGCAGTTCTCACCAAAGTACAACGATTGCGGGAGCAGTAAACGAGCCTCAACTTCATCAGACCCGCCGCCTGACTGACGTGAAATCGGTTTCTCGAAGCCTTCGATTGGTCTGCTCCATTTAGAGCGCTTAGGCTTTTTCTCTCTGACTATAGCCCTTTGTCGATACGATTTTCTGTCGTCCGAATCCGTTCACTGGCCCTGTAAAAACGCTAAATAATCTCGAGTTCGCTCGCACACGTTACTGCTGATGCTTTCATACCGGGCAGCGAATGTGACAGGCGTGTTATGAACGCATCCAATCAACTTGAAAGATAAGAAAAATTCCCATTATACCTATGTCCAAGCGGGTGCTGTTGAGTAGAATCGATGTGAAGGATATGCGTTTAACTGTAATTGATCAACGCGATAGAGGAACAGACAAAAAAAAATCAAGTGAAGGACATCAAAAAAAAGGACGCATTCTGTAGATATTACAATGGTTAATGAGAAGGCGGCTAGACGGATGTGATTAGTCGATATTTTGTCGCATTTCCTAGACTGCCAGTCGTACCTGTTTAGGCCTAGGGTTTAAATAAAGCCCATCTAAATAGACTAGAGTATGACTTCGGCGTTTCAACCAGTGATCTTACTGCGTGTTCCTTAATAAAGAACTCTTTGAAAGTATACATTATATTTGAATATATCAGACTTCTACCTATTTCCCTATCGAGATCAGTCAGCGATTAGACAGGCATACCTGACTGTGCCTATTTTCAGGTAAAGCTGCTGGTAAGGCTAAGCTTGGACGGCGTCTATAATCAACTATAACAAACCTGATCCAAGTGAAGACTTAGGGACGCCATTAGCGTATGGTGGTAGAGATAAGAGTACAATTGGCGGTGTCAATAACGCTAACGACAATCGCAAGCTCAGCTAGCTACAGCGGAACGCTGATCATTTACGAGTAAATTACGATATTGTTCAAATTCGTATTCCAGTCATCGCTCACCGTCCCGGTAAACAGCCACTTGGTCCATTTGAAGCACTGAAAATAGCACCATTCTAGATTATGACAAGCATAATAAAGCATCATTATTATGTGCCTATATGGGAAATTTTTGACACTATAAAACCACACATAAGATAGGTCACCCGTTTATGGCAGAACTGATATCTAGCCATATAAATGCACCTTATAGTTTTTGATGTTTTCGTCAAATGTGTTTTTTATGGACATGCATTTTAGAATACCTATCTGACGATCGGTTTCTTGAGCTGTCTACCTCACATCGAAAATGACTAAGAGGGATTGTTAAGGACGCCTTTTGCAATACGGTCCTATATTAACATTAGCCTGCTTGCCGTTCAGTTGCCAGTCAGTTGACAACCTATTTTGTCTAAACACATAACGGTTTCATAGAAATCACTAGAAGTTATAATAATCAGACATGGCAAACTAGCTACGTAATCTTAATGCGGTATATTGGGCATGTCTCTCGCTTAATTCCATTCTCGTTTATCACTTACGTAAAATCTTCTTTACGTTAATATCTAACAACTGCACAAGCCGAAGGTTTATTACACCCTACAACATAGCCTATTAGGATTCTAGGACGAAACAGCCACGCAAGGAAGGACACCCCTGTTCCTATAACCATTTGAGTGGTCAACTTCTTAGGGAAACAGTTTCGTCGACAAGGTGTCATGCCGTGTCACTTCGTTGTACTACTCTATCGAGCTACTTCTCAGTGTTTAATGTTGAGCTCCTCTCTTACGCTGCGTGGCGTTTGTCTTTTCTTGCAATAGACGGACGAATCGGGTGGACAAGCAGTAGTTCTCTGTCCGCAAGATACAGCTAATAGGTATCCCTTACCCTCGAAACGTCTCTCTACGAATCGAGCAAAGTGCCGTCCAGAGCGCGTTTGACTTTCCTCCATTGTTTCTTTTCGGCTGACGTTTGTTCGTTCTTGTCGTTCACGTCTTTATCTCCCTCAGTCGTCGTCGCCGCTGTCCACGAACGTCTTGTTTTTGTTGCGTCTACGTAGCTTACGCGCTTGCAAGCCAACGCGTCTAGAAGGGCTCGGGTAGCGGCATATCGGCCTCGTACGATACGCGATGGTCCATGGCGCCGTAGTTGTGATTCTGTTATAGTCGTCCTGCGTTCGAGCTATTGCTACTGGACTCTTGGGAGCTAGTTTTTCGGTTCTTCTACAATGACGTGGGTTCGCGCAGTCGTCGTTGCTATGTCGATTAGAACTGGCGACTCTGTTTGGCCCCTCCCGCGTTTACCCAAACGGGAAGGAAGCAATGGTCGGGACACAGCCAAGAATGGAAAACGGCTTAGTAAAGGTTGTCATTTTCGCTACTGTTACTACAGTTTCGGCGTGGACCGGCGCGGTTCGGCTGGACTGAAGTTACTGAAGCGAAGACCTTTTGTTCTCTTCAACCGTCCGCCTCAATCGGATCCCACTTTGTTGGGTCCACTGTCGTTGTTGATGTCGATTTTTTTGCGGGCTGGGTCGCATCTTTTTGCCGTCAAATGTTCAGTCAAGTAGATTCGGACCGAGCGACTTGTGTCGTATTTGGTAGGTGTCGGGAGCCATTAGCTTTGCCTGTGGTCGAGGAGAACTATTTGTAAACGAAGGTTTATGTGTTTACGGGAGTTGTTCTTGGTAAAAATAGAATTTCAAAAATCCGATACCTGATTTAGCTAAATGTCGAAGAAAATTCCGTTCCAGGGAGGGTGTCCTGTTAAAATCGTTTTTCCGCATACACTGTCTTTTTTTTTTCTAGATTGTTCCGACGTGGACATAAATCTTCGATATATAATGGTACCAGTTTCAGACTGTTTATAGCTTCTAAAGGAAAGGAAGTTGCAATGACGACTTTAGAGAAAGGTTGAAGCTGCTTTATAGCGGTAATGACTTCCTGAAGCTAGCATAGGTTAGGACCCTTTGATATGAGAAGGCCAAATATTGCAGTGAACTGCCTAGTTTAGTCATATCTACTCATAGGCCCGCGCCGGCCATTATTATTGTAAGAAATAGATTAATAGTGACTCGATAGTTCAAATACTAAATAATTAATCCGAAAAAATCATAGTCACTTGCGACCGCACACAAGCTACGAGTACCATTTTTCTATACGTACTAATTGGAAATGCTAGATTGGTAATTCATTATGTATCCGATAAATGACACAGTTACTTTATCAGATTATCCAACGTTATCCATAAAACTACTTAATTGATAAGTTCTTCATTGATTTGGCCTATTTCGTCTAGGCTGATCTGTTTAATTAATAAATGAGCACTCCACACGACCACTGTTAAGCGTAACGATGAACATTGCCTCAGTGAAACAGGGCACGCCGTATTACGTGTAAATGTCTACTTATACTCATATGCGTTTCGCATACGCCCTAAAAGTCGGTGGCCATCTGCCTTTCGATTATCTATGGCGCGTTCCTCGTGTTAGTTCACCGCGCTAGTCATCCAACTCTATTTCCTTTAATAATAATAACGCTGAGTGGTGTCGCATCTTGCAGATCGCATTCGATCATTTATGGTTCCCAGCGCTCATACGCTAAGTGAAGTCTTTAGCCTTCGTCCACCAAAGCTACTTCTGATAACTTCTGAGCCGATGCTTCGTCCCTTTGTTAAACTAGGCCTGCCAAGAGACTGAACGGTGGCACAGAGATCTTTGAACGATAAATTCACATAGCACTCACCTTTATTGCAGATCTGCCTATGCCGATCATTTACGTTATTTCAAATGGGCATAACAAACTGTGGGACTAATAACACCTAGAGCCAAGCTCGTCGTAGAGTGTTCTCAATGTCGGTCATCGATGGCGCATGCATATATTCGAGCGAAACCTAACATCTTTGGGCGCTGTTGGCGATTGCCTCTGTTCGTTTAGGCAGGAGACGAAGTAAGCGCTATGCGTTCTTAAAGTGATACCTGTCCTGGTTCGCCAGTGAGCACCTTCTCTTCTGCCTGCGACAAAGACCATCATGTCGAACCTCGAGTCAAAGTGGCGAGAACTTCAGCGACCACGCTGTCGGATGAGTAATTCGTCAGGTTTTCATCCGGCACTCAGCAAGCACATACCGGGGCAGCCGGAATGCCGCTCCTGATCCCGAGTCCTCCGTCGGCAACAGGTGTGCGTAAATCTCCTTTCGTTCATTGAGGCGTCGCTTAGGCGATGACGATTAGCCGACCGTCCGACCACGATCCGTATCCACTCTAGTGCTCCATAAATAGGCATGACCACATCGGGCGTCGAGTGTAGCCAGTGCAGTGAATCCAGTGGTAGTCATCATGTCGACGGGCACGGACGTCGTTTTCACATTAATGCTGCCATTGCCTTAGCTAATGCGGCTACTCGTGATGGTCCCATTCAGAAAAAAACAGGCAAGTGAATTGTTAAAGTTTCAAATGGCAAACATAAGCAATCGAAAACGTTCAGCACCTGTTTGTCTTTTGGGCCTGATGTTTGTTGTTATCGCTGTTGCCTCTTTCTGGGTGTGCCTGCGCGCTCGTAAGACGTCAAGCAACGTTTACCGATCTGGGGCTTGACAAAATATTATTGATAACGCAAATACATTGGTATTTGTTGACGTTAACGCATAGAACTAGGAACTGGTTATCTGATCGACCTTATATAGCTGATGATCGACTTAGTATACTTTACATTTTCATTCAGGCTTTATGCAATGGCAGGCAATATGAAGCGCGGGATGTCTGTAATGAAGGACATACCTATTAGGATCTACATTGACAAATTATCAGACTTTTACCAGCTGGTCAAGTTTCTTATTAAGTGGTAGGTATATGAACCGTTATTTCAAAAGCCTATTACCGAATTCTATAGAACTTTGCTTGTGAGAATTTTTGAAAGGAACATATATGTGTGTAGGGTGGAGCATTGAACTTAGGACCAACTTTTGCAGATTGTCTCGATACCAAAGGAGAATCGGTTCTTCGTAGAACGAAACAACAAGTTCGTCAAGGCGAAAAACAGTGTTTTATTTGAGTGAAGATTTACTACTATCCAATCTTTTCGCGCTAGACGGATCCCTGCCAAACTTAAAGCATTAACTTTTGTCCAAAATCAACAATTTACATCATTGCTAGTCTTTATGAGGGTTCTGAGAAATCGGAAGAGGCCTTTCATGAAGCAAGCCGGAAGATCCTTAACGGGTATTAGATTTAAGGGTCTCGAAAATTACCCATTGGTATATATAGCTTTTTTTTTTTTTTTTATACAATGCATGACACCTCTAGCGTACGCAAAAATATCTGTTCTTGTTTAGCTACATTCTTAGAAATACGAAACTCATGAAAAAAAAACCGGGTTCGGCTATCCGACCCAGTATAATGGGTTACGGCGTTTTCTTTTGTTTCTTTTTTTTTGTTTATCTAAAGATGGAGATAATTTAATCTAGTCTATACGCAGTGAAACAGATATAATGCACATGGGCTGAACGATCAATCAGAAATAGAACGAGCAGGATATTCTCAATAGGCGAAACCAATGTCGTCGTTGTTCGTGGTCGAATAGAATGGGTAACGTAGACAGAGGTTACTCTGTAGGGTTGAAGCCATCCGTCCATTACTCTAGACGAAACAGATATTAAATGTGTTGAAAAATATTTTCGTAGACATTCTGACCTCTAACAACGCAGTGCAATATAATGATGTCATCAATTTATCTAAGGTGTCCATTCGATTTAATGCGAGGTGTATACACAATCGTGATTTTTCTATGATCACCTAACAGTACTTAGAAATATTTAGGAAACGCACCGTTTATGTAGCATTGTTACTTGTTTACAAAAATAACAAATTGTTTTAGGTAGAAGATAGTGTTCACGTTTTGAGGTTTCGGTATCGCCGTTAGGCAATTCATCAAACGGCTGGCTCCCAGCCTGAAACGAAGCAAGTGTTTACGCCCGGGTTCAAACCCAGACCACAACGTGTTCTTAGGATTAGCATTATCCGGCAAGCTATTACGGGAGCAAAGCATACGTATCAGATCAAGTATTCATTGAAAAGGAAGTCTCAGTTAAAGCACTTACGATGTTATTTAAGTTTTTTCTTGTTATGAAATCGTTGCTATATTCTCGTCATCATGGTTTTTTTATTCAGACTTAATTATCCTTTTTCTGTATGTATATTGGACACAGCTTAGCTCAATAAGGAGTTTATGCTGGGCCGCCTTCTTGAAGAACAGTGCGGCTATGTTCATTCAGTTGAAGGCAAGCGTACTATTGCGTTTACGGCGTGCACAGACCATTCAGCTTTGGTCCTGGGCATTTCTTTTTGTTCCACTGATGAGGAGTCTCAGAAATGTCTATGCCCAGCCCATACTTATCGCTGGGCGTCTGTTCGCGCTCTGTACAACCTTTTCTAAGTCGGAACAGCTTCGCTACTCGAGAAATCTAAGGTTCGAAGGTGTGTTCCATCAAGCAATGCTAGGCATCCTTCATCTTATGAGGCGTTACAATGATATTTGATGCTTGGAAAAAGAGCTTTCATTAGGTACATCTTTTGTCCATTTATAAGATCACCTTTCGTAACGTTGTTAACTGTTCACCACAAAATTATACGCTACAGACATTTTGAAACTGGTATTTTTTCCATTTTCAAAGAAACAAGATGGCTACAATCTGTTTCCGCAAGTCAATGCTCCAAACATCAGTTTGGCTTTACATACCTGGTCTAAGATGGGAATCAACAGTAAGACAGTGCAAGTTGATTTGTAATATGTATTAGGTAATGTCCTGTTCCTAGTTTCACTACGAGCATAATGGTTTTATGCATATTATAATGATCATACGCCACGGAACGGATTAATTGCAAGCCCGTTTAAATCACCATGCGACGCTCGAACGTCTTCATCAACTAATCATGCTTGTTTTTCTGCTTGGCCTTCAATCTTTCGTTCTCCTTCCCGAATCTGTAGCTCTCCTCTATCGATGGTACAGAACGCCAAAATCACCCAATCGGCAAACGCTCCTCACCGGCACGTTTATGATAAGTAGATGAGCATTCGTCGCCCGCAATTGCGTCCGAAACGCTAAACACGATTAAATCTGGGATGTTATAATGCCGCCCAGACACAGTGCCACCTCATTGCGACCGCAACCGACGCGCTGTAACGACGGTCATTGAAGGCGACTGGAACAACAAACCGTCTCGGTCGTTATCCAACTGGGTCTGCCAGTTCTTCGTCAGATCTCATCTAATTATATTATCCAATGATGTCTTTATCGTTGAAGAAGATGGGGAAAAAGGAAACCTCGTCGGTGCTGTTCATCGCTCCTGATTGGATATCGTTTTCTGTCCAAACTGTTTTAGACAGTATATTGTAGCGCTATCGTTCGGATTTGACCTCAGCACACATTCCGTCATTGACTTGTTGTTCTTGGTTTTCTAGCACGGGTGCAGCACGTTCTCCCCCTTGGTCTGTGACCTTTGCTCGGGGCAGCGGCGAATCCGTTGCGAATCATTTAACAACGGTTACGCGTGTACTGGCTAACCTTCTGTCGCAAGTTACCTTCGTTCCTTAGGTATAATTCATACGGTGGATACGAAATATATCAATTCGTAACGTTCGATTCTTGAGCGGAATTTGACAAACTTTAGCTGTTTCAAGTTTTTGTTCGAATTAGTAGCAGCGACGTAGCTTAACTATAGAAGATCATAATGCTACCCGCTAAATGCACATAATAAGTACTCTGATAATGCCAGTTAGCGTTTCTTTCGGTGTTACGGTATCGTAAAGTCGTGTGTTACTTAAAAACAATTAAGCGTGCATGTTTCTGCCAAGCTGAGAATATGGTCTCGCGCAAGACGACTGCTTGCAGTACCTGAAAAACGATATCAAATATGCCCATATATTACTCAGATTGTGATTATCAGATAGATGCAACCCAGGCAGGTTCATTCACCGTAAATTATAGGTCCCTCTAATAGGCCCAACACTCTGCCCGGTCGGTCAGTGCTTTAGCCAGATTTCTCGTCTTGGTGCCGAAACACGTAACATTTCATACCGAGCCTTTTCAGGCGAGATGATACGTTCAACTGATTTCTACTCTTGCGACAGTGAGCTTTATGTCGAAGTTCATAGTTGTACCAGAAGTATTTCCGGATTCGTATATAGGTAAAAAATTATTATCTTTTGTTGCCGCCGATGGGTAAATCATATTAAAACGCTACCCACGTCTCCGCCCGCCATCTTTTTTCTTACTAAACACCTCTTGCTGTATCTGTGTAGAAACAAAGCGCTTACTCCATATATATAGAGAGGTAACATCAAATAGCAGGCAGCTATCTCCCAATGGTTATAATTTATGAGCATGTTAAGTAATATATGTGAGGCACAGAAATATTAGTTTATACTTTCTATTTGATGCTGGACTAGCGCACACAACGCTAATGACCGCCTTGACGTTTGTCAACGGTGGTGCGGCATTGTTATCAAACGTGGCAAACAAAAAAAAAGTTTCCAACGTCGATTGGCGATCAATCAAATCAACATTACCCTCTATAGCGAAAATGAAATTTTCCCTCCACAGGCAAAATGTTTGCCCAATCTGGCCAGAATCCCGCGCAGACCTTCCTCTGAGGGATCGTTTTGGGTCCGGCGAATCCGCAGAATATGCCTCTGCAGGGTCGTTTTGGGTCAGGCAAGCCCCCCACGCCTGGATTTAATATTGCAGTATAGATAAATAAGTAATTATAGAACCGTCTAGTAGCTCGATTGCATTGCTGGATAATAGGTTTCACGGGATAGGATAGGGTAATATCACGGCAGGTTCTCGCGGCAAACGTTTCTCTGCAGCGCAGATGCTTTGACGTTCCATCAGCAATTGCTGAAATATAGAGAACGCGACTGTTATCAGAGATATTTATGCCGCAGTACAGCAGACGCCGAAATAAAGATTATGCTTGGCCCTGCATAGATTTAGTAGAACTTACTCCGCGCCGGTATAATGCCCGTATGTAGCTCAGTTTCGGTAGGAGTTTCAGAAATTGTTCTGGCGAGACGTTTACTTTGGACTGGTCTTTCAATTTGTACTATATCGTCTATATCACTACAGTCCTGAAGGGTTTAAGTTTGCTGAGAACAGCATTTTCGCTTATCAGTAAGTTTTCTGAAAAGTCTCAGACTATCAATCTGACAAGCTTTTCCTCCATGCTATTTTTTGCAGATTCTTATTTGTTGAAAAATCTTCGTATCCACATGTACGTCTATTTGGCGACCATACAACACAGTCAAATGAGAACCTGTATATTCGTTTCTATTGTCTAATCGTAAAACTTTTTATAGAAAGCAGTTGACTTGGGTGACTTAAGCCGTACGAATATATACTAAGCGATACGATATTTCAGGGTGGTCCATAGGACCCAGTTTCGAATTGATCATTTGGGCCAAACATTAGGCCAGCCACCTGCGGCGTAAGCAAAATCTTGCTTTCGCCTTCAAATTGAATGGTCTTTATAAAGCATCTTACCATTAGAGTTCTAACAACGCGACAACTATGATAGTAGAGCGCTCTTTCTGCTAGTGGACATTAGAAGTTACAGAAATAACTTCGAAATTCTGATGGTAAATATTTTAAATAAACGATTCACTCTTTTAAGCTGTATCTGTACCAATCGTCAATGGCCTATGAACAGGGGAAGGGGGCAGATGCCGTATGGCCATTTGACTATATATATAGTTTAGCACAGAAATGGTAAGATCGCAGCAAACGGCCAGGGTCGACAGTTTCGGCGACGCAGGCGCACGGGGTCGCTGGCGCATCTACTAGTAAAAGACAAACATTGACATGTTCAGCTCATCACCTGTTTCACTGATTACATTTGTTCGTGATGACAACGGAATTATAAGCGTTGTATTTCCATGCTAACAGCGAAGGGTCACCCAGGTACGCTGCCAGCGATCTGCGGTACTTTCGTCATTGGCGGTTTCACAAACATAAATAGAAGAAATAAACAGGTAACTGCATCCTGAGAGAAACCCAAATTCAGTTGTTCCTTGCTTTTCTATGCTAATTTTTACCACGATTGTGAACGGATACGAATAAAAAAAGCCGCTAAAAACCAGTTCTGCTAAGGCAACTCCATGATATGCCTAAGGTCTCCGATGAACTCGGATCGTTCAGGAAACAGTATCTGAACGTCTATAAGTGTGATTATATATCCATTAGCCCTTATTAGTGTTATAATACTAGTCTGTATGCTGCGAATCGATTGCCACGCAGGGGCAGCACATATTAATCTCGAGTACTGAAGCTTTCAGACATTGCGTTTTTGTAACCGATGCGCTTAATATACCTGCAAATATTCTCTCACTTAAGGTCATGAGTTTAAGTGAAAGAGAAGGAAAACAGTGCCACGGCCATCTGAAATGGTATCTTGTTCAGTGAATACCATATTGTTTACTAGCTGCGTTAAGTGAGTCGCCCAATCAGCCTGGGACTATTCTCGCAGGTGTAACTCGGGAGTCGCTCGAAACGTCACATTTGATCTGACCAATAACCTAAAGCCGGACCGAAGTTAAGTCGTTTTCCGTGCTTGATAGTGACGTATTTTCTGGTACCAAGACTACATCCAATATTGAAACACGATGTTTATTGTCTAAGCGGTAGATGGCCAACATCTCAAAACAGGATAACAGACTCGCAGAAGGCAATTTAACCTCTATATAATGACATAGTACAAAAGTTTGCGTATTATAATTATTTGACATGTTAATACTAGCACGATCAGCAGTTAGCTAGCGGGTTGCGTTCGTTCGCACAGACAAAAGAGTAAACGTCTCTCTTGAATACTCGACCCCCTGTACCTAAAAAGCGAAAGCTACTTGGACCAACAAAAAACGCGTCTCTCACCACCACCGCCGATTTCATTGTACACGATGAGGCTTATACGAATTCGCCGTTACTGTTTGTATTCCTAGAATTTCCCAGATTGACAGCCATACTTGGACGCTTTGGCCAATCGATAAACGACGAAAGCTTCCAGTCGTCAACGGCGACTCGATTAACCTGTCCATAGAATCAAATAATAAAAACAGAGAAAGATATACATCGTAAGATCAGTGATCAATTTCAAGAACGGAAAAGGATGTGGGTGAACGGAGTTTTAGATCAGACATCCGATAAAATACTGATACGAACGAGTAGCATTTACAGATAGCTTGCACGCGAAGTAGATGTTGCCGACCAAAGAGTGGGTTTGTACCTATCGTATCAACAAACGACAGTCAATAACGTGTGTCACTGCGTAAACGATCGCTGTACTTCGTATGCGCAGTTAGAAACGCAGTTAGGGGTAAAGCGTTTCCCTTCGACGACTTCATGTAAATATAATCTTGGGAAGTTTTTACATCTGCGACAGAGTGGCGGATTTTTTCGTGCATCGTATCATTTAATAATGACTTTATGTCGCCTTTGCAGTGAGGCACGAGCAATGCCCCTCGATTATCATGACATTTTCCATGTACCGCATGCAGAAGGAACAAGCTTGGTTTGTCCTACTACGCCCATGTCTCGCGCAGTCACTTGGATACTATTTCACATTGTTCTCGGGAATAGCTGCGTTTTCCTTCACTGAATTGACTCCTCTTCGGTTAGGTTAACACCAGGATATCATACATAGCTCGTACAAGAAGTGGTGTACTGGACTATCGGTCAGACCCCTCCCCCCTCCCCCGAGCATTACGAGCGTTCTGACCGTGCCAGCCATATTATTATGGTAGCTATAGCAACAACAGTGTCATCAGTATAACAACAGAAACAACAACAACAACGACAATAATAGCAGTAACGAATTTAAGTGTTATGTTAACGTTTCGTCTCATCCCAGCTTCCTTCGTGCCACGAACGACCGCACCAGCTCAATCTATCTGAGCTACACACATTTAAGATCACTTAATATCTATCTATTATAACAGCAAAGAAGCGGGCAGAGAGTCAAGTGATTGTTAACGAATATTTGTCTATCCCGTGCAGGACGTTTGCCGTTACAAGCCTATTAGTACAGGCGCTCAATTGTAAACCACTGGTAGGCCATCGACGCAGCGGTCTGGTCGCTTCCTGCGTAGGCCGCCAACATCAACTCCTGCTATCCAGCGAACCCGTCTGCGCGTTGTTGCGTCCTACCCATTTGCTTGGCGGTCTGCTGAGATGGTCGTAAGGGATTCGAGGCATAATCCATCAGAGACGAGGTGACCAAGATGATCACAATCACTGTTGATAGAATACTTTTGCTGAAGCTATATCTCCCAACGGTGGCAATTTTCTCTAGCAGATAACTTATTTTCGTCGTTTCATTGTGGAGCGGACTGTAGCTATAACAGTAACAAAATATGGACCGGCCTTCAGTTAAGGCCTTCTGCTGTGTGCGAGTCTCAATGAGTGCTTATCTGTGTGTCTATCTGCTTGTTCGTTGGTCGGTACAATGGTCTACGTAGCTGCGATTGTTTGTGAACAACCAGTTTTGTAGGCAAGCAGGGTTAACGCCAGACTTTAGCACAGTCAAATCGGACAGATATCTCTATAAAAATCGACAACAACGACCAATTATGACAATACGAGACGATGACCCTGATGATGTCTTGCTTACGATGAGAGTAAGTACTCTGCTGGTAAGACTGGAAGCGGCCAACAACAAAGTAACTAGAGCCTTAGGATGGTTTCGAAGAGCACATGCAGACCTAAAACATCGATCTAGCACTGACCAACGCGTGGTAAGCTGGAAGCTGTAGGGCTTGTGCGTAACGCAGCGTGTGCTACGTACGACAGCGGCGCTATTTCAGGACGAACCTGCGAAATCAGCTTCTACAATGCTGAAGCCCTTGTTATGGGGGGAAAAATGGCCGGCAGCAGAGGTTTGCAGTCTCTTCGCCAGATGACCACACGGCCTCGTTCCGGGACAGGGCAGATTGGAAAACACTTGTTTAGAACGTACAAGCGAAGTTACATGATTATTTAAATGTTGATTATATATGGAGCCTAATTCAAGCATGGAGTACGGCTGCAGTAAATGGGTATAGTAATTTGCAGTTCATCGTGTACGGGATGCATTGATTCAGACTAACTAGATAGCGATGTGCAAGGATAGGTTCGCTTGTAGTTTGTTCTGCGGTCAGGTAGAATCAACCCTACGGATTTCTGGGAAGACGCTCGATTGTTTTTCTAGTACCGAGCGCGCACTCTTTAGAATTCAGTCTACGCGTATAGCTCACTCCTGGCGTATTTTTCGGTTCTATCAAACTGTAGTTTTAATGCCTGCACGTAAAGAAGAACGCTGCTAAGAGAGTGTTAGCGCTGAGTGAATATTAGGCAAGAATCGTTAGACGAAAGACGTCATTGTTTAATTAGAATACTTAAGAACAGATATCATTAAGGGGCCCAGGAAGGGGAGTTTTCGTTTTTGATTTCATTTGGTGCTGAGTCTTCGTTTTAGTGGCAACAGGTCGTTAGGCAACGCGTTCCGTCCCTTACGACAGACAGAATAATAGAATATTCCTAGCAACATATTGCGACAAAGGTACAGTTCGACAACATCTTCAATCCCATTTGTGTCTATATCTAACTACCGACACTGAGACTTGTACATAAACCTATGTGTATCCAGAGACAATATGTACGAACCTTGGCTGCTATACATGATATACATAATATCGAATTTACTTTTCACCCACGGTTTCAACGACGAATCGCACAGTACAATAGAAATACTTTGTATTGAGATAAATGGCCTATTCAACGTTATCGTAGTGTTTTGTCCTGCGGCCCCAGTTCATCTCGACATTTCTGTTTCGAGCTACTACAACTAACTAAAGACTACTACGGCGGGAGTAGTAATAAAGCTAAAATAGAACATAGTCCCTTCGGTAGGTCTCCCTCGCTTATGAACCTATCGCCCGTCTGACTCGCTAGCTGATTCACGCTGGCTGAATAATGGACGTCTGAGAAGCGCTATTTGAGTAGGTAATGTTGCATATCATATTTTCGAAAGATTGTTCGCCCCCTTATCGTGACGACCAAGATAATACATATATACGCTTCGACCCATTCGTGCGGTGACAGCAGCCTCGTCCCCAACAAGTTGGCCATTGTTCAATGTAGGTAACGATTTTCACCGGCTAAATGAAAGATTGCGCGGACTTCCCGTGTTGACACGAACGTTGCAATGAAGTGCTGTCGTCATGGCGACGCCGACGTCACCGGCTGCTGCCGTCGCACGAACTTTATCGCGAGACGAAAATTCCTGACTATATCAAATTCAGACGTTTTCAGTTTCTTTCAATTGTTATTGACACGTTTTCAAATCTTGTAGAAAGTTTTGTATTTACGGATATTGCTGAAGTTGGTGAAACACAGTGAAAGACGCGATGATTTCAATATAATTGAATATATTAGAGAAAATCGATAAAGGGTATGTGTACTTGTTTCGACAGATAGAATACGCTGAATTTGCATTTTCTCTAAATGTTGCTAACTTAGCAAGAAAACTCTGGCAGAGTGAAACATGTTTGATTGGGCTAAAAGAGATGTAAATCTCTTTTATCTAAATTTATATTCCTTAAGCTAATAACTGTTATCGCAAACGAAACAAAAACTCTAAAACCTTAACAGATGCTAAAAAACAAATTATAATAATCTATCTAATAGAACTCTCGACGTGAAAAACATAGCTGAACGGCTCTTGAGGCCCCGGGCACGTTGGTCCTTACGGTCTTATATGAGTTTCTCATTTTTCTACAGGCCCTACAAGACGACTTATAAAACTAGCTAGGAACTAGCTGCTTTGCCGTGCTGCCATTGCTAAGAGCCCTACGCATGCAGCTAGTAACAGGTCAAGTTAAATATTTTCGTTTCCGACCAAACCACCAGATGACGAATGATAGACAATCGGTCGCGTCGCCCAGTGGATGCGATGCGTGCATCCCCTAATGAAGTAGAATATATGATTTTTGAGAATCTACGGGGTCACAAAAGCACGATACTAGTAGTATTGTCATAATTGAGACCGTAAAATTACTGTTCCTGTTTGTCACTCTCCCTACCTCTCGATACGTTTAAAAATGATCAGAGTCGATCAAAAATGGCAGCAGCACGAAGGGTCAATCGGCTTGGTTTTTCTAAACAGGCATAACGGAGGAAAACGTGGGCTTCAGTAAAGAAGAAGTGCACTAGGCTTCGGCAATTCCTTTTAAGGTATTTGCAGTAATTATTGCCATGAGCTCTTCCATCATCGATTGACTTCGATACGTCCTCGCTTAGTGGAAAAGGTAGGAAGCTCGTCGACTCCACCGTGCGAACATTGAGGCCGGCCAATCAAATATCATCAATTTTATCAGCGGTCAGCAAAGTCAATAGATCAACAATGTTTTTATCATGGCTATCACCAACTCGATTTTATTTATTACTAGAGTAAGCTTCTACGGATCTTAGGGCCGTAAGTTGGGGTGTAAATTTACTCAAGGTATGTCTCTGTGATGGCCGACTCCTCTAAATATACAACTGTGTATAACACAGATAAACGCTATTGATAGGGAACGACAACGCTGTGCGACAACCATCTGATGACGCCCCTAGCATCCAATGTTTGTGTGAATATACAGGCTCGATTGTTCAGCTGCATCTGGAAAAAAATCAGGGATTCGCCTCAAGCTAATTTACTCTGTTCGACTCGAGATAAATGTCAAACGCTTTTACAGGTTACGGTAAAATTATCGAGCTTGCATCATTGTAGAGCATAAGGTGACGACGCAGGAGGAACAATAGCGATCGCAGTGACGCCGATACGCGCCGTAGAAGCAACATCAATAGCAAGAGTTAATTATGATTATGGCGTGTCATCTTCGTGCCCCCTCTACCTATAGATTTCTCATCCAAATGCTCCTGGCCACGGTGGCGTCAACGAGGGCAAATGGCAAAACAAACAAAACGGCAGCAGCAGCAGCAGCAGCAGCAGCCGGCAAAATATGGTGAATTGTAAGCATTCAACTTGATATTACCTAGCAACGATACGCCGCTTATCGGCATTTCTACCGCTACTTTGTCTATCCATCTAACTATTCGGAGCGTTCTTCTATTTTTTCCGCCGTAAATCATCAAGTGACGACGATGCACAGCTACCAGCAGTCGCTTATCCGCCGCGAGTTCGCAGGTAAAACAGGCAGCAAAGAAGACAACAATAACGAAAGGCCGTTGTTGCTCGGCAATTTTGCGTTTCCCTGCGCTTATGGATAGTGCTATGGCTGATGGTACGAGTATCGCCGTCCCGTCGACTGCTGTTGAAGTGGTGGGTCGTTCATCACGATCGATCATTCAATCATCCGGTCAGTCAGTGAGCCGCTGACGATGGTCGTCCAACGGTATGGAGCCGATCAGAACGCAGGCGAGAAATCAGTCTGTACTGTGACCCTATCCGGGACCGGGACGGTGCTGCAATAAAATGCGATGGAGAAGCAGCGGCAGCGACAACGGTAGGTAAAGCTGGTGTGCCCAAACCAGAGGAGGTTAATGTCTTACAAGCTGATCAAGAATGATCAACTTTGTTGCACTTCGGGACAGAGCAGGGCAAATCAAACGCCTCTCTCGCTCGTTGTAGTACCGCCAAGATAAGTTAAACAGGCACAAGCGTAGTGCAGTAGCAGATTGTGCCAGACCCAGATTCGTCGGCGTACCCGCACAATGCAACAAAAACTCGACTAAGGTGACGATGAACATACCACTGGAACGGAAGAGTTCCTGTTTAACCTGCACAATTATTTTGGAGAAAAATTATCATTATATTTGTTATTGCATGGCGAGAACAGAAGCAGTAAAGGCAAGTACCGAGAAGGTGACTGGAAGGCTCGTATTAGCTACCCTTCTCTCAGCGATGATTCCTGACCAATTATAGGTTTCAAAACCTCGTGTAATAATTTGGGACTATCTGCAATAGGGAGCCAGATAAGCTAATAGTAACTTCGATACCAAACAATGGATTTTGATAATTTCATGGCGCCAGCGATCGAGTAACTATCGTTTGGTAAATTTTTAGCCACTATTATAATTCATGCTGCTGCTAATACGGGTACGGTGCAGGCATCTATACGCACATTTGCCTAAGACCCATCATTTGAGGACGTAGACATACGGCTTTGCTTCCGTTGTATAGATAGGCGCTTAGAGAAAATCCACTGGCTATGATTTTAACATGGTATACGCTTGAAGACTGATTTGATAAGCGATTCTTTGATAATTTAGCCATCATTTTAGCTTTATTTTCCACTAACATAAAAGTAGAAACTTGCTCATAATCTCTAATGGAGCCAAACCTACAAAAGTCAGATCAAATCACCAGATCGGAAAATTCAGGAGGACTGACTGTGGCGCCAAGGTAGCCACCTCAGCTATAAAGTTCCCCTTTTGTCTTATAAAATATACATAAATATATTTATAATGTACATCTATTTTGAAAAGAGCACGAATCACCACTCCGGTTGAACTGTTCCCATTAGAGGGACACACATGCAGTTCCTTTACTGTCGAAACGGCATCGGATCGTAGTGACAAGGCTTTGGCATTGACGAACGTGACGTTCACTACAAAAACGGCAATAATAATAACAGCAAACGGAATTGCCGATGATTTCGTCGAACTGTTGTTGTTCCTCGGCGACCCAATTGAGCTCATTCACCTCGTTCCTGGATTCAACGGACACTCCGAAAGGATGAAGTCATGTCCTGCCAAAGTTCAAAATGATTATAGATTATGGACACATCGTTTGATTAACATAAGACTGACTGGCCCACTGGCGGCAATGTCCAGATCTCATTGTTCCACTGTTCTTGGTCAGCAGCCCAAAAAGAGTTTGTGGTCCCACTTCGTTTTCAAATTCGGTACCGATTCGATTCAGCGATGCTTCTGCTATGCAGACGACGAGATGAGGTGTCGAAGACGACTGCAAAATTTACAATGAAAAATAACGATGCTGCAACGTGACATCATTCAAATCTTTTATCCGGTAGTGAAGTTACTGCACGAAAAAAGTTCGTTCATGCAGTAGTGGGGCCGGTTTAGCAGAAGCTTATTCGCTCATTTCCAGGCCTCCTTTTCAGCCGCTAAAAGCCTTCTTGCTTCGATCTGATTCGTTTATTTCAGAAAAGCCTTCTTGCTTCGATCTGATTCGTTTATTTCAGAAAAAACTGGAAATTTCAAGTCCTCATTCGCTTGCGGAGAAGTCAGCAACTGCCAGTAGATCAACTAATAGAGAATTGTCTATTCGCAGTTTTGCGATCTCTTGGCTTGTTCTCTGCGGTCCGGCTGCTCATCCTGATCTTCCGTTTCGTCGCTGTCTCTTCCTCCATCTGCAACCCCTGTGACATTCACAGCTGCACTCAGGCTGAACGCCCGCTTATTTAGTTCGATATAGTTAGGCAAAAAACAAATCGATATTTTTTGTATCGTGCGTCCATTAGCAACGGATGTGCTGTGTTCAACCGAAGCTAAGCCAGTTATTGATGCTCACGTGGAAACGCTCAATGGCGGCGATAGCAACAAAAATAATAGCAGAAGTAGTTAATATAGCGCTATAAATTTTCGTGGCGTGGTGTCGATATAGTGGGTTACAATTATCTAAGCTATTTGTAGTGCTCGATCTCATCTTGTAGAGGGAACCCAGTTGGCGGTAGTGGTAGTAAATTCGCTCGATCCCATAGAACGTCAAAATAGAAGATCGGGTTTTTCTCGCCTTAATCGTCTTGGTTCGAAGCTGATGACGACCTTTGTAGGTAGCCGCGTGTGGGACGTAAGCGGTCTGCAAATAGTACTCTCATTTAAATAATAAAGTAATCGGTTAAAAGCACGGCAAAGTTTATCTCAAGCGGATATATTATCTACGTCCAGCTAAGCAGCTGATGCCATTGGCCAGAGATAGCAAATTGGACAATGCATGAAACCCAACGTTCGACAAAGACTTGTAGATCGTGCTCGTTCACTAAATTAACCTTGTTTCGTCATTGAAAATGAGATATTCTATAGAATAAAAACTCTCTATGCAATAATATTATTTGGACAAGAAAACTAGGGGCAACACCTGTCGCATGCTCAATACAGAGGGCGAACGGGAATTAGGAAGAAAAAAAGGGAAATCCTACTACTACGACAAGCCTACATCAACTTACAAGCTGATTTAAACTAGTTTTCCGTGACAGCGAACATATATTTAATGATTTTTTCTGCAGCGCAGATTAATAGAATATATCGGTGAATAAGCGCAAGGAAGCAGACGCGGCCTTGTTATCGATTATCGCCTCTAACCATATATATATATATAAATATACATTTATATATGCCATTTTTCTCGCCATTGAGAAAGATACATTGCCATCGAAACGGGCGTTGCCTCTCGAGGGCGAAAGCTGACAGAATAAAGACGGCCGAAATCGATATCACTAATTTATGATTTTCAGATATCGTTTCCTCTTGTGAATATGGGAACTACTGCCAGAGTAACAATATGGTCAATCTGAATGTTCAATAGCCTGTTTTCTATATGACAAGCGGGCACTTTCTACCCATGTGAGTAAGAGTCTAACGGGAAATATTGTTATATGTGCTACGTGGATTTGCTTCGGAAACCGCTGTTGCTTGAGGTCCTTCTGGTCAGATTTCAACCGAATAATAAAATGACTGAAGTCGTTATTAATGATGTCGATCATATCGATAATAGAAGAAGACCAACGACGACCCTCCGCCCTCTTCTATAGATTATCATATAATATTAATAATGAAAGTAATGATAATTACGATTACTATAATAATATGTATTGTTGATATTGCTAGTGAAGACAGGCGTCTATATGCCCTCTAGTCGGGTGCTCACTTTAGCGCTCGCTCGTAGCGTTGCCGTTGTTGGCATCGACGCGGGCGATAGTATAGCGCCTTTATCTACGCGACAAAATCTCATAAAATTTCACACCTTAAACAAATATTAACGCACGCTCACTGTCCATCTTTCTGTTTCTCTTTTTATGTTTATAAGTACACACACCCTCACAGACAGACAGACAAACAGGAACAGGTATACGTGCGTCCATACGCTGCGTCTACCTATTCAGTCAGTGGCCGAGAGATCAAGCGTTTAGTTGGCTGATGGGTTGTTCCGATATATCTATTTGATTCTGCTGCGTCACGAGCGGTGGCGCGTCAGGACGCACTCGGCCAGCGACGGCGGGCAACGACCGACCGGCTGTGATGACAATGGCGTCAATAACAATATCAAAGTGAGGGATCTTTATGAAGCATTGCGAAGGCTTCAACGATATAGTATTTCATTAGCGATTGAAAGGCCCGATAAAAACAACGGCCAAAAGAGCTGGGCAGTGATTGCTGGCGGCTTGCAGGTTTCGGTCCCTGTGGCGACGCTTACTTACCGACACGTGCGTAAAGCACTAAGATCTGTCGTCCTCTACATTATAACCAAAGCGCTCACATACCTTGTATTGGCGCTCATTCACCTCGTCGTACTATTATTTAGCTAGTGAATTCTCAGTGGCTGTCTCCATTGGTAGCACTGCCTGGTCATTTACGCTATATATATATATTCATTGTGCTGTTTTCTGAGCAGGAAGGTCTGAACAGGAACGAAAAGGAGAGTAAGGGCTCGCTACTTACAATTAGTTTGTACGCGCTGCGTTCAGAAGGTAGTACTTTAAAAGCAGTCGATTGGCTGGTTAATCTGATACATGATTGCATATAGGCCCACATCGACTATGAGAAGGATCAATTTCTAAGCAAGTCGTGGTACATTACAAAATACAATATATAGATTTAGTCGTTTGTTTGGATATCTGATGACATAGAGAAGGAGCTGAGGGGTTTTCATTTTGTGACACTGATTGTTATACTTACCTAGACACTGACGTATTCGTAACCCAATGGTAAAAATAAGCTGTACAAATTGATTGGGGAACGGCACAGTCCCGACCAATATTTACACACTCACTATCCTATAGGAGTAGAAAAATACCTTTTTTTTTTGGCCGTCGTTACGAAACAATGTTATACCTACGACAATGTGACATGGCGTCGGACTTGAAACAATCGGCAGTCTTAGCTAGGGAATCCTATTGAGGATCTTGGCTCTATCTGACATGGGGTCCCGAAAAAAAGAATTTGTCTACAAAAAATGTCTTGTCTTATACGTTATAAATGTTCTTCTAACAAATCACACTGGGCAAGGCATAAATGGAACTATTCATTACTTTGTTCAAGAGAAATCTTTCAATGGTGTATTGTCAGCTATAAATATCCCCTACCTTACACCAGCGCTTCGCGCGACGGACAATCCTATCCTATTCAAAATCGTGGTCATTAACTAGAAGTTTCAAATTTATAGAGCACATTAACTATAACTTATTAATGTAATCACATAGTGAACTAAGAAATGGTTTTCTTTATTGAAACCATAATTTATCTATAGTCACAGTAACGTGCGCATGACACAGACGTATCCCTCCACGTGCCCATATGGCCCTTGCCGAACCTATTCTAAATGTTACCATACGCTTAAGCCTAACCCTATAGAGTACTAAAAAATAAAAATCAAAAACAGCTTTTCATTCAGGTCGCTGCAGTATAATTATTTGTTTATCTCGCTGTTCGATTCTAGCCAACTGCCTTAATACACTTTTCCTGTTCTCTTATAAGTCTCGTACTAACATCGATATCCACATCGGGGAAACCGGCTGGAGGCCGGCGGGTCCATTTACTTATGCAAATCCACTTGACTAGACCCGTTTGCGAGCCCACCCCCGATGCGTGTGGCTTAACGAGAAATCGATGGATACCGCTGATGGCAGCCAGTTAGCAGATAGGCGAACACGGGATGATCTTCTTTGCGCTGTGAAGAAACGTTTTGACCTTTTTGGCCATTTAACATTAGCAGTTTGCTAATAGATGTGAACACGAGGCAACTGTGTTTGCATGCAGTGACCCACATAACGTAGACATATTCCAGGCGTTCCTCCGTTTATCAGTTTCGACGGCCATCGTTGTTGAAAACCGCAAGTTTCACTTGATGATTACTATTGTCCACAGGCGTCTTGAGAGGGAAAACATAACACAAAAAGCTACTCTATTTAAGCTATATATTTCTGCGCTATGCTCAGTACGGGCAAAGTGGTTTTGGCAAGGGTGTGCCCCGTCGATTTCAGTTTATCCGTTCAGTTCACAACGAAATAGGAAAAGGACGATCGAGTTGTGGGGGAGAATATAGAGACCACCTGCGACAATAACTGCGACGGCTGCAGATGTAGCGGCGCCGCATACACCTTACAGATTAGCGGGACACCCGTTTAGCGTTTGAGCTGCCTATGCAGATCTATGCATGTGTGTGTAAACGAATGCCTCCGTCTACCCGTCCCCAGCCGTATCTGCACGTGTGTGCGTGTATATGTGTGTATTCGTTATTAACCGGTGAACGGGAAGCGTCATCTGTCCGAGAATCGTACCCAACTCCCTTGCTGCATGGGAGTTGTATGGAAACAGGCAAAACTGACGTTTCTCACCGACCAACTGCTAGCTTTTCTGTCCCGATGCATTACAACTTCTTCATTCGAGCTTCGCCACGTTTACTCTACTTTCTCTCCCTGTTTCGCACTATCGTTTTCGCTAACTCTCACTGTCCACGACGATGGTTTTGGTTCATAAGCTGACTTTGGCTGACTTTTTTCTAAGCTTTGAATCAGCTTTGGTCGGTCAATGCAACCACTGCTGTTCCACTACGAATCAGCAAGACAGCGGCTAACGCGGGTCAATCGCCTATCTGTTGTTAGCCAGTCGCTCCCTCGCGATTGCTCTTGGCTTAAACGGTTTTTTGATCACTTTTAGCCCATTTTGAGTGAAGTGACTAGCCGAAGTGGAGAGCGGGTGCCTGAGATGACAAAGGTTTTCAGCAGTGGACTTCATCAGTAACAAATGCAGAAGCAGTGGCTGGGCTGGCTTGTGCAAGGTGGACTACGAATACTATCGTCGCCAGCCTACAGCTATAAGCCGGTCCTGCATATCCGCTGACCATTCGGCACAGGAAAACAACAGGAACAACGATATCAATGATGCCAATAGGCTAAGTGGAAAACGTGCACGCTGGGCACCTTATCGTCGTACGGGGGAGGTTAGCGATCATGTCCTGTGAGGGATTCTGCTGACTGGCCCAGTTAGCCTTGTGAATCTGTCAGGCATAGCACATAATGGGTTCAAAGTAATATATCCATGCAGCCGTTAGATACAGTTGTAGCGACGATAACAGAACGCAAATAGATAGAGAAAATAAACGAAAGGAGGCTTTTGATGGCGCCTAGTACAGTCCTAACGTAGAACGGACAGAAGCAAGCAAGCAAACTCTTTTTTCAGCTGGGTTGCATCGAATAGCTAAAAAATTATTTATGACTCTACTAACATCTCAAAAAAATCTGTTTGAACCAATGTATCGTATGTTAAGTCACATCGCTAGAAAGGTGGGCTTCTTCAGCAATGGAAGACAGTTCGAAGAGCGACACCGCCATGTGAAGTAGAGAAATCGCGAGGTCTAACGTGCTTCCTAGTTTGTTCACGTTCGTTTTTAAACACGTCTATTTTTTTTTACACAACATTTAATAATTACGGAAACATATATGTAGAATTTCCGAAATTAAAACGTGTAAATCCGCTAAGCCAAGGCAGGCCGCCTTGGTGGGCCTCTTCGATCAGCATCAGAAGCATTTTTGCAAATCCTTCGAACTTCCAACACCCCACAGCTACCACGACAGTTATAGAGCGGTACTACTGCGTGTCACACATAACCTATTATAATGCTATGCGACAATGTTACCTAACGCCTGGACCTCGTCGTCGCACCCTACTTGGTCTTCATGTTTTGAATTGGGCACCGTCATTAGATCTTCTATCATATACGTAGCTACCAGCACGAAACAAAGTAAACCTACGCTCGGATTCAAACCTAGACCACAACATGTCCCTAAGATTCGCAGGCAAACACATTACCCACTAAGCTATCCCGGGACACCTTTGTTGGTCCATCACACCGACTTTACGTACCGCCGACGTCGCTTTGTTATTGTTAGCACCGTTATTGCTGGGGCAGCCACCGGCAAAATGACCCGAGATACAGACCCATATATGAAAAAATCCTCGGCCAGTCGTAGAAAATGACACAAAGGCAGACGCTGAGCCCAGTTCTTCTACTATCAGAAGAGCGGCAGTTACCAGACCGTTACAAAGAATATAATCAAATTTCATTCAGTCGTCTTTGATAGTAATAGTCGAAAACTTTATTTATAGAAATCAACACAAAATATAGCAATATCAGAGTGAGTATATAGAACCCTTTAAAAGAAATGAAAACACTTTGCGTCATATGGCTTCTTGTTGAGTTTATAAAACAGAATCAACAAATTTACTAGATGAGGGTATCAGGGGCACAATAATTTCTTGTCCATTTCGAACGCCTAGATGTATCGACAGGGTCATGGAAGCTCGATTTCCTGCAAGGTTTACGGTGGAATCCATGCATGCCAAAGTGACTGACGACATCTTAGAGGGAATCCAGCAGTTACACGCGCCGTTGATCGGGCAGCAGACGACGGCTGCCAAGACCCTAAGGGCTGCGATATTGACACGGTCGGCAATCGGCGAGAGGTAACTCTGCGGGGGGGGGGAAGGGGGGTGAATGAGAAATCGAATAAATCAAGGAAGGCAGAATCGACCGTTTTTCGATTGGTGTCGTTCTGTCTACCTGTTAATCAAAAAATGTCATTCAAGTTATCAGCGTTATATACCTGAACTTAGTGCTAACACTAGCGCGTTATGCTTGGCTTAGCTAATTTTCCGTTCGCATCAATAAGTATTGCACAGTTGTGTACATTCTGTGTGTGCATTTACTGTTGTTACGTGTACCGCAATCAAGAGAAACGATTGGCCACCGCTAGTATCACTGCTAACCATTGCTAGCAGAAAGCAATATCTTAGCACGTGATGATTTTACTGGATCGGAAAAGCAGCGACATAGCATATGGGAAAACAATGGATAACAAAAATATCGACGAGGAAAAATTCGGATGAGAGGAGTTTAACATTGAGAGGATTTGAAGCAAGCACTAAAATGATTTAGACAGATAGTGAAGTACGCTAACAAGAGATCAGTCTCCTTTTCCTCGAAGTGTTCTTCGTGCCGTACCACTTGTACTTTCCATACCGTTTTTTTACTGTGTGTACATGTATATAACAAACAGCAGGATCGCTGTTGATACACGGAAGCTCAGAACAGAGAGCAGCCCCAAAGCGGGAATAGGAGAATTTGCATAATATCCCGGCTGATGCATCCGCGGTGTTTTCCCACCGCAAGGCGCGCGTAACTTTCAATTATCCTCGCCTCGCGCTAGGTTGATAGTTGCGAGGTCGTCAAATCAGCCCTACACAGCCGAGATAAAAAAAGATTAGGTTCGTTCTCGTTAACTCCTGCACATACATTAACTGTTTGGTCCTGATGGAAATATGCCCATTATGGGTAAAACAAATAGCATCATTTTACCTTGTGATGGTTTTATGATAAAATCTATCCTGTTTACCGTAAGCAGCTATCGCTTATAGATAGCTTTGATTGTGTTATTGAGATAAGTTTTTCGCATGTAGGTACAACTATCACACATTGCGTTAGATCCTATTCTCGTTTCTCTTCTAAATTTGTTTATTAACTAGGCCTTGTTTGTTGGGTCGACAACATCGCCGAACGCAGTTCAGAGTAAACTAACCTAATTATGTTAAATACTGCAGGGAGGGACCGCTGATTTCAGGATGCGTTTTTTTTGTTTACGCTTGAATCTGCTCCTAGATGTTTTTTCCGACGCAGGGTATCCAAAGGCTACGTGAGAACGTATCACTATATTTTGGCAACCAGAATAACATGGCTGGATAATTAACGAATCGAATTACCCAAAGATGTAAGCACATAATCTTCTTTTAGCAACAAACTCATCAGGTCCGAAATGCATATTACCATTGGCTTTTTGTGGCTCACGATGTTGATCCGCGTCTATAATTATATAAATGGAAAGTATTACACTTAAAAAGTAAATTAAATGATCCAATAGACAACTTTTACTAACTGAACGATAATTTAGTTATACATAGAGTCGTTGCAGATTTACTGACGCATGCTTCGGACGCTGTTTTAGCGCAAAAAACATCTGTGTAAGTATGACGCCATCGCTAAAAAATTGGCTTGTAAAACGACGGCAATCAGCCAGGAACCGCTAACTTACTCGCAGATGAAATATGCTACATTGTTAGTATACTGGTAATTTTTCTAATCAGATAATGGTAGTAATCTAGCTGATATAATAAATATCAGCTAGATAAACTGTTGCGTATCGTATTTGGCCTAACTTTGACATATATATATTTAATTCCACCTTATTTGTTGTCAGAATATTTGAAAAGTAGTTGAAGCTGAAAGATGGTTTTCTACAATGTAAAGGCGTAAATTTATTGACATGTTTCATACAAAGAGGACAGTCGCGCGTCCATGTTTTCTCAGTATAAAATGATTTTCTGCGATAAACGACATAAAATCAAAACAATTTTTCCGAGTGATTGATGCCAGGCTGTGCCGGCCAGAAGTACGGATTGCACCTAGCATGCTAGGTTTGGATGACGAAGCTGATGCTGAAAATGACCGAGTTGACCCTACTTCAATTGTTTGTCGTCCCACCTTGAAGCACTTAGTCCGGTATGTCATCTAACTAACATTACCGTTAACAACACACGGCAGTGTAACTAGCGAGAGAAATGGTTGCTGAGACGCGGTTTTTGCTATGGTGACCTTTTAGCCCATTTCATCCTACGAAGCGTTTCGTAGGAATGACGGCGACTTCTTGACTGATGCCGTTACCTAACCCTAGGCTAAATGGACGGAAAACAAGAGTGCGTAACTAGAAATCGTTTTGACATTGCCGACGCTAGCTGACATTGTATAAGCTGTAGAAAATTAAGATAAACTATGTGGTGCAGAGGTAAGCACTGTACAGACGACAAATGGGTCCTCTTTTTTCTCTCATTTATAACAACTCTGAAGCTCCCTTTCCCATTCTCTCTCCGTCTGTCTCCCCATGTGTCATTTTTTTATGCTGTTTGCTCTGTCAGCAGAAATTCGAGTTACTTCAAATGCATGTGGATACACTTATCCCGGGGAAGATCTTGGGAGTTGTAATCATAGAGTCTACGTTGGCAAGACAGAGCTCAGCGATTTTATGCACACAGTAGAGATAACAAAAAGATAAACCTTTGGAGGTGAAGAATATATGGGGACATATTGGGGGATGTTATGTTTTCGGGCATTAGGTGTGACAAGTTTACGCTTATCAGAAAGGTGCACAGTAAACATAAAAATTCCTTCAATGATAAAAATGTGATGTTATAAAATTTCGGATGTACTTGTGCCTTTTCAATATGGACGGTATATTCATGCCAAATGAAGATTTTCATTTATCACGTCAGTTGTCACAGGCTGTTTTGTGCCGTCCGCACTTCCGACGCTAGCCCTCTGTGCTTCCCCGAAGACCGAGCAGGGCTCGAAAGTTCCAAAGGCGAATATTTATTACATTTTACCCACTCTGTATAATCTCCTTTACGCACACACCCACAAACACAATGGAATGAATGTCGATGGCGGCATGCAAAGAGAAACTTCCCCTTATGCAGGTACTAGAAACTATCCAATGAAAGGCATCAATTCGCTACCATGCTTTCAGCTAGGCCGTTGTGAGGTCCTATGAAGATAAGGGCCAAAAATCTATCACGAGCAAATTATATGTCTATATACGTTGATATAATATCAAAAATATGTCGCTAAGGCAAATTTATATATAGCGATCCATGTTGAATGAATCATAACTGGAAGTGAGTAAAGTTCAACTAATTAACTACATAGAAAGTTTCGTGAACGCTAGTGTTGCACAATGAATTAAATGAAAATTGACTCTTTCGTCCCATTCCGCCTTCAGCTACTTCGATCAATTAATGTTGAATAATTGATTTGATCTAACAAATTTGTACAGCTCTCTATTCATATCTCGCTTTAGATCGCTGCTGTATCCGCTATTTTGCATAATGTTACCTGTGTGACCCCTGTTCACGAATTGCCACAAATGGGACCTGCCCTTTTTCATTTTCTACTCTCCCCAATTGCCGAATAGCTGGTGCTGCTTTTCAATAGCGATTTCCCAAGATGCTGCTGCGGCCGTTGTTAGCCAAAACTGCCGAGTCATTTGTGTCGCCGCTGCGGCCAGTGCCTGGCCGGTTCGCTCACTTCTGTCTGCTTGTCTGCCAATTGCAGAAAACGACTATAATTTTATTATTTTTTGCGATGCGATATGATGGCTTCACAGAGCTGTTCAGTTTGTCTGCGACACCAGGTAGGAGGGGCTTAAGCTTCGGCAGCGGGCGAAAGCCACCTCGATGCTCCGCCTTTCCTGCTCCGTCATCGTGACCGTTCGTTCGTCCGTCCGTCCGTCCGTCCGTCCGCCCGTCCGTATGTCCGTTTATCCGTCGATGTTCGCTGGCTGCTTGGTCATGGATCGGCCGTGTCTGGTCGTTCGACCCTACGGAAACGGTGCTGCTGACGCGGGCGTAGCTGTCGCCAGAATAGCGGCGCCGTGCAGCGCTCCCGAAGCGCCACGGCGACTTCGGCCACTTTTCTGCTATGCTTAGTTTGTCTTCGTCGGCCACGGTGAGCACACGACGTCGTGAGCGAAACGAAGTCGCTGGCCGTCTGTAGCTTTCGGTAGTGAGTCAGTTCAACGTATGGGCTAAAGAGCAGCGGAACGCCAGTTCTGGTACAGTTCAGGTGCTGATTGGCTCATTAGGCTGGTGCCAGAGTTCGACAAAGTGGAGCCGAACTTCGGCAGAGCTCGCAGTTGCTGAAGGTGTTCAAAAAAAAAAAGAAATGAATACGAGTTACGGCATTCAAGCGCAAGATGAAAGAAGAGCTGTGTTCTATGTTTTCATATTGAGTGACATATCTTCTCTCGTCAGCATCGAGGTCACCACGCAACGTTCTAAATCATTCTGCTGCTAGAGAACACGGCGATGTTCTTGACCTGAGATGTTCTTCAAACCTATGGAAAATCGTAGACGTTCAGTTCTAAAGGAACCATGGTGTTTTCGTAGACTGTATTAACTTTTGTGAAGATACCGTGTATGAATGTGTGCGCATCAAGTATTTCTACGGCACTATTAGTGAAGATGGAGATAGGTTTCATGGAATAGTCTTCCGTAAACGGATGTTATCAACCAGTTAGATCATATCGGTGGAACAAACGCTAAAAAATTGTTGATGCGGACGATACCAGCTTCAGACGAAACAGTAGCAACATATTGATTTGGTGTATTATCGCACCTGCGACTGTTTTGATATTGTCGGTAGTCACGTGTGCCCTAATCGCAAGGAATGATGGTGCATAGTCCGATCTCGTCTTCGTCTCAGGAAACTCCCACTGCTAAAGCCATTGTCAACCGAAGACCATGGGAAGATTCGCCACAGAAAGGTAAGAAGCACAATACAATTGTGTCAATTGTATTTAGTAATAATACAAAAGATGGCGACCTTCGGCTGCGATGATTGAGTGTTGCCTTGGCAACTTACGCGATACTACTCTCAACGTTGACGCTCAAAAGCCTGTTTTATCATTACAGAGATGAAAGAACGGTCCGTATGCATGTAGTCGTGCTAATGTTTAACGTCTTAAGAACTTGAATCAGAGTGAAGAATTCGGGAAAGCTCCCCAAAGAAAAGACTTCTCCGAACCCTTGTGTTCAGACTATTCGTGCCGCACACTGAGAGTCGATTTGGAACGTTAATTCTGTTTTAGTTTTGTCCTGGTACTAGTCGTACTGCTACCAAAAGTTAGTTTCTTTAACGGGGTGTTGTCATGGTAAAAGATCGATGATAATCATGTTACATAGAACCTTAGCTCTTAGCTCTTAGATGGCTTCAGGTCATACCCGAATATACCCGTATCCGACAGATCAGCAGCAGTTGTGAGAGAATAATTAGCTCTAACTGTTAGCATAATTTTTGTTCGTTAAACTTAGCTAGTATTATATTTGCAAAAATTTCACTATCATGAACAGTTAAGTTCATCATTACTCTATGCAGTCTTATACAACGGTCTAATTCATAAGAGCTGGCCATGTGTTCACCCACAGATACTCGAAGTACCTCGCCCTTAGATTATCGGTCGCCCGTAATGAAAATCTCTTCAGGTGCGGTTGAATTGGAGCATCAAATAGCGCATCCAATAGCAACCTTCATGTCCTCCCTTGCTAGCCAAGGGGGTCTCGGCACCCTTCCACCTAAGGTGGGCCCTAACACAGCAACGTTCCTCGCGCAACATGCTCGTACCTCTCCGAGTGGCGAGATCATCCTCGACGATTTCCCCAAGAGAAAACAGCGCCGCTATCGGACGACGTTTACATCCTACCAACTCGAAGAACTGGAAAAAGCGTTTGCCAAAACTCACTACCCAGATGTGTTCACCAGGTACGTATTGAAACAACGACATAGCCGCGTCAAGAATAACCTTACGCCCTTTTCGAAACAGTGACCTCGTTTATCATGTGATTTTTTCAGTTTCATGGTACAGGCAATATTGCTTATGTAGATAACTGAGCTCCAATTCGGGACGCTCGACTTTTTCGACAAAAGCTTCGATCTCTAGAAGAATGTATAAATCAATGAAGTACCTGCAATATAAGCTCAAACTGTTGTCTGCGTCATGGTACGGTGGTAGTTCGTTTCCAACTAAACTTCAAATGGCCTCGTTGCTCTAATTAATTTCTAAAAACGAAAAACATTTTCAAAGGCGAGGGTAAACAGACTTCGTTTTGTGCTGGAAGGGGCCAGCCGACCTGAAGCAATTATTGACTCTGCAGAAGCGACCGTAAAGTTGAAATTGGTAAAACTTGAATTGCCGCAGGAAACTTTACAAGGCTTTGAAAGGCAAGACGAGCTAAATATAGATGTAAATTATGTTTGAACTGTGAAAAAAGGAAGAAGTTATGTCCTTATATTTGCAAAAGCCTTATTACGCAAGATATGGTACGAATATCGAGAGTGCAGCTCCCTTCAAGCGACTGTTTCACTAGCTTTTTACATTTGACATTTGTTTTTATCGGTAGAAAGCGGATATTGTACACAGTGTATTCCTCATCGTACAGTTATTCGAGCGGACACGCAAATCTGGGTCAGACACTCGTTTGCCCTACTTATGATGAATTTTTTCTCGTCATTTACAGACTAAAATGGAAAACTTTTTAATGTTTATTTACAACCGGAGAAAAGCGCCATCAGCAGTAAAGTCTTAAAGTATAATTAATGTTTTGTAATAGGTTATTAGTCTAACACGTCACTGTGCAAGATGGTAGCACCTCTATGTATCAAATGACCGGAACGAAATTTTCCAGCGCAAGCCTTTTAAAAAGCGGCCATTTCTATTACATGAGACATTCGAAAAGGCCAGCTTATTGATGGTCCTTTGATGATTCAGGCCAAGGTTCAATGTAAGTGTCTTTTTCCTGCCTGTTAATTTGAAAACGTTGGTTGAAAGTTCGGAGAACTTATTGTTATTATCGCTACTTTACTACGAGCTTTACTAAGCATTTATATTTGTGCGTTATACATCAAGCAGCTTTTGGTACCTTTCGGCTTCTCGAAAAGCAGTATATAGAAAGTAGAGAAATAGCTAAAGAAAAAGAGTTTGTAGAACATCCTACTATATATTGTAGAATGGACGAAAATATACATACGCTTGAAGCATACAGCAGTAACTAAACTATGACACACAATATAGTAATAATGATAATTTATACGATTTACTGCAAAAGTTAAGTCTGATGGTAAAAATGATTTTAGTCATTTTCGCGGAGAGCTTTGAATAAGCTGGCCATTAGCTGTCACCTACTAAATTGAAGGTATCCTTTTTGGTCCTAAGCAAAATCGCAGTAGGATTTGTTTCTGCTTGGAGTAAATTAACCCATTCAATATATAATGTAATCAACGCTTTTAACATAACCCACGGTGCAACACTGCCCTGCCCCGTTAATGATTATGTTATTAACCAACGTTGACGCTCAAGTTAGTCGTTTGAAGTTACTGCTCATTCTTGTAAAAGATATAGGTGACCACCTTTAAAGCATTCGGTTATCATTTTCTACTCCTCGTTTATTATCCGTTCGTTTTCTCATGGATTGGCCGTAAACGGCACAACCGTCAATATGCACATGATTTATACTTATATATTGAGATAATAACATCACTACAGTGTACCGAAAAATATGAACGGGTAAGGCTTAAAATGCATTTACGTTTGCGCGCAAAAATTTGAAAGTTCACAGTATCTGTACGCACAGTTTGTTGGCCATAAAAATTAATGCCACGTTTATTTTGGTACCTAAGAAAAACCTGAAACTCCTCCTTCACATACGGCCAATTTCAATTTTGGTGTTTGATGTCTTTTTTTTTTATTTATGCGAGCGCTAAGTGAGTTTATATGACGTACCGAACTGTAATCCTAGCTTCTTCATCAGAAATGATGACGTTGAACGTTGAAGACGTTTACGCTACGAATGGTATATTTCGAATGGAAAGATTTAACACGTCTCCCAAGAGATTAATTCACCATAATTGGAAAGTTGGCGTTAACTTCCTAGCATTCCAGCACTTCTCGAAGAGACGGTACGTTTGCTCTAAAATCAATTTTTAATCAGATTGTACTAATAAATCCGCTTTCAATATGAATACTGCATATATACAATCGCAACAAAAGTCATATTTCGTATAAAAAAATAAATCAAAGAATAATGGTATGGGTCGCGCCTCTTCCTATAGGGCGCCCGCCTTATACCAGTGAGACAATCACACAAAGATGCTACCCAATGATACGATGAAATCTACTTTTGCCTGTACCCAAATCTACATTGAGATCAACAATGTCTCTCTTTCATACTAATCTTTTTAGGGAACATTAACATTATACATAGTATTTTCTCGGTACGTCTGGCGCTTGCTCTCCCGATCCCGCATTTTCCCTTGCGTTAAAATTGTCCTATTCATGACGTGTGGTTTAGAAACCACGCTACCGTTACCACGAACATATTGTGCAAATTTCTACTCCTCTAACATACTTACCCAGTAAACATTTATCAAGAGGGTAAGGAAGTGAGGATTTGGGTAGTAGATAAACATCACTTCTGGCAATGGTGAATCGAAGCGATCCTGCCAGCAGCGGCGGGCTCTTCTTTGATTGCCCCTCGCCGTCGCTAGTCATCGCCGGTCCAGACTCTTGTCGTGTTACTAGCCGTTAGGTGGTTGTCGTGCGCTTTGTCCGTCTACGATGCCCATTCTTCAATAACAACAACAACAACAACAACAACAACAATAAATTGAAAATTCATCAGGACAGACATAAAAATTGTAAAAACCCAGACTAGGACACTTCAATAGGCACAGCACTTTGATGCTGTGCGAAGCCGCTATTGCTGGACAGTCGGAGTGTCCTACCAGTCAGACCTTGCGGCAGTATATTACACAATGAGCAACCGTTGCTTTTTTTGGTATTACACATTTGGGTCTGGGTCTTATTGCCATGCCAGCCGCTGTGCTGTGACAGATTTGCTAGTGAAGAAATAGCTATTATTATTTGCTAGCTATTATGCCGTCACAGATTCTATTATCCTGATGCCGCATTATCGTGCATCGTTCAAACACATCAAGTAGACGAATCATCGAAATTGGGGAAGAGGAACATTGTCGGTAAGGTTATAAAAGACGATGCGCTGTGACCATTGACATCCTCATCAACTATAATAGCAGTAATAAAATGATCGAAAAAAAATGAATGGTATACTGTATCAACAATGTTGAACTGCACAGCGGCAATACGCGGAAACGCAGGGATGATACTATCCGACAATATGGCAATTTTTCGTTTTTAAGTAAGGCTACAAACTTTTTATATATTTCTTCTTTCCGATCAATCAAGAAGGTTGCTTCTTATCGACGTCGCTGTTACCGGAGTATCGTGAACGATCACAACAATATAATAGCAATGATCCTACCACTGCCCCTGAAGACAGGTTCGGTATCTGCGGACAAACACGCAATAAACCCTAAGAGTGTGCCCTATGCGAACTCTGCAAGTTGATTATGTATCAGTGCGCACATGATAGAAAATCTTCGAGAAGAACCAAGAATCATTCATATTCGACAATAGTTAGACAATCATATAACGAACGCTATCGATGGCTGTCAAGTAATCAGCTTTATGGCCATGATTCATTGTAGCTCAGCTAGCACTCAAAGTAATAGATAGTCGATATCGATTAGAGTACATTCCCATAAACCTAATGCCCTTCTTCAGTTTCATCAGTTTCACTATTAATCTAGTTATCGAAGTGGATTAGTACAGCTTCCTTGTAGCGTATGCAGATACGCGAGCATTGGTCAAAGGGTGTTCTAGAGAACGAGGCCGGACAATCAATCTACCTGCTCGATACATTGTAGAGGGTGATTTAATGCCTAAGGACGTCTTCGAATGAAAACCACAAATATCGCTTTGAGTTGTGCACCGCTAGAGTGTGAAGGAAGTACAGAGAAACTAGTTCGAAGAGTTTTTTTGGCATAATTCCGAATTGGTCTTTTCATTCACTTTTACAAAGCGATATTTCTAGCTTGATTGAACAAGAAACCGCTCGTATTTCCCGGAAAGAACGTTGAAAGAGAAACTACCACTTCTCTGCGGGCCGCGCAATAGCTCTTCAGTCCGATTTGATCATGCACCGCAGCGTTTTATTCATCTATTTGACTGTTCTTCTCCCGTTCCCAAGCAAAACTTTATTGCTTATATACAATTCTTTCAATTTCTAACACTGCCAGCATCAACAACGCCCCCTATAAGCACCTCATTTGTCCTGAATACACTATCGTCGACAGGGCTCGTCGCGTCAAACGCTCACGTTCAACAAATACGCCACTATCACGTTCCACATTTTGTACGCCACAGGTTTTCCGCCTGTGGCTGCAATCTTTACCCCTCGTCCCTTCACGCACGAATATGCCCGCTCATATACAGTATGTAAGCGGTGTAAAATTCAAACCTCATCAACCTAGGTAGCGCGCATTTTTGTCGGGTCTGCCGGCCGTCGATTGCCGCCATCCTTTGCCCCGGTGTTTTTCAACAGGAAGACGTACTTGCTTTTGTCGCAGCCGTGTCATAAACACACGAGCGAACGATGCATCCCAGTTTGACGTGGTTGGTGGACAAGGCACGTTTTTGTTGTTGCCGTTCGCGTTGTGCGGCACTCCCTGGTTTAACGCCAGGCCACCAGTAACTGTCATGCTGGTTCTTCGACCACTGAAGGCAAAGGCCGTCAGAAGCTGCTATTGCTGTTGCTGTTGTTTTTATTATTGCCACTGCTGATTACCGGAAGGGCGCACAGACAATCTTATTATGAGCACAATTAATTTTTCCCTGTGAAAAAAAATCGTCTGTAAACGGTATCTATATCTCGTATGGCGACGGAGCGAAAGTTCCGCTACTCAGCCGCTATGACGTATGTAGATCTGATTGAACGATGGAGACTATGATTGTTTTTTAGCAGCTCCCTTTGCCAAGGATCACTTCCTGCGCTTGTTGACACCTTTTGTTTTCATTCTATTTATCCTGTAGGCACACGTAGCGTGCAGCATTCGAATCGGCGATTGGCATATAGCGATTTTATACAATCTTACAGATAATTTATACGCGTTATACGTTATACGTATGTAGGCGCGCGCCGTTATAAGCTGAAAATTTGTGTAGTCTTGATAATGAGACACAGGTTCGCCTAAGCAGCAAGCGCTGAGCGGCAGGAGATCTGTTTCGATGGAATGAAATCCTAACAGTGTAATACCAACAACATACGACAAAGGGGGAGCTCCAACATCCATCGATTGAAATCTATAACATTGGACGCCTGTTTCCTCCCATGAATACAGAGTACCTTTGCCATACAGGTATAATACAAAGTACAGCGCGGGCAGGGAAACATTTATAAATATTCTAGCAAGATCAATAGCAGCAACAATACCATTATTAATTGACTGGATACGTACGTCTACACGTAACTGATCGGTGTTATAGTAACTAGACTATTAGTTATTAGTGAAAAAAAAGTTCGCTTTGAATTTCCGAAAAGGCAAACGTCAAACTTAGCAAAACGTCCCGTTGCTCTAAAAGATCGACTGTGTCTCAGCCGAGTAGCAGTCAATCGGTGATCACTTACCTAAGAAATGTACGAGCAACAACTTATGATGAAGTGGTAACAACGCTGTCTATATATATCATGGCCTAGTTGGCAAGAGTCATTAGTGTCTACATAAAATATTATATAAATACCCCTAGCAATGAACAGACAAAGCAAGCCGTCCGTCTGTGAAAATTCCCTCACAAGGGACGAGTCAATGATCTCATCCTAAATGGAGCTTAGCACAATCGGTTAAATGTGTACGGTTGATTCAATGACTGAATGAATTTAGCATCCTGACATTGTCGATGAAGTTCGTTTGACTCAACAGAGCTTCACCAGCACAAGCATCTTCGTCGCGGACAGAAGCGCTAGCTCATAATGGCATTGATGACAACGTTGATTGTAATGACTACTACACTATTATTATATACTCTATATCGGTATTGTATCCCTGGTCACACTGTTGGTGATGATAGTGCCACCATTGTCGTTGCCTCCATCCATATTTTATTGCCTTTTCCTTATTTCTTTCAACTTCTTTTCATTTTGAAACTTTAACCAGAAGAAAGGGAAATAATGAATCATAAAGAGTTTCGAGAAGAGTGGCGATGATGGCGGCGGCGGCATCGACATCGGCGACAACAAAGCAACTCGGCGTTTTCTTTCAATAGAAAGTTAACCCCACCCAAGAGCAAGCGATACAGGTAATAACATTGAAGTGGGGTATGGCAACAAATGGTTGAAAACGAAAAAATGAGGTAATGAGAAACGTTCCTTACCCTGAATCGACCTCCATCAAAAGGAAATCGGTGCCACTTTTAGCGTTTAGCGTAAGTATTTGCTAGCTACTGTAGCCATTTGTCGCAAAAGCTGTGCGCCATTGACCGAGTTGATACTGGTTTTCGATGGAAACAAACAGCAATTAAGTTGTTCCTCGAGTATATATAGTTCTATTAGTTAGTGTCTAATACATGTAAAAACATGTACGCAGTGAATCAGTGGCAGCGTGTGAAAATCACATGTGAAGTGAAATTTATTTAAAATGGCAATCTATCGATGGTGACTACGCTTTGATTTGCTCGTCGCAGACGACTACGTGTCGAGGCGTTGCGAGGCAGACAAAAAAAAAAATACGAAGGGGCAGCAGTAGTAGTAGTAGTAGTACAGGCGGAGAAAACTTCAGCTTACGCGTATTACGAGGTGTCCTCGATTTGCTCCATGGCCCGGTTCTCCCTTTCTCTGTAAATCTACGTCGAGATCTATCGGAAGTCTTAAATGCTATCTATCTCCGTTCTGTTTCTATTCTCTCAGGCTCATCGACCGAGCTCGTGCAAGATGCTTCTGTCCGCGGATTGCTTCAATGGGTTTTTTCCAAACGATGAGCCTTTCTCAGAAGGACGTCCCAACAGGGCACCGGCAAGGGAAAATAAGGACTGTACCGTTTACCAAATGAACACAATGCTAACTTTTATTCGAATGCCTTAAATCTGGGTCTGATTTGTGTCGTACACGTTCATACCAATTCAAAACGTCAACAGGGCACAAAGCGGGTTTTCAATCGTTAGGGTCACTTTGCTGATGCAAGTCAGCTTAACCCATCATTTGTTGATGTCATTTACGTCGATTTTGTTATGGAGAAGGTGAAAGAAATATTATCGCTAGAAATGAGTATTCTTTTATAGAGGATTTCGTGTTGGATTGTGTCTTGTACATATGATATTTTCGTTTTCTTACACACGGTCCCCTCGAATTTATGTACAAATGCATAGGAAAAAATACGTTACCAATTGATTACCTATCCGTGTCCTCTCGTAATCCTTCGTGATGCTATAGTGATCATTATTTGCTGTTTGCGCTGAAATCAGGTACGCTGAACATTGATCCTACTGTAGGTAGGGTCCTTGCTTCAAAATGGCGACGAACAAACATCCCGACCATAATAATAATAATAATCCTTTGACAGATGTTTTGATTTAGCGTACAACAACGCGGCTTTAGTCAGTTTAAAAATTTCATTTAAATTATCGACATAAATCGTTGGACCGATAAGAAATACTGAAATCGAAAACGACACGTAAATCTGTTATTCTACAGTATTAGGATTTCTATAAATATCAGTAGAGCGGCGGTTGGCCCTACGTCTCCAGTCTATTTATTTATTCATCTGCGTATACTGGCCGGCTTCTGTTGGGTTTCTACTGGTCCTCTGGGGGAAAATATTCTTTGATATAGCCCACTAAAAAATTTAAATTTGATAAGATTGAGGACGCTCGCCATATAACGCGTTTAGAGAAATTTGCAAAAGGAATATGCATGGCACACGGGTCATTTTCAACTGTATCTGTGACTGAGTTCCGTAAGACACATAACAAAATCATTTGTTATTATTCTAATTTGTAAATAAAATTATCATAGTTTTCTTAGTGGTAAATGTTTCTTTGCATCTAAGAGTATGTCATATTATGGCTACAAAGTCAAATAGCCAGAATCGAATGTAATTAGTAGATAGAAAAACGAGCAAATTACATTTCGTCATAATAATAAACTTCAAAGTTTTACGTTAACTATAGCATTCATATTAGTAGAACTTATGCAACCAAAATTGTTCGAGCAAACCTGGAACTCTATTTTCACTAAGGCATCATCCCGCTGCCTTTCCCTCACTTAATCTCTATTCCATTATAGTACACGAGAACAATTCCCCTTTAGAACATCGTACATGAGTTTTCTACCTCGTGCCCTCCTTCACGTTCATTGCTGCCTCACTCTATAGAAAAGGATGTCCCCTACAGTCGGCCAGGCATCCTCTACCTTATATCGAATGAAAAGAGCCCGCGTGCAACGTCGCATGCTTCACAATCTTACTTTCTTGGCAATGCTTCTCCCACGGGGGTTTTCCCTTTTCCCCGCTCTTGGTCAGAACGGTGTCTAGCTGTCGTACTGACAATGCACGAAAACTCAGAACGGGCGGCAGCGTGCACTCCTTCATGCGCGTTACTAAAAATGGCTTCTGGTAATGACATCGTCGTCGTTGTCGTCACTGTACATCGCGCGAGCCAGCATCATTGGGTCGTATCGCGCTTCGTTGTTGAGGAAGCATTTCATCGTCAGTTGTTCGGTACCTCCGACGCCGGGCTCCACAGAATCCCTCAGACATCTCGTCGTTTGCCCCGACTCATTGCCCCTTTCTCCGCCCTATCTCGTCTTTCGCATCAAATGCGCTGCTCCACTCACTGTTCAACGATGTATACTCATATATCGTTATTTTCACATATATGAATGGCGCCACAGATATGGCGGTTTACCAGTTAGCAGAGCAGTCGGCAGCCAGCCCGGTCGAAATGCAGACGGCGGCAGACAACCCGCTAAGAAGAGGAGGCCGGTCGCCGGTCTGCGCAAACAGGATGAGAACGGGGGCGATGCCGTCGGCGATGAGGACTTAAACGTTCGTGAATCATCGTAACTAGAGGATGAAATCGTTGAATTTGCCTGAATTGTGCTACATCCGAGTACTACTGGGGCATTGCGGGTGCAGGAGAGAAATAATGGCCGAATGCCGTCTAGTGGGGAAATAGAGCCTGCAAATTCGGATTGTATTGTATTAAGCACTAGGTAGCATCCCTGATGCGGTGCGTATTACGAGTGCTAGTTATAGAGAGAACATATCTCGGTTTGAAATTTGGCTACCAGATGGGTCATGGTGGGATGGGTTGCAGTGCACGAGGTTGGTAAACCTATAGAAGATACGTATGAAGATCACCTTCATCATAATTATCTTGATGCCACATATAGTTACGGGCCTAGAAAATAGATTCATACACGTTCAAGTCGCGTATTCTTTCTCCGATTAAACATGCCCAAAATTAGATAAAGTTTAACGACAAGTCCATATCTAGGGAATCGAATAGAAATCACTATAATAGCTACGGCGATTTGAAGTAACGGAAACCATTTCGTTCTCAATAGTTAATTCCGTGATCAACGATTTCGAGTAATCATGGCATTCCCATGCAGATCGCTTAAGACGCATTAACCGCTATAGTGGATGCGCCTCGCTATGATGCATTATACCGGCTAGTTCCGACTGCTGACTTCGTTAATCGCTATAATACACGCCAAGCTTTGAAGTATCAAGAAAGCGAGGGAAAATTGAAGGAGTCTTTTGCCTAAACCGCGGCGGTCGTCCGGGAAAAACAGACTTGTTGTTGTCATCGTCGCTGCCATGTTCTCAGCGACTTGTTACGATTTAAGAAAGAGCCAGGGACACACCAAAGAAAGGAGAACTAATCGTAGTAAACGTCAGGTACCTATTTGATGATTGAGCCGGATTTTTAGGGAGGGGGCTATACGCGATATCATAATGGCGAACGCAAATATCTTAAACGCTCAACGATTAGTAACCGACTTACTTCGGGGAAGTGTGTACCTGTGTGTATTCATCCGTCTACCTACCTACCTACCTACCTACCTGCCTGCCTGTATGAGTATCATTAGGGACCGTACGACAATGACGTCGTTCAGAATCCGCTACTCAATACGAACTACTCAAAGAGGACCACGTTGGCTGTTATAGTAGACGACTTGCGCTCGCCTAGTCACCTCAGCTGAACAGCAGTAGAATCTACAAGCGTTTTCTACGCAGAGCTGAAGGCCTGATCTTCGACAACTCTTCAACAACAGCCGAAGCTGATGTGAAAAAAAGGCACACAGCTGAGTGCTGTAGAGTTGTTATTGTTGTTATTATTATTATTATTGTTGTTGTTGTTGTCGTTATGATTGTTGTTACTGCTGCTGCTATTCTTGTTGGCCAACTCTCACGCACCTCTCATTTAAGTCTGAAGCGTTTAGCCGTAGTGACGGCGACGGCGGCGGTTTTGACCCGCCGCTGAAGTATTTGTGTAGCCTACGTACAGTGAATGAAGTCGGCTGAAAACAGTCTGCTCGTGTTCCCCTGAAGTACTGATAGAGCTATACCGATGTTTCGCTACGAGGAGCATTCGATTGCTATAATTGTTATTGCCCTTTACTGTAATACTATTGTTAATCAGATTGAAACATATTTACAAGCATGGACCTGTGCAATACATGTCCTTATGCTGTAGTTGACCTCGAGTCGAAACTAAGCTAGAAAAAAAACACCGTGTATTTAAATTTGTTTGTAATTTCGGCTTTCTGGTTTCCAATACTGGCGTTTCTCGTTGAAGACTATCGTTCTTTGTTACTCGTGCCTTGTCAATAGGCTGAATTTTGGCGTGACACATGTAGTGCAGCTCGTGTTAATCTCATTACGATTCAAACAACATCTCTCGACATGTGAAATCTCACCTTGGGAATATGTAAACGCCATCTTGTACTCAGCAGTTCCTACATGTGACTAAAGCTAGTTGCGTTTGCTTTGATCTCTGTATCGTCTTCTAGGCCCTGTGATTTTTGCCTTCAAATTAAAGAATTTTCCCCGTCGCTTTCTGCTAGTCTTCACCTTACCTCGTGCGCGCGTGCTTATCGTAGCTGGCGCACGCTGGCGGCCCCTTCTATTATAGCACATATATCGACAGCAATCTCGTATAATTGGCATAACAGGCAGCAGTAGCAATGGTACGAGCAATAGACGAACCGCTATGGGCGTCATTTGCACCGAAAGTAGCAAAGCCACACGTGCGTTACTTATACAATATATAGAGAAACACACAGTCCCTAGTCTTTGGCTGATAATCCACTGACATGTGAGCGTATTTTTGTATAGCTAAAACATCAGCTACCGCCGACAGCCAGCGGCCGGCTTTCAGGGGCCGCAACGAAGTTTGTTAATGCATTTCTCGTATACTTTGAAGCCTTGCAGTAAGTTTTAAACTGTTTCGGACGTGAAATCAAGTGAAGCCGAGTGCCGAGCTCCATATACATGTGGGTGAGCGCGACTGGGTAACTTATACATGGCTGGTTTCATGTTGGAGCAGCAAAATCCTTGCTACAATTATATTACGATAGGGTAGAGGCTTCGAGGGGTGGCGATGCCTACGCATGCAGGTAGAGTTTCTTGTTCAGCCGTCAGCTTTTGACTAGATAGAGGCATATTCAAGCCAACGCCGCGGTCAATTGCTTATTCTAACGGTGATTCACGCTTCATTAGGATGGTCGTATGGAACTGGCAAGTATAACGCAAATGTTGGGCGGCGGAAGAGATTTAGCTGTTAACTAGGATCAAGCAGTAGTGACGGCTGCAACACTTAGAGCGGACAAGCCAAAAACAAGTCCTTGTAACGCTTATGAACGCGATAATACATAGAGTATGGAAGGATGGTAGAGAAATCGGGCTCATCAATTTATAGTGCTAGACGTCGATACTATACACTTATCGTTTCGCGTTTGAACATGATATTGGACATTCTGAATAGAACTTAAAATATACTATACAATTGTTCCTACTCAGGAATGGAAGTAAGTTAAACGTTCGGGCGCCGCGTAATTCTTATATCAACCTGACTCGATCGTGACGGCAACATAAATGGTCATTTCTAGGTGACAAAACTCCATTTTCTTATTTTAGAAATACACATATTCCTAAGCATTTAATATTAGAAGGCCATTGAAACGATAGTTCAGGTTGGGTAACAGTTTTTATCTATCATTGGCCTGAATAATGTAAAGTCAACGAGATAAAACCATTTCTAGCTCACCATACGCATAGAACATTCGTTGCCTCATTAGACAGAATCATATGATCGTACACACGAAGAAAGGAAAGAGCGGGGCAGACAAACACCAAGATTTTTGCCCCATTGGTACGTCAACTTGTGTCCATAATTAAGGCTTTTGAAACAGCTTTTAATTTAATTAAGATATTTGTGTTTTTGTTGCTAGGTCACTATCATATGATGGCCACTATATCCATTTATGGCGCATAACGTTGAGTCTTGCGTGGCTTGCCTTTTTGGCTGGGTCTCTTTGGAGACAGACTATGCTGTCGGCAGCAGGAGCTCCATTAGCTTGCTAATGATCTTCCTTCTTTTTAGAAACGTCTTGTACGCACCCCTCTGATATTGTGTTCGGTGGCCATCGCTTCAGGCCGTATGTGGGTATGCTCAGTATGATGTGGTAATTACGTTCGGGAGAAATGCTTTGAAGAATAAAAGCTTTGGCCTGTAGAACGCTTTGTGGGTTTCGTAGACGTTGAAAACGTGCGTGCAAATTTAACTCAATAATACAGTATGATCAGCAGAGTCTCTAACGCAGAACAGCTGCTGCCGACTTAAATACGATGTAACCACTTGGTAGTGCGTCGCTAACCGTGTTTGTTTGATATAGAGACAGATGCTAGATAGCACCTAAAGTTGACTCGGCATTGTTGCATTTTTTTTGTTAAGTTCAGTAATTATTATAGAAATTATAATAGAACTTGTATACTCACGTATATTTGATGCATCTTTTCCAGGGAGGAGCTGGCGATGCGGGTGGATCTCACTGAGGCAAGAGTACAGGTACGGAAGCCTGTGGCTTGGTATACATTCATTTCTATAACTACTTCAGACTGTCTTTTTACGAACTCCAGCAGCATTTGGCTTAATGAGGCGTAAGATATTTTTCAAGTTATTGGTAATTCCTGGTCGGTAAGTTTCTGATCGAACTTACCCTTATTCGCGATAAGTGTGGCATTGCGGTAAGTTGAAATAGTTTTCTCAAACAGCGTAAGTGACTATGTCACTGCGTAAATAAGCCACGGTTGTCACATAACCAAGTTAATTAAAATACAAACAAAATATCTATTTTGATTTTACAACCTTTGCTTCGATTCAAAGATCTTCACCTATGCTTTACGTGAAATACATCATTCCATAATAGTCATGCCAATTTGTAGCATTAATCTGCTAGTCGATTTACAAAGAGGAGTTTTTCTTCTCCCCTATAGTGGCCGGGTTCTTTCCACATTGGATTCGATTAAATTGGATACGTGCATCTAACACAGGCGTACGTGACGCCAGTGACGTGTGATCACGTTAAAAGTGCGCCATAGGAAAACCCATTTATTAAACGCCGACATCGTCCTTAAAACGGTCCGATGCCCTAAGAGTTCAAGCCACAGACTCAACATGGCGATGGGTGCCTGCGCGAATCACGGTAAACTGCTATAAGTTTCGCTACAAAGATGAGACAAGAAACCGTGAACGCTGACGACGTATTAAAGGGAACAATCGCAGAAATGGACGCCGTTAAAAGCGACGTCTTCCGTTTCCACTGTATGGAAACATTATACGTATCTTCACAGTGTATTTGCAAAGCCAACGTCTTTTAGGGAACAGAAACCAGGCTAGAAGGCAAAAAGCAACAAATAACCACACAGCGGGATATGATTATTTGATATTAAATCCACTAATCGCTTAAGATGATCAGAAAAAAATGGGTAGCTCACGTAAAAAGAAAATGAAAGCAAGTGACATTGCATAAAGCACACAGAGACAACCTCCGTTATACATGCCGTATGCGCATGTGCAGGTGTGAGTCTGAATATCCATCATGCAGAAGCAATAATCTGATCCTGACTGCTACGGGAAGATAACACAGCCCATACCAAAGTGGTGCTTTGTGTTTAAAGGGCTTAAATAGAAATTTTGATTAATATTCTAATTTTTATTGTATAAAAAGCTTTGGCGTTCTTCCTCCTGCTTTCAATGTTGTCGTATGATTCAACGAACACAAAGAAAAAAGAAGCAATTTAAAAACGTTAACTAAATGGGACGTTACTCTAGTTTATTATTTACGTGCACACTATGAGTTACCTGAACCTCTTGCATTTACCTGCATCATAGAAAGCTGAAAGTATTCCTGAGAAGTATAAAGCTCGCCTCGTGTGCTTCAATTATAAAGTCATCATCACCTAACGACTAGCGTTGCGTTCTCTACTCTCCAGATGTCCACCGATAACGGGTAAACGGTTGTCCGTCATAGTTGCCTAGATTGTCCTGTCTGTCGTCCAATAAAATTTCGTCTCAGAAGCATATGCTTTAAACGACACATCTCACCTGTGATCAACTTATATTGCTGCGTACCGCGTACGTGTATTCGTGAACAACGTGCAAACGGACACAATACCCTTTTTGTACACGAAGCGCCAGAGTTTTTGTATCTGCAGTAAGAAGCGCGTCAACTGACTCAGCTCCATGGTCGCTCACGTATATATTTACTACGTCAGCTAGTACAGATGACGCCAAGGCCAAACATGACGGCTAACGAAAAGTGGCTGATTTTTACCTTAAACTTGAAATGTTACGTTGAAACCCATGTGTCATTGATATTTACGATTCCCGAACCCTGATGCACGCTGGACTAGATAGTAAGTGTTGACTCTCAACAATTTCCTTGTACCTGAAACTTTTCAAGTTAGATAAGCTAAGATTGGTGAACTGTATTTTTTTGCATGTGTACAAAAAAACATTCATATTTTTGTATCTGTGCTAAATTAATCATTGTAAAGTGGCAAAAACCTGGCTGAAGTGTGATTTTTTTGAGCTAATGGTTCCATGCTCTTAGTGACATGTCTAATAATGTTAATCAAGATCTCCTATTTGTATAATCATACATATAAACACGACCACTACTCGTGTCTCTTATAATGTATTATCTTTGCGCTTAAGGAAACGATCTTGTTACATGACTTAAGAGATTTTGGCAGTCCAACTCATACAGTCTATGTATAATAAATAAGCATTAACGAACTTGCTCTCCCTAGTTTTTCTTCACGGAACATAGCCAAACTGCCAGGAAAAGGCTTTTTCAGCTAAATGAACAAAGTATAATTGTCTTATACTTTTTAAATGGGTAGACCAGCAAAGAGCAAGTAATTGTATTCTTATGAATGAAGAACTGAGTGTTACTCTTAAGAAATTGATCCTTGTCAGCTACTCCCCTTACCATAACCGTCTGCTGTATGCTTTTACCCACATATGTGTCGTTATATATATATATATATATAGAAATCGTTAAAAGTCGTTGATGCTGCCTCTGCTGTCTATTGCTCTTAGCTGGCTCTTAGCTTGCTTGTTATTTGGGCGGGTGCGCGAAAAATAGACGTGTGAGAAATTGTGATGGATGGCATTACTTCGAAAAACAGTACTAAGCCGAAAACACTGCTCGCATATATGTACCGTAACAACAGCCGGCAACCGCCAAGTTTGCCGAAGGGCGAGCGCGCCAGCTAAAAATACAGCCAATGAAGCCGGGAACGAGGCTAGGTCGCCGTTAATTTTTTTAGAAATGCATCTGCTTTGACCTAATCCGAAAATGGCGATCATCGGGCGGGTGTATAAATTTCCTATTAAAAAAAAAGATGGAAAATAGGACAAAAAAAGAGAGTCCAAAGAAAATAACGCCAAAGAAAGGGATATGAGGATGAACAGGCAACAAAACAGGTTGCCATAAAATGTATAACACGAAAAATTAGAAACCGCGAACGGTCAGGAAAACAGAAAAATTACAACCACTTAGTAAAGATCAGAGTTAAGGATAAGACTATCAGTAACTATACGTTTAAGGAAAAGGCAAAGCCTAAAATAGAACGATATCGACGATTACGCCCGAAGCTGGATAGCAAATTTGATTCTATTTCATAACCACCGGCTGGAGTCAAGGTCTTCGCTGATATCGGCACCGTTTCGTCGTCATTAGAATAACTATGCTACACGACGCGGACAACTGAAGCGTCCAACATGAATTTGTTATATTAGAAGAAGATGCTGTCATCGCAATTTGTGTATCTCGTTAATGTAAGATGTTATCTTGTGAAGAAGCCAGAACTTGTTAAAGTTCCTCTTCTGTACGCGTTTCTGCAGTGTCTTCTGAAACGACCCGAAGTATTGACAGAAGACTGCTCAGTCGCTTTGTTCGGTCAGTTTACGGCTCGTTTCTTCGTTGTTTTTTTACTCCACTTAAAAGTCTACCAGGCAATTTATGCATGTGACAACTGTGAACGTCTATGACGCTCGACGCTCTCTAGCCATTACAAATCTATAGAGATGCCAAAGTTCCGTAGAGAAATATCAGCACCGCCCAAGTCCAAATGTATCAATAAAAAAGGAATCAGCGTTGTACTGTAAGTCTTCGAAAAAGCATAGTATTTCCGATCACTTGTATTTTTTTCTACATGCTAGCTGCTCTGTTGCAATCAGTAATTAGAAGTTCATATGAATATCTGCCCACTAGAAGCCGAAACCAGCTGGCTCGCAGTCAGTCATCGTGATGATTTCGTGCACGCCCGTGAATCTACGTGCGTTTAGCGCTGACTTAGTAACAAACTACTGGCGTCAGTTGTCACAGGTCCGGAGATACATCTCTCCTTTGACTGTCCTTTGAAGTCTGGCCGCTAATTTAAAGGTCCTGGCGAAAAGGACTATGACGTCGACGATGAGATACAAAAGAAGCATACATGAACGAAGGTGAAAAATCTGAAGGACAGCAGATAAACGTTGGGGTTTAAACAGACGACAGACGGTATCGCTACTACTACAATTAGCCCTTGATAAAAAAACAAGAGGGCAATGAGCCGCCGATCATGACTCTTCGGATTATTGAACACGAATCGCTATCACAACAACAGCAGCACAAACGGCAGCGGTCGTGGCGATAGGGACGACAGGACTGCCAAACTATCAATCGTTTTGTGGCTGTGGTGAGAGGTGTTGGTGGCAGCCGCGATGGCACGTTGTTATTTCTACCATGCGTCCTGGCAGCTGATGCCTGGTCAAGTTCAAATGTTCAAGTTACATTGTTTGTTCCTTGCCAGTCACTCGTCGTTCGTTCGCCGTCAGAGTCGGCCAGCACGTGAAACCGAAACGATTCTGACATGACAGACTCAATCGCGGCGGACCCCCTCTCTCTCTCTCAATATCTATCTTGCGACTCTAGGCGCCAATTATGATATCAAATTGAATGCGCATGAAGCACGTTGTTCAGGGTTTATTGTATGGCGGTGCTAACGTCGGCTGGGCTTACGTTAGTGCTCTTGCTGCGTGTTGCCGTTGCCGACGTTTGCTCGCTGCCTGGCGATCTGGCTAATGAGCGTAGAATTTCGCACGGCTGTATAACATGCCGCGATCAGCATACGCTCTTTGTCAAGCCGTCACGAGCTGCTTCAACTAGACGTCGCTGATCAGTGTGCCAGTAGCAGACGAGATCACCACAGCTCTCATAAGTAGTCGACAGGCTGACACATTGCGGGCGTCGAGCACACCGCCATTTTAACCGCTACTTACAGCCATACGCCCTTTGGCGCTGCTGTGCCCGCTACTTCTTTCAGTTTGTCCTACGCATGCTTAGTCGCTCCGTTGTTTTGCTACCAAGCGATTCTGTTATCTCGCTTCTTTTGCGGTGTGGCCGCGCCGACGGCCACACCACCTTTCCGCCAATGGCGACGTTGTGGCAGTTTCGGTTGACAACGTAATTTGAGGCTATGCTTCAGCCAAAGGAGCTAAAAATGGGCACGAAGCTTAGAGATCAGACGGCGACTGGTCAGTTTCATTTAGGGCAAATCAACGACAGCAGAGTGGTCGAGTCAGTGGCCGAAGCGCTAGATTACAAAAGATAGAGCGACCGCGTTCTTAAAGCGTTCTCGTTCGTTGCATCTCGTCGTTGCGTGTCCTTGTCAAACGCCTAACAGATGCGTCTATAGCTTCACAGAGACATCAAAGCTCGTATCTTTCAATCGATCGGCGCTTATTATTGCGTAATTTGTAAGGGAAAGCAAGCAACACTGGACATAGCACCATTGACACACCGCTTTGCAGGGCAGACTGAAAATCAACGTAAAAAAGCTAGCTGCTCAAAATCTACGAATCAGTGACAAACGTAGTGTTTAGGAGTGCCAAATTACATCATAGAGTATTCTCTGCCTGAGAAATGACACGCAAACACAAAAGTCAAATGGGCTGAGAACTCGATGTATTGGTGTCATCCGCAGACAACGTATGTCCTGAAGAAGGAAGTTCTCTTATTCGGTATCGGTCGGCTCTACACGAGAGCGTTGTACGACGGTTCTGTATCGTACAAGTGCCTATCGGAAAGGTTTTACACAAGCGATAATTTCGTGACACCTTCAGCCTCAGTTGAAAACTCGAATACCTTAGGCGACAGTAAGAACACTTTTTTAGACAATTAGAAACCTTTTCAAGCTGAAGTACAATTAGTTGTTAGGATAACGTGAGACGAAACGAATCACACATAGTTTTTGTATTAGAATGAAAGAGGGTTCAAAGTTAATGCTATCGGATCGGGAAGCATCAGGGCGTAATCCCCATTTTTGATACATTGATGACAAACGGGATAGTTCTTTAGATCAAAAGTGCTTGGCACTTTGAATGGTCGCCTAGTGGCCATTCAAGCGGACCAGGAACGACTGGGTCGCTTTCTATGTGTAGTTTCAAATCAGGAAATTTCCGAAACCAATTAGTGGACGCAAGCGGCGGCATAATGTCGTGTCAACCGAGAATTGATAGAAAAACTGTCAATCATCACATGCTATAGAGTAACCGTTACCATCATTGGTTATAAAAGTTTGTTATCGTAAGCGCTTTAACGTGTCGCTGCGTGAGTGACAACTGGTAATAGTATTCGTAGACATTTTCTTGCTTTGTCGTCCTGTAGTCGTTTCTGCGTTCGCATGAATATCTTTTTACTTTGGTTTTTTTTTTGGGAAGTGGCTACAATTTTGTCCACAGTTTTATAGCCTTACTAGGCTAGAATTTTACTACTGTGCTTCCGCAGGTCGTCGTATGGGCCACTCCTTAGCAGGCCGATAACAAGCTGTGACAGATTGGTTAGAAAAGGCTTATGCTCGGCCCCGTTAGTGATCGAGCTCTCAACATCTTTAGTGGTTCCGCTCCTTTTTCCCCGTTTCCTCAGGAAATTTGTTAGCACTTTTACACTATGTTGTTGCCGTCACCGTTCATCCAAGGGTTCCTCTCAATTTTTTTTGCGCTCTTCTCTCCCCCTCCCCTGCACAATAGGATTTCTTGCCATTCGATTACACCGTTGGGCCAGACACGACCGCTCCATTATTATTATTACTATTATTATTATCATTGAACGATGGCGAAATGATTGAGCAAGAAGGTCGGTAAATCATACACATTGCGTTTTCCTTCGTTCGATCGCATTCGTTGGGTAGTACCGAAGACGGTACCTAACCCCGAGAGGGACGGCTAACTCTGGAAGAAAATGACCGAAAAATTGCGAAACGTCTGGCTGGTATAGTCTAACGCTCCAAGATACCTAAGTTAGCCCCACCATTAAGCACAAACTAACACACACGAGAGCAAGGCTCAATAACATAGTTCAGTTTTAGTGACCCTCGCTCATGGCTCATGGATGGATTTACTTTCGAAAAGTCTTCCTACCCTGACCTTCAGTTATTTAGACTTTGCAAAGCTTAAAAGCAGGCATATCACGCTGCAACACAATGGAGCCATTGATTTAATCATATTAGACAGGGGTTGTATACACCGATCACTTTATTGATAATAATTTGTACGGCGAAAATCTGTATTCTCTCTCTCTCTCTCTCTCCCTCGATCTCATATGTATATATATATATATATATGCTAAATGCGTCTGCGAAAGATGCCCACGAATGAGGTACCATGCCCAAGTTACTGGTGCTGGCATTTCGTCCTAAAGTTAATTTCATGTTCGGCTTGTTCTGTTATAAACACATCTTTAATAAGCAACTAATTTTATGCTGTTGCCGATTACATCTAGATAAAGGAAAGTTGTTGGTGTGGCCACTAGCCGCAAACTGGTTTGAAAAGCTTCGCATTGGGATTGAAAGAGAAATTGACCATTGACTACCATCATTAGCGCTCATTTCGTCAAGCGGATATCAGTATTATGCCATGCGCGGCTGCGTTCATCTTTGCCATCACTATTAGGACTACTGTTTTTTTTTTTATGATTTCGTCCTCATTTAACTTTCATCAACTTTACAACCCGAAGGGGTATGAGATCCGTTGGTCACATAGAAAGACATGCATGTACTAGTGAAGTTGCAGTGAAGCTGCAGAATTTCTACCGTCTCACACCTTGTCTTAATTGTCTCAATAACCATTTGCTTTTTGCTCTGTCTTTTATTTTATGGCCTATTTTGAGAGCGCGAAGCCGCTTCAACAACTCCGTTGCCGCCTCCTTGCCTTCATCATCTTTTCTATCGTTTCGTTCCTTTTTGATCGTTACCAGCGTTGTCCTGTTTTTGCCTCAAAGGAAATGCACGACTAAGAGAAAATAGGGGGCAAAAACAAAAAGGGAGCGAGGGAGAAACACGGATTGGTAAAATACGCAGCATTTTTCCTAGCGCTACTTATCTTTGTTCCGAAGGTCTCGCACGACGAATTGCTGGCCTTTCGCTTGACATTGTTCAACGATAGCTGCTGTTTTTTCTGTTAGCGTCGTATTTTCACCAGTGCATTTGTTGCGACAAAAAAACGAAGGGGAGCAGATGAAAGAACTAACAAAATGTGAGGACAAACATCTTGCCGGCGGCTGTTCGAGCTCCCAGAACCACCATTGCATCGGTAGCCGGTCAGTAGCTCTGAGTCGAGGCTTGACGTTATCGTAGAATCACAACGACGCCATAATATTGTAGCCGCTGAGTCCAGCGGTTTGTCTAATAAATGTCTAATTGTGTAAAAATTAAGAAACAGAACGAGAACAACGACAGCGAGGAACAAGAAAAAAAAAATAGACCATGACGCTAACGGCAATAACAATGACTTGAGACAACACCGCTTCCGACAGCGGGAGTTCAGAGAGCCGCCGCCGCCGCCGCCGCTGCAGCAGACGAAATATTTGCCAAATTGCTTCATTTAAATGGCTTATCTTATTATTATTACTGTCGTTGTTGTTGACTGACCGCTGCTACCAGAACGGCGGTGGCGGCGTCGGTAGCGGCGAGTAGTGTCTACTGCTACGTTAACAGTCAGTGACAGTTCCCCGTACAAGGAACAGACAGCATACAGTTAAGGTAAAGATGTAGACTAGTAGAATAGAAGTGAAAAAAGAAACTATAGACGCTTCGAATAAGCGGCTGCAGGAGCAACTAAACTGAAGAGGGCTGAAAAATGTAGCCTGGACGCTCGATGTCTGCCCAAATTTTTTAAACGCGGAGCGTTCGAAGCATGACCTGGCATCCCACCTTTGTGTCCCACTGTCCGATTCGCTGGTGTATCGCTTTCTAATAATGTTTCATTTTCTATTGGTATATACGCACTCCTTATATGAACAACGGAGGTACGCCTCCATCCGTGATCAAGCGCGCTAATATGGGCGCCTGCGTCGCATTGCGGGTTCAATAGAGTTTGTGATCTAATTGAAACGATGATCCGGTCGGAGCTGCTTCTGATCGCCGGCTATTTGCTTTGTTGCTTGCTTGGCATTGGTTTTTGTGAGTTCAATCAGCGAAATAGATGACAAAATATCTGTTACGATCCGCGTTCGGTTTTCTATTGGATGAAACCTAACGTCAAACGAAAGACCAAAGCGGCACGAACGACGGATGCGCGTCAGGTTTTAATCAGTTATGTTGTCAGAACCACTCGATAAACAAAGGACAGGCACAATTTATATATCTGCATTGGCTGCACAATTGTGCGATCTGTTTATGTACTGCTATCGTTGCTAGAACAAGCCGGATGCAAGCGATCATAGATTCAGATATCGTTCTGTGATCGATGTTACTGTGAGGTCATTCATTTGAAATAGAGTTGGCTCTATTTGAAGCTGTCATACATCGCTGCTTTCGTAGTAAGCCAAATCAGTGATGCTCATAGAATTGTTTTCCTTCGTTTAATCCGCTGACCTGTTCTTAAGGTAACCGAAAAATTCTGATGGGCTTTTTAAACATTCAACGTAATAGCAGTAATAAAGCGGTCGAACAGACAGATAACCATAACTTCAGTCTTGCGGCACAGAAAACTTCGCGATATGATTACTTGTTAACCTTTACTTTATTGTGCTAAGGTAAACCGGAGCACCCCCTGGTCTGCCGACATGTCCGATTCACTTTCGCTACCCTGTTCTCTTAATTCTTATTCTCGTCATCACAATTGGAACCGGCAGTGTTCAAATTACCTTTATGGCATGTTGCTTTCCGTCCTCATTGGCACCGTATACTTCAGACCTGGCAGCGGACCTTGCTACCATACACAAAAGCTATATGGTCGTCGATGATATACGAAGGCGTCTAGCGGTAGTTTTTATTGTACATCTTTTTCTTTTTTACTTTTTTCGATCAAACTGTTGGGCCTGGTGAAAACGAAGTGAGCTCGTGAACGATAAGGATACTCGCGTGAACGAGCTTGAGGAATTTTGAATTTTGACGCACGTCTACGACGATGACAACAGCCCAAAGTAACGCGACAACGACGAGTAGCGACTGCTCTGGTTGTGAGCAGTGACTGGGCACAGGCTCTAGAAATCTGGCCAGACCGCTCGTCGCGAGCGCCAAAGTCTGCCCGAACGGTTCAGCCTACATGCGCTGGCGCCAATGCCGACCTAAACACAAAAAGTGGCTGGCCGCCAGACTAGGTGACGTAGGGAAAAACTACGAAATGAGACACCTATCTCCGGCCAAGAGCAGTTCTTTGATGTATGTCGTGTTTCCATAGTCAAGTCCTGCGTAGTCACAGGCTCTATGAATGTGCTTCAAATGCGACCAAGTACCAAACAACGAGAGGGACACAGAGAAAAATGGAAGAGAAGGAAACAGAAAGTGAGTTAGATGTTAAAACGTCACGTTAGTATGATCCGTGTCAGCGAGACAGTACGTCCTGTCTATTTGTGGTAGCGTTGAATGTGGTGTCAGCGATCGGCGCGACTGTTGCCACTATAATACCACTTCTATTAGAATTAGAGTTATTTTTCTAGTAGTGTTGCCCGGTACCGCAGCAGCGGGGTGGTTTTTGTGATATTATCGCTGACCCGACGCCAGACGTCTCTCAGCGGTCATTCAGTTTTGTAGATGCCCAACAGCTAGGTTCTGCATTAGAGAGGTGCGCCAATCAGCATGGCGGACAGCATTCTTCGAGGGGGGGGGAGGGGGGGGTTACGCAATGGTTCACAGACGTTAGCAATATGACAAAGCCGTGACTGTGTACAAAAAAAAGCAATGCCAAACTTTTAAATATACTATGTTGGTCGCCTATTTTCTTTAGTGTCGTTTATTTATATTTTATAAATAACAATCCTTCTAAAACAGTGACAAACAAAAATAAACAGAGATCAGTTATCGAAATAGTGCTGTCTCTGGTAGCAAAGTCGTACGAAATATCACTGGCACGTACACCTGTGGTAAACAAAGCCATGCTATGAGCCATCAGGGGCATTTCTAAGCTGAAGATGAAAGACTTTACAATGAGTCAAAGCATGCGACAGCGTTTTTACGATCAGCCGTTCTACACACAAAATCTTTCGGCTAATTTGTTGAGTACCGCGATTCCTTAGAGTACTAGAGAGTTTCATGCAAAATTACTGCTATTAATATCCATCTCACTGAGTTGAATTAGTTGTAGCTTCCTCATCGCTAACGCCGTTGTATTGCCTCTGACTTTCAGGTATGGTTTCAAAATCGGCGCGCAAAATGGCGTAAGCAGGAGAAGGCTAACGGCAACCCAAATCCTGGGGTTGGCTTCAATCCCTATGCTTCGACTCCACAGAGTTTACCAGCGGCAGGCACTCCAGAAGGATCTTCACAATCGGGAGCACCATCGGCTGCGCAACCTTCCGTAGCGGCTGCCGCAGCGTTTGCCTCGATTTATGGCCGAAAGCAAGCGCAAACTACGGGGGAGCGTCACTCGATGCATTTCTCTTCCGGAGGACCCCCAAGCGGTGGATCCACTTCTGCTCCACTATTGTCCCTTCCTGCTATGACCTTGCCGCCTGGGTTACCAAGTTTACCCGGCATGTTGCCTGGCATGAGTATTTCACCTCAGTTCAACCCGTTTCTGCCACCAGCTCTTAGCAGCTCGTATGCGAATCACCTTCAGGCGTGGCTTCAAGCGGCGATGGTTGCTCAGGTCAAAGTCGACAGCCAAAGCCGCAGTCCGTCTCCGGCCGGTTCGGCAAAGTCGCACGAATCGTCACGTTCTCGTTCGCCAATGATGAACATCGAAGTGGCCGACGTTGCCAGCAGCCAAAAGGATTCGCCGACTAGTGCCAAGACGAGTGTTACCGTCGCTGAAGGTGAGGAGAAACCTGCCAAGGATGCTGATGATAAGGCACCGTTAGGACCAGGAGTAAATCTGAGTATTGAGATGCTTCGTCTCAAAGCGCGAGAGCATGAGGAAGAGCTCCGAAGACAGAGTGATTCAAACTCAAACTAGACGTAACTTTTGCTAATCGCATATCTACTGACCCAAGTCTCAGTGTCCTCAACAGCTCTGATGCATCTCAGAACTCTGACAATATGACTTAGTAACAAAAACAAATTGTCGCTGATCTTCCTTAGCTCAAATACGACGTGAAGGGAAAAAGCTTTGACGATTATAGACTACATGTAAATACCCGAAGCGTAGATTTATTCAAGTTTTTAGAAAGCAATTTTGTGTACAGTTAAGCCTGCTGTCCGACAAATTAGGACCGACTATAATGAAACAGTCTTTTCAAATAATTGTCAATCTGAGACAATGATTTTATATTAATTGCGACACAGGATAGCCTTAACGAGTACGGCCTGGCCTGCGTTTTTTCTCGCGGCAAATATTGCTGCCTGCTTTGCTCTTCCTTCGTACCTAGAAAGCTTGCTTCTCTAGCAGAGTCAATGCTGACTTCCTTCACGTCGACTTCGACTTGGCTAGTTCACTGAAAAACGAAAACCAATAAAGCCATCATTATCTTCAGTCCTGAAGACGACCCATCTCAAAACACGAATCACATCTAGGGCAGTATAATAGAAAACTGTATATTGAAAATTTTAAAAAAAAAAGTGGTATATTTATTACAGTTTCACCTCTGCCTAAAACTATCGACTAACAAAAATTACTGCTAAATTATTCATGAACAATACATTGATATTGTAGCATACATATTCAGCTTGTCGACAGAAAGTATTGTTAATACCTAATAAATGTACGTATGAATGTAAGCATGGGTGGGTTTTTGTCTGTGTACAGAAAAATGATAAAAACAAAAAGAGATAGATAGAAATTGTAATTAATAATTATCATAATAACTATAATAAATTATATATTTTAATTCTTTTGAAAAAAAAAAGTGATTTTTTATTCGTGCTAGCTATAGGCTCTGGATAGACATGTTCAAACGATAGTATGCGAACGATTGAAAATCTTGATTTTTCATCCTCATTCTGAACAATTTTTTTTCTTCAATAGATGTTGCGAAGACCGGCATTTGTACTTTGTTTCGCTCGAAAGAGCCAAGAATTGCCGTAAGCGCTCAACAATGTACCAGGAAACGTAAGGCACGTTTTAGGATACAGGCGAACATATAACACTCCGAGTGGCAATGCTTTTGCAACTGATTCCGCCTTCATACCAGAGGAATATGCCTTGGGCAACGAAGATATCTCCCTTAACTCCTTGGCCCTTGCCTATCTGCAAAGTTAACAGAAGTAACTGTCAACTGCGACATCTGTGACAAAATGTACGGTATATATATGTTGTTTCCTTAGCTAGGTAATAGGAAAAATTCTGCGACGCCTTGTTCATTTTGTTATTTTAAGTACGCTGATAGCCGATCATGGAAAGAGGGTGTTCGGGAGGAGCGGCAATTGGCGGTAACGTTAAGTTTAATCGGTCAAGTTATACTGCTTCAAGAGTTTAGGCCATGACAGGGAACAGATAGGTAGAAGAGGCGCTTTTTGATACATACCACTGCAGAGGTATTGAAGCTGAACAATGTAATTGTTTATAGTGGTCAGCAGCCACATGGCATTTTCGATACCACTACTAGCATTTTCGGTAGGAGGCCGCTACGGTAATGTGGTTCGGAGCTTCGAGTTAATCAATGTACCATGGTAGCTAATAAACTACTAACTCAGGTAATGGCTTTCGAAGGGTTTGATGCTCCTGCGTATAGAAATACTCAAAAACTCTCTTTCTCTATACAAAGAGTGGTTGTTTGAGTTTAGAATCTTTTCTTTGCTTCATTTCTAATGATTTTTTTCTTTTTTTTTTTTTGGGGCATAGTTTAGATGTGTCATTCCTTATCTGTCACGTTTATTCGATACGGCCATCATTCAACGCGATCACATATTTGTTTCGGAACTTAAACTTAGTTATTTTCAAAACAGTCCTTTTTTTTTTTATTGCGAAATCAGCTTTTCTAATATTACAATTACAGCGATATTTGTAGGTGACAAATCATAATAGAAAACAACCGTGTAAATAGACATAGAAATAGAACTAAATGGGATGAAAGCAGACCAAATTCTACAAACAAAAAGTTTGTGGAAATGCTCGAAAAGACCAATCATTGAAGTTCCTCTAGACAACCCAATAACAACTGGGATGCTCCTCTCCATTTTTCTACCGAACACTCAGATGTTCCAAAGGAAACTTCTTAAGTTGTTTTGATGCATCTTCAAAACATTCAAATCTAAATGCTGTTGCGGATCCTCCAGTTGGATTTTTCAACAGGCGCTTGGAGACGGATAATACCATGCATCGTTGATTTCGGGTAAAAAAAAAGGAAGCTTTTAATCCTGGTAGGAATTCGTTAAGCGCGGGAAGATTAAATAAAAATTGCCCTTGCTCAAATTTCGATAACAGCGCACTATTATATATATATATGTATTCCTATGAAAGTTCTCTCAATTTTTGTCGAATCGCTAAAGATGCATGTAGTCGAGCATTATCGTAGCGGAACAGGGCGTTCTTTCTAACTATTGGGTGCAGTTAATTTCAATCGAAGGTCAATACTTTTTCGACAACCCAATACATGAAGGCTTCTATGTAAATAATTAAATAAACTTATTTAACCTGTTTAATTGTAGATTCATTCATATCACCAATAACGGAACTCATTATAAGACATTCTATATCTGAGTTCCTGACCGCGCGTATCTTTTACGGCGAAGAAGAGTTAGTGAAACTCCATAATGTGTAGATACTTCGCCAACTAGTGAAAGGGTTGGCTGGTAATGGTGGTTGTTGTATCAGACCGCACCCTCGCCATTGCTGTATTTGCGGTTGCCAGCCACTGGGATGCCTTCGGGACGCACGGCGGGTTATCTGGGTTCGGGCTAACAGATCGTGGAGCCGGCCAGACCTGCTTTCCAGCTACTGCCTGGTCACTCCTGTGATGACTCTAGAGTATGTTAAGCCTCAGAATGGCGATCGGGGTTGGGGGCGGTAGTGCTGGTCGTGGCCGTGAGAAACTCGCAAGCGAGACAATCCTAGCGACCGCCGCTCGCTCACAACATCCCATCACTTCACCCTATCATTGCATGTTTCCTGGCGTACGTGTAACAGGTTATAAATGTTCCGAGGTTCAGGTAATAAAGATTTTCTTCTTTCCTCGCTTCTCTCACTTCGAGGGTGCTGTCGATCCCGGCTATCCCGTTAGTGGAAATGATACTAGCGTTCGAGTGACGTTGCCGGGTCGGGTCATGGGTTGCTATCGATAGCAACCCGCCTAACCTTTCGGGTATGGCTTCGTAGCCATCACCACTATTCTATTCCTTTATCAGGCGGTGAGGACTGATACCAAAACATTACGCTAACATCACACAGGCTTAGCGCTTGTAACCAGTCACTACTGCTGTCTCACAATTGTACGCATGTCTGGAATGTTGCTTGGTTCTTCATCTAGTTCTTATTCATTCAGCGTTCGGTTCTGCGTGCATCGAGCACGTCTAGAGGGCCAGTAATTAAGTTTTTTGTTTTTTCCGCTACATCTCAAAACAGTCAACTTCCGAATGTTTTGGCTTCAGCATCGTGAGCAGTGATGATGGCGGCAGCAGCAGCAGCAGCAGCAGCAGCTGAAACGACGGTTAGATAGAGCCGCCAGTGTAGCTAACGATTGCGTCGGAGCCTCGCGATTTCGGCCAGACATGCCTCTGGCCGCGAGTTTTGTCACGTTATAGTAATTTCTTATAACAAATATAATTACAGCGTCTTTCTCGGTCAGCGTCGTCAGTGTCGTCTGATTTACCTCGTCTTCACTTGTTGCCAAATGCACATAAGAGGAAGACATTCGACCCGAGCTGAGTGAGCAACTGGGTCTCTATTCTCAATCATGCCCGACGCTAAGCTCATTCGTGTTTGCTCATGTCGTCTCCCAACGCCACTAAGCTGACTAACGTTAGTTGTTAATAGCCGTTATTCTTTTTTATTTGCTAGAGCGAAAACCCAGGTAAAGGCAAGACTACTAGAGACACTGAAGCGAGCTTTCCCTATCATCGCGCGCGCGCGCGATAGGGAAAGACGGATCAGGGCTACTAATCGCTCGACGCTGGCCCCACTAACGTTACGGCCACTTGCGAATCATAAGCTTAAGACGGCATAATCGCATCATTTAATGACGATTACCAGCATGGTCGTCAGTGTAGCCGATTCGTTCAAAACGGCAATTTAATTTCGCCATTCGACTTGTGTTTGTCATTAAAGCAGATTGCCAGCGTTTCTGCTAGTGAATTTAAACAGAAGCGTACGCAAGAAGGTAGAGCGAAAACACAGTAGATATCGAGAGTAGATTCGGACCTCCAGTTCTACCATACGATTCAGGGAGCTCTCCGCAACTCAACACTATCCAAACAAAAATCTCGGCTCGCAATTGGCTGGAAAGGGCCAAAGACTGTTCGCGTCACCGTGGAGGATTCGTGTAAGTTGCCCTGTCATCGTGCGCCAAATTGTGTAATTAACTTTAATTTCAAACTAGTTGCGGGCCCATTTACAAGGAAATTTGTTACCGAGCGTTGAAACCGTGAGAGGTAAGACAATTAACAGCTAAATAGATGCTGAATTTTGTAGGATTCCCTTCTAGACTGATTTTTGCGGGAGCTGTACAGCAAACTGGGCTAATACCTGGCCCTTTCTGGGTTTGCTTCGCAGCTTCTATTCATATCTCTTTGACCTTTCGTTGTTATTAAATAACGGGCAGAGATCCTTCGCCACTCTGAACGATAATTACTATAATATTTAATATAATTAAAATATTCGCTTTTCATTACTTGTTACATGGGCAATAGCCGTATAAACGTAAGCAATATTTAGATGTTAACCCCAGTAGAGAAGACCAATAAAGCGAGTTGTACATATCAATGTGCGATGATGGAAGAACCTAAAATGTTCTATTTGAGGATACCCGTGTTTAGGATGTCGTCTTTGGTTGGACGTAACATGTAGTTTGTGTAATTTAAGTTTTTGCTCCTTGTTTCATTAGAAAATTAGACTGGAACTGGCGAAAGGAAGAAATTATTGCTGCGTTTATAATACTTTTGAGAAAAATAATTTTGAGAATTTTTTAATCGTCGAGTGGTAGTCCCGAGACGACATTTCATCAACAATATTTCTTCTTAGGAAGGGCACTTTGTTTTTCCCTTCCAAATTCCTTGTAACGCCACGGATGAGTCACTTTTCAGGCTGTTTTGAGATCCAAAAAAAGTACAAAGAAAAATAGCAAAGGACAGAAATGTGTTTTTAAAATATTCAAATAACGTTTAAACAAGGTTTATGTTAGAATTAGATTAATAAAAAATGTTGCCCCTGAGTTATTTTATGAGCGTGATGTGCGCGTAAATTTTTCAGGGCGTAAAATCTGCAGTTACACGGAACTTGAGCAGTTATGCAGAACATTTAAAAATATTACTCATAAGTTTAAGTTAGCTAGTTGAAGTTAGTGGGATGTTTCAACGTAGCTGATGTTTGTTATACTCGTCTTGTGGTGCGTAGTTTCCAGAGAATCAAGCAAGTTTCCAACTTGGATATTCTGTGAACTCCGTTTCAGTTTTCACGATAGAATGTAAAGCCTCTAGACTGCGATTAGTAGCAAGCCGTGATAAAAAAAGAAGTTTCAACAAGTATTGACACCGTTTACGGCCGTGAGACAATTCGAATTAGGCCATCTCCTGTAAATTAAATCAAAGATATAGCTTAAATTCGCTTGAACTGGCGTTAACGTCACACAACCAAATTCGGCCCATAACAACTCAGACATTCCGTTGGGTCGATTTAACCCAACTACGTCAACTTCACAAATTTTCTTCAACGAAAATGCGAACCAAAGCCTTAGGTAGTACCTATTAAACTTTCAAAGTTAAATGTCAGTACCATCCAATGATTTGTAAAAATACCAGCCAATTGAACTTATAATCCGATGATTGATCCATATCCATATCAATGTTTCACCGACAAAATTAACCCAAATGATGGCTCATAAGTTATGGCGCTGACGTTGTCCTAAGCCATCAGTCAACGTTTTGAGTTTATGAATCTAACGTACCATATGTAAACAAAATGCAGTTACACTTTAATGCGATACTGACAAAGTGCAGTTGTATGGTTGTTATAAAACATGGGCACCGAGGTAAGTTAGGGAACTGTATCACCTTAAACGCCCCTCTGCGGCCGCGATTTAAAAGTTGGGGAAAGGCGCCCAGGCATTAACGTCTTTCAAACATAAAAGAATATCGGCAACTGCCACCCGCCGAACTGACCGCATCTCCTTAACGTTATAACTGCTGTAGATAGATATGCCAGTTTATACTGCTATTCACATACTTACGAACTTACACAATTAGCAATAGGAAAAATGGAGACGAGCAGCGGGACAAGAGGAAGACGTTCTCGCATAATGCTAATAATTCTTGACTTTCGAGTCTTTTTTTACGTCTACGTATTTTTGTCGTATTAAATGTACCTTATACCACTAAATCCCGCCACTACCAGTTATTGAGGTACGTCAGCAAAGATAATCGCCGATAGTTCGTTTGTTTTTCTCTGAACAGAGACTGCAGCGGCTAAAAACTTGTTCAAACCAAAAAATGTTGTGAGCGTTCGAAAGTAATCTAGAATTAAGTCCTAAAACATTTGATATCATCACAATGCGCAACAGAAATAAAAAGCGCGTGTTAATAAAAGTCGCCCGATGTGTCGTGTTCGTGACAAATTGAGCCAATCCAATGCTCCTTTTCGTTATATATTTCTTAATATACATTCACTAGTGCTGTGATCGATGCGCTAAAGGACACATTTTTCTGTTGGCCAATCTGAGTAGATTTTTCGTTCGACTCCCTACACGATCTTCAAATCTATATGTTATTATTGGGATTTGGCCTGCGTCTGTTCAATGATGCTCATCGAATGCTGCTGTTTCGCCAGGCCGACTAGCCTTAAATTATTCGCGGCCTGCGTCTTCAGCACTTTTGTGCACACGAATCTAAATGACTAAATCTATGGTTCTATTATATCCCCTTGACTAGCTCTTCTCCTGGTCGTCACCGCAGACTGCTTCTACTACCATGATTTCACTTTTGAAAAGTAAAATCATGCTAGAAATCTAGTCTCAACCATAATATAGGTAATAATGATAATAATGCTTATTATTATGCACGCAATATGCATACACCATCTACCTACAAGAAGAGCTCACTAAGAGAGAAATGGTTTTGGTTAGAGTGGAAAATGACTTTGGACCTATGGGAGTTAAGGGATTTAGGGGGAGGTAGGAGTCGCATAGGATTAATCTGCGCTTTACTAAATTGATGAGATAGGACCCATTGACGTAGCAGCGTTTGGCATCCTATGACATTCATTTGCCGTCCCAGCTGTGCGCTCGCGTCCACTTGTCGTCCCTCAAAGCAAGCGACCACAATCTCACCGTCGCCTTCAACCCTTTTACGTCCCGCCTGTAACCACTGGTTCAGAACGACATATATACATTACATATATGCATTCACTATTGTGATATATGTTGCCATTAGTACAGCCAATGTCCGAAGGGGTCAATGGTTTCATCGAATAATACGAAAGGAATACATTGGATACGAGTCTAAAACTTTTCCTGAAGCTTTTCTGAAAATCATATGCATCCTTTCAAGCCAATCACTGGGTTTTGCAACTGTCAAGAACGGGAGAACGTCATTAGGCCGATATAGAATTGAGTACGTTGTTAAAAAACGCTTTCGTTTTCTACTTCGTCAGTCATAACTTGCTGTACATATAGTGCGCATTGTAAAGCATTGGACTGTAATCACCAAAATTACGATCTATTGAAGTATTATTTTTAACTTGTCGCTGAAGGGACAACTTTGATTATGTTGAGAAAATAACTATTCTAGACTAGCACAAAATGGCTACATACATCCCGCAGAGTAGCGTTTGTAGAGGATCTATACTGCACGCTATTGGTTTTTTTTTAAATTACTATCAACACTGATTGGAAGGTGATTGTTGCAACTCAGAACTTGCTATCATGATCATCAAGTGGATCTTGCCAGTCAGCAGCACAAGTTACCTGAGGAGAACTTCGGCTACCGTTAAAAATTTACCAGATTAGATGTTTATATGGGGGAGTTGGATCAGAGATAGACAATTTTGCTTAAGCTGAGAAAATGACTATTCTAAACTAGCACAAAATGTTGAAGCATACGCTATTTTTCGTCCCACATAACAGTGCCACCTTGTTCGATGTCGACAATGTTTAACAATGATATTTATAATTTTAGATAATATGGATAATATAGTTTATTTAGACATATGTTTATCTAGCTCAAAGTGCCGTACGTGTTGAAACAATAAACGATGACACCATTCAATTTCAAATACGTTCAAGACAATTAGCTTACATAGAAAGACCTATATAGCATACATATCAATAGTCGCCCTGGTAGATGTATAGCTGGGATCGCGCGCCGCCTCTAATAGGCCACATTAATAACTGTGCTATATTGTGCCTTTTCCAATGTTGTACTGTGGACAGATTAAACATTATCGCGTTGCTGCAGCAGCCACCGTAGGGGACTTAGGGCAACTCGCGTACTACCAGCAGCAGTATCGTCGTGGTGCGCGTCAAAATGGCCCACACCGTGTGCCACTTACTTGACAACCAATATTTATTGCCAATTGGCAATCAACGATAGTCGTAGCCGATAGATGTTTTTAGTCACCGTTGCTACTGCTCACCTAGCGCTCTCGTTTCTCTGTCCTGTTAATGTTTAGCTCCGCCCTGAAGATCATGAAATGCGAAGTGAACCCGCAAAGACTCACCTTACGAACGTGCATACGTGTGTGTATTCAACTGTCTGTTATATTACGGTCTTTCTGTAGGCCGTTTTTGCACGGAACGTGCACGCGTCAGCACCGACATGAACAGGAATTAGTATCGATGAAATTGGATGTGCGAGGCAGCGTCGAATGATCGACGCCGGCAACACCGGCTGCACCAGCGATGGCGATGATGAACGCAAGGAAGATCAAACCCGAACCCGCTCAACAGTGCGCACACAATGGACATCGATGGAGATGGACGAACCGGCATTTGGTCATGCGATGGGACGGCTACCGAAGACGGACATGTTCAGCTCGCTTACACAGCCAGAGATAGGCACAGAACAAATAGGTGCCTAAGAAGGATGCAACGCAGCGCCGCCGCCAGAATCGCCTGTGCAGTTACCACGAATCTCGGTAACAGCAGCAGCATCGCTTAGACGGCCGCAACGACGACCGTACGACCACTACTACCGCTGGTAACACACGACAACAGCGGCGGCGGAGGCTGCGGAATAAAAAATGGCCGCCGGACTCATTGTCGACGACAACCACTGAGACGATGAAGAGCAGCAGACGGCAGCGGCGGCGGCGGCGGCGGCAGAGGCTGACTGTTTGGCCGAGTTAAAGCACCGCCACGCTTGTGGCTCCGGACCAGCAACACTCGCGGCACCTCGCATACGAAGTCGAAAACGAGCACAGGCAGGCCAGAGTTGTTCAGACTGGCCGAAGCAAAGTGGCCAATAAGTTCGGCAAAAAGAGGGGTAAACATGGAAGGGAAAAGAGCGACAAGAGCCTTCTTCGACGTAAGCCCGAGAGCGCCTAAATGAAGAAATGGCCAGCGAAATAAAAGCTAACTACACCTAAATATCTCCCGTTCATCTCTTCTTCGTTGGATGGTCATTCACGTTCGGCGATCGCCGTCATCAACGAGCCATTGGTGGCTGGAGTGATGGCGGCAGCGGCAGCGGCAGCGGCGGAGTAATTTATATTAAATATATAGCTCCGTTTATATTTATGTTTTGTCTTGTTTATATTGTCTGCTAATTGTACTTCGTTTGCTTTTATATTTTTTCATTGGCATTGTTGTTGTTCATTCGTTTTTTCTTTCTTTTCGCCGCTCGCTGTTACTTTATCTCGACGTCCTGATGCAGCCGGAGCCGGCGACGACGACGGCGGCCAGCGTCATTTTCTCTTCCTTGTGGATGATTTCGTCGTGTATTCGGCGCGCTTATTTACCCACTAATTTTCCGATATTGCCCCATCCTCCCCGCATTCGTTCGCTTGCTACCTTCTCTCTCTCTCTGTGTCCGGCCATCCAGTGCTCTACTACGTGAATCTTCGGCTTTTGCCGTTTGGCGTTGGGTGCAAGATTGGTAGCAGCGTGACTATGGCAACAACAGCCACTGCGATCAGCTCCTTGTCTGCTTCCTCTGACGCCGATAGCGCCCGTCGCCTCTCGTCCTTTGGGGAGACCCTCGCGCACCACAACTGCACCGTGGCTGGCCGACGGTATCCGTCTACCAGGTAGGCACCCACTGACGATTTGTGTGCCAATGCTGAAAGCGTGGCCGATCGTATTCTGTAGGCATTTACTTCTATATGCTGTTGTGCCTATACGTCTATGCGTGCGTATCTTTCTCTGGGTGTGTATTTGTTCAGCGCGCATATTTTCTTCGTTTAGCTGCCGCGGTGCTGTTGCTCGCTTGCTGACGCCCGAACGAATCGGGCCTTGGACGCGGGAGAGGCAAGGCACAAATGCTTCTAAATCATTTGCCAACAAATTTGGTCCCATTTTTTTCTATCGAGTTGCGAGCGGAGCTGGCGGAAGCGGCAGTTGCGAGACAGTAGAGCGCATGCGAAAGAGCTGACGCTCCTGTTGTTGTTATTTCCTTTTGAAACAACAACGTCGCCTGCTTACACCGAAGCCTATTGACAGACAACAGCCAATCGTCTGTCCGCGCGTCCGGCTCGCGCTTCTTCTGAACATCACTATGAACGCTCTTTCTGTTCTTCTTTGTTTCCTCTGGGGGCAGCAGCAGCAGCAGCAACAGTCTTTCTTCGTCTGTTGAGACTGCGTCTTGGTCGGGGCGGCAGCCACCACCGCCGCCGTTATCGCTGATTTTTAGTGAAGTGAGCGTTGATAAGCACACTGGAGAGAGAAAAACGCCAAATGGAAACGAAGAGTTCATCGGAAAGAAAAGCCATTCAACGCGTCTACCTAGCCATTGGTTACGGGAATATATATGACAGTCATGATGCTGATAATGATAATTTGACCCTATATATATATATGTATATGTTCACTGTCAGGTGATGTAATGCCGGCAATATAATATACCCGGACATTTGAACAATGAAGCTGGCGTGGCTTATCGTTTAGAAGGGATTAGACTTAGGCCTGAGCAGCGGTAGTAGCGCCGGATAACACATTTCGTTTTTAAGATTTACTCTTAAGACAACGGATCGAGCCTAAGTCGAAGTACAAGTCAGGCTACACTCAAAGATCCCCTAGAAGATCCCGTAGCACTAACACAAAAGCCTTTCGTTTCTTTGAAGATTCGATATATACCAATCGAGTTGCCATACCCCAGCTAGCTGTAGACGATTCCAGTAGCGGTAAGTGATGTCTTCTAATAAATAAATAGCTAAATCTCTTCTCCGCTCTTCGAAATTATGATTGTAATATTAGAGGATGATAGAGCGTTGAAGACTACATAATTTACAAGCCATTAATTAATTTCACACATTCTGTCCTACGTGAATTGAAATCAAGTTCATTTTCAGCTACGGGACCAGCGAGGTCTACGAGGATGATAAAACGTAAAGCCTGTACAACTCTCTGTTCCATATTGCCCGATCACGCGGATCCCCACCAAATAAACCCATCGACATAATACACGTTACAGCGTCTGTCGCATACAGAAGCAATTGCTTGGACGATTTAGTTATTTTGGCGCCGACTGAAAGCACGCTTTGATAGCGGCGTCAGCATCGAAGCTACTGAGATAAGAGAAAAGCAGCAATGGATACGGATCAACCGCCGTATTTATCCGCACCAGTGTCGTTCTCCGTAATGAGCCAGTTAAGCGATTAGATAAACGTACGAGACAATACCATTATGCGATAATTATGTTTTTTTTTTTTTAAACATAACTGTTGCCTCTTTGTTTTTTCTCGTCCCGTGCTTAACGACTTGGCACACTCGAGGTAAATTGATCAAATCTAGCTGGCGACGCATGCCCAAGGGGCGGCTACGTACGTGGCACACAGATGAATCGAAATACAAAATTTCGTTAGCATAGAACTTCATGTGTGTTGGGTAATTGCCCACTGGGTCACGTTTACCGCCTTTCCCCTCAGCTGGTAATAGGTGTACAAGAAGTTTATGGTGGTCCTTTTTGATATATGAATCGACAGGTGACGAAACAATAATGAAGATCTATCTATTCATAAACAACCGTCTCAGTTTCGCTGGCGTGATAAAGATTTTGCGCTACGCACGTATTAACTACATAGATAAATGGTAAAATCGTGAAGTTGTTTTGGCTGATACAGACTCCGATACGACTGCGACAATATCTAGATCTTGCGTATAAAGGTCGTACGCGAAAAGTCTAAAATTACCAGTGTCCTTCCTGCAAGAGGCCCAATTGAGCGCTTGTAAACACACCGAAATCAGCTTGCTCTGCTTCCTAGTATATTTCTTAGAAAATCTGCTGATTTTTTTTTCGATACAGATTACCTTTCAGTAAATGAAAATTCGTCGGTCCTGCAATCGACCCTGCGGATGCAACTTACTCCGTACAATCACCTTTAAGAACTTCAGCGCATGTGAACGAGGCCGCAACTTAAGGGTTTGCTTATTGTGTTTCATTATACGGCAGAGTAGTACAATATTGTATTGATTGACGCTTAACTTGTACGTAATTCCACAAGACATCTATATAAAGCTGGTCAGATCACCTCATGTTTGGGTATGGGCATTAAGATAATATCCGTAGAAAGAGTAACGGTGCTAATGGTCTTACCGCTTTCGTCATTATTTTCCCTTTCGAGTCTCCTAAAGCCGATATTCCCATAATGAACACTAATGTCTATTGTACGGTATAGAACAATTTGGGAGGTGCGATAACATTTACTGAGCGTTCCCTCCCTCCCTCTGTCTCTCACTCGTTCTCTCACTTCTATTAAACAGAATCTTTGCTCATAGAGTTGCCATTTACGAAATAAGGTTCGGCTTGGTACGTAGATTCAAACATGGAACACTTCACTTGGCCAGGATAACACTGTTCACTTTAACGTGACGGGACAGAATTCTACTATTGATTCTACAGTTCTAGAAAGAAATAAAAACCTAGACACCGTCATTAGCAGTGACGAGCTGAGCGTTCGTCAGGCCCACAAGGCCTGATGCGCATACAAAGGGGAAATCGGCGTTAAAACCATTAAAATTACAATTTAATCAATCTGTCAATATAAACTATGAAAAGTAATTGTTTTCAATGTTTCCATTGACAGAAAGCGTTGGAAATTGCTAGGTTAACTGAAAACAGTAATCGTTCCGCGTATAAAACGGGTGGCGATGACGATGTCTACTGCAGCAGTAACGGTAACTTATTTATGTGTCAAGTTACTCATTGTTTTACGCTGAGACATCAATCTCTACCCTCCTGGTGTTTCAACGTACCTAATGTTGTGATTTGTCTTTTGATTTGATTGTGCTTTTTGTGCGTTGCGCGTCGACTCCTTTTTTCTCCTGAGAGGCGCTCTAATGCTGCCGGAACAATTTGAATGTACTACACGCTAGCTCTGTGCCGATCGAGCGTAGAGTCTCCTCGTCAGCGACTCCTTTCTTCTGGTCGCATGCACAGCAGACAGGGCGATGTCGAACCGGACGAGCTGATCGCGTGCAGATCTGACATGCGGAAGCCACCACCACTGTCACCAGGATCAATCGCTGTCCTGCTTCCATTGCAGCGGCTTCCGTTGTTTGTTAGCCCCGTCGCTTCGGTAATAGTTCTGTCCTAGCACTTTAATGCTGGGCGGTCGTGAGGAACAGGTCCTTGTGATTGTCCCTATGCTAGTGAGAACATCTGTAGAAGCTTCGTATACGTCTGCTCATTCGTATGGGTGTATGTGATGGTTTGTGTACGTTTGCACATTCGAATATAGCGTGCATGCCCGCTTGGGATCGATACGCTATTGCCGCGGTTGATTTCATCTCATTCCGTGGCGCGAAATACACAGAAACTGTAATTAGATGTCAATTTGTAATTAATATGGACGGACAAACTAATAGGATGGATTAAGCGCGGTCCATGTTGCGACGAACCAATGACAGTTGTCATTGATTTTTCGACGATGTTATGAAGCGGCCCGTTCGAGCGAAAAACAGAAAACCCTGCACAAAATATCTGGTGAGGTAAATGAACGCGCACTAAACGGCGGACTGATTGGTAAAATGAGCAAGGTGGGCGATGTATCACTCTTTCATTCGAGAACGAAGATAGAACAGAAGACAACATAACAGATTGAATAGCCTGAACTCGAGCTAATGCGAAAAGATGACAAATAATCAATGAGTAAAATGTAGCATCGAAGATGGCGACCACAAAATGTCGACCTATCCAACGAGCGATTGATCAGGAAGGGAAACAGCAATTTCGTCTTGTGATCAAATAGCTGAAAAAAAGGCCGTGCAGAACAAAGTATGTCCTTAGGAGCTAAACTATTTTGCGCTCTTGGGAAGTGCCAATAGCTGCATATGTATAGCAATGAAACTAAAAACGACAACTAGTGGTTGGGGGAGGGGGAGTGGGGAGGGGGGGGGACACATAATGTTCAGTCATGTGATTTTTACCACGACGTCTAGGTCTTTATCGATCGTTCATAGCGGCTGCCCATTGGGGCAGAATGTTTACTAAAACACCATATTTAACGATTAATATGGTTATCTTGTACATTGATTACCTGTCAGGTAATCCTATCTGTCATATAGATACGCTTTAATTAACCATCTTCTAGAATTGGTTATTTATTAGAAGCTTAGGGTTCTGCTATAGTTTTCGCGTCTGCTACTTCTCAGATTGAGTCAGTGTAAATAGCGGTACATCTTTCATTTTTTTCCCATCGATTCCCAGTGCACTTCACCGTGGTAGCGTTCGAATAGGTTTTCAGGTGATCTGTGTATTGCCGCGAAATGACTTCAGTACCGTCGGCGCGTTGAATTATTGTTACCCTATGCACAAACGTTCTAGAATAATATGAACTTCCCTTCAACAGATAATCATATAAAAGGTAGCTAATGATTGCTGATGAACCTATTAATTTCGACCTTTTTTTTATGTTTTCTCTATTCTGTTGCCACATCTGCTTATCTGAACCGTATGAATGAACAATGCAGATGACGACGTAGGTAATCATAACTCAAATTGAAAGTTGTGCTATCGTCCGGATGCTGTATGATCATGAAGGGTCTAGGCTTTCAAAGCGAGGGTCAAAGAAGTTCGGCTACATTTGTTCCTACAAAACCGCTGAAGCAGCGTCAGCATCACAAAGCCTTTGTCTAATTTATATTACCGTAAATAGACAAACCATGCGATCTTCACTGCATGAACTTCGTCGCCATGCCATCAACAATACGACGGGCGTCTTCGCTCTGAATTCGAGTAGGTTGAAAATAAGGCTATACATCCTGCCTAGACTTACATCTTTTGGCATAATACACTCTTGTTCTTTTGCTTTTTTATTCTTCAGTTTCAATGTTTGCAAAACGATTGTTCCTCTGTTATATGTGTAATGTAACAGGCATCAAGTGCGCGCACTGTTGTATTTCGACTTAGTAAAATTATTAATCTTGAAACGATCCAAGTCACTATAAACACGCTCGCTGAATCCGCGGGGGTGGAGGAGGTTGACGAGGTCAGATCAGTTGACGCCGGCCGCCGACGTAATAACGTAACTAATCGAGCTGCCACCTACGCCACTCACGGCATTGGAAGAAGAGCCATGACAAGGGAACAGGTAAACAATGACGAAAAAGGGGCACCTTGATACAAACACTAGAACACAAATACGGAGCTACACAATCCGCTTGGCGTTCGGGTATCAAACGAATAGGTTCTAACAAAGCGGAATATCTGTTGTTTTCTGATAGATTGTTAGCCATAAAGACACACGGACGCACAAATGGCTGTAATTACTTGGGTGGCAAAGAAATAGCTTGAGTTAAAATTGAATACGTTTCTCTGCTTATTTAATTGGCGCCTTGTTTTGCGGCAGCTTTACGATTCTAGCTTAATATCTGTTTGGTTCAATTGATGGCCATTAAAATGTATTCTCAACGTTACATTTTTACCGGTACCAGATTACGCCTTGTCTATGATAAGGTAGATTACAAGAACACAGACTAGACTCGAGACTAGATCAGTCCTTAGAGAGGCACTATGGGTATTAGCATATGCATGCCTAGATCTAGTTGGACAGAAGGACTATAAAACCTGTGTTGGCTGGCTAGACATAGGCATTGATCCTATCAAAAATAACTTTTATCATTTTCTACTAAATGTACGCATCGTAGAATTTAACTTGTTTTAACTGCATGTAGCGGAATGTAACATGTCTTAGAGGTTTCATCGAAACGGCCCTACTTGCGATAATCACAAATCCGTCAACGATAACGATCAATTACCGACGTTATTTCTGCTAGGGATACCTGCTAAAGCTTAGTCAGCGGCCCAATATGCTCCTTTTGTTCAAATCAGATACATCTCTTCTTTTATCGATTAATCCTAGTTGGTCAATTGAGTGCTGCCCTTTTCCTCGTTAAAGCCTTTTGAAGAAAAGTTCTGCTCAGCAAGGGATAGGCGAACGGATCAAATGCTGAGGTTTTTCAAAACACCGTTTTCATCATATTTCTTAGCGTGCTCATGCGGTTTGTTAAGCATCGGCCTGTGCCCCGTGGTTGCTAAGCATTGCTACAAGCCCTACGCACTACGGCCGCCGAGCGTAAATGTTTACGATGGCTGCTATTGGGTTGAAAGCGTTCACCTAGAATAGCGCGCAATTGTAATTTAAAATAGAGGGGTAGGCCCAAGAACGAATTGCTCCGCCACAGGAGAGGGTGCCAAAGCAAAACTAGCGTTGATTGCCAAATGCGAATGATTGCGCCCCCATTTTGTTGGAGGTTTTTGGTCGTCGTTTGCAGCATCGTCGTTCATAGCGTTGGCTGCGCTGAGTTCATACGTTGTGAAGCGGCGGAGTGCTAGTCTCTGATAAATACACATTCGCATATATATGCATTCTTCGTTCTTGTTCGATAGGTCTGCTGTGTCCGTTTATCTGTTATGCGGTGATGGTGGTCGATTATGCGGCACCCACGGCGGACATGGGGCGAATTCATTCGGCTCGACTTTCGTTGTCGTTGATTCGTCGCTCTCTGCCGCCTGATGATCAAACAAACGAAGTCGAAGAGAGGGTTGAGCGCCAAATATGAAAATCTGCAACGTTAGGAAGGCGCCCAGGACTTCGCTCAGGTCATTACCATGACACTGAGTAGAAGTAAGGCAGGACAGACTGGTCTTCTACTCAAGTCGAAATGAGGAGGAGGACAAGGCGACAGAAAAAAGCAACTGTGTAATCGGCAAAAGAATAAGGATAAAAGGCCAAAGCAGAAAAGCGACGGAGGAGGGCCGCTGGTAACCGTTAATCGCCTATAGATAGGTCAGTGGCTGGCCATTTCAAAGGCCTTGGTACGCATAGACAGGAGTCAACTAGCGTCGATAGTTGAAAAAAGATGCGGGCATGATGAAGTCTCTTTTCAATGAGAAAAGGAAAAAGGAAATCTTTTTTTCCATATATATGTATATATATATATATATATAAGGAAAGAGGGCGAAAAAAGGGGAGCAAACTGACATTCTGCTGGACTGTTCTTCTGAGAAACAGGTCATGTATATAGGTGTACCCACGTTCATGAAATGTCCCAGTGAAGCATAATGCTCAAACGGCAAACGCTGAGAATTGAAATATCGATCAAGCAAATTGTGCGGCTAATAAAAATTAGCATTCCCTATTCTAAATGGATGAAGAAATCATATAGAGTGACAAATAGGTCTTCATAACTAATTCACAAGTATTTATAACTATCATGGCATCATATATATTGTGTATGCACATACGTTAACAGTTCCGAATTGCTTCTCTGAATAAGCTGTAGCAAAAATGCAATCTGACTGAATTGTCCCGATCTGCTTAGGCAAAAGCAAACAGAACGAGAATCAGGGATCGTTTGAAAGTTAACGTGCCGCCGCGGACGCTTCAATTCCGATACCGGACGCTTTTCTCCGGGCCGTTTTAGCCTACTCTACTCCATTTCGAACTTTGCGTAAATGCAAATAGATGTGTCCGTCTCAGTTGGCATCACGAACGGAACAGCCATACGATATAATTTTAGGAGCCTTACATTATACAGGCCAACGGCGAATGAATCACAACGGTGAGGATCTATGGCATTGGAAACCATTTGAAGTCAAACTTACGAAACGCGTCAGTCGACAGGAAGCTTAATATTGCGTAAATACGCTAGAACTGTAGCAGGCGGGCGCATGCCCCCCAAGTAGAATACTAGCAATGGCCTAAGCCGAAAATAATTTCGTACTGCGCCGAATACCGCCATTGCTGCTGCTGCTGCTGCTGCTGCTGCTGCTGTTGTTTCTGTGTTTAATTATTAACCAGCGATCCGTAGCCATATTTGCGTCATTGTAGTAGGGTCAGATGCCCATTGTTAAGCACACCGGTAATTACGATATGTGCTTATATCTAGTCATCATGCACTATAATGATGCAGTCAATTCCCGAAGGGAGGTGTAAAAGACAAATGCTTTTAAATCTTGCTGCGTCCTTGATACTCTCCCAGACGACACTCAAATATCAAACTAATTCACAAAAAGTAGGAAACTATCCTTTAATACTACATGTATAGTATTGATTTCATTTCTGCATTGTACGTCGACAAAAAACGTATGACGAAGTTAGCATCTACTTAAGTTCTGACTGGGGCTCTTCTAATTTCTGTTCGTGTCTTTTATTTATCATCGTCCATAAACTACTCGATTCTTCTTTAAATTTGCACTAGATTGCAGCATAATCGGCTTGCACCCGAACACTGTCGTACTGACAATCAAAAAGTTGGCCAGTTAACTCGTGCACTATTGTAAGCTAGTAAATCCTTAAGGGTCCGCCTTCGCTCTAATCAGCGGAACGGAGCGATCCGTGATTGTCTGAAGGTTTAACATGTTCATATAGTGGAAAGAGTCCATAATCGTCTGCGTGAATTCGTTTTACCACGAGGATCTTACGGTCGATCTTGATCGCACCCCCTTACGTTTATCCGTCCATCTTTCCCGTTCAGCTCTTTGTCTCTACGTTCACTCGGCGTACCTATTTACTCCGCAGTAATGTGTCCTTCACGACGCTTCAATCCGGTCTTCGGTCAACAGCGCCATCGTGATCCGACACAGCCCTGTCGCAGCGAGCCATTGAAATCGTTACATTTACACTCGGACGAAACGAGTGCGTTTTGCGAACCGGGTGGTCCGATTTGCGGTAGACTCTTTCTCTGCATTTAAGTCTCGTAGTTATTGTTATCAGTGTCCGTTGCACTTCGACTGGACTTCCTGGGCTTTTCTCGGAGCGAGTGCATCGTTGGCTGAGCGCCGTTACCGTATACAGCGTTCGGGCCGCCTTGAAGCTCGTCGCCCACTCGGCATCTTGATGACATAGACATTTTAAAGACCACAAATAGATCTATCTTATTTCTGATCATTGTGAATTTCTTTTTTAGTGTAGTCGTCATTCGCTGCTGGTTCGTTCTCCCTACCAGCCTTGTAAGGGCTGTCTGCAGTATATTCGGTGCTTGTTCCCGCCTTCGCTGTCGGCCGCGCAACTTTTCACCGCTCACTACTGAATTGGTAAGATGAAATAATATTTCACATTTACGCGCGCTTTTGCGCGCCCAAACACACACAACGGTAACGACGATACTGGTGAAGATGACAACATCTACATCAACGTCGACGCATTGCTAGACAAGTGGAACAATTTACCGCTTGATCAACTCTTCGCGGAGTGGGGCTACTACGACTGCTGCTGCCGCTGACGGAGACGGCAGCCGCAGCCAGTGACGTGATGCCGTACGCGAATCGGTAAACAAGTCGCAGTCAGCAGCGGCGGCTTTCGCAGCGGTGGCGGGCGGTGGTGGTTAACCAGAGGCTGCCATGGGCCGCAAAAGGATCCACCGCGGACAGACAGACGGAACGAAACGACGTTGAGCGCAAAAATGACCGCTAGCAGCGATAGCGGCAAAAGCGGAGGAGAGCCGTTGCATGCATAAAAATGGAACAACAAAAAAGCCACTGTAAAGAAAGAAGAAGGAGAGGGGGAGCAAGAGCAACGTCCTCGTCAGAAATAGTTACAGAAGTGACTGGGTATTACATGTCGGATCGCAGAAGCTTCTGAAACGCAGCCGAAACAGATAGAGAGAAGAAAGAAGAGGAGCATGCCGATTTCAGCTTCAGCGTGAGTCTGCTGAAGTTCAGATTGAAGCTACAGTCAGTTTCGGCGGAACTAGGTTTTACGAGGTAGTAGTCCACTCAGCTCCTAGGCATTTTTATCTCCGTATAGAACCAACAAGCGCATTGCAACAGAGGTAACGAGAACAGGCCGCGTTTTCGTTACTCGGTCGCTACCTTCGCGGTTCATTTCGAAATGACTGCTACTTCAAAAAAGCGGTGGCGAGATCCAGCAAAGCGCGATCCGTTCACCGTCGACCACCCCCTGAGACGTCAAACAGAAGAGATGTCACTCATTCACCCGTTTAAAGTTCTCGACCACCACGGCGGCGGCGGCGGCGGCGGCGGCGGCGGTAACCGAGAAGGATGCGCCAGCGAAAATGGCGAACTGGTGGCCGAAAAAACAAGGGGTTGGCGATAACTGCTGGTCCAACTGTTATTACCAACTTGGCCGAAGCGGCCCGCCTTTCTGCATCAGAGATTCACTGCCGACTCGCGAACTTGTAACAAGCTGCTACTGTGAAGCCTGACGTCGCGCAGCTAAACCAGAATGAACGAACTCACAGTCACAACAATAACAAGAAGCCTACGTCAACAATCACGTCACACAAAAAATAGCATATCAAACAGGAGAGACAACAACAACAAAGGTAGTATTAGAATTCTGACAGTGCGATGTGATGCGAACGATATTTAGAAAAGGAGCTCAAATAAGGCAAAACTGATAAAGACTTGAGGACGAGCAACCTAGGTTGCTTCAGGTGAAAATAGCTCAGTTCAGATAGATTCCACGTCCCCTAGCACCGGAGATGCAACGGAGAATGACAGCAAACGGCCTCATCAAACCTGTCAAACGAACATCATGGCAGGACCGTGCCAAATAAAAAAAACACCGATACAGTTTGTCGAAAAGCATAAAGCGTGTACCCGAGAAAATCGATGCTGGCTTGCTAAAAATGGCAATTCATACAACGGTCGCATGATAGGTCGGAAAATAAAGCCAGGAAATATTGTACGTGGGCAGGCCGTTCATGAACAATACGACTGTGGCTTCGTCCTTTACGCTTTACATCACGAAACTATGCGGTAATTTGGCGAGGACAACAAAAGGGCTCCTCGCGGAGTATCCCGATGGTAATGTGGATCTGCACAATGAGAAACGTAATGCATCGAAATTGTCAAACTTCCATTGATCTTCCAATCAATACTTGATTTAGATTAATAAAAGGTTACATCTGTATTTCTATATATTTGATGGAAAAATGTTTGCCATCATTTTGTGTAAGCACTTTTGTTTAAATTAATTTTTTGCGAGATGCCGTGTTGGGAATATGGAAGCCGGTGATGACACTTCGTCCAGTCGCGTACGGATCTTACTAACGTACGAGCCCCACAGGCATTATCGTTACACAGAGATTATTTGTAAAACCAGTTAGCTATTTGGCAACTATCTCGTGCCTGTCGCCAAACCCGGCTCAGTCATATTATTGCAATTACGTGTTTGCCTAGTAAACTTCAATCGATGACCAAGCTCTTCAGTTATTGCAGCGATACCCTAAAAAAAACTATTACCTAAAAGGATGCGAAGTGGTAATTATATTGTAAATGTAGATCTGCTGCAGTATTACTGTGAATATTGGAAAAAAAAAACAGTAATCTAAGCGATTTATTTGGTGGTCCTTCGTATTGCTGGCCGGTTCTTCCAAATGACCAGCACTAATTTTTTTACTTTAACACGTACTGGACCTAACGTTGCATGGCAGCGCCAAGATCTGCATCAGTAAAACAGCTAGGTCGCAGCTAACAAAAAAAGAAGACAGGAAGCTGGATCAATCAATAGCTCTCCATCGTTTGTCCGCTCACTCGCTTACCTTATGTCCATTAATTTGCCGTTATCTATATCTATATATATGTAGGTATGGTGAGAACAACCAGTCATCTCTGATTTTCCACTGCCCCAAGCTGCCTGTCTCTAGCTGGTCCACGTACTCCCGCACTGAAGGAAGACCCTATATTGTTTGATGTTCATGATACCACCTTCTAATTGAGCTGGATCTGCAGCAAGGTCGACACGGCAATCGTATAAGTGACGACGAAGCACGCTGAACTCACAATCAGGAAAAGCAAAAATTTCCATCGTCTATTATTCGATACCCATTTCACCGGCACATTGTTTATTGAACGAACTATCCTGTCTGGGCTGCCGGACTCCTGTTTTGTCTAGTGCCGTCAACAACTAAAGGAGAATCAGCGATTGGAGAAGATTCGTTTCTTATTTGCGTCGCAGTGCGCATATAGTGTGACTCATAGCCATCAAGACGAATGAAAGCTGCGAGAAGCAGTACGTTCGCAACACGTCAGCGAAAACAGAGGGTGGCCAAGCGGCGCTTCAGGGGCGGCGATGACGGCCGATCGACGTCCTGTAGCAACAGAATCAATAATCATTGGTTGGTAGTCTAACGGTGATTCCACGGTTAACAAAAGTAACAAATATAGCGACAGTGACAAGAGGATGGCAGAGATAGCTGCACTGATTAATTTCGCCCAGTAATAGGCTGAAACGATTCGAATAAACCCCGATCGATATGGCTACTATCGATCAACAGTTAGATGAGAGCAACGGGAAGCCCAGTAAAGGTTGAAACCGCTACGGTGTCAGAAACTTGTCAGGACGAGACACAAGTTAGATGACGAAGATCATGCCAGCGGAATTTATACTTCACTATGGGGAGTAATATTAGCGACACCCATCCCATCATGGCTTCCAACGCAATGACCAGCCGCGCCCCCTCAATTGGACGATCATTGTTACGTAGAAATGAGCTAGTATAGCTTTAGTAGCATCTCGTTCCAGAAGAAAATGAATAAATGTTATCGATCTTATCATTCAGCGCTGGCTTGAGGGACGTTTAAACTGTGCACGATCATCCTCACAAATTACCGTCACCTGTCATCCAAGTATCGGAAATTCCGTATCGAGAAAATAGAGGCGTATTCGGTTTGGAACTGCGCACGCCGTTGATCTGGTCCGTGTTGGATTTGTTGGTTAGTCCAACTGCCGATTTAACGTGCCGCGCTCATCAAATGAACGTTTTGCATCTTTTCCGTGCTCCAATCTCACTTCAATAAATCAAATTATAGATCCATCATCGGTAAATTACTACATACCTATGAGTTTTTCTTATATCAAGCATTTAGAACGTAGAAGAAAATGAGTATTGACCTACGAACATAGCGTGTCTTTCCCTCTTGGGAATTTATGCAGACATATTGAGCGAACTGGGTGTACGTGGTCCGTAGAAAGTTTCATATAGATGGCAGACACTGAATCAGCTTTCTACCGCGTGCGTATATCATTCGATCACTCTGGTGATGCCAAAATAATTATCATAAAATACTCTTAACTAATTAACTAGCTTGTTAGCCAGCATACGAAGACGGGTTCAGCGTGCACGGTATTTTGTAAGTTGCCTCTTGTAGCAGCCCGTCAAGTTATTGGCCCAAGGTTTCAGTTAAGTAATATACTCGTTTTTCTCTCTCTACTTTTCTTGACAGCTTCCCGTCCGATTTTCCAATGCAAGAAGACGCGAAGCAGTGCAATATGGCGTCGAGCCAATAATAATTCACTTACATGGCCTCGCCGTGTGGTTGCCGACCTTTCACGGCCAGCGGACGCTCATCCTGAATGATGTCCTGTATTTGTGTAATTACCTCTTTGTGTTTATTCTAAATATTAAGCATCACGTTTCCAAACATCTTTTCCCACCGAACGCTAGCTGAGCTACGTATAGGCTATCAGCGTACGAGTGCTATAGCTGCACCGACAACCTACATCAACTAAAAGCAATAGAGGATATTAGTTTCCCTAATTGGATCAGAAACTTCGGAGAAAATTGTTTTCGTAATTATAATTGACGCATTGGCAAAACAATGTAGCTAGCAAGTCTATTGCCGTCAGTCTCTGACACGCAGTAAACGTGAACACCTTCTGTTTAGGTTAAATACGTATTAAAATATGAAAAGACATATAACTTATTTCTTATAGTCCGAGACAAGCTCTCAAGCGTTTGGAGCCTGCTATTACCAATATTGAAAGCGCGCTAGATCGAATAGATAAAACAGGAACTATTATATTCTAGTATGAAGTTACAGGGTCGAGAATGCGCCTCTTAAACACTGTATGTGTGCGGACGAAAACGTCGTAGTTACTAGGGTGCTTGGGGTTGAGTGGAGGTCTTTGGGGTGGCGTTGTAGGGATGGCGTCTATTAATCGCACTTGGCCTTAGGACATATTAGCCCTGCTGTGAACCAAGACAAATAATTTCTCTACGCAATCAAAAGGAGTCATTCGAAAAGGTTCAACTAATTAACTATATTCTTCAGTGCCCCATAGCTGTAAAGAACGCAAGACTCGTTTTCAGCAGGTAATAATAGCCCCCGCCGACGCTGCCAACAGCCTTAATTGTCCTAGGCCAACCTTACGTACTAGCATAAACCTACTACGCCAGTTTTGTTGTGCATTAGAAATTAAGCGGACAGGTCGTTCTACGGAGATCGCTTACGTGCGGTTTCCGACCGCTTTTTATAGCCAGGATATCAACAAGTTAGGATACAACAAAGGGCCACTCGTAGGACGTTTATTGGGTTCCTCATTAAATAACTCGAGCTGCCACTGTAAAATATTAAGCCCCTATATTCGTGTATACTTGCATGCGCAGGGCTTGAAGACATAGGCAATTATATATGTTACAACGAAAATTACTTTCGACATAAACTTATACGGGTCAATCTTCGATCGATTCTCCTCGGAGTATCGATGAAGATACGCGTTTATCGCACGTATCAGAGGGCGGGTGAACACCCAGTTCTGTTTGTTTTATTCCTATGATACAACAAAATGAGTGACGCATCGAAACCGACGCAATTAACGGAAGCAAACAAGACGTTTATTCGGCATATTCGAAAATTTCCCGGTGGAAGAGCACTGAAGTAAGCGAGAATCCGCCAAATCACTGTTATCGTAGTAATTAATGCATCCTTTGCCCGGGTCGGAACCGCTCCACGGTTATTGAACGATCGTCAAGGAACCCTTATGTGTTTCCTTCGCCGCTTAATTACCGATTAAACATCTTTGTTAATTTTATTTTGCTCCTATTGGCCCATAGATTTCCAGCTCTCCAACAATCTATTATAGACGTGGCGTCCCTTTGTCATGAGTGCGCTAGCCATGTATATACGCACACACACGAACCCAATACTATTACGGGGCGAGTAAAACTCGAAACGGAACCTGCTTACGCGAATAAGGGACCCGATGCGGACTAAAGTGGAAAATTATCTCGTCCACCTTTCAGTTCGACCTGGAGACGTTGAATAATTTTCAAAAACTCGTTTATACAGTAATTCGTCATTGAAGAACGCAAACGCGTCTTTGGCTGGCCCAGCGAACTACAAATGTTGCATTTAGAAAACATAGCTACGTCATTTCGGTTTGATATACTGTAATTACGCTCGAGTAATCGCCGACGTTTTATTAAGGCTCGGCGTTTGATCGTGCTTTACTTTGCTGTTGTCGTTACCCTTCGACGATTGGTCCTGTGTTTCTCGATCTAACCTTTCTAACAATGTAGAAGAAAACTAGGCAGAAAAAAGCGGACGGATTTTTCTGCGGCGGTTGTTGCTTATTATTTATTTTTTGTTTATTATTGATCTTACCGGCACTTTATAGTGACAATAACAACATCTATCAGTGCCAGTTGAGCGCGTGCTTTTGTCTGCTAAACGATCGCATAAATTGCCTTGTACTATGTAGTGTATAGCGCGCCATCTATCGGCATCGTGAAGGCGCTCGGCTGCTGCTGGTAGTGCTGGCATTGTGAAAGCGTTCTCATTGTTTTGGGTGTAGGTATTTCCCCAAAAAGGAAATCGGATTGATCTTTGACTAATCAGGCCAGCGGCGCCTGATCAACTAGAGCTGGTCTAGTAGTGGCCGTCATAACAGAGAACCTGTATCGTATAATGCCTAACGACAGGTCTACGCGCAAACTCAGAAGAACACGAACGTATATGACCAAATCTCTGCTAGTCGTTTACGCGCATCTTCTAAGCGTTTCCACAAATACAAGAGTACTTTCCTCACATGGTAAGTAATATCATTATCGTCCAACTCAGCGAGAACAAACGCGATAGACGAAAAACGAGCTTGTCGGATGCCAACGACCCGTACTATCATTGCGTTACTGCTCCGTTGACACATAACGCAGATAGTTCAAACGCATAGATAGTACAAGCAGTAGCAGAAGCAAACAGACATATGTATCTGGCTGTCGTCATGTGCAGGCGTAACTTGGGGTAATTTATACTTTTTAATTGCGCTGCTACTGCTGCTGACACAGTTGCCCCCCGCATCAGATCGTGCTTCAAGCTTCTGCCGTCAGCCTTATAAGCGTTTCATTTGCTTATTTCTCCCACAACATGTGCGCTCCCCGAGTAACGGCTGCAGTTTCTCCCCGCCCTAGTGAATCAGGCTCAGCGATTTAATTATGGATCTTTGCTTTCCATCCGCTTCCGACTTGCTGGTGTCTCTCCTTTACGCCTTCGTATTTCCTTTAAAAAGACTCTCCATTTTGCTCCATTCGACAAACTGTTTCTGATCTTTAATTTGAACAGTCAAAGTACTCTGGGGGTTTTTGGCTCTCTTTTCTTCTGCTACTTCAGCTCCATCCGCTATACTTTGTTCGTTCACAGGGACTCATCGATGCGCGCGATAAGATCTTCGTAACCACTTGACTTACTGCACGTATGCATGTGTTCGCGTACCGTCCGTCCCTGCGATAGCACAAAATCCGAACAAGCAGCACATGATTCATCAGTGTACTATATTTAACCAAGCACATCCTGTTTTTTTGTCACGTTTCGATTTCGACACACGCCATAGATAGCAGTGCATGGCCGGGATTCACCGTCAGCATTCAAACGGCCCCCGGAGGCAGAGTTTTGATAGTGGAAGGCGTGCCTTCGCGGCTAGCAGCCGGCTGCAATGGCACGCCTTCGGTGAGGTGAACTGAGCAAGTAAACGCGATCGGCAACCACCGTTCGATGCTCACCGCTCGCTTTGCTGAATACGAACGGCACAAGAACAACAATTACCCACCACTGGACTAATGATAACTTTTAAATTGGCTTAATAATCGCTCTTTAATATCAAATCATCGATGTATATGAAGCTCGCGAATAAATAAATATATAGTGCTACGCACGGGTGTCTGTTTGTACGCGACGTGTTCGTGAGCGTCTGGCACCAGTCAACTACCGCGTAACTATTGGGGTATCATGTCGTCGCTTTACAAGGGTAGAAAATGCAACGAATCGAAAGTTGGCGCCGATTGCGTCGTTGTTATCGCTGCTGTTAATGGTCATATTATTTGTGATGCAGCCAGCTCTGCCGATGCGGTACCTGGAATCCTATACTATTGTGTATCACGTAAATATAATTCCAATGCACAAATTGGCAATGTTCTGTAGTGGCAAATACTCACTCGCTCGGCTAGTCAGCGGCGTCATCGTCAACACAAAACTAACACCAGCGTAAAACAGAAACAACACTTAGTATGGCCTTAAGCGTACACACCTCACACAAACGAAAGCAAGCAACACCATTGCACGCGCCTTTTACTTGCGTCCTCCTTGGATCGTAAGTTAATAAACTGAACAGCAGGATTAAGATGACTATATATATATATATATATATATATCTACATACATACCGGACCGTCTATATAATAGATGAAACGTCGTTCAGAACGCTATAAGCATGTATTAGTTTCGGCGGCCAGAGTTATAAGTGGTACTACCAAAATACGAGGCAATAGACTCACACAAAGGACACTGAAGCTGAGCTGGATTGCTCCGGTATAATTTACGCATTCTAAACGCAGCTTATAAACACTGGAAAACGCTACCACACCTTGCACGCGTTGAGCGTCATGACGTACTTCGAGTGCTTACCTCCGATGACGACGGTGATGGTACAGCGACAGCTGTCAAGGGTGATACCGCGTTTCTTCGTAACCGAAGAACGAAAATGTATCGTAAAGATATAAGAGCTCGCAAACGATAAGTATTGATTATTTCTACTATATATAGTCTTCGTAAGATCAACACGCGCGGACTATCGTACGATAGCTTCTATCGTTCGTATACTGTTTGTAGATTGAGTATCTTTAGTGGCATTTTGAATACCTAAAAAACGATTTATATATTTATGTTTCACTGTATTTATGCGCTTGTCCAATCTCTTTAATAACTTTTCAGTATCAGTGAATTGTACAATGAAATTGTCCACTTTAGCATACATGCGGCGTAACGAGCAAACGTTTTCGCATTGCAGGTTAACAATTTATGTACAGAAATATATCGTGTTCCTTTTGATGTCCTTTCTAATTGTCATTGCCTGCTGACCCCGTGGCCATTAAACATTCAACACTGCTCGTAACGGCACCGCTGGCTGAATTCCTGGTGATAAAATGCTCAGTTCAGTTATCGCCTAAACAACCTACCGACACCTAGGTAAAGGACTTTTTGATCTGTTGCGTACTCGGGCATCGTCGAGGGCTTAAGAGGGCGGTAGCCGATATTAACTGGAGATAATTCGACAACATCTGCATAGTGACTTCTTTACTAGAATAATCACAGAAACTTACTTACTTCCTTCGGTTAGCCTTTAGAAATAAGATTTCTCTAAATCCTTATCTACTTTCTGTGCGAAGAACTACAGATTTGCTTGAAGATAATTAGCTAGTTCCATTGATCGACTCTCGCATAATCGGTGTCGATGGTTAAGACCAGTCAGCGAATATTTACGAAAACGTTATGCTAATCTGGGTCTCACGAACCCGGTAATCGATTTAGAGTAAATTTAATTGCGGGTTGGCAAGTATTTTTTGTAGGCATGAATCGACGATTGACTGGAAACGCCGTTAACTTAAGTGTGAAAAGGCGAGCCTCCCGCCTAAAATCTCAAATAAATATTTCGCGTTCCTTCATTCTCGTCCAAGTTGAGATCGGTCAATCAGCCAGATAGACGATGATAGAGTTGTATAATGCATTCTTTTTTTTTCGTGTAAAACCCAAGAAAATCAAGAACTTTTTGCAAAAACTGGCAGTTCACTTCCCCCTAATCCTCAGCTAATATCAACAGAGGAAGCATTACGACGGCATTATTGAAACCTGTTCCGCGGTATGCTGCATTGGCCAATACAAAGCGGATAATGTCGCAACTTAAAACTTTTCATGGAAGGAGAATTAGCATTTGTTTCCGCACGCTACGGCAACTAGAACAAAGGCAGAGCAGCAAAAGGATGGCAATATAGTATCAGCTGGTGAAATCTATTATATAATATCTAAACAATCAACTAAAAAAACAACAAAAAACATGCTTTCCGACCAACGCGTCACACGCTTTGATTTAAACTAAGACTAATAATAAAAGTTACATTGGACTATAGTGAAATTGGCGACAAATATCGAACTTGAGTTGCCAAACTTATCATTTGGTTGACAACTAGAATGTGGATTATGTAAGCAGTATAAGTTTTCACGTTACGTCAAACAGTACGACAACTTAATATATCTTTCAGTGAACACAATTCTCAGGGGCAAAATGGGTTGGCACAGCAGGAACTGGCCCCATTCTTTAATTAAAGCAAATGAACAATAACGTAAAAATTAACTGAGATGTCGATTAGCTATATTTTAGTAAGAGCATTTGTCAAGACAATGATGTGCCGCGAAATCAGTATTTCTGGTGCTGGTAGCTCATGCATAAACCGATATAAAAATGTTGTACCATTGACGATACAATGCGAAAACGTCCGCCCCTGATGTTAAACACCCTTCGGGGCTGCATTAGCTCAAGTGAGATATGAACTTGTGCACACAAAGTCGTGGAAAGTTCATGGGAATAGAGCAGTTGAGTGCTGATCTGTAAAGTATCTCGGGGTAGTGCATCATCGATGAATTGACGGCAAACAAATGTGCCATGAAATGCGTATAGGTAGTGTTATCCCGAAGCAAATTGCAACACCCAACTAAGTTCGCGAGCTACGTTCACAGTGAACATGAACAGCCCGAATCAAGGCTATATTTTTCTCTTCCAGGAAAACAAATAGCAGCTTTATCTATTACAGGTACAAAAGAAACACCATAGGATTTATTCCAGAATTTCAAATGTAGGTGTAATCGCAAATGACGCTTGTTGGCCGAAATTTTGGTAGAACTTCGACACGTACCCACAACGTACAACTGTAATTATTTAAGCCTGAGATGACTGTGTCCCTGGCGATTCAGTAGGTTGAGTCAGGCATTGTCAATATGAAATTTCTTCGTCTCGACGTTTTTTTTCAGTTGCAACTTCAGATGCAACAGTAGAAAGTCGTAAGTTCCCAGCATAGCAATTATAATTAGTTAAAAGACACATTAGTCAGTGGTTACTTAACCGACTTTCATTCTGATATTCGATAATACTTGAAACCCTAAAATCCTATCAAGCAGACTTGAACAGCTAGCTGGCCAACTTCAGTAGATACAGAATGTATATTTCTCTCTAACAGAGACATATTCTTCAACTGAAAAGCATATATGTATAATCTGGAGGCGCAAAGTGTCTTATGTTGTTACGAGAACAACAGCTTTCAACACAACACTTATCTATTGTTTGTAAAGAAATAACCCTCAAAGCAAGAACGTGTATGCATAAAGTATGTTATATTTTATGCAACATGACAACAAGGGTCACATAATCACTCCGTTGTATTATTATTATTGTAATAAAATAGCGTAAGCAAAGACAACATTCGACAAACGAACTTGCAGCGAATATTGTTACGAAGGGAAAATTTCCGATAATTTTCGTCACACGACGAGAAATTGCACAATTTCTCGTCGTGTGACGAAAATTGCGCCTCTTTTCTAGAAAAAATAAGGCAAAGGAGACGACGATCATAGCGTCGACCACAATCTATTGCAGAAGGCCTCGGACTCCAGGCCAAGTGTCTGTGATGAGGACAGCAGCGGCAGCGGCGGCTGATGCAGCGCCGTGTCTGTTCTTAATAGCAGTTACTGAGTTTTTCGCCTTTCGAGTTCAAACGTCTCAGCTTCGTACCACTGCTGTTGCTGTCACCGTTCGTATTTTGGCCGAATCAAGCCAGCCAAAACAGGCCAACCCAGTGCGCGTCAGAGGCGAACGGGCTTCTCAAGCATAGCCAAGCGCCAAGAGAAGCTGAGTTGTAAATAGTCGTGTCTGTGCATGCGGGCCTGTACCTATTACTGCTCGAAAAGATATGAACGGCGAACACCGGCGGCCGCCTATTGGTCTATGACGTACACCAACGTCAACGACAGCGTCAGCGAAAGCAGTTACGATTTAATGATTGACCGTGCCGCACTGCGAACGGAGCAGCGGCCGTAACCGCCGCAATCGCCATTTTAAAATTAATCGATGCATTTAATCATCGCGTCACCCACAGGCCATTTTTCAAATCACTCTCTTTGTTTACTCCGAGAAGGTCGCAAAGTATAGCAGTCGTCGTAGCAGCAGCGGCGGCGGCGGCGGCGGCGGTCCGACCCTGGGTAATGCGTCGATCTCGTAAACTGGAACGGCCAGGCTACAGTGCGTTTGTCGACTTTCATTTTATCGTTCACCATACGAGAAACACAATACGCCGACGCTCCATGCCAGTGGAAGAGGGAATCGACCAACGAAAACATTATGGAGAGAGAGTATCGCGAAAAGGGAAAGCAAATGAAAGCTTTATCTCAAATAACAGTGTCAATACGTTGTTACATCAGTGTTCTCAGCAGGAGGCTGTACTATGGAAACTGTACAATATTTACTTGTTGGCTAAATTGTTTGGCAAACGGACCGAGAGCCTCGCTTGCCACTATATATCCGGTAGACGAAACAAATAAACAAACGCGTAACACCTCGAACCGCAGTGCGCTCGCAGTTCCACCGAAAACGCCATAGGCGAAAATGAGCCAACTAAGATGACTTTTTCATCGACGACGACGACGACAACAACAACAACAACAGAAAATTATCAATACGCTGTTTTAGTGCTTGCGACCCCGGGGTGAGCGAGTCGTCGGCCTGTGCTGGAGCAACGGTTACCGCCGACACGACGCTGCTCGTCCGAACGATGCCAACGAAACATTACCATTTGCGTTCCTATAATCTAGCTATAATAGACGTATAGTACGCTGACCAATGGCATAAACGACGCGTAGCAGAAGCGACAAAAAGCTTTGATACCCGATCCATATATATGTTCTCGTTTCTTGCTTATATATATCTCCTTCATTTGCCGCCGCCGCCGCCGCCGCCGTTGTCAAGCAACTGCAGAACTAATGAACCGTCCGAGGTATGAATAATCGCAATAATTATAACAGTCCTATTATGTCTTTATATAGTTTTTCAAGCGTGCATACAATGACTTTATACGTCTGCTCAACAGATCCCCGCCCCCCTTTTCGTTCCGCGTTGGCGGTGCTAACCGTCATCAGATATCAGCACGCGAGAATCCGCGAAGCATCGTGGCCTTTGCAGCTCGCTGGGTGTCGTCCTGCTGCTGATTCGCCGATCTGAGTCCGGACAGATCCAATCTTATTTGACGCCGCACTGCAGTACTCTATCTGTAATATTATAGTTGTTATTTAGTCGGACGTTGACTGTGGCCGGGCGGTGGCATGAGATGATCGTAGCGTCATTCCTTTGACAACATATTATTATAAATCGCTACCGCTAATCGAGAGATCTTCGCTTAATTCTAACAAATACTAGTATCTCAAATACATAGACTAAACGATTCTAGTGGAACGAAGCGAGAAATGCGCCAATGACCACATCAGGAAAACAAAAGACGAAAGAAAAGTCAGAATGGTCGGTACAAATACAGAGCGGTCGATTCATATATACATATATATATATATATATATATATATATATATATATATATATATATATATATTGTTTTCTTCATATTCGGATGTATTTTTTCGGTAGTACACATATATAGAGAGAAAAAGAGTATATATGCATTTTTTTTTTCTATATGATCTATTCGTGCACTCTGTGAGTCATATATGGTATTGATGGGACACTATTGATATAAGAGTGCCTTGCTAATGACCAGCAGCCTCAATTCTAAAGGTCTCAACTATTTTTAGGTTTGTATTATAAGCGTAGTAGTCGTTGGACGCAAGTATATTCATGAGATTGCAATGCCGTAAATAAAACCTGTCAATAGTAACGAAGTTTTCTTTCTACAGTTATTTTTTCCGCCTCCACGTCCATATAATGACAGAAATACGAACCACCGTGTAGGCCGAAAGTCGGGAAAAACTCCTATTGCCATATTGTGTTTTAACTTACAACGCAACATGTATAAGTACGACATTAACGATATGATGCTTGTTTCAACTTGAATCACTTGAACTTTCCCATCCCGTAATCCATCACATCACATCACATCACAGTGAAAAAGAAACGTAGTTCAAAAAGATCAACTTACGTTTTGCGCATGGGATCCAGTTCCACAGTAAGCACGACTGATTCAATCAATTGGACCAGAAGTTCCATTCCGATTTTCAAAGCATGCCTCTGCGATCTCAGATCAGCGCAAAGCGAATACTTACTTGCCTTTACCTGTTGAGAAAAATGCGCGCCTCTAAGTGTGAGCGTTATAAGTGACTTGACCAACGTCAAAATTAGCCATCAGCGCCGGATCGGCCAATGACGATGATTGCAAGATGGCGACCTGCGACTTGTTCCGAAGTTCGCCACCTGAGTAACTCCTCATTTGGATGCCGCTTTGTGCTTGGCTTTTTTTTTGCTTCATGTCCTCTTCTGCCCCGCTTATCAAACGGACAGCATCGACATACCGACACAGCAGCTACGATGGCGCCCGTCGCCACCAACCGTACTAATGAGGGGCGATACCGATAGTTTCTACAGTTTGGCCGCAGGCCGCTTTTTCTGAACGGATCATTTGAATCCGTTATTGTCCGATCGTTAGCCACACTCACACATCAGCATGTCGTGTAGTTCAACGCACCGCAAAGAGTTGAATATGGTATACTAATATACAAGGGTTCAGTGATTGTTGACTTGTCGGCCGAAACTGACAAACCTATTTTACGGATGAATATAGGCTTTATAATAATGGTTGTTGATGATGCTTGGATGAACCGTCGGTCCGATAGACTATGTTAACTGTCAGTTAAACGCTGTGAGCTGAATACTTTTAGCCTGACACTTTACGCGTGTCATGACAAGCGGGGGTTGGCTTGCTATAGCCACCAGGATAGCGGTAGTTCGTACGGTGCATATATATATATAGCAGCTATAGGCATATACCAGTGTTCGAGCGTCGCAAAACGACTTTGTCGACGTTAGGAACAATTGACCTGGCACTGCAGCTGCCGCCTCGGCAGCTGGCTAAATAAACACGTAATTTGTCGACATGGCCCATTTTATCAAAGCAAATCGAAATGGCGGCAGCGGCGATAAATAAGATGAAAAGGTCCCAATGTGGAACGGTGAATGAAAAATTCAGATATCATCTTCTGTCTGTTGTTGTTGTTGTTGTTTTGTTGTCTGCTAAAGAGCGCCACTACTAGCGCCGGCAATGTGCACTAACATTTGCTTCGGTCCGGACGAAATTGCTGGCATTGTGGCTGCTAGATGGCAAACCGCTACAGACCACTTCAGTAACAACCTCGTGATCAGCAGTCGCCGCTGAAATGTTGCATCGGGTTCGATTTCAGCTGCCGAGGTGCCAGCGACAGCAGAAACAGCCAACCACAATGACAAAACAATCATTATCAAGACATTATGTGTGGCGGCAGCGGTGGTTTAATAACGATATAAACTCATACGTCACACGGCGCAATACGGCCGGCCAGAGTGAAAGATCTGAAGATGTCGATTTTGTTATTACGGCCTTAGCAGCCGACGCCGACACTAGCAATATGTCTCAATCAGTTGATTGTTCACAAATGTAATGGAGGTACAGCGCTTGACAACTCTGCCATGCCATTGCGACAGTGGAGTCATGTTGGATCGTCAATACGTATGTTTTCAATGTGTACGTACGCTTATCGCATTTTGCTACTATCTTGATACCCCTATAAACGTACCGCCCACATTGCAGCTCGTATTCTGATAGGATACGTACTCCCTTGTTGCAGAAACGTTGAAACCTTGTTCCACTTGCCCATCGTGGTAGCACGACTAAACGTAGTTGTACGCTAATAAAAATGGTTGCCTGCACGAGATGTGACTGTAGCCGAGGCCCATGCTATGCGTGCGTCTGTCTAGCTCTCTGTTCTAGTGAAAACAAAAAAAATGATCGATTCAACTCCCTGTTTAGACCTCCATGTCTAGGGCATATGCAAACCTTCTGTATGTATTATTACAGGGGTAAAAGACTCATCTGATCATCATGTATGGCATTGTGCATAGACGAAGTGTTAACTAAGCACGTGGACGCAGCGGGACAGAGAGAGGGAGCGAAGACGGTAAACGGACGAGAGGAAGTCTCTCACGTCCGCCCGTCTCCCTGCTACACGAAAACTCAAACGTTGTCGCCTGTAATGACTGAAATGAGTATTTGTTACGTTATAGTCTATTATTATTATTATTATTGCTATCAATGGTGGCTTACCATAACGATCATGCGCAAGGCCCGTATAAGCCTGTTTGAACATACGAATCCGAAGTTTTAACGGCACGTTCGATGAGAAGTATAGTTTCAGAACTGGGGTACCAGTATAGTATGATAAGGTTTGGTAAGATAGGAAAATTCAGCGCGATTGTTGTGCAGTGCTCTTGGATAACTTCTCAAATTAAATGCTAATTGTTTTGTTTGTGCACCATCGCTACTGCAGTCAAAATGATAGCACGTATAAGCCAAGGTCTGGCCATTGCACACCGCAGCATCCCCTAAACACGATCTTCAACCCAGCCCGGACTACGGCCACATACCATTCCCACAGACGTATGTAAGTTCCACATGTCCGGGTATCCGTAATCTATGTGCTTTCATATTTGTTCTATTGTCGGTCAATGTTACTACTTTTGTTATTGTTGATATCGGGTTTGTCCATTCGTGTCCAAGTACAAGATTTTTTAACAATCCCATGTTTTTTTCCCTTTTAGCAGCCGAGCATCGTGTTTACAACCATATATATATATAGTTTCGTCATCAATTAGGTATTTCGCTCATTTTGTCTTAACGCACTGTGGCCGACGGCGAGACTAAGTGCCGTTGATGCTGCCGTCCACCGCTTCAGGGTAACGGTGTTTTGCCATGATATCGTGCCTGTTGATGGGGTCCCGCATCCTTCGTCGACAGTAGGAACGCGTAGGGGGTAAGCTGATGTGTGATACGTTCAGCCCGTGCGCAGCTACGACGTAAAAGCGTATTAACGTAGTAAGCGAATTGGATGCAGTTTAAGCTAGTACTCGAAACGCGGTCGTTGTTGATGATAATGGTAATTATGTAATGCTGTCAGAGAAAGACATGAGCGAGCAAACGGCCAAATGAATAGAAAAAAAAATTTCAAGTTCACATGGTCTTCATCGATGGCGTTGTTGTTACCGTCGTTGTAGTTGTTGTTGTCGTCGTCGTCGTTGACCTCTCTTGATGTAGTTACAACGTAACATTAATCTCAATTAAACCGCGTTATTACTCAAGTTACTTGTCCGTACATACACGTGATACACGTACATACACAAGAGAGAGTGAAGCAAAGGCATATGCGGTTCTATGGTTACATATTTCTCAATTTCAGGCTACTATACAAGTGTCAATGTACCGTACAATCAAACACTCTCATGAAATTTGTGCTCATTAGGAAAGACTACTCGTTGGGTAGTGTTTTTAAGTCGCCGGCTTATTTCAATTGCCACCAACCCAAAGGCCTCTCCCTCTCTCGCTACGTTTTAATAGTGTTTAAAATGAATCAGGATGAAAATTCGAAACGTGTCCGGTTTTATAACACGCTGTTCATGTATGGAGCGTTATTTCGATGCGATCACCCCCACACTCTGCTCACATCTAGCGACAGTCAGCTGCTACTTGTACTGATGTTCACTCTGTAATTCTTAACGTTGCGGGAGCCCCGTCGAAATTTTGAGTTCAAGTAACTCATGATTCAGGGCAAACATACACGTAGAGTAAGCAGCAGGAATTTTTGCGAGGCGAACAAGGGGCCTGTCGGAAAGTGTGAGACGCATATTGGCAACAAGGGCATTTTGCCTTGCCTCCGTTGGGGCTAAGGTGATTTTCAGCAACTAGAGAAATCGATAAACTCGCTTCTCCGCACAAAGGGCTTGAACAGTCGGAGTAGCCCAAACGATTGCCAAAATGCCGCTATGGGGCCTACTGGCAAAAAAAAACAAGCCGAACTGGCACGGAAGGTATTATTGGCAACACAATGAGCAAAGAATATACTCCGAGACTGAGCAGGGATATGAAACACGCCCTGTTTCTGAACAGTGCCATATGCTATAATTGGCTATATGGAGAAATCGCGCGTGACTCAAAACTTTACCTGTCCCAGCCCATTTCCACGCATATGTGGGAAAAAAATTGCAGAGCACAGAGTTTACGTGTGTGCTCTGTGTCCGGAGAAGAGTAGTGGGTAAAGCACACGCTTTACCATTGCAGAGCACTGAGCGGACGACGGCAAGGTCTGGCGCATCGCAGGAGGTCCCACACTGGACGACGCCCAAAGGCTTGTAGAGAGCATGGTGAAATCAGAAAAATTATGGGTTGTTGGTTTGGCCGCATCACTCGAAAGAAGAAAAGATTCGAACGTGAAAGACGACGATTAGCTGGTGGGACCTATGCGGAATTTAAGTGAGAAGGCTCGCAGACGATACCTCACCAGCTCCGCCCGTTCTCCCGTTTTAAAATAATACGATCATTTATTGCAGCCTTGTAGGGGTCGTCTCTCGTTGCTTTTTTAGGGCCCCCTAAACGTAATGTTACGCTCTGAACCCGCAATAGATCGTTCGGGTGTGCTAGACACTTGGTAAACGAAGTTCCGATTACGATCCGTAGTTCTTATTCCCGTTATGCTACCTGTTGTCGCTGACGTTCCACTAGCTCTCAAGCCAATAGAATGATACCCGTACTACAGTTAACAAGCTGTTTTCTACGGTAATAACAGCGTAATAATTTTCGGCAAATAGCATTATCTAAATTGAACAAGTTCGAAAGACTTCACAGCCGCAGCAAGCACGGTGGCGGCGGCGGCCGCTCGGGCGATCGTTAGGCTAATCATATAGAGAACGCAATTATTACTGTTTGTCGTCATAGTCGATCAAACTAACAACCGCTCAATGAGACGCGGTTCATCGGTGCACTTCGTTTTTTCGTAGATTCACAGCATCGCGATACTCATATAAGATTGTATAAACTATATATGTATGCCACTGGGACAGAAATTAGTCGTGCATCGTTCTGTGACTATGGGCTACTATTGGTTAAGTGTCGTGCTTTCGGATGCCCATATTGCATTCAGTATTGCTACTAGCGGACGTTCATAGACAGAGCCCCGATATCACGTTGCGGCTGATTATGTACTCCTAAATAAAGTATCAAACTTCCTCGAGTCACCGCAAAAACCGCAGGCTGGCTCGTTTTAACATTATATTGTTTGTACCTAATGTAAGCCTTAACGCAATAGAAGCCTGCCTTCGAATGGCCCTTAAAGTTCTGCCAACAAGATTATCGCTTACGTATCGGGATCTCAGAAAAAAAAAGAGAGCAAATAAAGAAAGTGTTTTCTTGCAACACGGGCTCGCGCAAATGGGTCAACGTGTTCATCTGCAACATACACGGTACTTGATCAATAGTGATAATACTCCAAATGCGAGGACAAATCCTTTTCGGGATTACTTTCATCATGCTCATGGGCGTAAGCAGCTGGAACCTGTTCCAGGCAGCTTTTAATTTTGGCACACGTCAACGAGACAAAGTGTTCCTCTTACATAACATTAATAACAGTAAGACAGTTATAAATGACCCAGTACAGCCATATCCGTAGAGCTTCTAGCCGATCATATTAGCAGCAATATAATAGAAACTAAGCATCGCAACATCGACCGTCATTAATACGCAGCTATATTGGTAGTAGCAACAGTATTACTATCTGCAATGGCCGTATATTGAAGTAGCTTGGCAATAGTCCGCAATCACTTGACCTGCTTCAGTAGCAAAAGCGGCAATTACTTCGTTGACATCATCATCATCATCATCATCGGCGTTAAACCGCAGCGATAGTAGCGGTCCATAGCGTATACCCAATGGACAGCCTCACGCGTCCGCTGGGCGCTACTGCAGCGACTTACAGCATAAAGAACTACAATAAAAAATAGCAGTAACTGTAAGGGTCGCAGCCAGCGAAGGCGCCGTTGATGCGAGCATAGGAACGCGCTAGGACGAAGGGCCGTGCTCAGTTAAAAGGTCGCTCGCGTCCTTCGCTCGTAAGTGAGCTGTTGTTGTCAATTGTGTCCTCATTGGCGGCAGCTGCACGACGACGTATCTTTCGCGAACGTATTTTCCCACAGCTAGAAGAGAAGAGATAGTTTAAGAGCGGATTGCATCGGTTCCATGTAAACAACTAAAAATAGAAAATGTTAAATGAAAAACAAATGTTCCTGCATACTTTTAAGAGCTTCTGTAGCATGAAGAAGTTAAGCTTGTAGTAAGTTCCAGGCGGGACCCGGCACGGAGCTTTTGCGAAGTTTTATGAAGGTATCTGATGTGACCGCCTTTAAGCAACGCTGGGTCAGTCGAGTGCTAAGCACACGAGCTGCAAAAGCATCTTATATATATATATATATATATGTATATATATATGTAAGAGTTGGAAATATGTATAGTTTAAATTTGAAGATATGTTCAATGTTAACCTCTCTTGCGAAAAACCCTAGGATACAACTTTGTGTACCTGACTATGACAAGTGCCCCATGGATACATCATTCAAGGAATATATATACTGTACGCATTACCGTTAGAGTTACTTCACGCAAAGGGGGTGACGTCCAAAAATTCGACCATCACAAACACGTTACAAGACAACGTTAGCAAATCAAATAGGTCAGCCGGCTGGAACAGCGTATGTAAACGTGTACGTTTGTTTTATACCGGATTATAATACCAGAGAATGAAATACCGGCGCGAACTTATTATTTTAATTATTCGAGCTGACTGTGATTCTAAACGGTCCCGGCAGCCTTCTCACCTCCATCTCGTAGCACCATTTTCGAAGCAGGGGTGGTTTTACCAGTTCATCTAGACCGAATTCATCAGGAGTGAAGCGTAATATAGAGAATGTAAAATCGATGCTCGACCGTGTTAACTAATCAGTGACAACACTGTGGTATACCTCTGGGTCGAGCGATTACGCCCAGAATGGTGGTTTGCTCGCTTACCTGAGATCAGTGCTCGCGGTTTGCCCTGGCCCCTTCGTCCCTCTAGTTTCAAGCTGCGCACGCAACACTCACCCCTTTTTAGCCCCCTGAGGGTGCCTTGGTGCGCATTACCAGCTTATTTTAGTCGTGACAACATCGTTCTTTAATAATAGTAATTTAATAGCTAATTAATTTAATTAAATAATAATCGAATAAATGGTCCAACACGTGTTATCGGCGATCGTGTATACAGAAAAGTATACACGTAGTAGTAAGGTTCAATTCATATTACTATCTATTTATTCAATACTATAATTATCGAGCTAGAGTCGCCCACGCTATTTGAAAACGTCTAGTGAGTTTCCTGTAAGAAACGCTAATTAGTTTGTCGTGGAGAAGCTTTTCTAATTGAAAAGTTTTTGTTCCTGTCTACCCGTATGGCCGCATGCATCTGGGAAAGGTACATGTGGTCCATACAGGTGCTCTCAATTGCAGTCCTAAATTATCCAATTATTGTAAATAAACCATCTACATATAATCCAATAGTCATATCACTTCGATATCAATCGATATCCCTTATATCTGATAAATTAGCCATTAGTAAAGAACTATGCTAAATTTTTCCGTTTAGGGAGCACTTTCATAGAAAGATTCTCATATCAGCATTCGCCCGCTCTATTTAATCGTGTAAAGTACGATTTATTGCAACGGACAAGTTGTCCTATCGTCCACCACTTGCCAGCTTTTTTTGGCCCTTAGAATATCTTCCATTTACAGAGTCACTGGCATCTATTGCATAGGGTAGTATCGATTGGCCCAGCCCTAGGGGAACCCACCCTCTTGAAATCGTCACCACTCAATTCAGTTCAGACCTGATGGGGCTTTTGGAGGGGGAACCACTGAAATAATCTTAGAAAATGGTTGTTTTTGCTATACGACTGCTGCTTGTCGTTGCCGTCGTCTTGATCGTCATCGTTATGCTCGCTCGCTGTCTTTCCGTAACTACTTTTCGTCTGGACGGCCAGCGCTGGTCGCCGTTTCGTCCCTCACGCTGATACCACCAGCGGAGTAAGCACGATTGGCTGTGGCGTTTAATTCGACTTTTCGATCATAATTTCGTTTGTTTCTGTTAACTGTTGTCTATTGCTCTGTCATTGCTTCTTCTGCGCCCTTCTCAGGCCTTTTTGCCTTCGCGATTGCCGATGAAAGCTCTGACCGCTGTAGGGAAAACTGCTATCCATAGCGTTTACCATCGACTTGATCCCTTGTTCGCTACGCTATAACACTCGCGGAATGCGAGGTTTTGCTAATATGCTTGAGCATCTATGCAGATATATGAAATACAAGTAACTGTTTCTGTGTGGTGTATCAGCGTCTTAGCGTTTGCATTTGTGCGCGCTCTGTTATGTATCTGCGGACGCGTTTCGGGGCGTGTTCGGCGCGGACTCTGATAACTGCATCGCTTTTAATCTCTGTGAACGGTTAAGACACTGGCAGTGCAGCTATGGTCTACGTAGAAGACGTATGGGCGAACCAATCTTCATCAGTATTGCCTCGGCCGGTACGGCTATTACTACAGTCGCAGGAATATAGAGTACAACACGGTTGTGTGAGTGGCTTTCATCTTCGGAGCAGCAGCGGCAGCCGCCACCGTCATCACCAACGAGCAAAGTACCACTCTCGCTCGGTGTCTTAGCGGTGTGTATTGCTTCAATTCAGTATCTTCGTTGGCTTCTTTGCCTCGACCTCTCCCCCCCGCCCCTCCCCTCGGTCTCGAGCCCCTCAATCTGTTCGGGTTCATTCCCGCTTTGTCATGCCCCATCTCGAATTCTGCACTGACCCGCTATCTTGTCCGCCGGATCTTGATAACCAACCGAACAGTCAGGTCAACGAGGTAGCAACGATCGGACGCTGTGATTGCATTGCCGAGTGCAAATCAACAACAGGAACTGACTCGTTAAAGTTAATCGTTATCTCTCTTGATCAAATCGATGCGTCAAGAGTAAACGGGAGATTTTCGAATAAAAGGGCGAGCAGTACCGATTATATGGGGGAGAACATAAGCAGGGCTTGAACAGAGCGAACTTATTAACAGCAACAATGTCAGCACTGGACTAAATATCGGCACGCATTTAAATACAGATCCGAGACAGTTTAGGCAGGCGCATTTGTCGCCGCTGGGGTCAGCTGATAGCATTGCTTTTGCTTACAAACTGACCAACGCTGCCGAGAAGTCTCTTTTTGTCATAGGACTACTTTCCGCTTAATTGACGCTATCAATTGACGTTACTAGAGAGTTGTCATCGTTGCTTATTGATTTTTAGGAGGAAAAGACGAGAATACTAAGATAGTTTCCTAGGAAAACTCTTCTGATAGGAGAGCTTTTCGGCGGAAGAACGCTCGTTGTTTTCACCACTCCATCGAAGAACTAATAAGGAACTAGTAAATTCCTCTCATAGTGATATTATTTAGATGGTAAAAAGATACCGTCTACGCTTTCGAAAACTAGATCAAATGTAATTGACTCTGAGTCGAAATCGGTCCTTGAAATCGTTGAAGTGAGAATCGCATTTTTCACACGGGCCTATTACGTTACGCTGTTCGTTGATAGGTCCTGTCTCCTCTGAAGAGTATGAATGGCCGTCTCTTGATTCAGCCCAATTGCTCCGTTCGACCACCATTCGACACATAAAAGCATCGTACTATTTTTCCAGGTCAATTGATTAAACCGTTTGCGTGTAGAAAGGAACAATTGTCGATGCTTTGCCAACCAAGTAAGTTTAGTATGTTTAATAACATATAACATTATACATTGGTGTGAGTTTAAAAGTGTGAAAAATCAAAAACTGAGAGAAACAAACAGAAGCGTAAAACAAATCTCGCCACATCGTGCTTGAGTTGTCTGTCGGATCTAACTGAAATCACAAGATAGCTAAAGCATGTGTATGGTTTCTGGGTCGGCAAGCACTGAGAATGCCGATCCGACAGGTTATACCAAGTTCTACTGTGGCAGTACGCTGTCAATAGATACCATTAAATGAAATCAAGATTTTGTCAAAAAACCAAAAATGCCGATTTCTCTAGAGGATCGTTATTAGAGTAGCAACACCGTCGTCGTCGTCAGTTCGAGGTAGCGTGTTAGCGTTGATACCGCTATTCGAAATACTCATTTTAAACAAAATGATATATAAACCGTCGTAACACGGTAACATCTTACCGAACAGTCACTATCTTCAACACGCGCTTCCTTTCAATCGATCATGTGATGAACCCTTGATAATGTCGCCCTTTCGTGGAGGGAATTATGCCTTTATCCCACACAGGGTATAGGCTGCTCTGTACGATAGGCACGCACATACACAGACAATCATGCACCCATGAAGCATTAGTCACAATTTATATATTAACGTAACCGCAAATGGTCGAAAAGAGATAGACTATCCACGTTAATACAGAATTGTAGAGCAATTCAAATATAGCATCAGCCTCAGCTAATAGCTTTTCAACCGAACTCAGTATTATTGTTAATATATATAGTATATATATATAATAATAATATAAATATAGTTAATTAGCAGGACACACAAGCAATGCGACGTAGTAGCTGACACTACTAAGAAAAGCTTCATTCATGAAAGCCTGAATGCAATTGAAAAAAATAGAGACGCTGTGTTTCTTAATAGTGAAACTCTGCCGGCGCGCAAGTCCTTATCGTTCGTAAAAATCTGTTCCTATAGGTAGCCGTTGAAGGAAGAGAGAGAAATGAACGGATTGCGTCTGAGAACTACAAATTACGATTTGCGATAACGGGGATGCTTTGCCGAAGCAGCGGGGCCATCGGTGCCTATTTCACAGGTTCAGATCGCTACGAAAAGCGTCAGAGGAACTCTTGTACTCGTCGCAATCACAGCGAATTTTGCTTCCGCCGCTAAAGCAACTGACGTGGCCGCTACGGCTGTTTGTCACAGTAGCCGATGCGCGCAAGACGAGCTGTCGTATTTCGTTGTGTTTCGTTGTTTCTGTTTGAAGCTGACCGATGCTGTTTATCGTTCATAACTTCGTCAGACGCAACAGAAAATTCTGATGAACGCAATGGATAGAACGGTAATAACACCAATAGCATCACCACAAGTCCAGCAGTTTTCATGGGACGCGAGTCCGCTTGGACGCGTCGCCGTGGCGAACATAACCGCTACAAGAGTAGCAGCAAAAGTTACTATATACATAGACCTTTAAGAACAGTTCTCTTATCGCAGAGGACGACAGCTTCGCGGCGGATAAAGCCAATGTCGGAAAGCCCTTTGTGCGCGTATAAGCATTATTAAGCGTTAATGCTCTTAGCAGATTGGAAGATGAGTTTCTGAAATTCATAAGTTGGACAAGTTAAAACTGTTAGATATAACTGTGGGTAATTTCAGACGTGCACTAATAGCCTCTGCCTACTCATGTTATTCACTACGGCTTCGTCTCCTTTCCGCGTTCCATTCTCGGACGTTGAATTAGCGGCCATATCGTATACAGATCGCCTATAGTGGTGTATGGCACGCATACGTCCATCGTTGGTAGGACCTGCCGGATATAATGTCTGCCACGTGAAAGCAGTCTTCCTATACTATCATATAGAGATGTTTGTTCCATTCCTCTGCGTCGGTGGAAATATGACGTGTGTTTACTTATAATTCGAGCCTAAAACTATCGCTAAATTAATTTGTAAAATAACAAATTTGATCGTGTAATTCCGCGACGTCGATGCTCATCATGTCTTGCTATGTATGTACGTGCACACCCGTTGTTATCTATTTCTATTCAAACCACGGCGGCAGAACTGGTTCGCAAACAAAAGATCTTCTCTGCCGTTTACGTCGTGAAAGGAGCGAGTGAAAGCTGGACGGATAGTCAGTTACTCTGTCCGGTGCGTGCTATCGAGTGATAATAGAACACGTGCGTAATGAAACAAAATGATGCTATAGGAAAGTACACAAATGCCCGAGATGGCTTGTCTCATCTTCTCTGCGCGCCGAAATGGCCTGTTTGCGTTATGTGCTAAGCTCACCGGTTCATCGAGCAGAAGGAGATGTCAAACATCCTAAACAAGAGAAGGAACGTGTCCTGCCTTCGTCGGCGTGCGTATTGCGATACATGAGTGCCGTATTGCTTGGCCGTTGTCATGGCAATGAGACATCAAGTATCGTCGTTTGTGACGTTCTGCCGCACTGCAAGGGCAGCAGTGAGGTGCTTGGCCTGAGATGACGTTATCTCGACAATCATCGTCACCGTAACGCACCGTCGGTAACAGCGTTTTTAAGCATGTAGACGAACGAGATTTCGTGAAGAGCTAGTGCTAACATGTGAGGATGGCTAATCTAAGTAAAACATAAGTGGATGAAAACGATGCAAGGCCCGATAGGACTGACAATATCATCGAAAAGAAGTACCAAGGCTTTGAAAAAGAGTGAATCGTGCGTATTGAAAGCGGTCGCTATTTGACTGAAGCTGAGAGTCGCTCTCGGTTTTTTCGCTTGCAGATATTTGTATAATGTTTCCCTATACATAGATGTGACTGAAGCCGCGTATGGGATTTCCTAGCCGACAAAAATTAGTTGTACTAATAGAAAATGTACAATCAGAATTATAGCGTTGGTCTTCCTGTCGATCTGATGATATGGGTGTAGCCCAAATATATGCCGAATAGCATGTGAAGGCCATACCTTACAACGACGTTTTGAAAAGGTCCTTCTAAGCTCTAAGTTCTGTAGTAGCCTGCTCGAATTAGGCTGATTTGCTCAGGTATTTATTGGTACCACGGTTATGCGCCACTGTTGAGCTCTGTCTCTTGGGCCAGAACATTGAGCTGCCACTTAATAAGAACCACTGGATGAAATTAATTTACTCAATTTACACAAGAACTTTAGCTGACTTCTTTGTTATACACCGTGGTAGCATCATGCGGTTCTATTTGAACTTAATCACTTCCACACAACTACAAAAAAGTAGTTCTTCTATTCAGTTACCTAGAAGGTCGATAATCAATACTGTTGATGGTATTTTCGTCTGCCATATGCGAACGAAAACCAATAAGGATCCTTATTGGTTTCCGTGATTAATTTATAGGGTCTGCGTTGTTCTATATGACAACTCTTCGTAACATATTGATGTGTAAACGATTGATATTTAGTTAGACACCAAAAATGTGTGCACTCAGTTAGCATAATGCTAATGTAAGATACGTCTTCTTGCCTCGAAGAAGTGCATGCAAAATTTGAATCGGCCACTGTTAGCTACAACATCAACATCAACATTATCAATATTTATTTATCAGAGAGATACTTTTGGTAAAGCTATAGTGATATCCACAGAAAATGCGTCTTTATAATATTCAGGCCAATGACTTTCGGCCAAATGGTTCTGGAATCGTGCGTTGGTTATGATTTAAGGACACCGACTGGACGGCTAGCGGCGTCAGGCCCAATTGTGCGACTCGAATCGGAAGTTCAATTTTAATAAGACAAAATAGGCCTAAGTACTGATCCGGCGTTTCCTCGTTCGATGCTATAAAATGAAGATCAATCTCATCCATCCAACTGAGACATATTATTTGCGCCGTTCGACCGGAAAATCTATTCGTAGAATATGCTCACTCTGTAGAAGGGCGCAACCATCATAGGTTTTTTAGAGATAGAAGAGCCTCGAACTACTTCACAGTTCTTCACTGTAAGACAAGGAATCTTGTAGAATTGTGCGCCGAACGGATTCGCTGCCGATGTTGGCGTATTATCATGAACTTACCTAAAGTCATGCGTAAAAAAACGTATGAAATATGCAAACTTCCCTATCTCGAGTTGCTGTATGCTAAAATAAATGTGCCTATTTTCAGCAGCTCCTATTAGGGCCAACGACCAATATCCTATACGTCGCTAAACGGCAACGAAACTACGTCGAAATGAAAGCGAAGTTATATAAATATAGCGACCTTAGAAACGTTTTCAATTAACACTTGCCACCATTTTTCCTCGAAAATTTTCGCATTATAGTTATATATGGCAACTTAAACAATTCGGTCGTATCTTCTCTCCGTACTGCGGAAAAGGGAGTGGCGGTATGAGCGCACCTCGTACAAGTAACGTGAAGCGTCCTGACTGCTGCTGCTGCTGCTACCGCTGGCCGTGATTTGTTCGTAATTGAATCATGGCACCCGAGCCAGGGCGGGGATCAGACTAACGACTCGATGTAATATAATAATCACCATAATAATAGTAAGTATCGTAATCACTATATAATTGATCAGCCTTTTGCTTTTGGTAATCGGCAAAAGTGTGTGTTTCGCATGTAAGCTTTGCCTCTTCTCGACGTTTTCTGGCCTTCGGATGTTCTATCATTGAACTCTATACACCTCGACTAGCAGCTTCTGCTTGTGCAATTGCCCTTCCCTAATCTTGCTTGTTGTTGTTGGGAATCTGCCCACAGCGAACAGCAGCCCCCGTGTCGATCCAGATCGATTCGAATTACCAATTTCTTTATTGCCAATGACGTGAATCTTTGTAGGAGTAGAACTAATGTGATGATCACCATAGTGATAACAAGATGACAACGTATCATAATATCAAGACGTTGAATATTGCCGCGTCCCAGTGGAGCAACCACGTCGCCATACCGGGACGTCGTCGGCGACGACGTCGAACTGAGAGCGCCTTTAGGTGAATCAAATCGATTTAGTGCCTACGGGGCAACGAATTCGAAGAAGCGATTTGGGCAGAAAAACAACGCACGGGTCGATGATTGTCGTTGCCTGTTGATACCGTATTTTCCTCGTCGTGGTTGTTGTCGCCTCTGTCATCACCATCGTCGTCATTTGTTCAAGTGGACATAGCAAATTTTGTCCGTACGAGACAGCATCAGCCGTCAGTAGGAGGGTGAACAAGGTGTCAGCAAGAGGAAATATTTATTACAGTTTATGATCGCTATGATACGACGCGTCTTAACAGCGGCATCGTCGTCAGCATCACTCCGATAAAATATTCTATTACCGGACATTATCACCAAGGGGCATGGCGCACAGTTTCCTTCACAACAGTCACAACGAAAATAGTCGTTGGGGACTGTGGCGGTGATGTGGCCGGCCGGCCGGCCGGCCGGCCGTCCGTCCGTCGAATCGATGCTACGCTGTCGGCGTGGTCGTTAGTTCATTGATGGCATCGAGGATCCTAATAGCGTAATTTTATTGGTGTTGCGTTGTCGGCTGGCTTTTCAACTCGAACGTTTAGCGTCGATGTCTTTTAGCTTTTTTCCCTTCTATCTGCCCCGATATCGCCCGTGTAACCACTGTTCGCGCACAACGAAAACTCAAAAGCAAAGGGCGGCATTTCAGACAGGTCCGAAAACAATTCAATGGGGAGTAGCGTGTGCTTCGTTCTCCACGTAGATAAAAAAAAAATTACGAACGATATTGGTTAGAGGAAATATGTTGCCGGCGGGTCCAACCGGATGTTCTGGTTATAATTTGATTTTTCTTCGGCTATTTTCCTTTGTTTTTTTTTTAGTATTTAAACTACGAATAAGGGATGCAATGAGAACAAAGTAGGTCTGGTGGTTCACGCTCATATATAGATTTCGCTCGAAAGGGAATACCTGCAAACGGTACTTTGTCCTAAGTCTAGCATAATTACCCCAAAGAATGAAAAATTTATTTTCACAGTTTTCTGGGGACGTGGGATTTTAGAGGACGTGGTTTGCCTCAACGACGGGTAGATGTGCTACTACGGCATCACCTTTTAGGGTTTGATTCTGTGAAATCGTATTGGATAGATATATAACAATTTATTTAACATGATTTAGTTGAATTTAGTGCCTTTCAGGGAATGAGAAATGCCGGGCCACTGATCATGCCTACACTGGACTTGTTCAGATCTGCAAACTATTTAGAGAACGATTACCTTGACCCGTTAGAGCTGCCACTGTGTATATGACGATGCCGAAATACTTCAGGACCGTAAGGGTTCGTTTTATACTATATTGGCTTAGCTTTGAGATAGGCTAAGATAATGCCTTTCAATATACAGCTTCCAATCATCCTGTAGACTTTTCGAATCATTGAAGAAGTTGTCTGAAAAACGGACCCCTTCTGCATGATTTTTGCATTTATTATTTCTGAACTATTTCTGCCACCTCTTTCGACAATATGAGAAGACGCAGTTCAGAGCAATCCCGACGAGAATGAGCTCTGTACCGGTTTCATGCACCCATAAATTTAATATTACATATATATATCATGAAAATCTTGGAACACTGTAGGTCGGCAGATCATACTGAAGAGACTAAGCACATGCCTCTACCGTCGGTCTTTGCAGCCACAGTCACAGAAAGTTGATGTCTAATAACAAGTTCCGTAGAAGTAGCATCAATAGACGCATCAGAAAAAAGATCTATAAAAAAAACTATATAATGTAAAAAAAAGAAAACAGATTGGACGCAGACTTTAGATAGATTTTAGACGCGTCAGGTAGCCAGTATATACGTAATCAGATTCTTTAACTTTCTACTTTAACGTATAGAAGATTACGTAGAATAAAAACAACATTATTTATCAATTGATTTAACAAAATATACGTACCCGCCTCGACGAAATTGACCAACTGGGCACGCCAAACGATTAGTTGATCCCTATCGGCCCTAGAAGCTTGCGTTCAATGCCGATATCTCAGAAAGTAGAATTGTTCCAGTTCGATATGGTAATAATAATAGAAAATGATTGGCTTCAGCAAACGCGGCGTGTAAAGCAGAATACGTTACTTTAGGTATCCACACGTTACCCAGCTAACTCGAAGGCTGTAGAAAAATGAAAAAGGGCAGGATAGCAATTTTTTTTTTACAGATTTTATAGTGGTCGAACAGCAGCGATATGGTACGCTATCCGAGATCCGGATACTTAAGACCATGAAAATACTCGCTTAGCCGTTCCTCAATCTTTAGTATACACTACTGTTGATCTGGCACGACCGCTTACTGTCGGCTTCGCGGCGACGAGAAGTCAGCATGAAGCTTCAACACTTCATGAAGAGGGGGCGAGCTGACACTTTCGCCTAGCAACGATGAGGAACACCTAGTAACACTTTAACGCGCGAAGAGCGATTCTTATTAACGATTAGCCGAGGAAATCGTTGGCAAAACGGTGCAACAAAGGAACCGTTCTTTATGACATGATTGCATTTCTTCGGCCAACTGGCATTTCTCCGATGACTCGCACCGTTCGGCCGACGTAGAGGTAAACATCTAGCCTAACCTCTAGTGGGTAGGACTTGAGAGGGTAACTGAAATTACGTCTGATAAAGGAGTCAGTAGTATTATTAGTCGCAAAATTAACGAACATCATTATACGAAGCGGACCTTTCACGTGTTACCGTCACATACTGCAGTAGACCTGTAATTACGAGGTGGACAGCACTCTAATTGATGCCCTTTCGTGTCGAGAAGGCCACACCTAGGCCTGATCTAATGCAATTAGCCAATAGTGAGATAGAAAGTCTACTGTTGTTACACCTTTAAGCCGTTTAGTCTTTCTGATAGCTTAGTGGTACGACGATGCACTTATTGCTTGTTGTTGGCCATACGTAGCTTTTACTTGACAGCTTGTCGGTATCTTGTACGGATGAAAATTGCTTCAGGCGGCCGCTCCGCATTCGATTTCAATTGTATTGCTCGTATTTTATTTGGCAGTCAACGATGTAGTTTCGTCCATGACTTAGCTGCACGTACAGAACACGGCGGAGACATGGCTGAGCTGAAAGTAAACATGTAGGTTTGATCGCAGAATGTCGCAAGCAGAATACCTGCACTTGGGAGTTAAAAGCTAATTTAACCATAATAGTGCCTGTGACACTTCTACAATATGCTCTATAGTAAATATGTATGTAGAGAAATCTTGAGTGCTTGTCTGAGCATAAGATTTTTCACAAAGATCGGAGTAACGATCTGGGTAGAGCAGCGCTCACTATGACGTTCAATCACCAATTGATCCGAAACTGAACTAGAAGTTTTACATTGAAGTGAAACAAATGCCAGCATAGCTCAACTCTATGTGAAAAGTAAGAGAATATCTTTGTAAGTCAACAAAACATCCGTGAGAAGGGTTATATAAAAAAAAAAAAAAAAAAACTTCGTTTCGCAAAATAACAAATAAATATTTCGAATAATTAGTCCATTGATAATAAACTTACTAACGCTGACATCATTGCCGTTCCAAGGACACATGGAGACCGCTAGCTAGCTACTGGCCGTATCCAGATGGGCCGTTCTATAAAACAAAAAGCCCAATAAAAAACGATACACAGAATGGTAATGATTGAATAAATACGAAACGGCGACACTTATAGCTATGGAGACACTATCGGCGAACGTTGTGGGACGTCATCGATGGCAGATCATTAATTGTTTGCTATTCAGCTTTTTGTTGCCAATTTTCTCGTCCTCTCAAACAGTACCTCACTGATCGCGCGGACGTCGCTGACGTCGTTTATCGGTTAGCCGAACCCGCGCTCAGTCTTCCCTCGTTTGGGCTCGAGACCAGTATTCTAGTACTGGAAGGGCACACGCTCCATGGAGCTACCGAAAAATACCGGCTAACAATATCTGACCAGGAGGATCAATTGGAAACAAAATTAGTTTCTGTTTGGGTGGTACTACGCTCGAGACCATTCAATTACGCGAAAATTGTTAAATGGGCAAAGTGAAAGGATGACAGGGCGTTACCCTTTCGTGAATCTGTTTCGTATTTCACGTATAAAAACGTAACTGTTTCGTGTAAGATACGGGGTAGTTATACCAAAGAGTCAACCTATATCAGCTAGTGTGGACCAACTTAAACGTCATTCATTACACTCGGGGCGGGGGGCTTCGATGAAAACAGATACGATAATAGGGCACTATGTGTCAGCCTCGCTAATCACTGCATCGCATATTTGTAAATGTCTTATCGCTTATTAAGATTTCCTCATGCACATGAGTACTAGGACGTTTTTTAACCGATGGTATAGACATACTTTCTGATTTGCTAATTTGATTGGATTTCCTCTTTATGTATCCCTAGCTGCTCGCACCTTCTCGGCGCGCGCAGATGTATTATTAACGAAACACCATGGTATTCAACATAGTCGAAGGGGTTATTTCTGAGAGGAAAACATTTTTTCATATCTATTACAGGATACGTGTTCCCTTCAAGAACTCTACTGCTTCAGTCTAAATACACCCCGTAGTATACAATGATTTTTTGCTTTTCTACAGCTTAACGGTAAGTTTCCATACTTGAAAGGCATCATTCATTGGCTTTAAAACCTTAAAAGCTACACAACTGGTCATTATTTGAGGTAGCTTAAACATCATCAGGAGTCTATGTGACCGCATTGTTTTCAGTATTACCATCGGGCACATTTGCATTCGGACCAGAATCCTCTTCATCATCTCACTTTAATGAGTCGCATTACCTACCTTTACGCGGCATCAGTTGAAACTGAACCGGCGATCCTCGGCTGAACCCTTGGAGGAGCTACGTTCAATACCGCCCAGCAACTCGCGCGACCACGACGTCAACAACAGAACCAAACAGTACACCGAGATGCAAGAAGTAAAGAAAGCAATAATGGTTCCATAAGTTTCCCGCTGAGGAGGTTCGCTTCAGACGAAACCACCGTCTCACCGCTAATTCAGAACCACTCAATTCGCAGTGACTCGAAAAATTTGCCGCCAGAGTAAGGTTTTGGTAAGGCTTCAGTTATGCTGCTACTCTGATCGCTACCGGCCAGCGTTTTCTGCCGCATCTCCGAACACCCGTCTTAGCCACCCGGAGCGCGTAGCCGATCGTGCGTTCTGTATTCTGTCGGTGTACGTTCTAGCAGCAAACGACAATGTCCTTTACCGCCTAACAGCCACTGTACCGCAATCTCCGGCATCGCAGATCATCGCTGACCTGCTGGGCGTCGATTAGCGTGTTCGAGCTCCGACTTTGTATGTCCTTCCTTCGCTCCGGCACAACGCTGAAGACAACAAATCCGAAAGCTACGGCAGAAGCATCGAGTTGTCGACAAGGCCGATATACTAGGTCGGCAGGAAATGCAACTAAGAGCTTAAGCGGGCGATCAGGCAGCAAATTCCTGACGGCCTGTTAGAATGTATGGCTCACCATATCAATAGCCAGAGGCGTTGCGTTTGCGTTTTTCACGGAGCGACGTGCGCCGTTCGCTGGCGACAGGCAAAATGACGCCGACTATTTTATATGCTGCTGAAGCTATAACAAACTGGCAGCAATTGTGGCCCAATTTGTGGGATTCCTGCTTATCAGATGTCTGTCATTTGACGCAGGAAGACTGCACCACAAGTGCTATCTTGGGTGCTTAGTTGATCAGTTGCTTAGCTCTGGATAGTCAAAATTGGGTTGATGTGATTTGTTTGATGGTGTGTGTATGTACGTCGGTACGTGCCTGCCTGCCTGCCTGCTAACCTAGCATGTGGCATATATATATATATATATATATATGTAAGTAGATATAGGGCTCAATTAGATGCTCATGGGCTATAGCGGTCAATGGAAGTCAACTAAAATGGTCACCCAGCATTTGGCGTTTATTGATGAGATCCGGAGATTAAAGGACGTGAAGGCAGAGTAGAACACATGATGTATAGTATACAGTATTTATGTGGAATAGATACGTCTAGAACATCACGTAATTCTAAGTGAAATGTTTTCACTGAGCAATATTGGGCAGCCCGAAAAAAGAATCAAATACGCATGTTAGTTGGAAAACGTTGCCCTAAAAACGTGTAATAACTATAGAAGCAAGAAACGAAAAGAATATTATAACAATCATCCCAACCCTTCACAAGGTATTCAGCTAGTCCAAGCAAGCACCCGACAGAGCTCTAAAGAGGTCAGAGTTCTAGTTATAAGATCTGTAATTTTAAAGTTTCGAAATATTTGCAAAGAAATGCTTAGAAGGAGAAAAAATCATTGACATCCTAAGCAATAAAGGCAACATCATGATCGATGATCACAAGTGTTCCTTTGTAGAGATTCTCCTTGAAATCAAATATGGCGTGGCCAACTACTGAGCAATGGCTAGCTTATGTACTCATGTATCTGAAAAGCTATTTATTGATCGGATCTTTAGGCTCTTTCTTGTCTTCTCAGAAATCGTTGTATAAGGATAATTATGGTCATGCTAAAGGTATGTCATGAACTACCCAGCTACTTGATTTAATCCAATCTAAAGTCACTCATATAAATCATCAATAGTGTATACTTCGACCTGCCTAGGGCTTTTAACCGAGTCATATAATAATCATCTGAGACCTTGTCTAAACTGAAGATATCTCCAAACGCCCTTGTTCTGCGTCATAGTAAATCGATCGAGACTTCGTCCTAGATTGTAGAGGATGTTTATGTTGTTATATATATTCACAGTGGAGTGAAGGCGGACAGAGCGAGCGATAAAACAGCGCGGCTCAATTTGAGAAGAGATTATAACAGGCTTGGCCTAACACTGCGGCCTGACGTGTTTGCTTTTTCAGCGCGGCGGCGACAGAATAACTTAATCCGGAACAACGGAGAGTTTGTAACGCCAGTAGATGCTCGATTTAAATGCTGAAAATGTAGACATTTTATCCCGTTTGAAGAAGTAAGCAGTAGCGGCGCGTTGCCGTTTCACACAACGATAGCTCACGGGTGATCTATAGCCACTTTAGTAGAATGGCTCAGTTCTCAAAATGTTTATACCACGAAATCGTAACCTTTCAGCCTTGACCTCCGTAGCTTGTATATGGACTTCAGAATGGTCACGTAAGCATGCTACAATATATAGTAATAACGCACACTTCGATGGCTTTTTACGATGATGATATGCTCTGTTATTTAATGCTATGTTGCTACGAATGCTATTTTTACAATTTAAATTCGTTACTCAGAGCTGTGTTTGGTCAAACGAAAGCCGAACTGACTCTATAGCCACTTTGTAGTGCCTCCTGTGGAAGGCTTGCTCAATATACGGTCGAGCCTACTTACAGGACGAACGGCAAAAATCCAAAAAAATAAAAAAAAACGATTTTAAAAAAAAGCTGAATCTCTGAATTAGCGACATGTAGGTAAACATTACGACGCGCCTGAAACGTTTTGAATAACTCAAAAGATGAAAGCTGCATATGAGAGTAATGTCCACATGGCCAAAAGTTAGGACAAAAACAAACACCCATCTAATACCAAGAAAGAGGCAGCTACACAGCAACAGCACGTTACGTGCATTTTAACGCTTGCAGAAAGCCTAAACGATTCACTATTCCGACAGATTTGTCAAATTATCTTCTTGGCAAAACCCAGGTGCCATTTGTTAAATGTCTTCGGTGATTTTTTTATCGTTTCACCTAATTACCAAAATTGCAGCTGTCTAAATAACAGATTAGCTTTACGTTATCCAAAAGTGCTCTACAGGTAGCACGGTACACAGGACACACAGAATCCGCGAGCTAATATATCGTAAGCGACTCGACCGACGAAGCAACGAGACAGCAGCTGGCGCCAAATACTAGCATGGCTAGAATAGATCGATAAGTTGTTTTACACATCGATTCAAGCGAGTTTCGTTGAGCGGTCAAACAAAGAAATAAATGTAGCTAGGCGCCCAGGGGGCGGAGCCCCTTTCATCCGTTACAACAGCAGCAGCTTTCGCCGCCTGGAGACACGCGTCTTAACTGCGCGAACGGCGTCGTTCCTCCTCATCAATATCAACATCAACTTTATCTTCATACTAAAAAGCTAGTACCTATCTCGCGTATACAACTATTTTCAAGAGGAATTGAGGTGTTAACCTCATCTAGTAACTTCAACACATACAATTCAGGTGATCAATGACTCGATCAGATACGACAACGGTGTAACGCCTCGGTGGATCAGGTATAAAAGCGATGATTTAGGAAAGCTGGGACAACATTATCCTCTGAAGGTGAGTACATATGTAAATGGTAAATATTCATATGTACGTGGTAGTAAAGCTTTGTAAGGGCTTTACTGAACTCCATTCATTCGTTCATGATGATGCTGAGCGCCTGCTAATAATGGTGATTGCCTTCTTTGAACTGCGTGTTATGCCCAAGGTTACGTCAGTAGCCGATATGATCACAGTGCGTTTGACATGCGGCAAACAAAGGCCTTCTTTTTTCCTTAAATAGAATTTCTATTTTGCCCGACCCTCGAGCCGCCATCAGCCTGCAACATACGACCGAAAGAAACACGCAGAAATGCTTGACAATGGCTTGATAAAAGTAGCCCACGCTGATGATCCTTCCACTACATCGCCTACCTCGAGCTCAAAAGCAGGGAAGACAAAAAATATATTAATGCCATCCATGTATCGGCATCCTTGGAACAATTAGTATAGAGTCATCCATACGCTGCACTCATGAAGTGCCCAAGGCGTTTATCTATTCTGTGAGTATGGTTACTGGTAGCGTACCTGAGCAAAAGAGCTAAGCGTTTCCCTTCATCCTTAAAGAGAGATCGAGGTGACAAGATATACTAAAAACCTCCTCCGTGGCCAGATTCGATAGCAGGTGGTCAACGTCACGATCGTGTGCTTGGCCATCCTTCGTTTAGCTCTGAACTTTGTGCGCTTCGCTGTTAGATACTCGATTACTTCGACAATGGCTTTCAAATCGAGCTGATGAAGTCGGCAAATTAGTACATCGTCATAACTCTTCAACATCGATACCGGTAGCAGACCAGTCGAAAGCTCGTCGCACATCAATGAACGACAGGATGAACTATTCGAATAAGGTACGCCGGTACGTTCAGTACGCCGGTGTCTGATCGTACGCCCGTACACAACGCAACGGGTATTAATGAACGCGATAGAGAGCCGGAGACAGAGATATAAAGAGGAGGAGAGATGGAGAGGAAGACTCCTCGCGCCAGCGCTTCGAGGTAATTTGTAATCGACTGTTCAGCTGAACGAATGAGAAAGCAAGCGAGTGCGATACTTCAAGCTACGGTATTTAACGAGAATGGGTTTTCACCTACGAACAGCAGCATAAGTTAGTAGTTAAGTGGCAGCAACTGCAATCATGGCACATATCTTGCGGGTATGCGGGTGTTAACTGGTAGGTGGGCTGATTCGAAACAGACAAAAGTCGATTAGAACGGAAAGAAGATTAAAGAGCAGCAATCGCAGTTCGTTTAACAAATTGAACTCGCTAAAGATCAGCAAATGGAGGTAGACGAAGGATAGTCTGGGCGAAGTTGAGGCTAAGCGGAAAGGAATCGAACGGGAGAACATCTATGATGGCTTCTTGCAGGGCGAAATTGCCATCATCGATTGCTGAACGATTCTTTCTGTTTGAGCTAATCTAATGCTTAATATCTCTGCATGTCCGTCCAAATGCTGATCATTTCTGAGAGGCAAATAGGACAGGAGACGGCGGACGTTTGATCTATCTCTTAACTGCGCCTCTACAACAACAGTAACATATTAGAATTCCCCATGTTTTCCCTATATTAGGAGAAAAATTATGATGATAACGTGTTAATATTCATATCGTCATAACTACCATATATATATATATATATACATATATACATATATATATATATATATATATATAGGTACATGTGTAGTACTGATCGCTTATCTGCTCTAAAGAGGCTGTTTGTTGAAAAAAAGTTGCGGAGTAAGGTTACGAAATAAACGGTAAACTTGATAAATGATTCAGGAACGACCAAACACGTCAAGACTGACATAATCTGATAACAGCAATTTACAAAAGAGATTAGTGGATCTATACATGTCATGGTAGCAGAGAGATCAGACTCAGCCGATCGATGTAAGTTAGGCTCTTCGCTGAACAGCCAATTGACGATCAATACAACTTGTGTTGTTAAGAATAAGAAGGCCAAGTTTTGGTCGGATTCGAAGCTGCTGTTTTTCGATAGACGGGTGTATATGCTTGCATCCTACGCATGTATGTCATATATTATGTTAAACACTAATCAATTCACTCGATCTTATATTGACGATGCATGGGCTACGGGGTACTTACTGTGCACTCCGGTATCCGTCATTTCCTATTTTCTCGACACAATTTTACATTGCAAAAGAAATTCACTGGAGTTGAGGTGCTTGACCGTCTATACAAAAATGTCATTACTTACTGCCGTAAATGAAGCACCAACAGATCTTGTTCTTGGAAACTTTATCGAGCTTACTGTAAAGCCACTCTGGTTGGAAAGCTAATCGACACTTCTAAGGTCGTTCGGTTGTTTTTTAGAAATCACTGAGCAGGAGCAGGAACATCATAGTCCTGCGTAGCTCGCGATCGAGGTACCACATCGCTCATCCGCGATTTCTCTCCATGCTTCGTCTTGTTGGCTTTAGCGTTGGTATAATCTATGCCCACAACAGCTGAGCAACTAAAGAACGTTCTAAAGGTTGACTGTAAGTTGATACAGACATTGCCGGTCTGGCTTTGCCCCTGAGCGCTCTGCTATCCTGCGGGGTACTCAGGGAAAGCAAACGAAAATGAATGAGACGCAGAAAACGGAAAAAAGACTTGAAAATACATGAAGGATAAGAAGAAAAAGCGAAGAATACAACTGTCACGAGGTTGACGCCTCGCAAATGTTCTCACACCATCAGAACTTGTCTCCGGGCCCCAGGGCCGCATGCCATCTTGGCCTGATTGGGGTTCACTCAATGTGCTTTTGCGTGCATGTGTGTGTGTATGGGGCGTGTGCTGACAGGGTTCACCCACGGCTACGGCTGCTGATGTAGCTGTGGCCTGCTTCTTTCTGCTAAAGTGATCTGGTAAGAGACGCTCGGTCCGCGGAGGTTCGAGGCAGGCAGCGGTAGTAACGGTGGTGGCGACTAGCAACAGCAGCGGACGGAAGTAACGCCGGAAATGACAATGAGACTCGCAAATGATGACGTGTCCGGTGGAATGCAAAAAGACGAGCTTTGTTTTTATGCACAACTCGAATGAACAAGCGAACACAGTACGCACCGCGACTGCCTTGGCCGACGCACCGTCCTACTGCCGCTAGGCCCTTTCTTCCGTCAGATTCTGTAACGATTCTGACCATTTGAGACGCTCCATAAAAGGGGAAGAATGCGCTAGTGGCTGCTAAGTGCCAGAGGGAATGCCCTGTTCAGCCGCTATTTCTTACACCCCAAACGCCAAGCAGGAAGAGAACCTGATTCAGAGGTCTGGGCTGCGCTGCTGGCGGCTGAGATAGCTGGGCAGAATCAGAGGCAAGCAGTCGGCGCGTAGTCAGTCTTTGATAGGGGTACAAGCGATTCTGCTACGGAGTGGACAGAGGATAAAAGCTAGTGAGAGCTAAAGGCTCTGGGTGGCAAGTCTTATGGAGCTGAAGCATTTTGGTGGCTTGGGGAGCTGGCCAGCTGCTTGCATGGCGTCTCGACGCACCGACCGTCGGCCCGACGACGGACGTGATGAAAAAGTGAGAAAGTGAATCGGCCAAAATGGGTCCCGAGCGCGAACCAAGTCATGCTGACTTAGATGTTGCAACGGCAACGTTCGCCGTGGCAGCGCCGGCGGTTTCTACTACTGAGCTGACTAAGATCTGAGAAGATTGAAGTCCTTGACAAGGACACGCCTCGCGGAGAGGTCTGGCCTGTTTTTTCCCAGGCAAAGTAAATGGGGCACGCTAGGGAGCAGTGAGGGAAGAGGCAAAAGAAAAAACACGGAAAACAACGGCAGTGAAAGAGAAATCTAGATAGAAGATGAGCTCTTGTGAGTGGTAGGGCGACTCAGGGAATGCGCAAAGTGAGGCAACGAGAGAATGAAAACATAAGGAGCATCCAGGAGATCAAACTTTGCCCGGAAACGATGTTCTCGAGGGACGACCGAACCGGACAGGGCCATGTTAACCGAAAGACTGAATGGCTATGGACATGACATACAAGGATAAAAAATTTGAGAGAAGAGGAAAGACCATCTATGCGACAAGGATACGCCATTTTAAAGGTACGGAACAACGTCATAATCATAGCCACAATAATAAACGGAAATGGACAGATTTCTGAAGAAAAAGAAAACCAAGGTTTCATAATTTAATTTGCAGAAAAGACGTACGTATGTACTGTATTTGTAAAGATGCTATACAAAGGTAGTTAGAATCCGATAGAACTTAAATGTTTATCAATCGCTATTTATATGTACTATATTACGTCATGAGCATTTAATTGCAGGAGACGTGAATATATATATATATAGGAGGATAGAGAGAGAGAGAGGGAGAGGGAGATTACCTTGTTACTAATAATAATTATTATTAGGATTTTACAAGCACATCAATCTTTGAGTTCCCTTCAGTACTCTGAATTAATGCAAGCTTGCACGTGACCAAATGACCACTTGGGATATTTCGGTAAGCTACAATCACAGTTTTAGGTAAACCTTCGTTATCGATCTCAAAATGTACATTGTCCCAGGGGTTCAAACTTTTAATGTAGTAGAACGCGGCACACGTTCTATAATAATGATGCTTATTATCATCATCATTATGGTAATTGCTTGCAGAATCTCGAACAATTAAAAAAATCTATCCAATTTTGTGCTATAATCATTCATTACAGGGATACGGCACGTCCCGTATATGTGCACCGCTCCTTCAATGAGTCGGACGCCAAGCCAATCAGAACATCTTCGAAACGATGCTTTATTAGATGTATATTTACGCAGATCTGGGAAGCCATGTTGAATAATAAATTCTTTTAATCGACGTGTTGGCCAACTACGATTTATATGTTTGATGCTGGTGTTGGTGATGTCATTCAGGCCCTGATTGTGGCCTTCTAGTCTTTCTCGTAATTTTGCCTTTTTAGTAGACACGGTTAGCCAATAAAAAGGTTATCGCGCGTAGTGTTGAATGCTGGCGAACGTTGTATAGAAAAAGATCGCTGATCGCGGCTAGGCTATACAAGCACTGTTATGGGAGGTTGGACCTATTTTCTTGCCTCCCGCTACGCCTCAACAGCCCGTTCTTCTTCATTCCTTCCATCGTTCATTTACTATCAAACTTGCATCATCGCATTAAGGAAATTCTTTTAGCGGATGATTGGGAATCAGCACGACAGCGGTGATGGAAGCAGCCAGAGAGGAACATAAGAAAACAGGCGTTCTACGTTGTTGCCAGACCTTTGTTCATTGAGGTCGTAGTGTAGCTAGGGCCGCGCCCCAGGTCTCAACGTTCCATCGCGTCTTAGGGGCGCTGCACCATCCTATGCCACCACAACACGTAGTCCGCCTCCGAGCTCTAAGCTAGCAGCCGCCTAGGTGCTTGGTAGGTGGCATCGGCAGCAGAAATGCCTATGTAGCCATATAGCAGCATCTAATGAAGCATCGATAAATGGCCCAGTGGAAAGAACAACCCCAGCAACACCGCGAGGCGGGTATGCCTCTGGGAGAGTCCAAGACGAAGGAATAAGGGACAAAGGGGAGACACAAAAAAGCGGAGTGAGAAGGGCGAAGAAACTCTAGTATAGAAGGGATGCAACGATATTGACTGGATGTCCATGATCACGGGTAAGACTTGGGTCAGAAAGAACCGTGACGACAGAATACGAGGCAATGAAACGTTGCGCACGAGAGCCAACTGTCCGGAAGTCTAGGTGAACAAGAGGACGCCGATGTTGATGCGAGCAAGGCGGCAACGGGTGCGACGACGTTCATGAAGGCCATACCAGAAGCACAGGGCAAATAAGAGAGAAAGCCGAAAGAACTTCGAAAAAAAAGAAGAGGAAAACAGAAAAAAGAAGATTGAAGCGTAGCGGTAGCAGGACGAATGCTTTGGTGTCAGTTGCCCTAGGCGAGGTTTCGGGGACGAGTTAACTAATGGCTCCATTCTTTAAAGGGAGAAAAGCCGAAAGGAAGCGGCCGCAAGCACTGGTACTAGTATCGTCATCATATAATAGTATTACATAACATTTAATATGAAATCTAAAGTGGTCAAAAATTGAACAGTGCCACTAGATTACATAGATCTAGCGTTTCCAGACGTTGACAAATCTTCGAAGTTAGATAAAGACCTATTTTGATGAATGAGGTGTTTCGCGTCGTAGGGACTAAAGTAGAAATGCGGAGGTGGAAACCTGAAGATCCATAGAGACGTAGACGGTCTTTTTATTGACATGTTTTTATGCGTAAGATAACATAGCAGAGCTGACAGAAAAAGACGGAGTAGATCGATTATAATTGGCAAAATTGGCGAACTTACCTGAATGAAATTTTCTGAGCTGACAGACTTCGTTTACTGTTTAGTTAATGCTGCCAAACAGTAATTCGTAACTAAGATATTGTCTAATACGTGCATAAGTAATGCGGTGCTATTTACAAAGGCAAACCGGGCGATATGTGAAAGGACCTATCACCTTACTGAGTGCCCTGACGTAAAAGGACAACAAGTTTCTACCTAAATTATGTTATACAATCAAGTGTGTCAACTCTAATTGTGAGAAGTCAGCTTTCCAACTAAAGACTATGTTTTGTAATAGCATTCTAATATATTATAAAGCAGAACTTAATTCACATATTATTAGATATTGAACGTAGCCTCAGGCCATTGATTCAACGGCGCAAAATTATCATACTGGGACAAGTTATTACTTTCTAATTTTAAGTTGGCCAGTTTCTAATCGGTCACGAATACCGGCTGCGTGCCAATTTTTGCGGGAAAACAATTTCCGCTCATAGTAATTTTCGGTTTTTTAGTCCTTCTCCTTTTCCTTCTTACAGACCTCCTGCTAGATGATCTCTGAGCAAAAATTAAGCTATTAAAAAATAGTTTACCACTTGATGAAACCTGCCAATATTCTAGGATTCCCTTTTCTCTCGTTCATCTGTATTTCATATCAACTGCCGGCTCTGCTGTTCAACAGAGTCAAGCTGAACCAAACAGTGCCTCAACATTAGCTCCGTTGCTCCTGTTCTAGCGTTTCTCTCATCCGCCGATCAGGAAGCGCTGCCTTGTTGTCACTTGCGCATACAGCGTACTCTTATGCTAAAAAAGCGCTTAGCGCCCCCTCTGCCCAGTTTTGACTTAAATGGGACGCAAATATCGACGGCAAAAGCAGATGCCGGCGACGGCAGCAGCAGTGCTCACGAAATATCAGGACGACAACGATGTCTTCAGCAAATAAATCTCTGCCGACGCTGAACAGCCATCGCGAGGCCGAGCTAGCTTATAAGGAGGACCAGAGAGAGACATGAGCGAGCACTATCAGGTGAAAAGGCTGCTCTCAAGCGCTGCGTACGTTAACGTACATATAGTGAGGCGCAAACGGGCCGTACGCGGTATCGTTCCGCCTGTGTTGGTGCAAGACTAAGCACAACTCTTCAAAATTACATCAGCGATCAATGACAGCGGTAGCAGTGGACATGGTTGCAACCGAAAGCAAAACCAATGGAAGCTGCTGGAAACAATCATGGCGGCAGCATTAAGTAACGTCGTTAGGGTACCAAACTTCCCCGTCAGGCTCTTTCTGATGTCTTCCTTCAGTTCCGGCTTTCATGAGAAACTGCTTCAGCAGTAAACTAAGATCAGCAAAGGAGGAGGAGCAGCAGCAATGACAAACGTCTCGGTCGAGCACTCATCCTGTGTACAGGTAGACGTAGTGCTTCTAACAGTGTACATAAGTTCTCTATGACTCTCTAGCTGACTTTTTTTTCCTATGTAGCACTTTTTCTATAGATTTTTTCCCCGTTTTCTATCTTTCTCATCATTTCGTTTTTTCTTCGCGAGTCTTGGGTTGTACTTGATTTGGTCGATCGTTTGGCTTAAGTTGGGCTGGCCTGACACAGAGATTCGACTAACCCGAGTTTGGATGAAGGAGAGCTGGGACGCAAAGAGGTCGGGAGCCGTAGTCAGCAGAGTAACAGGGCATTTGCACAATAGAAGCGCGGTTGCCCCGCACCAAGCGCGGTAGCGAAGTAAAAAAGCACAGAGAAAGCACGGCACCCAAAGTAGGCAGCGTGCACTTGTGGGTTGCCCCTTGCCGTTCATCCATGCGCCTACTCTGCCAACGAGTTAAAGTCGTTAAGACAACTTCAAATTACGTAACCAACTAGGCAAGCCAGCAACGCAGCTGGCCTCACAGCTGGCTGTATCTGAGATTCCGGGGGTTCTAAAAGGAGTACGGCAAGAAGGATGAAAAAGAGAGAGGGACGCGGAAAAGCAGCTCCCAAATGAAGGGACAGGAAAAAGCAGTTCCCAAATAAAGCAGACGACTCTCGGTGGTGAACGTTAGTTTGCTAGTTGTCGCTACTCCCCGCCACCAAGATCTCCAACGGCGTCCGGTTTCGCTGTCGTATTCTATCACTCTTTCGAGCGGGTTCTCTGTGACAGGCGCTGCGTCTTTATTAGTTCCTAGCCTTTTCTGTCTTTGAAGTCCATTACTAGCCGTAGAATACCGTCTGTTCTCTAGCGACGAGCCTGAACTTGTCAAGGTGCCGCGAACATTTGTGACGACAACAACAACAACAACCAATCACTAGAGTGATGGTAACTTCGTCAACGTAGGCGATCTGGACGCTTTGCAGGAGGACATCACATATATACAGACTTCATATCAGAAAGCACGCAGGGGACTTGGTGATGGTAACAGACGGGAGTGCTCTTCACTCTGCGAGACACATGGCTAGCCAGTCGGTGAACTAGGGACACAGAGGCCGCTAGCTATGGAGGAATGCCACTCGAAATTTGAATAAGGGTCGTTACGGTATACGACATGCGTCACACATGCGACAGACATTCTCTGACGAATAAGAAAGTTGTATTGCAAAACGGGTTCGAGCTAATTTGTCAATCATGCGCAGCTCCTTAAATTAGAATAGGGTAAAAGGAGAATGGGGATGGGCTGAATGTGAAGCGGTTTCGAAATCGAGAGGGATCATAGTGTCTTTGAAGCTTTGAGAGGTCTTTGCGACTTACGGTACCTCAACAGCTAAACCTGATCTCCTTAGTTAGGGACGTATTGTATTATATAAGAGAAATGAGGACAAATGAAACAATCATTCAGCTACCTTAAAAAGGTAGGTGAATGATTGTTATTATAGCGTAAATGAAATTGATTTCTGCGGCTATTTCGTTATGCGGAATTGTGTTAAACTGAGTTTTCAATTGCAACAAAACAGATGGAGTCCCTTAGATTCTAGTGATAATTGGAAAGACAATGCAAAACCGGGAAATTCAAATGGGACAGTTTTCGTTGGATGACGCATCGATCTGAAGTAGAAGATACACTCAATGTTTGAAGCTGCCAAAGATACGGTCATCGTTAGATTACATTATATAGTAGTGAGTGTTGTGGTTTTGCTCATTCTGCCAGCTATCAGGATATGAAGCAATGATCATTCGGCAATATGCTAAATATATCAAAAAGAAAACATAAATATATACTCCTTTTGTCAGTCGGTTTTGGCGCTGGAAGGAAAAGGGAGCAATAGCTTGTTAGATTCCTCAATAGACTTCAATGGCAATCGCTCAACATCATTCATTTTCAGGTACATACAAACTTTGTGTTTGCATCTCGTCTGACTGTTATGACACACATTATTTATGTCAATCTCGAACACAAAGACGGTGTATCAAAGATTACGTACGATGCAGTTAAATTAATAAAAAAAAAATAAAGCTGGAAAACGTTCGATCTCAGAATTGATACCGACATCTATAAATACGCATGCTTAGCAGACATTTGAAGAGTCCATAGGACATCAAATGTTTTATGGTTTATAGGAAGATCAATCTGTACATCTGCTACACTTGTTTTGACACAAGAGAAACATATTTTTTAAGATTTTCGTTGTATGAAATAGTAGCAGGAAGTGAGCACAATATAAGGAATACAGCTGCTTCGTTAGCTATTATATTCAGTGATGGGTATCACGGTGGATTGGAGTTAGTCCTTGCTCCTGTTAAATGTAGTCAGTCCATGCCTTAGCTTCTTCGATGGGGAGTTTCGAGTGAATTTTAGACCGAACCTTGTAAAAGTCGTTTGAATGTTATATGGCCATCTTTATGGTGTTACATCGAGAAGGTCCACACCACTCGTGTACACTTTGCGTTAAAACATTGAGACTTCCAGCAGCGTAGAGGGTATTTGAATTATATCCAGATTTTGACATAATCTATTCAAACTAAAAATAGTTATTCCACTGTAATAATACTTTATTGCATATGAAATGTCTATTTTCTTTTTAAGTCAAATTATATTACCTTCCGTCATTCTATAACGGCGGTGCCGCCCGTGGATCCATGTCCGCATGAAGCGTCCGTCAAAACTGATCAGTAGAGCGTAGTACATTGACAACAATGGTATGTATATATCCTCGGTTCCACTTCACTGATAAGAATCAAGCTTTCAATAAAAAAAAATCATAGCAGGTAAGGTCGTGAGCGTTAGACGCCAATAAAACCGCTAATTTTTTTTAGGCATCATAGAAAAGAAATGATGTAATCCTAAGCTAAGAGGCGAACAGACGAACAAGCATTTGGCTTGATAACGTTCCTAAGTCCTGCAGCGGTAACAACAGGGTAGATACACTATAGTAGTTAGACTGAGCCTGGTTTTTTGTCAGGCTATGAACGTCTCACTCAGGGGAAATTTTATTTGGAAGTTTATTTTGCTTGGAGCGTTCGAACCGTTTACGTGAAGCAGGTGTTCTCGATGTGCCCCTGCATACGCTGCTTTCGCCCTTTTTCTGCTCACTGTACCTAGGCGTGGAAAAGTCCCACACGAAGTTGGTCCACAGCCACGATCCAGAATAGGGCTGGCGCTAACGTCCGACCAGCAGATACTGAGTACCGGGAGCTTCCTTCCTCAGCCCTCGTTTTCGGTGGCTATGCAGGCTGACCGTCTAGCTATACTGATCTAGCAGCCATAGTCATTTTGCCTCAAGGGACAACTCTGCTTAGAGTTTTCTCGTAACGTTGCCTCAGAGGATACGACAGGGACCGTCGCGATGGTAGCCGACAAGAGTAATGCTAACCGAAGTTCGAGCCCCGGGCGGCGACTGTCTATGCAAGGCCTCAAGCTGGCGCCAGGCCGACAGGACATACTCTCGTTACGTATACACAACTGGTATTGCACTATAGTATATTCGCATAGATGTCATATGATAGCATGAAATAGCGAGCAGCAATACTCGTCTCTGACTGGTTGTTAAATTGGTCTGATTCGTCCTGGTTAGGCTCAAAGTAGCCTGGTGCTCTGCTGTCGGTGCCCAGCCAGGCGGAGATCTCATTCTGTTTTGGACAGGGGATGAGACCAAGAAGTTGAGTCGGCGAACAAGTGGAGGCATGGCAAGACAAAACGAGCCAATGCGTGCTTACTTAGTTCTACAGGTTCTAGCGAACCTGAAGTCCAGCCCGGTTCGTTCCTTCATTTCGCTGCCGGCTCTGCTCCCATGAATGTCTGACTCGCTCTAACGGAGGATCGTGCCGCTATGGAAAAGAAAGCCTCCGTCTCATTGCTGCTTGTACCACCACATGGTGCTGCTTTTGTACCTAGCTGGAAGCCAACAAATCGTTGTGGCTGCGAATTCTCGCTGCCGTCAGCGACTGCGAGGACAACATCAAAATACTATTCCTGGCGAACGATAAGCGGGCAGCAGGGCCTTAGGGCAGACCTGTTCTGCTCGTGGTCGCTATAGGACCTATGAATAACTGGCAGACTTGCTTAGGCTAAAATTCTCACGGATGACGGTTGAAAATAACGTTAATGGTGGAGGGCAAGCGATGACGATGGTGGACATTCGCCAAAATTTAGCAGACTAACAGCTGCGAAGCAACGAGCTCAGCAGATGAAGTAGCTATTGTCATTGTCGTTGTTATAACATAGTCTGATGAAACCGTTTGTTTGGCGGTCCTGGCAAAAGGACGAGCGCTGGCAACTTCTAAATGGATTCGGCAAAGTAAACGCTATATGGAAATCGATAAAGGTAAAGTTGAAAGTAGTACAAAACCCACAATATAGCTTGTAAAGTTGTACTACTTTAATGGTATTTTAATAAAAAAAATGATTTACAATGTCCAATTAATTTTATTGTTGCTTTTATTCGAGCAAGCAGTAGTAGGCACCTCATCAGGCCGCCCAAATCAACTGCCGTGGAAAACAGCTGATTCGAGCAGGTGAAGATTAAGTATGTGGCATAACTTAAAAATAAGGTATGAAACCTTGTTTGAACACAAATTTGGCTCTGAGGAAACTGGAAACCGTTTTCGGAACCGTGACTTCTGAATTGGCTATCTGTTGTAAAAATACGTATCTCGGAAGTGAGTTCGTTATTATCCTGTATAGCCTGACGATATGTGCGGATAAAAGGATACATGTCCCATTAAGGACTTTAGGGTTCAACGGATTACGATCGGATCAGAGCACTGTCATTCGTTAGACCTCCGACTCTGTTGAACAAATTAACTTCTTCCATTTATTAGTTCATAAAAAGAAGTTACATGTCTGACGCAGTCATTTGGAATTTTGCAAACTAAATTATAGACTTATACCAATTTACTTTGGGATAACTTCAGTTAAACATTTTATTTCATGGATTAGTAATTTTTCATTAAAAGGCTCATTTTTTAATATTTATTTAAATTTAATGGAATTTTTAGATTTATGAATTTACAAAATAATTTAGTTAAATATATAACCATGAATTATCACTTAATAATTTAATCAGACTTCAAAATTGGTTTCCGCATGCCAATTCGGCTTTTAAATCTATAGTTTATAGAGTACAGTTACGTTGTCCTGAGAAAACAGGAACTCGTAGTATAACAGGCAGAAAATATGGTACGTGGAATGCTTTATGTCCCACTATTCTGTCGAATATTTCCAAATTTCATTTAAAATATCAATTTTCTCATATGTACTGAAAGTAGCACACATCCATTGTACAATTTAAGTCCCGTTGCGCTATATATATATCCTCGTCTAGCTATTTTTTTCTCTGTGCCGGTTAACCCCCTATTTGTTTCTAAGTGTGCAGCGGCCTACACATACGTTCACACACAGATGCTCACACGCTCGTATGCAACCAATGAATGTGTGTCCAAGGCGTAAGACCTTGAAAGTGAACAGGACTTTAGGGCAATGGGGGACAGAAGGAAAGTGTGCAGCGGTTGTTGCAACAGCAGTTAACACGGCACTAATTGTAACATGTGGTCTCACCATCAAACTTATCCATTTGCCTACCCAGAACCTTCCACGCTCTGCCCCGTTCCGTCAAAGATGAGCAATCGAGCAGCGCTAAGGCGTCGCCCGCTTCCTGTTTTGCGGTGGAGGCTGTGTAGGAGATACGGATGAAAATGGTAGGTTCATAACCCTTATGGCTCTCGACCGCTCGACCGATCCAGCGAGAATGTTTGTAGCTTTCTATTCTTGGGTCCAGAGCGCGTTCCAGCTCAGAAGGAAACGTCGACCTATGGTCCGTGAGAATATTCAGGTCTGGTTGAAAACGAGGCGTCGCCGGCGGCTATCTAAACACGGCAAGCAATCGAAATTGCTCGGTCTGCTGAGTAAAAGAAAAGGGAAGAAAAGGAGAACGCCAATCAATCTGGAAGGGGTCTGGTCTTCGCGAATTTTCGGGGAGCAGATATGGGAACTAGAAAAGGGCAACGGCAGTAGGGGACGGCAACCGAGGATGGCAGTGGCTCTGCATGGTAATGAATGCAACGCCTTGGCCAGCGGTTGGTGGTTCCGCTGTCCTAGCTATACTATTAATGCTTTGCTGAAAGCTGGAGAAGGTGGAGCTGGCGCTAAGTAGCCGCACCAGCTGCCAACCGATCCCATCTCCGTATATCTCACTATTTCTCTATCGTGCTTTTTATCTTTTTACTTCGTTGCAGTAGCTCACGCACAGTCCTGCATTTCCCCCCGAGAGTGTTTTTAGCGTTAAGTTTGCCGCCAAAACAGCCCTCATCTTAGACCCGTTACCGACGGCGGCTGCTGTGCGGCAATTCTTGCTGTCGTGTCCTATGCCTTCTTGTAATCAGATGAGAAAATCCAGCCTGGCCATTCCCTTTGGGTTGGCCCGCATGCGCATGGACTCGTCTCGAACTCCTAACGTACAGAACACGGTATGGAGGTGCCTGTACAGCAGTTCGAAGAAAGGGAACCCCATGACGAGGAACAAGAGGTCGAAGAAACAGCAGCAGAACTTTCTTGGCCATCGCATAAGCCAGCACTAAGCATAGGTGGTTAGACGGCAAGACCTCCCGGTTGGCACGGACCGAAGGCGGAGCTGTCGGCTGCCTAAAAACATGGGAATTCACGCACAGGGTAGCAGGCCACGCTATGCGTAGAGATCTTCCGGACGTCATTGGTAGTGGTCGTCGCCGTCGTCTTCGTCCCACTTTTCTAACAATACAACGCCATCTCCGCTACCTTCTTTCTGAGGGAACTTCCTCTGGCCTTTGGAAATCGTCGGTGAATGCAGAACGAACGGACAGAGATGAAGTGCTTGACGGTGCACGAGGTAAAATAAGCCATCTTGAAACAGGAACTGAGGAAAATTGGAAATTTGGGGATGGTCTAGAGAAATCGCAGGGCAAGCTGCAAATAGGGCTACGATAAAGAATGTAGTAAAGAATGGAGCGTAGGGGTATGGGGGGGCGTTGCTGAGAGCAAGCGAGACGAGGATAACTCAGGTGAAGAGAATGCGCACAGTAGCTGCTTCAACGACGACTTGAGAGAGAAGCTATAGCCGCTGCTGCAAATTTTTGGGGTAGGTAGAAATGAAGGAAGGTTTTATTTAGACAAACGGGTGAATCGTTGTAGTGCCACTTTTGCTACTACTGCTGCTTGTGCTATTCCTACTGCTCTTTCGAATGCCTCTGTGATTATCTGAGGATAAAGCTATGTAGTTTTCCGTAATCGCTCCTTCCCAAGCTTGCAGCTCTTTCCTAAATCAGGAGAACACGTTAAACTCTGCCACGCGTCCTTGTCGCGGTGATTTTGTCTGCTATATAGTGGGTCTGTCGGAACGCAGTATATGTGTACACGGCTCGGTGTCTGTGACGCCTGATAATTAGGCGTGAACACCAGGAACATCCTCCTAGAGCAAACTAACAGCGAGCGTCGAACGGTGAACGGCGGTACCAGATAAATGGCCTCTGTCCTTTTGTCCCAGGATGGTCCAGTTAGCCAATCAAGTATTATAGAATATTGTAGCACACATGTGTTTAATTGTATAAAAGAGGGGGCCTACCAAAAGGTTGCTGAGAAGCGTCCAGCAGGCCTCCAAGTGTTGAGCGAGCATCCGCAGGCAATATTCTTTAAATCATTAATGCAACTATGACGAAGTCGTAGTGGCTTTAAATTTTAAAAAGGTTTCAAGGAAAAAAAATACAACGATTTTATTTAGAGGATATGAAAGGAGTAATGGTGATAATATATTAAGACTAAAGATTCCCGTTGTCGGTTCTATCTTTGTCGGATCCTATTAAGAGCAGGGTGAAAATGTGATTTTTTCTGAACGAACTTGGCCGGTACGTAACTTATCTAATAAACTATGAACCTTTAATCCTTTACATCACTTTTGATTTCTATTTCTATGATTGTTGGCTCAAATAAGCATAGCGTATTCAGAGATTTGCAACTCATCTGGAACTACATATATAATAGAAATATCATTGTGTCCCGTTATGACGCCATACATTTGCTTCCTAGTCTGTGTGAGGTGGTCTACGTTAGAAATAGGACGTAAGCAGGTTTTGCTCCATATAGATAGCAGGTTAATATACCTTATATACATATATATGCGCATATATCTATATCCTAGAATGAAAACCATACGTTTCGTAATATATATCGTAATCTTGTTCCAATTACACAATTAATAGATCACGTTGGTAATGGCGATGCCGAGAGCGCTGACGTAACATTGCAAGAATACAGAAGCTATTTGGTCAATTGATCTCTGGATTTTCATTCGAGCGGTAGACGCCAATCTTCACGGAAAAACTTTTGATTACCCCACTTCGAGTAAGCGCAATGCTATTTGCCCTATGTACCAATACATTTACGAGACGGTTGCTTCGTAATTAGATGCATTAACGCTGCTATCACGACCGAACGTCATCTGTGTGACGTTCTTTTATAAAGTGTAACAAACAATAAGCAAACATTCAGTAGTGTCTGCTTGTAGCTACTAGACCAGTACACAACGAAATAAACAGTAGTTTCAGTTTAGAAGTATAACTCAACTAACTCATAATATACGAAAATACATGGAAACGTAAAGTACAACAGTTTAATGTTATGGTTTGCGCTGCAGGACAATTATCCGGCTCTACTTCGGTCCGTTCGCAGGTCCAGTTCGATTGTTAGAATGCGATTCGAGCCTTTTTTTTAAGGCGTGAGCGATACAGGCTTCCAGTTAATAATTTTTTAATCGCATTAGGTTTCATGCATTTTGTTGCATACACTGTGTTTATAAGCTATATATATATATATATATATATATATATAAATGGATAACCCAGTCGTTGTAACGATCCGGTGACGCTAGCCACTTCCTCCAAGCAATTTGTACTAAAGAGCCAGACTGTTGAAGTGACGTATAAGAAAGGAATTAAAAATCTGCGGGTAGTTTTCTCAGTGGAATAGAGTCCACTGGTCGGGGCTGAGCTCCATATTCATCGGCTCACGCTAGATAGAGATTTATTTCTCCGCTGGCCATTGACATTACTTACACTCTTTTAAAAAAATTGGCCGTTTTGAATCAAGGAGTTCTAATCAAAAGTTGGAAGCTTCAATGTTCCCCAACCTGAACGAAAAGCAATACGACTTTCCATTGCCTTTTAACGTTTAGGCCGACAGTAACCTATGCGCAACCTCAAAGACAGATTTCTACACCGAATCACTACGGGTGACGGGACGCGTGTAATATGAAATAAAAAACGAAATACGCGCAGGCTCAAAATTAAGCGAGATATCTTCGATTAAAAAAAAAAATAGTAATTTGCGTTTTCTGAGCTTGGCAAGGTTGTATTGGTTGTGAAAAGACTGAGAAAAAGCACGCGGGGTCGACAGCCATCTGCATGTGGTCCACCAAAATCGGGTAACTGCAGCTAGACAAAAGAAATCCTCAGTAAATATGGTCAAATAATCCATTTATCCGACAATGTTAGGCTACAGATTGTACACCTTAAAAAACACCTCTCAGCAATTTTAGTAAAAAGTTTTTTTTGTTTCACATTTTTTTATACATTCCGAATTATACCTTGTCAAATCACTTACAAACGGGCAAGTTTTCGATGCCGGCATATTGCTGACAAATCGGAAATTTTTGGCAAAGCGGTTTAAAGATGGAAAAGATTTTCGAGCATGAAGATGGATAGAGAATAAACTATGGTCAGATTTGGACTTGCAATAAAGTCAAAGTTTATAGTTATAATTTGGATCAAAGTGAAACGGTGTCTATATACCAGTCTACTGTTATATATGAAGACGAAAATGTCTTCTACGATATAGCCTGCAAACATTAGTCACTGCTGCTGCATTGATTGATCGTTTTTGTTTCATAGGGGACAATACTCATGGTAATGGAGAAAACCGCCCAGACTTTAGACCCGTTATTAGCATCCACCGCTGCCGCATACATCAAGGGATCAGAAACTGTTTATTAAAAGGATTAGAGGTAATGGATAGAGAATAGCGTAAACATGGCTCTCGAGATCGAGAAAGTGGCCTTTCTCGCCACCTTTCAACAGAAGAAGATAGCGGGGTCGTGAACTGATCAGGCGATTGCTCGACAAACTGGCCCATCTGTTCGGCGAGTGATTTTACTGTTCAAGAATAAATGGCTCAGTCGATGATCAGGCAGATATTCGAATGATGCTGGCCAGCAATGGGGCAAGGCCTGTTGACAGGACGATAATTTTAGGCTTAGTTTTAATCCTATGATATACAGATGTGTCCAAGATGTTCCCACAGTTGGAACGACTACGACCAATTTAGTTTTCATCAAGAAGTAATTAATATTTACGTGGGAGATTAATCTATATATAATGTGCAATTTTTCCTTCTATCGGAGATATTCGGAATGATTACTGGTCTCATAATGATAGCAGACCCTTAATTCATAAGCTTCAGCAAACGCTTGCTTTAACGTTGAACCCATTCTTTCTCAATCGCGACCGTCAGTTTTCTGACGTAAACTATATTTCGGGTATCTCCATAAGAAAAGCCTATTGACGTCAGGCCTGAAAAACGACAGGGCATCCTATTGGACCTATTTGTCCGACCCGATGTTTTGTTTGGAAGATTTTCATCAACATGAGCTTTCATGCCACATTTTTCTTCAGACTTGACTGTTTCTGGATAGCAGTACAAAGGGGGCATAATTGATATTTATTTGCCCATCTGTCTTCGCATTGGGCTTCTTTTTGTGCAGTTACACATATAACTGGTTCTGGAAAAATATTCCCAAGCCCCTTTTAGTTCTCATAAGCGTAAGCAGTCGACTGCCCCTTATCGGACCTTGCCGATTGTGGTGCTAGCTGTAACTTCGATTTATTATCAAACAGTACGCATTGTCAAGCAAGTGTGATTACGTGAACCTATTGAGTGAAGCGTGGCTTTAGCGCTAGAGGCGACATGTCGTGACCCGAGATGGAAAAAGAAACAAATAGCTAACGGCACTGAAAATACACATGGTCCATCACGCATTAGCCAGTTACGAAAGCTATCGCCATAACCGGTGTTGATATGCAAACAGATTTTAATCGATCTTACCGTCTTAACTGCTGCTTCTCTAAAACCAAACGTGAGCGTCGTTGAGCTCATGAAGCAACCGCTGGGGACATTATGACCTGCTGTTCGTCATAAAGAAGAATGTTATGTGGGCTGAGTTCTTCACGTCAGCTTTTGGTAACACATTTTTCTATCAGTGGAAGGGCACAAAGAAGGACAAATGTTTACCTCATCCATAAATTTGATTCCTATTAAAGCGATTACTTTAGTCCATCGTGCGTCGTAAAATCAGCTCCGGGCAACGAGGTTTGGTCGGCTAGTAGACATACTTCTTAGGGTGCTTCCATAATAGGCCGGGACAATAAATATATTGCCCAATGACACATGACGGCAAATAGGAAGAAAATCGAAAGCCACACGGACATGGTCGAAAACAAAGCTCGAAATGTTACAAAGGAGGAATCGAGCCGATAATGAACGAGAAGTTCGCTATGCCGTAGACATAGAACATGATCATTAAAGGATCATGAGACAGCCCCTCGAAGTATAAATACAATGCCAACTGAAAATTAACTTCCGATCACCATGTTACGCCAGATATCTCTAGCTCTGAAAATAAAGCACTGTAATGACCGAGACAAACGAGTGCTTCGAAAAGACACACAATATTGATTACGTACCGAAACCTAACTTTTTTCCCTAGGCTGAAAAACATCCTAGTGCAACAAGGGCCAAGATGAAGTTAGGGCCTTTCCTGTAAGTGACCTAAACCAGTAATAATCACTCTGCCCCTCATTTCTTTGAATGTCAACGGGGTTAAGTAAGTTTCGCAGAAATAATGCATGTTCGCCACAAGCTGAACTAAAATTTTGAAACAGGACGTGAAAAGACACTATTACATATTATTTGTGTACAGAATTTTGTTTCAATGCTTAATGGCGGTATTGGACGCAGACCTTGTAATGGTTCTATTTTGTTATTAAAGTTCAGAGAACAAAGAACTACAATGCGTAAGTCATCGTGATCTAGTGGATTGTATGGTCAAGTTATTTTATTTCCTCTAATTAATTGAAGGTTATATGAAAGAAACAAGGCTGACATACAAAATATTGAATCTGTCATAGTAAATCAATATCAATGTATCTAGGTCAATACCTAGGTCAGTAATAGCACTTTCAAAGTTGACAGACCAAATATTGTAAAAAAAATCCGAGATTTTAATTATAATATATTTGCTTCGTCGCATTAATATGCCAATGAACTGGGTAGTTCAAAAATATAGCGTTACAGACCTAAGACGTCAAGGAAATGATTGCCTTCCAAAAAATATGGTCTAACCTTTCGCAATATACGCCATAACCTTTTCAGGTTTATTAAACATCAGTCTCACGTACTTGGACCCTGTAAAATGACTGTTACTGCAGCGGCCACTACAATGAGCCTTCCCATACACCTGTTCCTTCGAGCATGCACGTGATTTTGTTAGCTGCCAGATGCCCGCCACTTCGCTAAGCCGTACCGTGTGCCTCATATAAACTGTGCGTCAGGTAGCCCTCGCGTTGTATCTCCTATAGTCGCTCGGTCTATTCTTCTTAACTCGACCTAATTCGACGTACTGTTGTTCCTCAAAGATGTCGGACGTCTCGTCTTTTCCGACTCGCTATCTTAATATGGTCCTGGAAGCTGGTGCTTCTTTCACGATAGGAATTATTCGAACGATTCCGGATAGATAGGAAAGATCTAACATAATATACTGACTCCTGTCTAACCATTTGCAGGGGCTTTGTAAACTGCTCTGGCGAGGTCACCAATAACATAAAGCGGCCGATCGAAACAAACGAGATTGCCCGGCAACATAGCAAAGAATGGTTGGCAGACTGGCTACCAGCTCAACAGAAGAGCAGATTATGAACGAGTAGTAGTACGGGATGTGAAGGTAAGTCCAACACCACTGTAACATTGTTCGTGTTTACCTTTCCTCTCTTCCGGTGGAACCTTTTGTTGAGCAAAGAGACCACAGACCAGACGATGGGAAATGCCTCTTTTGAGGAATGCGAACAGGGGAAAACTTTCAGCCCATAAGTCTAAAATTAGCATCAATTGTTGGCCATTGGGGGCTAGTTTGAGGTTCGCTGAAAATATCTTGGGCTCTAATCAGACGAACTTGTTCATTGGTAAAAGTGATTAAGGGAACCCATTGGCCCCTGAAGAGGGTTGTCTAGCTAGTGAGAGTGGGTTGTCAGGCGCCCTGTTGACACGAATAGTGATATAGGGGCAGTCCTTGTAAATCGGGATCTAATGGCTGAAAGAAAACGCTAATGTAACCAAACAACCTGTTGACTCAGGCCGCGTTTGCGGATTAGTGGAATGAGCTGGCGCAGTGGGGAGTTCACTTGGAAAACCTAGAAGAACTAACATCTGTCTTTCATTAATTCCATAATTTTTTCTAGTGTAAAGCCGTACGACGTCGGCGGTCCTTAAGAACTCAACACCGAAACTGATTTTACGCTAGAAATCGGCGCGGATTTCGTTTGACTACGTTGGAACAACTATTTGAGGGAATTTAGCTAAAAATGGTACATTTTTAAGTTGGTTTCTTTGTTGCTTAATCAAGTGTTTGACTTGATACAAACGTATCAAGGATTTGACTTCAGGCTACCACGCAGGTCTTTTTAACTGTACTTCATACAGTAACTAGCGTAAACAATAGAGAAGTAATCGTAGATAAGTTCAATAAGCATACTTACTTAAATCATTAAATCGATGCATATAGCAAAAAGGCGTAGCAATTCCCATGTTCTACTTCTATCTGGCATGTCCTTATGGCGTTTATGGTTTTTTCCTAATTTTGTAGTTTTAATTGTGACCTGATATAGAAGCATAGTCTAAATTCAATAGGACAGGGTGTTTCTATTGCATCCGTGGCAACTTAAATACAAATGTTGCCCTAACAGGCAATCTGATTGCTGTTCCGTTCTTGTTGACATCGTTATGCTCGTTCCGTAGGTAGAAGCAGTTGATTAATTTGATACGTAATGCACTGGCTCCCCTGTAACACTACGGATGTTAGCAACATCAACGAAAAAACTCCATATCTGTGCCTTCTCCATTCTCGCACGCGTTGCAACATATGGACAACGACAGAGCGAACTTTACGTAGAGATGTGCTTTGATATTCATGACAATATTAGTCAACGTCGGAGTCCATTGGAGTCCGCTTGCTTCACTGATCCAACTAGTGCTAGTGTAGCATAGAAAAACTGCAGTAGCTCGAACCGGCGGGAAATCGCGTCTGAGCACCCCCCTGCTCCCAATCATACTGATTGTGAATGAATCGTCAACCAATGAGAAGGGCTAAAAGCTAGGGAGGCTAGGACGAACAATACATAAAGGATTTCCCTCTTCACGAGCGGGTTACAGAGTAAAGGGACTGCAATGCCTGTCCGACCAGTGGTTGAAGGACGAGACTCAGGCTGAGGCTGCTGGTCCTGTAACGAGCATTAGCTCTTCTTCTCAGCTCCACCACTGCTGCTGCTATCTTTAGAGCTTTGTCCAATGCATCTATAGCGATGGCAGTGGCGCCATTGTATGATTGTCACATCGTCCGTCCGTCGCCCGTTTCGGCGGTCCTTGCCCGTTTCGTCACCGTCGTTCTCGCCGTCCCCTAATGCATCGAACCAGCACTCCTGGTTTGCTGCTGTTTCTTACTGTCACCGCTGCTCTTGCTGCTGCCTCCGAAGCGGCGAAGATTTCCTTCCATTTTAAAAATTTGGCAGCTGAGGAGTCTCGCAGAGTTTAGGAAACTCTTGTATCCGTGGAGGGGAAAAGAGAGGGGGGTTGGCAGAGCGAAAAGAATGGGATGACGGGGGCGACTCCGGCTGTTTTAGGGCTGAACGGTGTTCCAGAAGGAGGAGGTGTGCTAGCCGACCTGAAGCGTAGATATAAACCGTCGAGAAGGGGCAGGCGCGAGAATGGGAACGTTTTGGAGAGTAACGGTGGATATTTGAAGATCACAAAAGAAGCAATCAGAAGTGGGAGGAACGACGACGGGGAGCGCGGTAGTAAAGGGGCACTCCAGCGTCTCCCTTCGAGGCCGACTGACTGGGTGGCTTCCATAGGCGGAAGCGATTCCGGCAGACCGCCAAACTGGCAAGCGAACGAACGGATGGACCACGGAAAGCAGCAGCCGTAGCGACGGCGGAACCAGAAGCACGAATAAGCCACTGTGCGGGATGGTGCCAGGGTCGCATTGCGGCTCAGGCAGCGAAAGCAAAGGTGGCGGTGAAAAGCACTGCTGTCCCGTGGACAGCACCAGCAGCTATGAAAAACAAAGCTAACTTTTCTGCCACCACGACCGCCGCTCCCGCTGTGCTCCAGTTGTGACTAAAGAGAGAGGGGGCGATTCGCCGTACAAGGGTTGTGCGTGAATGAAGCCGAATAACGAAGGAACGAACCGAGCGGAGGAACTCCCTAGCGACAACGACAGCGTTCACAACGATAAACTACATCGAAACAAAAAAGAAAGCAGAAAAGGAAAGAGAGAAAACGAAGAACTGTAATAGGTAATTAGTGGCCAGAAAAGAATGATGATGTAAACGAAGAAATCAGGCGGAGTCATCGTACTGAAATCAGAGTAACTTAGCGTAACGCGATAGCAGACGGTAATGCACAAGAAGGCGACCGACAGAGAGATGCGAGGAGAGGGTGAAGGGAAGCAGCGAGAGAGAATAGGAGAGGAGGGGAAAGACACGACAAAGCAGGCACGTGGGCGGAGTGAAGCGTGGAAAGGCGGCACCAGATCCAAACACTGTCGCCAACACCCAGCACAAACGTTAGACTAGGGACAATCAACCAATCAACGAGCGAGAAGAAACGATCAACGGCTAGGAATTGCGACGAAAACCAACAAAAGACGAGGAAGCATGCGCAGTGCAGGGTGAAGCGAGCTCGCAATGGCAAAATTTGAATGGAAAAGTATTTAAATCTAAATTGTGAACTTTAACTGCAAGACCAGTCGGCGGAAGTCGTATACTTGCGCTTCTCTCATTGTATGTGAGCTTTTTGGCCCATATCCCGCTGGTCGAGTAGTTTCCGAGAATGAGATCGCTCGCTCGGTACGGGTCCGATTGGATTCGACAACGTTACATTGTATTAGACCCGTTCTCCTTTTCGTAATAGCGATTTTAGTAAATCTCTTTGCGACACACAAACTTGTTATCAATACATTTTGCTCCTTTTTTTCATTTTTTTGCTTGATTACCTCGCAAGGTAGTAACTGCGCAGATGGCAGTGACGAGGGCTTGGCATAAAATGATTACTGTGTTATGACGTTCCATGGCGTATGTGGCTCATATAATTGGCTGTTACAAACGAAATTGGCAGACTTTTGAATTAACTTGGTCAGAATGATGATCCTAGAGGCATTTATCTTTATTTTTTTTTACATACTGAGCACTCTGGCAACTTCTGGAAGATCATATACCTATCGTTTGCGATCCCATGTGTAATTTCTCTATCTATCTGTGGCTGCTGAAAACAAATCACCTCTTACCCTTTTCAGGAACGGAAAATCTCGTAACTGCATCAGCTGAGATCGAACGAATAAACCGGTTGAGGTCAATGTTAAATATTCCTTTGCTTAATCCAATAGGCGACTGAAACATAACGATGAGGTTCGGTCTTATCGTCAGACTGTCTTGGATTGTTACGCCAACGGTCCATAAGTCTTTTAAGGAAGTCCACTGGTTTTGTCATTTCCGGAAAGTATCCTATTGAAAATGCTACTATCAACTTACGTCGTACTCGACACTGCTACCGAACTCGATTCCCCCCCAGAGTGACACTATTCTGTGTCTGGCGGAAAAAACCGTCTTCGTCGTATACGATCGTCGGCAATCGTATACGGCAGGCAAGTTTTTTTCGTTAATTAAGGCTGCGCAAATTGTACGTGGAATTCTAACCATCCGGCCGTTCATTCATGGGGCACCCATTTTTAGTCAGTTTTCCGCATTTTCCGCAGTAATTATAGTTCTATAAAACGCCACGCGTGAACTGCCACTTTCAGCCGTCGGAGCCTTCAGACTGCCGGCTTCACTTCCGTGAAATACCCCTTCGATTGCGTCAATGCGCTCTGGTCTTTTGGGTATTGCCATCTGATCACCTCTTTGCTGGCTTTCAATGCTTTACCCTCCGTTCTTGACACGTTCGGACTTTAATATCATCTTACCTAATAAGTTCATCAATCTGCCAATGAATTTCCGCAGTGCAATGATTTTGGATCAACAAAAACTTAGCCACTGAACATTGAATTCGTTTCTTCTGGAATAAATTCGCTAAAAAGTTTTTACTAGATAGACTACTTACCAGTCAAGTTTTGTTTGTTGCCAAGTCCAATGTCTGCCGGCTTCACTTATAACAGCCTAACAGAATGAACAAGAGAAAAAATATAGAGTTAACTCAAAACTTAACAGGAGGTGAAGGGTCGGACATTGAAAAAGGTCGCCGATGAAAAAACGATGTTAAAATGATGGGAGTGGTTCTTTGTATTCCGTATTGCTATACGGTGATGTTTCTTCAAGGCGCCAGAAGAGATTGATGGCATGTGTAGAGGATTGAGGCGCGCCGTAGGCAGATTTTTCTGCATGGGCAACAGTTGATAGGACGTAAGTTAGGGTCAATGAACTGAGGTCAATCGACAGCCGTTTGTGTCTAATAGAGTCTGCCCCGTTAGATCTAATGGATTGTGCTACATCCTAATGGCATTCATAATGACGGCCATATGACACAACCATTATCGGGCGGCATAAGCCGTAACAAGTCCTCACGAGTTATTTGTTGCTAAAGGAAGATCTGTATTTGAGGAGAACGAAGAGCACGGGAAATGGGACACGAGCTTGGTATCATGTGTAATTGAATAGACGTGCGACTTGTTATTCAATATTAAACGCAAACCTGAATATGTTTTTTGTGATTGCAGTTGTGTTATTTTTGTAAACAACAAGTAATCTTGGATGTCTGCGTGTCCCTAAAAACTTGATTCGTTAACACAGAAATGTTTCCACTCCCACGAGCAACTAACTACCAATGACACCCAACATTAGTGGCGCTAGATGATAAAAATAAGCAGGGAACAAAATGCGACAAAATAGCGGTAACGCAAAGCGCGCTTCTTGTCAGACACAGGATTCGAAAGATTTCGACGGCAGCCAAAATAACCGAAATTCTTGGAACGTTTTATTCGGCTTAAACAATGACTTAGTTAACGCTGTCAGGCCTATCTGCAAATAGAAGCTCCGTTACAAAATTATTTCCGTACCATCACAACTCTCGTAACCGAAACTGCCTTCAGTGGACAATGAAGCGTGGTGGACAGGGGACTCGGGCAGAGTAAAAATCGTCTCAATCGTGGCCAAAACTCCTAAGCGTGAGGGCTTTTAGCATAACCGACGCTGCAAGATATTGACCTACTAATGCCCACTGGGGTTTGTGCGGCAACGATGTATTTTGAGCTAAGTGACTATCACGAGCTACATGTTCGAGCCTCATTCGACTCGGGAGGCAAATCAAATATAGGATTTCCGTGTTTTATGAACACTAACTGCTATGAGCTACAATTTGCTTATGCAGAACGCTGCTCGGACGTTCGTCAACACCCCGCATAGGTCTTGAAGACGGTGATTGGACGATGCCCACCGATCCCTACTACTGAAGTACTCCCCACTGATGAGATCATTCGTTTTATTCCTTAACATGTTTTAGCGTTATTTACAATTTGGGTTTGTTACAGTTCTATTATAGTGACGGTCGTAAACAGCTGGTGCAGCCATTATTTCCAGGACGCGCAAAATCAGTAATGATGTTTTTACCGATTGCTGTTTTATATCGATGCGTATTAGCTTTTTACGATAATGATTAAAATGGGTGCTTTTATAACAATTCTGCTAGGAAGATATGTAAAGTAATTAATGGATCGAAGTGTTTCCCAACACTTTTTGAGCGTATTGCTCAGCAATCCCTTTAACATCATCATACTGGTAATCAAAATGTAAAACGGTAACGAAGAAAAGATGGTAACCGATTCATTGACGTCGTAATGTATCACAAACAAGTGAAGATCAGAGTGCGATGGCTCGCCCGGCAGAAGGACAGACGTTTTTTTAGAAGTACGCCATAGAAGCAATGCGTCGTATGTATACAAACGGCCAATATTTTTTACGCTACACTTGAGAGGCCATTGACTCGGCGCAGCTTTAACTTGTTTGAGCTCTATAGGTCCATCAAAGTTGCGTTTTCCTAGATCGGGCTATAAAGAGGTTTTGGTTATAAAAGAAATAATGACATTAGTTAGCTAGACGAAGCAAATAGCCCTAGAGAGTTACTTACTAGGTTACTGTTACTAGGCAAAGAGCCCTAGGCTCTTTTTCCGTGCTGGCTTTAAAATAAGGTACACATTAAGAGAGGTACAATTAAAGTCAACACAACTAAATTAAGTAACATTTAAGCTTTTTAAGTTATAAAGTTATTGCAGCCGGAAAATGCTTGCTCATCTGATAACCTTGAGTTAAAATAGTTCACAAACGTAGTTGTCGGTTCGTCTATCGTTAATTTATATATGTATATATACATATATATATATATATATAGATGTATAAACACATATATATGTGTATATATACACACAGAAAGAGACAACGGCAAATGTAATTCAACTCTTCTATAGAAGTTTATTTTTGTAAAATGTCGCACAAACAGATCCTATAAACATAGAATAACAATAATTTTCACAGCATCAACCGTAAATGATACGCTGACAGGGTAGCTTATCTAGACCCGTTATAACGGTGTATTATACATATACGTATATACACACAGGTTATATAAAAAAAAAAGTGTGGATTTTTCGTTCTATCCTTCTGATCTGGAAATCCCTACAGAGATAGCTGGACAGTTTTGCAAATAACGCTGTCCAACAGCTTGGAAATTCTCACCCAGTTTCATTTATTATAATAAATAGGTGGCTTAGCAATGAAGTTTAGTTAAATAACATATTTTCCAATCGCAAATCTATTTTAAACTTCAGTTTTTCCTTTTTTTTTTTATATGATTGATAAAATTCCGGTATCAGCTAACTCTAAGAAGTTGAACTACAGATATCAATTAGAGGAAGGGTATATTTATCGTAATCTCTTGAGTAGATCACAGCATAAATGAGTGTAGATACGATTGCGCTATTTTGGACGCACCAAGACGTGTCTACTGGTTCTTTTTTTTTGTTTTTGTGTGTAAAGCACAACATTAATCATTGCTTACTTATACACAAAGTGAGCGCTTGCGGGCGCAGTCGCGTATATACGTCGAATAGGGTTTTTGTCAATGTATGTTTCGACCGATATTCACAAGCTTAGGTAATAATCAAATGAATGGCCTTATAAAAACAATACATGTACAGACCAATGCGCTCGTACGATGTATGCGGGTGGCCCGATCTCCGACATCAATCTAAATGTTTCTTCTAAAGTACGTTACTTTCTATCAACAGTAGTTTTTCGCTAAAACAGCTGAAAATACGGCCAACAAAAGATTTCCAAAAAAATGATATAAACAACGGATAAGGCGGGCTATAATTACTTTTATTATTCATTGGATCAGTTTACGACAGGAAGTAATTTCTTATTTGCTGGTTTGTTCAGAACAGTGCTGGCAATGGCGACTGTTTGTGTACGAGGTAATGAAGATTAAATGGTGCCGCTGTGGATGGAAGTACGAGCGTAAATGAAGAGATATAGTATAAAAAACGAATGTATGTATATGCGTATGCATCACGATTTCGATAGCCTTCAGAACATGGGAAAACCGTGCCTATATCAACGTTTCTATTAAGGAACTATGATACTGATATTTTAATGACCTTCGATGCTTTCTTCGTACAACGATATACAGCCATTATTATTATTATAATAATATTTCTATCGTTTGGTTTACTTAGCGTACGTAAGTTAACTGGTCTCCAATTTTCTTCGATAGTGTTTCGCCATTTTTGCCGCTTTATTTCCGACATGTCCCTTTGCAAGCATTTATCGCCTTTTTACCCCCGCTTAATTCAGCCTTTACGTTTTCCCACTGTTCTCTGCTAAGCTTCTTTAGCATGACAGCTTCCCACTTCATCATCGATGTGACATCCTGCATGCAGTAGCGCTGCTTGCCGAACGTCCTTTAACGTCTATTTGCTGCCGAGTTGCCAAACACTACCGCAGGCGTTGAAGTGCCTTCATTGCTGCTTCAGCTGCTGTTGTAGTAAACTTCAGTGACGCTCTACGAAGCTAGACATAACCGTTTCCCTTTGCGTCCGTCCGATTTTTTTCTACTCAGGCGTTTCCTTCATGCTTCGCTTCCCGTTTCGTCCGGAGATACGTTGTACACGGACTACATCCATACTTGGTTCAAAGAGCAAACGCACTTCTTGCGCTACCGCTGCTGTTGGATAGGCATCTCGTGCCGCTCGGAGGCCAGGCGCCGAAGGCTATTAACGAGATCCTCTTTTCGAGGGCCTGTTTCGAAGCCGACGACAAGAAGCGGAAGCTGGACGAACCAGACAGCGAGGGGTATTGACATGTAAATCTCAACTCGAGAATTATTGCGATCGCTCAAAAGGAAGAGGGTGCTTTCGTGCCAAAGGCAGCTGCTGTATTGACGGCAACGATAGCGCAGGCGCGATTCTCGCCGCGTCCGCTCCCGGACTAAAAGATCGTTCACTACGCAGTGCTGTACATACTGAACGATACATCGCGCAGTAAAGCTGGAAGAGGAGTGCTGCTTAGAATAACCCATGGGAATAGAACGTAGACGGACGCTGGCTGGCTGGCTTCGGCCGCTCTGACGCTTCTGAGCTCATTGTTCGATCCGAAAAAGTACGATAATATACGATTTGTAACTAGCAAAGAAAAGAATTGGCAGAGTATGCGGCGTGCAGGGCGGAGAAAATCGCTAATATCTTTAAATCTCATTATGCGAAGTTAGTAAATGAATGAGCCTTTAAAAGTTTAAACGCAATAATAGGCCCGGGTGTACAGTAATGAAATATTGATTTAATTATTTCTGTGATACCATAGCATTTATTGAGAAACCAATAAGAAAGTCTACGATTACCAAAAGTATTTCATTTTCTTATTACTAGGACGATGCTAAGGTAGACCTTAAGAATGGATGTGTACATATATGAGCCTGCTGCTAATAAATTACCAAGCAATTATGAAACAATAGTATTTGGGCGTTTGTAGTGGAAAAAGTGAGAGGATTATTCTTTCCGGTAGATAGAGCTCCTGTTGTGTAGCGCTGCCTTGATCAGGTTAGGGAAAGAGCCTTAAACATAAACGCTTGGTTATGAGTAAACACTCAAAAAGGTGTCGAAGGCTAATAGACCACCTACAGCGATCATACACTACCACTATGTCGACCCTTGTGCACGATATTTGAAAAGCATTTTTTGGTACTTCGCCATTATCGTCTCATTGGGTTTTTTGCAACTTCTTTTGACCTGATATACGGTTGCTTACCGTCCTAGTTTTTCGGGATCTGAATGATCCACAATGTACAAGCTTTCCGCTCCGACTTCAAGCAAAAACGAAGCGAATAAATTGATTGGCATGCGCTCGGAACACGCGCTCTTGGTTTTTGTACAGGATCGCAATAGGTGTGCCCATTGGATTAGCAGAGCGCCCCAGTAGAGCGGGACGTGCCTAGTTGTCTGCTGTAGTATGTATACACTGTACCTAATAAGTACGTATGCTTTCCCACTGATTATCGATGCTTAATGACAGGCTATTCAGATAGAAAACTGCGAAGTAGAAAACTATGGCAGGGCAGAGCAGAGCCCGACATAATACGAGTTGTGAGGTACGATTACGGCGGGTTGGTTTTACCAAAAAACGTCGCACTTCGTTCGTTAACGATAATAACGATGAAGTAGACGGCGCTCTAGGAATGACAAGCGATGCAGTTAAGTCCAGGAACTATGATGTACAGGCGTATTTTTTGTCAAGGGCCTTATTTGGCAAACAGTTTCACCCGGGCATGGGGCTTGTTCGATCCATGTGGGGCAAGCGTAAGAGAATGAATAGGGAGAAGCAAGGGTCAGAAAATGAAATGGTACTCGATCTACTAGATGTATAAAAGTCGTCAAAACTGACCATGCGTATGTGCATACGCTACCTATCAAAACACTGGCGGCAGGAATAACTGCTAAGGAAATGCCGTTCCGTATTCACAAAATGTCAGATGCTCTCGATGCGTACAAGTCTAATGTAGATCATACAAAGGTTTCCACGGAGTTCAGTAGGCAGGCACCCAAGTCACTGGGAACGTTGCGATGAAGTTAACAACGGCGGCGGCAACAACGACGACGACTACAGAAGCAGCAGTAGCATTTGCTAGCGCCGCGAAAAGAATACAAATGGAACTAAAAATCGATTTATTTTTAGTGCACCGTCTGACTGGCCAAGAAATAAAGAGAACGGGTAAGGCAACCGAACCAAATACCTAGGACGTATTGGGCTAAAGGAACCGCGAAAACGGGCTCTGTTGTGGTGGCTCTTATAGGTTCTCCTATATGTATATATATATATCATCCTCGAAGGACGGTAGGGTCATACGAGCCGAATAGGTCAGCAGTGCTCTGTGGAAGGACCCTAAACGTCGGCCAAAGCTAATACTAAGAAAATTCCCGTCGTATCAAAGGTACGCGCTTCGTCTACTTTGTGTTATGCTTTAATTTTAATAAACCGTAAAATACACGCAATATCACTACATTCGAATCTCTGGTGGGCGAACAAACGGCTTCCGCTTCTATTCGGAGCAAACTAAGCTACGTTTGCATAACATGTATTATAAAACTAAACATTTTTCATAGGATAAACAATTTTCAGTAGACTAGGCAACCTATCCACAGACGGCCGCGTAATGGAGATGAGACAGTCGGTAAGAACAATTTCCCTGATTTCCTCTTCGTTTGAACAGCAGCCTACAATAGGACTATCCACAAGCAACGGAGGGAAGGAACACACATGAGACACAAACGACAAGATTATGTTCGGTCTTCGCAGTCAGCGGTTCGTCAGAAGAAGTTGAATTTCCTTGAATAGCAATGGCTTCTCCCTTCTATTTTCGAATTTGCTTATATGCGATGCGTACCGCTCGGACCACGGGAGTTTTTTCTTCGTACCCTTGATCTTATGCTCACTTTTCTTGGCCCTGGCGCTTCTATCCGATGGTTCCTACTAGTAGGAGGGTAGTAGCTTCAGATTCTCTCGTCCTCAAAGGAACAGAGGGAAACACAGAGTGATAGAGAGAAAGAGAGAGGTAAGGCCAAAAATGCACGAAATTAACGCGCATCACAGGGCGACTAGGTGGTTCCTTTCTAGCCCTTGGTATGTTTCCGGCTCAAGCAGTCACTGCCAGTGATACGCGTACGCCTTACGCACGCACCCTCCTGATCAAGCGCTACCCTGTTTTTCCCGAGATAGGACGTCCAAATCTGGTTTGTTGGTGAAATATCGCTGCATTTTAGTGATTGGACCGAAGAAGTGCGACGAGGGCCTGCCTGTGATGTGCCCGTGGGGTGAAGCGGTAAGGAAACAGAGAGTGGAGAAGCCACATGACGCACACACTACGCTGAAACTCATAAGCCTACAGACGGCGAGCATATTTCCCCATTTTGAGCCTTGCCCAACAATCCGCCAATCCCACGATCCCCGGCGGCGGTAACCACTCAACCCATATTGTCTGTTTCGGCTTCACGTCCATTAAGGGCAAAACTGCGAATGTGCGAGTGATACTCTTCAACTACTACCCCCTCTTCTCGTTTCCTCTCATTCCAAAAACCTAAACCCTACGACATTCTTTGGCTTGCCCCATTTCAATAACCCAAACTCGTTATGCATCCATCCCTGTTATAACCCCTAAAGTCGCGTTACCCGCGGGTTCACAGAACCCGAAAAACGGTCTCATCATATTTCAGCTTTATCCATTCATCGCTTTTACCCTACGCCGCCGGTAAGGTTGCACCGGCAAGGCTCATGTCTCTCGCCATATCTTCCTGTCTCTCATGATACGACAGCATAACTGAGAGTTATTCTCAAAATGAAATATTCGGAATTTGCTGGTCTGTTCTCCGGTAAAAGTTGGCAATAGTCGATCTGTACACTACCAGGATAACGGTGTATGAGTCCTGTCTCTTGTACGGTAAGTATCATATAAGTGTGCATATCGCCGCCACCGCCGGTCGTTGTCGACATGATCGTTGTGGTACTCGAGGTCTCATTTTCCTATAAGGAACCTCATCTTCTCTTTTTACTCGAAAGTTTCCTAGTGTGTGGCCCTAGTGTGACACCAAACAGTGTGTGGAGGACAAATAAAGAGCGAGATGAAGAGACATAAAGGAGTCTGCAATACAGAAATGCTAGATTCGTTTGCCATTACCCGTATACCGCCCGCCGCTTTGCGTATGCAAGCTGCCCTTTAACCCATGTAAATCGCCTACCCGTTCAGACGTAAGAGAAAGCCGCGAGAAGGACGATTTATCCCTGTAATCTATACATAACAAGGAGATGTGGAATACAGATGCGACTCTTTCCACCATCAGACAGGGCCCAATTGCTCGCAAAGAAACTGCAGACTATTCTATACTCATTTCTCTAACAGTTTGAAGTCCGGAATCTGACTGAAGTGTGCAAATTATAAGAACGCGAGGCGATTGAAAACGATGAAATTACCGGTGAGAATGGAAAAAACGTAGACTGAAATGGCGCGGTCGTTTACCTGAAGGTGATCTGCGGTTAGGCTTTCACAAGGATCTGACCCATAGCGTATTCCAACCTCCACATCGTTTCTTGAGCATAATGTTACTATGGAGACGACTGCTAAACAAAACGTACGCAGATGAAACAGTAAACTAACTATGACATTCGTAGAATATTAGGTTGAAGCCAAAAAAGGCGCTAATGTCGGGTCGGCTGATTCCTTTCTGGGATACGATGACGTATGCTTTTCTTCTTCTCACCGCAATTAATGAATTAATGGTACATAAGCCAGTACCTATTGCAGGCGCATCACTTGGCACAACTTAATATAATTTTTTTCTAATTTATTCTCTATATTAGATTTAGCTCTTAGTAAAACATTTCTTTTGAGAACTCATTTATAAGCTTGATTCAAATGAGTTTTCTCAAGAGCCCCCGCTATGATTGTTGTACGTGTGCCCTGTTGTATCCAAGGGGCTGTTGTCGTCAGAAATGGCCATTGGCTACGTTCAGTCGTCATATACACCCCGAAATGAGGCATATCCGACTTGGTCTTTTTTACAATCGCTAGCGGTACCGAGATAAAAATAGTTCTGCGTTAATTCAGAGGCAAACGTGCAGTAAGCGGTACTAGGTTTAGTTTAATCGCCTCAGCACCGGAGACTTCAATTCGAACGGCAAACCACAATTCGAATGGTCGCATTAAATAAACGACAGCGACAATGAGGCAAATACGGCGCAGTCGACCCGAGAGCTCTCCGCACAGCCCAGGATTAACCCAGACGACTGTTGTCAGCCGTGTCAAAGATCAAAAATGTATGTAAATGAATCATCTACTAACTCAGTAAAAACGACAAAGAAAAGCCGTCCTATAGTGTGGATTTCGTCACTAGCGTAACGGAAGGGAAATTAATTTCTATACGTGAGCATCAGCAACGGTCAGAGATTGATCTTTTACGATGCTTCTAAATCCAAACTAGACTGGTAAGATTCCTTTTGTTCGACACCAGGAAAAGATGCTCTTAATTAAAAACTGCACCTTCCCATACAGTAAAATGAAAAGGAAATGGTATATTATAAGCTACTCGAGCTCCATGAAAGAATTATCACAAATCAGCTCATCCATCTGAGCCACGAATTTGACAGAAAAGCTCTTGGACTAGTAAAAACCAACAAAAAGTGACACTTTTACATGACAAAGCTCTGTCGCATACAGCTTTGATTATCCAGAGGCCATCAATGGATCTCCCATGGCAAACTCTGCCCAGTCCAGCGTGCAGTCCAGACACCCCTCCATCTTCTTTCGGTCAATACAACATAGACAGAAAACCAAACATCTCAGAACAGAGGCCGAAGTCCGCAAGTGAACCGACGAATGAATCGTTTCCAATGAATGATTGAATGAAGAAACCTTTTTAGCCCGCGATACACAACAACTATGGAAATGATGGGGTAAAATCGTCGGAAGCGACAGGCACTACTTTGACTACAATGTAATAATAGCTCGTTTAGAAGCTGCAACAAATGAAAGCAACTAAAAACAAGGCGACCTCTTTGCTTAACCCAATTTTCACAGTTTTTTTCAGTTAGGAGGTATTCTCCGTTTTTCTCAACAACACTGATCTTGATCTTCCAAACGTTTTCTACGTACACTGCGTCATCGAATATCACTTCACCGCCATGGGGGGAAAATCAAATGATTCGCGCGAACCGTTAACACGAACCACTTTCTGTCCTGGCAATACCAAAAACATGCTATTGGAAGTCTAAGCGAAATTCGTACAACTAATAGCATGAGGTACTAAGCTATATTAGAAGAACATAGAGGATTTGATAAAGCCATCGTAATGGTAGCCACCCCACCAGCTTCGCTTGTGCAAGGGAATAATTTACTATTTCTCAGCGGGATCATTTCGAGCTGTATGAAACAGCCTTCTGTCTTTGAGAGTAGTGGATCCGCGATGGTGAAAAGTTAGGATGGTAAAGACAACAGCAAAGGCGAAGTTCCAGGCCTAGTGGAATTGGGGGTGGAATGAAACCCTGTTGAGTTGTATTAGTAACGTCTGTGATACTCGCATACCCCGGAGGTCTCAGATAATCGGGATCGACTCTCGACAGGGCTTGGCTATGATTCCAGCTAGCTACTCGTTATATAGACAGATAAATCAGAAGATCGTCGTGTGCTAACGCCTACGGCCGGCGTCAATAACAATATCTTTCAGATTGTCTCCTAGATGTCGAATAGTTTGAGTTGAAGAGTGTAGCGATGCCGGAAGGGGTGCAAAAAATTCAATAAGAACAACCTGATGACAAAGACCAAAAATCCGGCAAAGCAGTAGCTGTTCACAGATTTTCTATCCATCGCTACGTATAAGCGTCGTTTGATTTAACAGTTGATTTGAATTCATTGGCCAAGGACTACAATAAAATACACAGACATACTAAATCAGGAGACGACTGGTGAAATTTTTAACCTCCCAATTAGAGCACTGTCCTCTGCCAGTGTTGCAGAGACCGTAAATATTAATGTGCCCCGAATGCGCTAAACCCTCAAAATCTACTACCACCTGCCGGCTGAGTCTTGATCTCATCCATACTATTATATTCCAGAGTTGTTACTGCTGATGGTAAGTATGTCTTGACAGTAAAATCTGCCCTATTTTGTTCGTTATGTTAGAAGCTAGATTCCGCAATGCAGCGCTAACTCAAATAGAGCAGGGGTACGCTTGTACGTATACTTATCTTGTCAAGAGTCAAAAAGTGAAAGGGGATTTGATTCAAGACTCCACCGACGGTTTTTTTAGTACCATTATTATTATATATATTTGTCACTATTATCTGTAAATCCTGAATAAAAGCTATGCAGGCTTTCACACCTTTTTAGGCGGACCTAAACTTTGCTTTTCATCATACGGGTTGATTTTTGTGTTCTACTACTATTTTTTGTGTTCAGAATCAGTGATTACTTATCATCATATACATACTCGACTGTTATACATAGGAGCTTTCAAAATTATCTCCTCACTCTATTGTGGATTGTGATATTTGCTTTTCTGCTTCCAGCATGTACCTGAAGCGTTTGATGTACCAGTGGTACGTAATAGTGGCTCGTTTAAACGATGCACATCGTTTACTCTTACTTTTGTTGGCCATCATATGTTCAGTTCGAATTATTGTACATTTATCTTAGTACGGAGGCATTTTTCCTACTGGGCCCATAGCAGTTGTTACTAAGTTTGCTCTTGCAGCTTTTAGAAAGCCTTCACTAGTTATCAGATGTGTTAGGACTCTCTCATCGTGTCCTTTAGGGTGTCTACTTCGAACTTCAATGATCAACTTTGAGCTTTTTTTTTTTTTTTTTACCTAAATAACAGAATTTCTTAGAAACGCCGTATTCGCTAGACTGTTGTGGGCGACAGATCGATACTTACTATAAATTTACACCGAAATACAGAGTATTTCTACAATACGTTCACCACACAGCTTTAAGGTAAAAGCGAGCGCTAACAGACACTTTTTATGGTAAAGTTCTGTAAAGAACTGACTCCTTACCATTATATCAATAATGCTTCCACGCAACGTACTATCGTGGACAATAGACTCAACGTATTTTAAACTGTGTACCAATGCCGTATTGTAGATAGTATGACTAGAGTAGGTTCTTCCTTTAGACGAACGATATATCGAGATCGGACTCTTTGTCGCTTTGTTCCTATCCGTACTACCTGGTCGAGTACATAGCCATTGCACTCACTCGCACAAAAACAGATATTGTGCATGGGCTTTGTATATCATATAGCTAGGCTACTAAGATTTTTTTTATATTCCAGCCAAACTTTATCTCTATTGAAGTTCTTCAATCAAGAAATGGCATCGTAAACTTCAAGGATTATGTACAGTTGATGACGAGCCTATGAACTTCACCGTATTTCAAGTGTCAAATGTACATAACAACGACCTCTTTGTCATTGAGTAGTGTTACACGTAGATTACAAAATGTTGAGTAGCTTATGACACAGTGCCATATATAGAAAAAATCATATATAGATTTTTTTGCCAGAAAATTGTCTCACCGCGTCATAGATTAAATTCACTATTCCAACGTTTACCATAGATATATATATATATATATAATGTGTGATGACAGGACACGACACCTGTTCGCGGATTTGGACAATTCAGTAGTACACCGTTTTAGTGAGTAGCAAAAAAAAGCTCTCCTCTTGTGAGCAACGGTCACCTACGATTCCCATTGCTTTCTAAATGCCCCTGTTGTTTGAAACTGCCTCTGGACTGCAGCGGTCACTGTTGCTTTGATTGCAAAGCGGTGAGGTGACCAGTTTCGTTTCTGTCAATTCCGCTTTGCTCATAGTGCGCAAGTACGACTCCGCACACGTCCCTTACCACTCATCCCCTAAATAGAGTCAGCTAGGTGGCTCGGTTAGCCCGTTTCCAAATTAGGACGGCCCCTACGGCCAGTCGGCCTGTTTGCTGTGTGAAAGAGTTGCGCTGTTTCAATTTTACTCTGGACGGACAGCGACGGCGCAAATTGACAGCGGAAGAAGTTTAAGGCGAGCGGAATCGAACGAACTGTGGGACGGACTGGTTAGTGTGTTGGCTCAATGGTGGGTTTGTCTGGTTAACCCGCTTTAACGGTTTCTGAGTTCTGACTTAAGCGGAATTTCGTTCGAAGGCTCTAGTTTTATTGCAGCTTCGTGGGCTGTTCATGGTGACTTATTTAGTTCTGCTCGACTCTTTGGGTCGTTCTTACATTTCTTGTCCTAAATACCCCCAGAGACTTGGGGTCTAGGGAGTGTGCAGACGACAAACGCGAACAGGCAAAAACAAGAGGGACAGTTTAGAAGATTTGGATTATCTCGCTTTAACGGTAGCTCTAAATTCAGTAGTAGATACATTATAACATATGTGGCATGAGTATGACGCACACATGCATAATAGGCAATACTGAATTATCTTATGGAGGTAAATTCATTTACGTCGTCACATGCTTGTTGGTGGTGACTTTGCCTAGAATTTGCTTATACCAAGTTTGGTACACAATTTTTACGAATCTGGAAGTGACGCGGCTTAGTATCTTAGACACTTTTTTCCGCTAAGTTCTATCAAATCAACATGTCAGCATAAACTAAACCCATTCGTCACATCCTACCAGTCACCATCGATTTGTCCTAAGACAATAAAAAGTATTAGAGATCGATCAAAACAGTGACATAAGAGGCAAATTATATGTACACGAACATTGCATTGCTTTGCATCAATCCATTTCCTTCCGTTATGACGTTTTTACTGTATAAAAAATAAACGCAAGTTGCGTACGTCAAGTTTTTATACCAATACAATAGAATGATCTTATTTTGAAATTCTAGTCCTGCTAGTTCGCATCCATTGGCACTGATTGCACAAAGAACTAAATACGCCGAAAACGTTGTCATTTTTCGCTTGAACGTTATACTGATGAACATCACATTGAGAATAGTTCCCGTAGCCACTTTCTGTACCTCTAACATGTGGCGTGGTCAAGAAGGCGACCCAACGTAGATAGACCAGCAGCTTCACAGCCTATAGCCAACTCCAGCTAACAAATACAAATTTGCTAAAGCCGGTTAGGACCGTAACCCACAGACTCTCTCCCTAGACACACCTCCGCTTGTTTCCACGGCTAACCTTCCTGTCCTAGCGCGAGAACGTTTCTACTCAGTTATCGATGCGTACAATGCACTTTCCAACGATGTAATACCTTGCGCCATACGAAGCAGTAGCGGCAGCTGCGATTTGTGTGTAGCCGTCTAGCCCGGGATGCCGCCGTCGGCATTCTGTACCTGCATGCGCCATTAAATGCCTTTGCTCGTGGCGACGCCTGTGTTGTCTTTCAGGCTTCATTTTCATCGCATATCATGTTGCTGATGTGCGTGCAAAGACTCTCAGAAATGCTTCCGCTATGCAGTTGCTCGTGCACTGCTGTCGTTCACCTCTTGCAGTGCTACTGAATTCGCTAGAGTAAGACGCAAAACCAAGGGTGATAGAAGGCGGCCCCCAAGTCGCATTACTACGCAGGGTCGTGCAGCGTGCGTCGGTCGAGACAAAATCTGAGCTAGGGAGCCGTCTAGACAAGTGTTAGGGCTACAGCTGCTGTCGCTCTCTATATTTTTTGTAGTCGTTTTTGAGTACGCTGCCATCGGATTGCACATTCCGACCGAAATTAACAACACCCAGAACGATGAAGTTTCTCTAAGAGAAAAAAAGATCTCAGTTGGGTACCGACGCTAGGCGGGCGAGCATTTCAGGGACAAACAGCAGGTCTGTTCCTGCCAAACCAACCCTTAGGGTTTGTTATTCTGGATGCAGAGGGCGAGCACGGATAGTGGAGTGATAATGAATTCCAGGTCATGCAAGGTCTCCGTTCTCATACACTTTGGCGATCTGGAATCTACGCACCGCTATTTTTTGCTCTATTTCGCTGTTACTGGGAGACGTTAAGATTGCGGAAGAAAGTTCATGGAACCGCAAAAGCAACAACGGCTTAATATTGAATCCAGCAACCGACGTTGTGCGTGTCGACTTCGTAACACTGCAAGACCGGCAATGATTTCAGATTCAACGGTTCCTCCTAGACAGATAAGCCACGTAGAGTGTAAAAAAATAGCCAAGTAAACTAAATTACCAATATAAAGACAGGAAATCCGGTTGTTCCATAAAAGTTAAGCGCCGTCGTATTTCTAGAGATGGCGCTTGCTTGTATATGTATGTCCTTGTCAAGAATTTCAAACGTTTTGACAGTAATAATTAAGAGAGATGCGTTTCTTTTGAATACAAAACGATTAAACTTCTGTATATAAAATTCGTATAACAGAGGTAAACACACATGGCGCATATACGTAATTAAGCAGTAAAAGTCCAACATTATTTGATTATCGCCTTAGTACACATTGCTACCTGTGCCGTGCTATCTTATTATGCTATATGGGAAAAACCTTGAAAGTATATGCAGCGATTAAAGACGGACCAGCCTTCGGTAGCAGCGTATGCATAGATTTGTCTTCTTTTACAATAGGGGTTACTGTCCAGACTCTCAGAGAGCTAAAGTGTCTAAACATCTGCAGGATTGCAACGAGGCATTGCAAGACCGAGAACGTCCTTGTGACATGCTACCAGCTAAGTTCGTGGTTAGGCAGTGCTACATACAATGGTATGCTGTTGCATTATACTATGGGGCGGATTAGAGCCGTAGAGCCACCACCGCCGACATCAGCAATAACGATACAACGATAATAGAGACAGCAAAAGAGCAGGGACGAGGGACTTGACGGGCAAACGGAAGAGCGTATGTGACGTGTGCAGCGTTCAAATGAAGGCCTTACAAACCAGACGACAGCATGCACTATATAGGAGGCTGCGTGTACCGCCTGTTCGTCACTGTGCTTCTGACAAAGAAGGCTCATCGCTGTACACGACGTTACAATTAAATGTATGAATGAACTTATTCGCTGCGACTGTCGTTGCCTCGACTGAATAGTGACGAACAGCCGACGAACGCGAGAGGACAAACTAAAAAGTGAAATCTGAATTCAGTGGCTCGACCGAATGGCCATATGCAAATGGCCTTTATTAGGAACGCAGTGTTGTTAGACCAAAAAGTTCCCGAGATAATAAGGCAGGCGACAGATCGACATTACGTACGTAGCCCAATCCGTCAGCGTAAGGTCACCATAATCACCTGTCGGAACGGTATATTCACAATGAAAACAAACGAAATTTTGCAAGAATTTAACACGGGTGATTATAACAATAAACCGGCCATCAAATAGCAGGAGCACAAGGTGTTCGGACAACGAAATTGTTTTTTCGAGACATCTACCATCACGCAGTTCACAGATTAGTGAGCCAGCGGACGCGTTGAATATGGCTCATTATTTAATTATACTATATAAAAAGAAATTATATACAACATACCCAAATATGGATTGACTTCGTGCGATTTTAACGGTGTGTTTGGAAGCTGATAAATACCGCGGTCAGCGAAGGCTTTATTAAATCTCGGCAACAGGGAATCAACTACACAAGCTGCTATTTATTTACTCACATAATCGAACTAAAAGGACCGTCGACTTTTAATAGTCAGTCAAAGAAATTAACGACTGTCAATACATTGACTTTTCCAAAGGACAATGGATAACTAGGTTAAACAAAGGCATAAATCCTGCGAATAGCCAAAAAATGAGAAAAGCTGGAGGAAAGTTGACTAATTGCGAAGTAAATGATCGATATGTCCTAGAAATATCAAGAGACTTATGAGATAAGACACCGTTCTTTTTCCTAGCTTTAAATATTGCCTTTTCTCATTTCCCTCTACGTACTATCTTCCCACTCAAAAAGTTACTCACAAATGTTTTAAGTTTTACAGCGTTTTGTTATTCTGCCTTCTCTAAACTTTGCCTGCATCCGACTGGTTGCTCCCAGCGTAAAACAAAACACGTTGATAAGCGCCCGGTCTTAGACCCAAACCCCTCAACTTGTATCTCAAAAAGTTAATAGTCAAACACATTGCAACCGCACCATTATGGGGATATTCAAATATCTGTCCCAAGCACTGGATTACTAGCGACAACATCGATCATCAGGTTTTCAATAAAATCTAAGACCTTAATCGATTCCAAATGTGGTTTTTCGTTCAGTGTAGTAACAGTATTTCGGTAACTTATTATATGCACAATATCTTTAGAGCAGCTAGATGGTTATTGTGGCTCTCGGTCTTTGACTGGCCGGATCCTTGAAGTTGGTGGAAATCTCAACCGCCCTAACCGTTATGTTCGACAAAAAATTTCGATCTCGAGGATCCGTTGTCAGGGCTTTTATCTCCACTTCTTTCACGGGAAACTTCTTTAAAAAAAAAACACCAGTTTCACCCTGTTGATTATTTGTCTAATTAATTATATTTGTAATAAAAGTTCAACAGAGTCTCTCCATGATGAGTATACGCCCGGAAGCTATTGGTTTTTCTAGTAAATAGTGAAAATTATTATCTATATTTCCCTAATATTTTAGTGAATTCTAAATATAGAGTCGTGTATAGACGACGATGCGCTCGTATATGGTTAACACGTTAGCGCCTCAAACAACTCAGGGTGTATGACATTTATTAATAACAGTGAATTTATCTATAAAAAAAATAAGCCAGTTTCCATTTACGCGTTTAATATCAGAGCATTTTTGCAATGGAGGCGAAACGCGCTATCCCTGTTCGAGCACACAAGAACAAATGCGATGCAGCCAATGGAAGCGTACAAAAAAAGAGAAACCAATTCGAAGTGCTTTACCTCCGCCGATTCGTCCATCGAACGAAGCCCGCAAACAGCATAGTTGCAACATCTGCTATACACTTCAGCAGTTAACACCGTCACTCATAGGAATATTTTGGTTTACTTCGAACATTACAAGACAAAAAGCGGCTGAGAATGGCAAATACGAGCAATCGTGAAAGCCCCTAACAGCATTGCCAGTAAACAAGTCATCATAATAAAGCTCGTATTTAGCTCGAGTGATTCCGGAAAGAGGAGGCAACAGCGACACACGATGTATGTCAAGGTCAAGGGCAATAATACAGAAGAATAGAAACCCGCTCGAAGCGTTTGTGGGTGAGTTCCCATAAACTACAATGTGTCTTGGCGGACTTGCAAGCAACAAGCGAGCTAAGCTCACCAAAGTACCTCCTGGCACCGACGATGGCTATGACGCGACCATCTTTGTTGGCCACAATCACCTTGCCAGATTGAATGAAAAACATGTCGAGCACACCCAGTCGATGAAAAAGAAGCACCGTTTGAAAAGAAACGCGCTACGTGCACTCAATGAAAACTGGGCTATTATTTTTTATGTATCGAAGATGTTTTTGATATTTTCGAAATATCATTTTCGGCCCAAGTTTCCGCATGCGACAAAAGATTACTTTTTGTCCTAAGACTGACTGTTTCGTCGTCTGGCTGGAAGAAATCAAGTTTCAAGTGGGCAATTAGCTCTTTAACAGATCTGGGTTCGGCCTTAGCCAAAAACGGTACAAATCGGATAGTTTCCTCACAGTGATGTCGCATCACTTCAGTGGATCGCTCAGGGTCGACAAAATATTGTTTCAATTAAATACGCGTCTTCTATAACGCTGCCCGAAGTAGTCGCGCATTTAGAGACTCAGCAAATGGGGAAATCGCTTGAAGATAATGTAGTTCTCAAACTCCTGCATCTGAACGAATGAAGCCCAGTCAGCGCCGAGACTCGCACACCATTTAGATACAATACTAAGTACAGAATGTACTCTATATATATATATATATATATTTACAGTACAAAATAGTAGCAAGGCGAATACTGCAATTGTAATATACGATAGTATAAGTGCCGGAATTAGCGCTGGAAAACGTCCCACTTCTTCTACAGTTTTCGATGTCCGTCAACGTTTCGTCACATATTGGCAAGAATAAGGACGTAACCAGACGTCCCAGTAATCGTTATCCACAGAGTGAACGACAGGTCTATTAAGATTTCCGGTGTACCTCGACTAAATGAAATTTTGAAGTTAAGCGACACTGTGGTAAAGAACGACCACGACCACGGCTCTCACCATGGGGAGTGCTGAAGAGCGAACCGAGCAAATTAAAAACGCACTATGATGATATGGTACTTCTGCATTTTCAATTGACAAAACTTGGCATTGAACTTAAAAGAGAACGCTACATTTAAATCTCAGTGAAGTTTTCTGTTCGACTAAAGCGTGATCTCCAATCGCCAATTCATTTGCAGGTATGTTAAAGGGCAAGAAAGCCACGCAGATAGAAATTGGTGGACAACGCTACTAAAGTCGACAGTAAGAATCTGAGGATCTGTCTTTCGTCGAATTTATTCAATTGCAAAAGCCTTGCTCCCTCTTGCCTCGGGCCCATTTAGAGAAATCCAACAGATCTGTGGAAAGCCGAAACAGTAATTAACGAGAAAATGCACACAACCCCTCCAGTGAGCTACGATAACCATACAGATGGCGAGATTGACCAGTCGAATGTACCTTCAGTGATGAGAGGGGCAGAACGCTTGCTGACAGCGTGGCAAATACCGGTACAGATGACAGATTCGAAATATTCGGAACAGGGCCAAAAATTTGACAACCTGAATGAGTTTACCATGATGTGGAACAGCGAGGGCTGCAAAAGTGAAGCATATGGCTATGCTCTACCCCTTGAAATCGAAATTAGCCCACTTTGGTGACTAATTAGAAGCGATTGCTAAGGCCCATTAAACACAGGTATAAGTCTATATATATATATATATATATGATATATATATGATAATAACAAGGGTAACACTCACAATAATAATCATAATTAAAAAAATGGCCGAATCCCTCCTGAGGGTTCATATAAGAGAGGTAGGCATATATAGTTTATTAATAAGAAACGTTTGACACGTACAAACTTAACTATAATTATTGACGCGCTGGCACGTGAAAATATCCGCAGATGGCCCATCCTTCTATCTATGATGCACTTAATTAATGCGCGGAAGCACAGAAATGTTTAAATGCCTAATTACCTGCGTTGTTCACAAGTTGCAAAACTTATATTTCAATGAACTTACATGTAGCGGTTTGTAAGAAAAAACAAGTACGGAATAATCAAATGGCACCGTAGAAATAAGGTCGGTTCCAAACTACCCTTTAAGATACGCCTCCTGATCTTGCCCGATTTCATCTCGATTAGACGTAGCACACAACCCTTTTCATGGTACCCTGTAACAAAAGCAATTAAATGCCAGAGAAGATTATGAACTTAACAAAATCAATCACGACTAATTAACAAACTGTAACAGGCATACATCAATTCACACAGCAAGATGTGTTATTAAGAAAAATATCGTACATTGCAATCCGTTTGTTTTTCTTTTATCATTCGCCGCGAACTTAGCCGTTTTTCCTAATGTTGTTTTTACCTGTCGAAAAGTTTAAAAAAATGTCAATGGCGAAAAAGGCGTCGCAGATAATATTAAGCATGAGCAACTCGCATCGTTCGAGTACCTCAGGGAAAAAGGCAACATTTGGGGGAGCCTCAAGGATCGTCACCAGGCTCAGCGACACCATCAGAATGTACAATTTTTTCCTGAAGTGAAAACACTGAAGTGGGTCAAGCTATGCATTACGACCTTAAAGTCTCGTTTGTGATTTAACGCACTAAGCGATTTGTCCGTACTGTATGTTTTTTTTTTTTGATTTTATAGATCTGCCACTGATATAATTATTTATCCTACGAGGTTCTTACTATACGTAAAAGTGATACACGGTTTCATGCACGTCGCTGGACGATTATGAGCCTACAGCCAGGCCTCGCGTGTGCTGCAGTGGAATTTCATTTTGGTTATTTAGCCTAAGTGCAACATTCTTCAAGATGCTAAAAATGCTTTCCAGAACATGTTTCCCCATGCATTTACCAACTGACACGCCTCTGACCTCTCCTTGCTTTCAAACGTGACATGTTTACTCGTAGAATAGCATGAACTAGTGCTAGGCACGAGTCACACCTACTAGGCCTGCTTAGCGTGATCGTCAGGCTGATCTTACAGCGACCAAAACATCCGGAACTGCCCGCACCCCTGGCGAAAACGACAGTTGATCATTCAACAATGGATCATCGAATTGAATTATATAACCTTATTTGCAAAGCACTACTATTCACGCAGGAAAGAACATGTACAACACAATTGGTTTGCTATAATTGCTCTGGCAGGAAAGGTTAAGGACTTATTCGGTATTATTAAAACTTAACTTGAGAGCATAAGTATAGAAAATGTCTGGCATTCTGTCTTGAGTGTAATTACACTTGGCTATTAACCTCTTCCATGGCTTAAAAAATTCGGTCCCGTGTGATAGAAATATACCGTATGTTGACAAGTATTTTGGGGCTTGTCCTAAAGCGTCTTACAGCTTCTACGTCTGGAATCTCCTAGAACATGACTACGCAAGCTGAAAGGTAGTCACGCTCGGCCTAGTAGACACGTCACTTCTACGTGCATTCCCTCGGCTCGCTCTTTCCCTTTACTTTGAAAATACTTCCCTGTGAAAAAGGTCTCCGTCAAGTACTTTTGGCGGATCTCCAAAATCGAGCACGTGATTTATGCAAAGCAGACTTACAATATCATCAACACTATCGTCCCAACCATCACCAGAACTTAAAACTAATACGTTAGTTTTGTCTAAAGCGACGCGAGTTGATCTGAAAATGGGCACTGACATATGGCCTTTTCATATTAGAAAGAAAAGACTGAAAAGAAGTCTAAATGAGATTCGGTTAGACAGTTTCATGAGCTTAGATGCTAAAACGCTCTAGAGATGATGCAATAGCATCCGATGTAAGATTACGTGTCTGTCACACGAACGTGGGGTGACAGTGAAAAACAAACTAAATAAATTTCATACGCATCCCATTTACACGATCGCAATCATTAAAAATAGGCCGCGGGCCTATGAGATCGAGTTGTGAAACCTTGACTGTATTCCCTTGTCGGTTTGTGTGTCCAATATAAAATATAGTGTCAAATGTGATGATATGCCCTATCCAACAAAAACAGAAGGCCTGATCGTGGTTTCAATGAAGGACCACAAGAAAATACAAGTTCAAGAATAATGCCGGAATAGTGAGTAGAAGTTACTACAAGTCGGATGAAGCCGTTTTGAAGTCAGTAATTCGCAGATAAATCTTGTTTGATTGTAGACTGAGCAACCGCGGCGGTCGACCAGTTGATCTCAAGTGAATTAAGATCATCCGATAGTCAATACTTCTATGGAAGAGTGGTATAGAGTCTGCGCTGAACTTTGCGGAACTTCTGAGTGTTTGACATAAGGTAAATTTAGAAAAATTTCAATTGCCATGCTTTTGGTATGCTATATCACGGTTCACCTTAATTACGTCGCGATTATTTTTGATTCTAATGATGACAAATCTTGAACTTTTCAAAAGCATCATTCGAGGCTGCTCGGAATACGGCAGATATCGTCGCTTCTCCTGTAACGATGCTTTGGAGTCGATATCTATCATACATCTGCTGGACAGTCGTAAGCATATGACTGGTTCTGAAAACTGTTACCCCTACGAAACACCCTGTGCAATCAATCCATGAGCTCAGTATCTAATAGAAATTCTAATATGATGGCTTCATAAGTTGCATTGGTTGATAGCATCAAGGTAACCTACCGAATCGAGCCGGGTGAATGGAGCACGCAAAGATGAGCTAGATCGGTTTTTGCACCGCATTCCCCCTTCTGCCGTGCCTCGGTTCCCCTCGCCTTCAAAGTCACCTTACGGTTCTTAGAGAGGACAAAAAAGGTTCGGCAATTTCCTTTGAACGATTTCCTTTCTTTGGCAGTTCTGATCGGGGGCGTTAGGTGATTGCGGCACCTCATTCGTCCTAGCAGTGGGAACGTCTTTTAGAGTCGGATAAGCGGCTAGAAAATGAAGCTACAGTGCCATTGTCAGCCGAGGAAGCTGCGCGAGCGTGATGGGTGCGTTCTTGAGTATCAGCGCATCCTCGCAGACGCTAAAAGCCAAACGGTACGTTCGAATGCCTGCTCACTGTAACTGATGGGATAAATAGTTGACGTTGTACTGATGCATCCCTTTCGATTGGTTGTGTAAGCTACTGCTGCTTCGAGAATCAATAAGGCCGCCTTTACGGATCATTCCGTTTATCATTTCAGCTTTAGAACAACATATACTGTTAAGCAAACTTAGGCGGTTCTTTGAAATCATGTAGAAACAGGCGACAAACTATTGTGGTCCATTTTATTCGAATCACTGGCTATCTCATTTGGTACAAACAAACTGCTTACTTATAAAGGTAATAAATGCACCGAACAAACTCACGCCTTGGATCCTGTAATCGCGTGAATTCGGTATTGCTCATAACGGCTTTATCGATATCAAATCTACAAAGCCAATAAGGCGATGGCGTGGGGATCGATGTCTGTGAGGGGCTCGCGTACTCAGTCGGTGGACCGATTATCTCAGGGACCTCTTCTAAGAAATTTCTGTTATTGTCGTTCGAAAGAGAAGGGAAGTTTTTTCGAGTCGGAGAGTGCACCACGTCTACCCTAAAAGTAACAAGCCACAAAAGCGCATCGATAAGGCAAACATAAAGTTACAATTAAGTAGAATGATAAGTTTACAGCCAGAATAAATAGACCTCTTAGACAAAAAATAAAGTGCATGTAAGTTAAAATAGGTACTCTTTAAATCACAAGCTAGCTCATTTTCCTAATGAAGAACGTGCTCTTGTTCTGCTTGTGTCGTATGCGTACCTACTTTCATCTGCCTTTTTCTGGATAATATTACCGATGTGGTCACTGTACTTACCCGACTGTGTAGTAAGACTCATTTGCATCGTTTTCGTCGCTTGACGGACTGAAATGAACAGAGTCTGTCGAAAGCATGATCTTTTACCAGTATAGGTCTTATCGAACTCAGTATTGTAGCAGTGTTCGACGCGTCGAAACCTTCACAAAGTCAGATCTAAATTCTGCTGGGCAAGCAAAGTTTACTCCGCTTCCTTTACCAAACTGCTTCTGCATCACATGCGGAGGGTGCTACGTCTCTTGATCGCAAGGTTTTGTCAATCCAGTAACCTAATAGTATATAAGAATACACACGTCGCTCTTCAGAGGTCAACGCATGAGCTTCCGTCGTCGGGCAATCGACCGACCCTCTCCAGCATAACTGGTCCCCGCCACCCTTCGGCGAGTTGTGAAAAAGGTCCGTACTTTTTCGTTTGATTGGCGGTCGCCGAAATTTACACTTTCGTATATGAATATCTATATGCGAATGCCCATATATTCAAGCTGATCCGCCTCTATTTCTGTTGTCTAGCAACCGGTCGTCAAAAGCATGGAGACTGTCTTGCCTGGTCCATCACGATCGGAGCAGACGTCGGTCAGAAAGCAGCCTCCAATATAAATTACAGGACTATCCGCGTAGGACTGCACAGTAAAAGATCACTAGTACAGGGGCACAGTAGGGACAGACTCGCCTCGTGAAACGTTCAGGCACCACCGGCAATCGCTAATTTGAAACGTAGCGGTGGCGCAGACAGCGAAAATGACACGCGCAGTATTCAATCGGCAGCTATTTCAAGTTTCTGACTTTGCTGGACGTGCCACAAAAGTGCAAGGGGCTACGAAGACCCAGGCCGCAATGCAGTAGTTACCTGGAAAGACAAATGAAAATCGGACTGATGAAAGCCAGGAACAATTACATCATGGCAATGTTTGTCCCGCCGTCGCCGCCTGAGCTGCCACGATCTAGAGTCGAGCTTAGCAAATGTGCAATAGAAATATAGCGTTGTTTTTAGATAATGTAATTAGACCAGAAAGTATGCATTTTGGAATCTGAGTACGCTGGAAACATACGAGCCTCTCTGGCTGAATTGGCTGATCTGATGACAATCGGTTTCGATACGAGGCGACTCGTAACTCCACAGTTACAAATCGAACTCTAGTTAGCTACTATATATTTTCGGCTAAGTCGCTAAATCGACAGTGTCTCCCTCTGGTAGCCACCTGAACGTTTCCAGTTCGGGTCGGTGGAGCTAATGTCGACTGCGACATCAGGTCCAACACGGCCGCTTCCAACGAATCGAGCGGTCAATTGTACGCGATGATCGAAATGGAAAAAATCAATGCAGATTCGTTTTATGTAAACACTACGCCATTTGTCACAGTTGCATTAGTGTACGTTTCATAGTTGTCTGTATGTGCAGTGAAATTTAACAATGAACGGCGGCTTCGTAATGGAACAGATTTGGAAGATGCAGGGAATGTGTGGGTTTGGGTTCTAAGGGGACAAATTGTTATTGCTGTTCACACGCCAGAATTATACAGTTGAATAATAACTATAAAATAAAACAAATTTCCTCGACATGACGAGGTCACCGCTGTGAGTCCGTACGCTAATAGTTATCGTACACACGAAACGTTTTCCTACAGTTAATAGTCATAAGTGACATTTTCGGTTCTCGGATACGCATGCGCGCAAAAGCCAGGGACAGTTAACAAACCAGAGATTAGTGAAGAGACAGCGGATACGAGGTGAGCGAAAATGTTTACATAGTATAACGTTGGCCGCGACGAGTATTTACATTTCACTGTGAACTTGGGTGCCACACATGGGTGCATTCAGATCATCAGTCGTTTGGATGCAGGCTAATGATGATCGTGAACATGGACTACTAATTATGGACCAATCTATTACAGGAGTGCGAGCAGGCGGGCACAGTAATAGGAGGTATAATTATCAACATGTTTCATCACCGAACCCAGGGGAACAAAAGTTATATTTCATTATTTTGGTACCAGTTACTAAGAAGTAGATCAGAATATGCGCAGCGTACGTTATAGACTGAAATTACATTATACTACATAGATTAACGCCATTGTAACTGTTTGAGATTAATACTAAGCTTTGGTGAGCTAGAGGTGGCCTTATTTGCGTTTCGTATAATTAAGTAAGTGGAATTTGGCACTGGGAAAGGATTTCAATCTTTAGAAAGGGCGCTCACGGCCTACTCAAATTGTATTGTTGTCGATATGTTCTCAAGAATTAAATCAACTTACATTTGAAATTTAACCGTCGTATGTAATTATACATTATAAGCGAGTATTCGAACACTTTCATTCATGACCTTCTGTCCAATTAAGATACTTGATAAAAGGACGCAGTACATAACAGTCGAACTTCTACGTGCACTTTACTCAGAATGGCCACTAATTCACGAATACCCCACTAGATTCATGTCTGACCAGAAGCAACACTCAATATAATCTGTCCACAAAATGGTCGCAAAAGAACCGAATCAGATGTGTGAGCATCCAGTAACCTTTGTAGCAGCCTGTACAATAGCCAACATATCGTCCATGTTCTGAAGCTCATTTTCAAATACGATTAAACCGTTTCTGACAACATTCATTAATTACGGTAAGTAACTTCAAATGTCGTAGTGCTTTTTCTTTCAAATATTCATTCCGGACAATTTCGGGCGCAAAGGGCATGTGTCTTGTCTCGCAACGAATATAGTTCGAGGAGCAAGGTGGTATGTAAGCGAACAGTGAAGGACAGCTATGATGGCATACCATGGCAGGCACTAACTTCGATGAGACGGTATAGCTGAGGTCAAGGCACGACCGCGCCGGAAATTCAAGGGGTACTGAGCCAGCGAACAAAAACAATAAACCCACTAAAAAAAACGTGGTATTGTGAGAGGAATGTGGAGTACTTGGGCATACGGTGGGAGGAGGACATCATAAAGGAGATCTTTTTCTATTGAGGTGTACGGAAAACATGAGCTTTTGGCTCAGCAGGCGATAGTTCGGATGTAGAATGGTAAGAGAAGAGCAACCTCATTCTAGAGGACAAGGCAAGTCAGCCGACTCTTTGTTGGCCTTCGCGATGCAGTTAGGACAGGGTCTCAATTCCCTATTCGCAACTCAATGTAGGGGGAAAGAAGCTGAGCCGCATGTGTGTATACAAAAGATTGAAATTTTCGCTTACGAGAGTTTACTGAAAAAGGCCATGACTTCCTGGGAGCGACACTGACTACGTTCGCAGAGGCTATACGCAAAGAGCATATAGCGCTAAGTGGAAGAGAAGAACATGGTTGAAAGCGCGCAGGACGTAGGAGAGCATTGCAGTGCGTATCTTCCCAGAGATGACGGTGAAGACGAATCCGTGAGAATAAATTATATAAAAATGGTTTTGAAAAGAGGCTGCATTTAAAATTTAATTGTGTTGAAGTTATTAGGGCCAATAATGAACATCTTGAGATCGGAGAGTAACATCATGTTAGACCAAAAACGAATAAAAAATTATAGCTCTTCATTAGGTACGGTGCTTCTATCCATATTTGGTTAGAATGATACGTGAAGTTAGTTCTAGTATGATTAAGGACTAGTTTTTACAAACTAGTGATCAACAAGAATGACGGCAATCGAACATCTGATATACACAAGCCGCTCTTGTGATTTTGAATGTAGAGCATTAATTAAGGAACTGCTATCTTGTGCTCGCTTCTTAAATGAGTTACGTTTTTAAAATTTTTAAATGCAGCTAGTTAAACACAAAATTTTTTTAAAATAGCAAGCATAACCTGGTATCTCAATAATTCAAATGTGTCTTTTTAAAAAGTACAATGTAGGTAGCATTTATACACATAGAGCTAGTACATCAAATCACAATATGCATCTGACCATTGATTTGTAAGCAAATCTAGTAAGTAGCCCGGCGCGTTTACTAGGTTTTTGGACAAGCTTGTTTAATTTAAGAGCGTTCAAACCTGGTTAGCTCAGTTGTTTCCGGAATTCTACCAGGTAACGTACCTCAAAGCTACACACAAGCACTAAACCTGGGTCAGAGTGGGGCTCAGTCTCATTTGTACCAACGTTTATGATATCTCACGACAGACTCCATTCGGGCACTTGTGAAGCATAGATGTCAACATATTGCAGAAATAATTACGCTCTAGATTCTCTTTACTTTGTGTTTTCCAAATGAAGCATCAAAAAATGTTCCTTTTTCACTACAAAAAAACAAAAAAAAACGACTTTGGATTTCAATCACTGCCACTGATACATGCTGCGTCTATCACATCACCCAAGGCAAAACTGTACAGGTTTCTTGGTTCTCAGTATAAAAAATGGCTATCAAGTCATTTCCTCTGTTATGATTGGTCCTTGGCTCGCAAATCCTTAAAAGAGTTTCGTTGTCGTTCCGTTTCTATTATAACAGTGAGTCGGGTACTGTGAACATGTACACCACACAGAAAACACATCGTAGAGCCTTGCACGCTTTTGCTTAATTGTTTTGATAGGTCGTAGCGAAAGCACCATCATCGAACCAGAGCAAGGTGCACTAACCACTCAAAGTAGGCCCACATTAATTGGCTGTCTTCACTCAACAGTTTTATACGACAGGCATACAGCGTAATTAAGACAAAATTAAAACAAATAAAGACAAAGAAAAATTGTCCAGATATCCCTGTCCCTCTGCTAGCGCTGAGCGGCGCTTTTTCTTCGGCCGTGTGTCCCCACCTCTGATGGTCCTGCTACCGCGATTACGACTGTGACGCAGGAACGAGACACTTTCTGAGCTGCCTTTATTTGTACGTGTATGGAGCAAACAGTACATTATATTCTATTCATTAAGACAGGTTTCGGCTGGCATCAACAGCAACAGCTTTTCATTCGGCAGAAATGTACGCGTTTTCATTAGCATGGCGCTGCGTTGCATTATCAGAGGTCAGATTCTGATCTAACTGTGTAGAGTTTTGTGAAAAATAAAACGTTCTAAGCTGCTAGGCTTTCAAAGTTGCAACTTTGAAGCCTTGCACTTGAGTTCGTCCACGGGCCGTCGTTATTGTAGTTACAGGCCTAGCGCACAGAGGCAGGATGCGACTGCAAGTGATTCACCATGCAAAAACAATGGAAAATTATCCAGCAGAAACTCCGTTATCGACACCTAAAAGTTAGTTTCAACTTTTAGGTGTCGATAACGGAATGCCAAGTATGGGAGAATATGGGGACCAAATGGCTGTAGCTCTAGCAGGATCTCCAAAATCTATTGACGTAATGGCCTGCCAAGGGAAATATGTGAGCACAATTGCTAGATGCAAATAGTGAATTTGTTCGTAAATTATGTGTTTGTTGCGTCTACACAAATACCGACGGCAATCAGGGCGATATGGACGACGATACGTGTATTGATAACTAAAACGTACAACCGGGCAGAAACGCTCGGATATACTTATTGCGTGGAACTGGTTTGTTTCCGTCCCCAGCTATGGCTCCCTCGAAAGTTCTTCCTATTCATGATAGAGCTTTCGCATGCTGATGTCCCCATTCTATCGTATTTATCGATGGCAGTAGCAAAATAAGTCAAAACAAAACCCAGATGCAGGACACTGATTTCTGCTGCGTTTTTTTTTTTTTTTTTTATACAAAATCCCAACTATTGCTTTTTTGTCAATTAATTAAAAATGGCATCTATTATCGGGGTGGAAGGTACAGGCACTTCTTTAGATGTTCTCTATGAACGTTATTTAGATGATCTCTTATGGCCTTGTTTGGACCTCATCATACAATCATCTAACGTCTTGCGACCTGGGAAAAGTGAAAGTAAAGAAGAGAAAAAGAATACACCAGATCGGTCTGTAAACAGAACTCAAAGTTCCGTTGAAAACTACCGAATTTCTACCACACGTTGTTTTTGACGTTCACTTTGTTAGCTCCCGGAATGTTGTCCGTAAAGCTCAAAAAGGTCGTTCTCGACTTTGTGCGAGAGTCATCGTTAAGCTAGTGAACATCATAGTGACAAGAGGAAACATGCGCTAATATAGTTGTCGCTTGAAATAGAATTGAAAGTTTCCTAAAGATCAGCCTGCGTTCAATTCCAAATGCAAGCGAACAGTTATACTGCTTCGGATCGAGTTTATCACACTTCAATATACAAAATATCTATCAGAGTCGTTTATCTACCCCTGTCTCATTTGCTTGCTATCTTGGCAGAATGCCTCAGACCACCCGGCTGATTGTGAACTCAGCTGGCATGACCTTGCATAATCAGGCCTGGAGAGGCTGGCTGGCTGCCTCATACGGTGCTCCAATATAGGCTCAATACAGCTACTAATATTTATACGTAAAGAGATAAATACACTGAGATCAATACCGTTCGTCGATAACGATATAATTCCATCCAATCTGATGGTATGTATGTCGTTCTCACTGTAAGTATCGTGATTTTTGCATAATTCTGACCGTTTTGAACCTTTATTTGTTAAGAGACCTTGTGAGTGTTCGCATCAAACTAGCTCCTTTCGTAGCTTTGCATTTTTGATGAATGCGCTCAAGTGTTAACTACTGTTAACGATTGCTTAAAAAACTCTGATGACTAAATTAGCGCCCCTACTATTGTACAACATGTAGTATGCCTAAGCAAGTTAATTGAAATAGAGAGGTACACAGGGTCTTCTCAACACAGTAGCACAATTTTTTTCTAAACATGAACACTTTTTTCACAACGAACCGCTAATATAATGTTGAATATCTTTTCGCACTTATGCTACACCAAGTTAAACCGCCAGTTCTAAGTGGGTTTTTCTTTTAGCCGGCAGGACGCCTTGCAGCCTTCAGCTTTTGAGACGCTCAGTACATTAAAGCGGGATCCATGGGGTACGTGCGCTTGGTCTCGCCGCCACGCATCCTTTAGTCATGTCTTTCCGGCTTAGTACTGGTAGTTTTCTCTCCCCTAAGTCTCCTCCTCGTTAGACTTCTGATAAAATGATATCATGTCATAATTTTTTGTTCATATACATGCCTTTAGCCTTTGTACCACTCGCGCCTGTACCTTTAGCGTTCTAATTGACACACCTTAATGGCATTAGACATTTGTCTTAGTTCTCCTAAACGGTTTAATATCTGCACAATTATGCGAGCATTTGTTGCCCCATGACAACGCCTGTGGGCAAAAACGATCAGTCGGCTAAGATTTTAAAGTATCCTTAAGCACCAATCCAGGACGCAGTTTACGTGTACTAGCGGAGGATAGTCCCCGTGTCACTTCTAAGTAGGGCTGTTGCGGCCCACAAGGTAATCGATTACTTGAGTCGAATATAAAGATGGCACTACCGAAATTAGGTGAATCTTACTGTAACTAGCTATACGTATTGGTAACAACACTCACAGAGGATCGTCATAATATGTGTACCATATACAAATGTTGTTATCTGCATGACACTGAGTAACAATGTTCATAATGGCTATACAGATGCTTTATCTGTTCACTGCAAAGCAAGCAACTATGTCCAGTGCTAAACTCAGATTCGTTCCTCTGGCAACCATATATCCAAGGCTCTGATCGAAGACGATAGGAGATAACATCTACCGATACGGGCCATCGGAGATCATTCTGCTGTGCACATCTTTTTGGAGGGTAGCAGCCCTAGAATCCCCAGCTGCCCGAAAACTGTCACGGTTCGTTTATGGTCCCTCAAGGAAGACACTAAGGCTAACGTTGCAAACAAGTTATGCAAGCAGTGCATTTGCTGTTTGTCATAATCGACCAACCTGCCAAGCAGGTAAATATACAAGCAAGAGAATATAGACGCTGTAGTGGACAGAGTTCTACTATGTTCACTTAGCCAGGCTGCGACGGCCTGAGCGCATTCGCCAGAGGCAACACACTCTCGTTAACGAAAGACCACGTCTATGTGGGAAAGGCAGGACAAGCAGAAACCATATATGGGCTAAGGGGCGTCTAGAAGCTGGGCAGACGACAATAAAAAAGCAGAAGTGTAGCAACAGGCTGGTAGATCGACAACAATGTCCTAATTATGATATAGCAAGCAAGACCGATGATTTTTAGAATAGGGCTTCGCGCGAAAAATCAAATCTAACACACAGAGCATCTGATTAGCAAGTGGAAGATTGGGTCAGCGAGCGGAATATGAGCTTGAGGGGAGTAGAAAAAAACCAACATTTTTCGTAAACTCGGTTATTTAATAAACAGTAATTTCTCAAAGATGTAGCAGGCCGAAATGTTTCGTTAGCAAGCAAACATAGGTCAATTGGACAAAAGAAATGCTGGCTAAATACATAAATATCAATTACAATGCAAACATTATTATGCGGTTTTCCTAGTCAGAGCATTACCAGCTTACCATGTCAAGTGCAGAAGGTATAAAGACTTTTCTATTTAGTTTTTTATTACTGTTATACTGTCAGTCAGCGTATAATAGCGCGCCAGGCAAGCACACATAAACATCAGCAGATAGACAAACTATGGATCTTGATTGTTCATTATCTCAGTACTGGACAACTCATAACACTCAAAGTAGAATGGATTAGTATATCGTTATGATTTCAATTGACGAAGTAATAACACGATCTTGTTGTTGTGTCAGTAACGCATCGCGGAAGATGCACGTAAATAAGTAAGAAGATTTAGTGCCTATTTTCAGTGCTACCATCCGTCTGCAGCGTAACGCAACGAAGGAATGTACAGTACCAGAAATGTACTTTATAAAAAAAATCGCAGATGCTACTTATACAAACATCGATGTTAATGAAGCTAAAAGCTTTTTGATTAGGGGAAATGATTTATGTTTTACGTCCGATATCGCTACCTGGAAACCAGCATTCCATCAGATGACTGGCTGGCTCCCAGCCATCACGAAACGAAATCTGGTTAGTGGAACTCAATGAACTTGGGTACCCACATTCATACACTAATAATGCAATTAGAACCGAATGGAAAACATCTGACAGGACAATTTATCCTATTTATCGAATAAAACTATTTTTCTCTGTAAACCCAAGCGCATATCCGTTGGCGGTTTGTCTTAGTAACTATCTATTGATAAAAATACTGGAACGCGATACGTGCGCTATCACAGTCTATTCTGGCGTGTACTCTAGTTATCGGTTGTCGTTTGTCGAATTTTTTATCTAGCAAAGACCCTTTGTTAAGGCAGAATATAATATTCTAAGCGCTCACATACGAATGCAGTCTTTTTATAGCTCTGCGACAAACATCCTGATGATTCCGTACCTGTTTATAAATATTCTTCGTGAAGGTTTTTTTTTCACTCAGTCAACACAATATTTTTGACAGTGTGGATGTTTAAAGCCCCTAAGATAATCCGACAGTTCTGGGTAATATCTACTGCTTCATTATAGATACCTTTTCTATAAAGTTGAATTTGATGTATTTTAAACAGCTATTTCATACACTGAAGAACTAAGACCTCCAGGTTCAGACTGTTTAGATCTAACTTTTTTAAAATCTTAGCTAACGCTTATGAGCGGGTTATGCATCCATCCTTGTGTAATAAAGCCTGCTGAGTTTAAATAGATGTTTCGAGTTTTATGCCCGGTACTACTACATTAAACATTGCTTCAAACGGCTGAGTTGAACATTGAACGAAATACCTCTACGCCCGTCTCGAATTTAAGGGGCCATGTGTTCCTAAGTTTAGAAGGCAGATACGTTACCACTGCACCATTACCAAGGCTGATATCGCTAGCCACTTACGACCGTAAAATATCAGAAATTTTAGTATTAACTATGCAAAACAAACCTCTGACATGGATCTAAACGTGGACTAAGAGAGTTTATGCTAAGTAACCCTGTACAGGAACACGCAAGCTCTCTTTGACAAGCAACAGGAAACTCGCGCATTCATTTTTGCGATCTGTTTTCGAATCACAACCCGTCGCAAAGACGTCTTGATTGAACTAACACTGACCAGCGATAAATATGTACAATATTACTAGACAAATGTTCGGCCATGAGGTTCAGGAGTGAAGACACCCATTGCGATATTAAGTGATATAAATATCATATTGCAATAATGTTACGATGCTGACTTACCGAAGAACTCGACTACAGATCGATTTTCTGTTTGCCTAATTATTGATTAACTTCATTATGGAGGTTTCCATAACACCTGTTCACCTGTAATGCTCTAGTCACTACTATGTAGAGCTAAGTTGTCGTTATGCTACCTGCCTGAAGTAATCCGTCATCGTTTATCAAACATCGAGCTCAAGGGGTGGCACTGCGCCACCCTTTGTCGACAGTGCTTCCCATTACACGTATCGACATACTTCAATAACCTGTATATGATGCCTGCTAATACGTGCATAAATTTGTAAAATGTCCGATATCTTGCAGTCTATTAGCAAGCGGCGCCCGTTGCATCGTTAAGGCCATTGACATTTGTGCTTCGAGATATCATTAACAAACAATCTCCACTCGCGATATCGTATAATGCATGCATCTATTTATAGGACACCTAATAATTAACTCTGCAGTGAGAAAGCTGCAGTGTGAGTTTGACCTGATAGTATCAGTGGTGTTGTTTCGGAACGGCACAAGTTCGTTTTTTAAGCTGTATGTATAAAGCATATATAATGTAAGTTCAATTCATCGTTAAATATGAGCTAGTAGATCCGAATACTAATGCGTTTACCTTTGCGATTAAGGGGCGTTTAGGTCATACGTAGACATGGTTCAAAGCAGGAGTTCAATGGTTCATAAGATTCGAATTTCTGCTCACTCAATAGTTGCATTTGACCCGCGTAAGAACAAATACACTCCTCACTTATAATCTATTCGAAACGAGGCCCTGCCGTGCCACATGCGCTATTGGCCATTGCGTTGGGGTTGAGAAGGCTTTGGCCGCTACGACAAGATAGGGGTTTGGACCTATGTTTATTTGTAATGCTAAATTCTGATTTTTTAAACACTAGATTCGGTTAATCCTTCATGTAAGCAGCATTGGCAACTCTGAATAGATTAGAAAAGGAGGAAATATGATTACCAGATGAACATAACGGGACGTCTAGAATGTGGATTAGGTTGATATTTTTTGGTATTGAAATTGGCAGTGAAAATTCCACTGGTTCTCACACCTAAACCTGGCTTGAACAGCGTTGCTGAAATAACGCGTCGTCAGCTGAAAAAAATCCTGCACTCAATGATTTGGTTAAATATTAGGCAAAAAAGGATAAGGATAAGACATAAGTTGTTTAGAGAGCATATCGAGAGAACGTTGCAAGACAGCGGCTAAATGGATTAAAGTAAGTCCGAAAACGATATAATGATGATGGTAACGATGGTATAAGAACCATCCCGTGCTTATGAACAACGAGATCATTTGAAACACTGTTATTGATGATTAAGTGATTCACATAGGATTCGCTGAATATGATCTTATGTCACGAAAGACGAATGAGAATTTTCAGAGAATAATAACAAAAACAATGATGACAGCCACAAGACTAGCATAACAACAGTGATTTTACATTAATGACCCCCTCGTATAGTTATATATATATATTCATATATACATTCCTTTATTCAACTTTACTACATTCTATCGCTATTTTTTTATATACATGTACACATTTTAGCAACAAATTCATTCTTTTTTTCGTAGAGAGAGTTATACAGGGACTGTTTCATGTAGCGGAACAAAATGGTAAATGTATCCGAAGACCCGCATAATTTCTGCGTCTATAATAAAAGGAACACGTACATAGATTGTAGTCCAGTTCGGGTTAACCAGACACATGGAAAGCTGTGCGTGCATTTTTGGACGATATCAGCTAACTTGTTATATGAGTCTTTCGTCAGGTTTAGCAAATCGGACCACACTGCTAGATTCAAAATCCGTTCCTTTTTTGAATACACAGTAATATGTTTAGTTTGTTTTTTTCTTTTAGTAGCGAACGATGTTTTGTTTTATTTGAAATTGTTTATGCACTAGCTATTTATTATCGGTTTTATTTGTGAATATTGCTCACATTATTATCTAAATCAATCTTGGATTACCTTTCCTTGTCGAAGTTTTCCTAGAAAACGAAACTTCCTTACTAATGAAGTGCTCTAATCAGGCAGCAATCGGATTGTCCAGACAGACGTTAAAAGTCGATCAATGCACTTCATCCCAGCTAAATTTCATTATAGTTTTTCAATATTATCGATACTAATACTGTTTAGAAATAATAAGGTATGGCTGCATATTCAATGGTAATATCCCAGTCTATAATGTTATATGTAGATGTTATGCTACTATCAAACGAAACCCGGGGAGGGGGAGGGGAAGGGGAATGGGGCTGGGTAATAGGATTAGGTTCTTAGAAGCGTTGGGACTATACGTATAGTGCGATTCGCCAATCCTACTAACTTAAGGTTTCTCAAAAATCTGAAGGTGATCACAACCGGTTAGTAAGCTTGTGAGGGAAATTCGTTTTAGAGCATTTTCGCACCTCTTACATAAGCTTTTCATGACGATATCGAACCACAGATGGTTCCTTTTTCAAAATTGGTACCACGTTTTTTGCCTAAATGCTACAGTAATACCCCTCGCAGCCTACAGGCAGCGCACTCGTTAATTTCCATACACGTTATATATATATATATATATATCATTTGCCCGTGCAACAATAACAAAAGGCGAAACATTTGGCCTCTGTCATGTGCGATCCAGTTCTATAATGTCAAAATCAATATCTCTTTCCCTTTTGATTCTCTGAACAAATAGTTTTATATTCAGCAGCCTCTACGGAAAGCGGACCTTTGCCAGTACCTAAATAACTTTGACCTATAGCTTATAATAAGGTCTTTCTTCCATTATGCCTGTTCGTTGTCGGCAACTGCTAACCGAGTCATTTATTTAGAAATACTGAAGAATTCGTTGCTCGACCTTCTTCCGACAGATAGGACATTCGAGAAGACGATCACCACAATATTGACAAGTGGCATGGCCGCAAAGGAAGATCATATTCTTGTAGCGATCAAGGCATACAGGGCAAATCGACCGCTCGTGCATGTCATTCAGCTGCTGTTTCAAGCGATCATTTTCATCTTCAGTACATCGCGAAGTCGATGGCGTAGGGTTCCCTACGTTTTGCAGCTGCTGTTGTTGCTGCTGCGGTAACTGTCCCTGTTGGATAACAGAAGTTCCAAAAGAGATATTGTTTTCCTTCGTTTTCACGCCAAGCGACTCAATCGTGGCTGGTCGCATCGGGGCACTATTGTTTCGCGCACCGTCCGGCATCTGTAATACGATGTAAAGGTATGTACGGAAAAGAGGAGATGGATTGTGGAGCAGAATGACATCTGTAAATGGATCCTATAACGATTCAATAGTATGGTATGGTGAAGCTCATTCATAGCGAAAACACTATAGCATAAATTATCGTGGAAAAGACTAGGTTAGAAACGACGCTAAGGCATACCTCATGAGAACGCGGCTGGTTTAGCTCCGTTTTTCGCTCAATATGCTGTCGGCATTCTGCACATTTTTTCATTAAAGCGGCGCAATCTTCACAGGCGCATACATGCCCACAGGGGTGGAACTGTACAGCGGCCAATTTGTCCGCACACACAGCGCACTCATCAATTTTGACCCTCTGTTGGACCGCCGCTTTGCATTCGAGACATTTTTTAACGCGCGAAGCGCATGACTCGCATGAAACCACATGCGCACACGGCAGGAACATAATGCACGACGGACGATCTGAACACACCTATAACGATGTTATTAAGAACAAAATAGATCCACATGTCCTTTTAATCTAACCAATTTGATAATATATACATTTTAACCTTTAAAAGGTGTCAACCAGCAATCACTTAATGATGGAATCACGCCACAGATGCCGTTATATATATCACATTCTCTCACCATGCACTCGTCTTCAAGGGAAGTGCGGGTTTCTCCAAAGTTTGCTGTTGAATTTAGTTTCTGCCGCGAAATGGCCTGCGGGTGCGAGAAGAGCGCCTGATGGCCTCCCGGACCGGGCTGATTTATAGATGATTGCTGAGTGCTGAATAACATCTGTTGTTGATTGCGAGCTCCTATGCTGAGGGATGCCAGTGCCTCGCTCGGACCCTGCGACGATGATACAGACCCCACTGACGCAAATGAATTCTGTTGCAATTGTGTCTGTTGCTGTTGTTGCTGGCTCTTGATGAGGAGGCTTCGCATATTTGGATCCGGACAAAGGTCCAATGGGGTTTGCTGTTTTTGATTTCGAATAGCTGCGAAAAAAGAAGAACGTCTTTCAAATGATACGGAAATTCTATTTGAATTTTACATCGTGTGTGCGGAATGTGGTAGCATGGCGAACAACAATTATGCTCTAGATATGCTTCAACTTTTGTATCCACTGCGGTTTGCTAAGCTATGCATCAAGCATGCTTTAGAGCTAGCCATAACTTTTACATAAATTAACAGTTGAAGTTATTCAAGCATCAAAGCAGCAATTCATATTGTCACTCACTTAGGTCTGCTCCATTGGCGACAAGGAATTTGGCAATCTGAGCACTAATATCTCCTATCTCAAGGGATCCCAAAAGAGTCCCAGTTGGGGAAGCCGCTTGATTTGGCTTGTCTGCAATACTGGCCTGGTTGGTTCCACCTGCCATGTTAGCCATGTTCACAGAAGCCATATTGGAGTTTACTGTATTAGTGGATGCGCCTCCCATGGAGTAGCTGCCTTGAAGATGTTTCAATTGCGACAGCGTGTGGTGCCTAAGAGCTTCGTGTAACGCAGTGTCGCCATCTTTATCCATCAAATTTAGATTAGTACCTGAAATTCACATAGAAGTTGACTAACGAGTATCGTGTAACGTTTGCAGTTGTTTTCATTAATTTATAACCCTGTGGATACCTCTAAAAACTCATAAGATTTTTTCGTTAAAGAATTTGAGAGTTTGATTTGGTCCTCAGAGCTTTTTTGCAATTGTTTCGAGAATAAATTTATACGAACCGGCATTGACAAGCAGCCGAACTATATCATGATGTTGTCTTTCAACTGCGAGGTGTAGAGGTGTTTGCATGTTGATGTTCTGTAGATCCACCCGGGCTCCGCCTAATTCGATCAGAAGCTGAGCTACTTGTAGGTGATTGTTAAGTGCTGCTAAATGCAACGGTGTATAGCCATCATCTTTCTGGTCATCTACTCGCCATCGGTGGGGAAGATTTTCCAATAACACACGAACCGCCTACAAAAAACAAGTAAATCGAGTGGAAGCGGCATATAAAAGAGGAATATTTTTTTTGTTTTTGCAGGTCGTATAAACTTTAAAGTATAATAAATGGTAATGCAAGTTTGATACACCCACCTGGGGATTGCCCCTAAGAGCACCGTGATGCAGGGCATTGAAGCCGTTGTTGTTAGCGAGTGTCACATCGGCGCCGCTGCGCAATAGAAGTTTCATAATATCCTCACGTCGTTTACTGATCGCATCATGCAGCGGGGTATCACCTTCACAGTCCTGTAGACTCGGATGACACCCTAATTGTAATAAGCGTTGCACCGAATTCACGTGACCCTTGTAGACGGCAATGTGAAGTGGAGTTTGACGTCGAGCATTCCGCGCGTTTAGGTCGGCGCCAGCTTGAGCCAATAACCGGATTGCCTCGGGTTCATCACCGAAAGCAGCATGGTGTATTGCCCGGTCACCGTCCTTGTCTAATAAGTAAAAGAAGGGAAGAACAAAGAAAATACCCAATCATATTAACTTTGTTTTCAGGATGTAGGCACAAACATTTAGTTAGGTTAAATCAAATGAACGTATTTGTTGTCGTACAGGCGTTTCACTCTCCCAGAAAACTAGCTCACCTTCAATTTCAACATCAGCACCGTAGCGCACGAGGAGTCGAAGTACATCGAGGTGTCCGTTTTGGCAGGCCGCTTGTAAGGCCGTATGTGTAACGTAGACACCGTTAACACTGGCATCCCGCTTAAGGAGGCCTTCAACTTTGTTGGCGTCACCCGATGCTGCAGATCGAACCAATTCCTCGTTAACATCGCCTGACGCGTGGCTATCAAACAGTTTTTTCAGAAGAGCACTGAGCCGATCACCTGAACCCTGCAAACAATTCAGGGGTCGAGAGAAGGAAACTATTACACTTGTAGTTGAGGTAGGCCAACCTTCACTTATGAATAATTCTCCTTATATTCGTGCTTTCTTTCGTTTAATTTTTCACATTACAATTGCATAGTTTCCGTCTTCTGGAATTGTATGGACTATTAGCCAGAATTACATGATATTATATATCCTGAAGGTCTCTGAGCTAATTCTGTACCTTTGTCGAGTCCGGTCGAATTTTAGTAAGTGCAAGTGGATTGAAAGTCCATTCTTCCCCGCGTACTTCAACCTTCACATCGCCGTCATCGTAAACCTGCAATATCATATAATAATATTAGGAATATAATTCAATGAGCTGGTACCATAGCACATTCGAGTACAAGTCTTCATGAAACGAGCATGTGGCGATTAAATATACAATTTAGCGTTTCCTACGCAAATAATATACCAACTCCTTGGTAGGCAGAATAGATACAAATAAATATATGCGTGCGAAAGGTGGAAAACGAAATACCTTTTAAATGATTTTAGCTTTAGAATGAAACAACTTAGGAAGCTTAAAATAAGGGCGTTACTTCCTACTGCCTACCTGTCGAACTCTGCCGATTTTTCCAACGCTGGGCAACATTCCGTCCGCCCACTCGCCGTGCCTTTCCTGTAACACCTTCAAGCGATCAATATCACCGCAGATTTGGACTAAGTCACCTGGTTGAAGTTCGTCTGGTGACCCGCCGCCAGCAGCTGTCGACCCACCAGCGACAGGAATGCTTCCATCACTGAGCAGATTTACTGTAAATGTCGTAGCTGCGCCGCCTGTTTGCACTCTGTTGCTAGGTAATAGCCGGGTCAACACGCACGGATTGAACGTCCATCGTCGTCCAGAAGGATACGTTACCACAACGTCATTATCTTCGTCTATACCAATCACAGTTCCTGACAAAACAAAATAAAATTTTAGATCAGTAAGCAAATGCACACGAATTAAGACAAATTGCTACTAATTTGTACCTGTTGATGACCGATAAGTAATTGATTTTTCATTTTACCTATATTTAAATACCATAAGCAAGCCATAGAAATGCAACCTAAGCCCTTAAATTATCAGAACAAATGGTTAAGATTTACACTTATAATAGAGTCTAATAAATCAACGTCAAGAATATTACTCTCACCTGTGGTGCCCAAAGCTTCGTGCATTCCGTCAGCCCAGCCACCGTGATTGACTTGGAGACTTTTTACGAGGTGCACGTCTAACTCGATTGTCACCATATCTCCCACTGATACGTGAAAATGTAAGAAGAGAGAAAGACGAATCACGTATGTTTGCAACTGCACGATAAATCTAACACGCTCTACTTGTAGCAACATATTTGTTTCTTAGTACATCGACATAAGCTGACATGTACTAGAAAATTTATCTCGTACCTATAGAGATAGGTAGTTCATTCATTTATATACAGACTCATTAAGTTTATATATCTAGCAGTTGATTAACATGTACTTAAAAGTTGCACTGCACTTTAGAGATAAATACGTTTATTCATTAACAAGAATTTCATTTCATGTTAGCTTACATTGCAATTGACCGGTAGAAGATATCATGCTTCCATGTTCGCCAAGGACAGGCAGGTGGTCCCTGTAGACGTTTCCTCCTTTGCCGTCTGTAAGGACTTTCAGGTCCGACATGCCTTCGAATCCTACGCGGTACATGTTTCGCGTACCTGTAGCCTCCCATTGAACTGACGCGGCACTTCGCGGAGTTGTTACGCTCCAATCCTGAATTTCAATTACCTACATTTCAAGCACCGATGGGTGGCAACAAACCAAAAAAGCTGATGCAAATAAGTCTTCGTAATAATTGACATACTGATTAAGAACGCTACGACCTTATTGTGTACTTTTGCATCTTAATATGTAAGTATTCTGTGTAAAAAATGAAATGGCAAGATACAAGGTTTATTTAACAACCGTAAGTATCATCCACGGATACTCTCGTATAGTAAGGCCCTTGTCGAGATTAGAGCCACACAAATAAAGTTTCACGCATTTTGTTACTTAACTCTATGGACATAAATCAAAGTTTGGCAATTTCAAACACGATATTCTATGTAATGTATATTTCTCTTTACTCTAATCTACACTTGATTAGCAGACGGCCGATGCCGTGCACATTCAGAGGGCTGTTCATTTTAAGAAAACAAGCCGTCGAGTAAAATTCTTAGAAGAGTGTGATAGAAAACGTTCTCATAGAAAACGATTAAAGTTCTGAATAACCAATCGGATTTTAATACTAATTGAACATCCTCCAAGATAAATTTTCCTACATTGATTTCTTAATTTTTTTTTCATTTACATCTCCGTATCCTAAAATGTATTTACAATAAGTAACAAAAAAATATTCTTGAAATAAATCCAGTTAAATTTAAAATCGTGAGACTTCGTTTAACTTTCAAGAAGTTGTGTAGCTTCGTAACATTCTATAGATGCATAAAGGGCGAGAAGTCGGAACTACGGACAGGGCTTGCCATGTAGTTTTTTACATAATTCTTGTGCTAACGCACATATTTAGTACGTTATTCAACTTACTTTGCCTGTTCTTGCCCCGTCCTGATTGTCCCATTGCCAGTCGACCCCACGGACGACCCTAGCGCCGGGAAAGGTGCCCCTTAGTGAAACTTTCTTGGATCTTTTGCGTGCCTCGCAGAGTACCCTATCGCTGAATGGGGTAGCTACCCGATAGAAGCGGTGCGCTAGCAGGTGCTTATTACCGTGATAGCATACAGAGCACAGATCAAGCAACGAACATTCTGCACACGACCACCTATTAAAATTATTAACAACATCAGTCAGATTTTCTTGTTATTGTTTTGCTTTATAGGATTATAAGAAACAGCTTCCGTTTTCTGTCTATTATGGAGTAGTAATGTGATGGGCTCAATTGCGGTTCAAATCATATAGGCTAACTAAGACGCACAAAATTAGATAGGACATATTGCAGGAATATTAATATATTGCGTGTGAGTGATGAACTCTTAAACATGCATGATATGTTTAGCAGTTCTTAAGTTAAACGTTTTCACGTGTAATACCATTTACTTTATATTGTGCACAGCTAAATTGCACAAATCCAATCTGAATCAGTTCTGACTGTAATATGTAATCTCAGTGAGACACGCATCCTGTGTGTCAAATAGGTAAGTGTCTTATGAGTGTGCAACTAGTAAACGTTCTACCTACCGTATACCATATATTGGACCTTGACCACAGCCGGAACACACTGTATTATCGTGTTTTACCCCTGTCGGCGCACTGTCCACTACGCGAAGGTCATACGTACCGCAGCATCTACCAAAATGAAAATGAAAACAGTAAAACTGAGAATTTTATAAACTGCGAATATGCGTGAAATCGGTTTTGACATGAACATAAAGGAGAGAACGTCAAGATCCAGTTTTGACTAATTTAATATGACCTGTATATCTCCTCCATGGTGTTAGCAAGCCTGGCCTTCAATTAAGCCTACCTATAGTTAGCAGCTGTTCCATTATCCCACACAACGACAACTTCCTCAGGCGAATCGAACTGTCTAACTGTACCGAGATGACCCTCTCCGCCATCTTGTTTATCCCATTTCCAGCCAGGTCCACGCATCACCCTAGCGCCCACACCACCGACCATTCCGCTGAGTGAATTTCCGCCACAGCCGCCACCGTTCACACCGCCGCCACCTCCGGGCATAGGCTCGTTCGTCAGCCCGCTGACAGGCCCCGGCGCGCCGGTGATCCCCATCGACATGCCCCACAAGCAGCGTCTTGCCTAGCCAGGACGCCGGCCCGGTAGACTCGGCAAACACTCAGTCACTCACTGCTGCCCACTGGATCGCTGCTCAGGGCAGCGCGACCAATTGTGACCTTTAGCACCCCTAATTACCTGGAAGCTATGGCGATACAGCGTGTTAGCTCGGGATATTGCAACATTTAGAGTAGGCTAATGAAAGCGGAAATTACTTGAGAAACAAGATTGGAATCTTTTAATAAACGGTCGTAGGCTAAACACACAATGAATTTTCATCGCAAAACATCGAATAGCAGCTAATTAACAGGTTAAGGCGTGCTAGCTGAAATTCTGATAGCGGGTACATTGAAAGAAAGAAATTCTGGTTAGAAAAATAAAAAATTATTTCGGTTTGTGATCGTACAAAATCCCTGATTAGGCACTTATCTACACCATTCTTCAGGCTTGCATTAAGTTCGACGGCGACAAGCGGGATAGCACACTCTGAAATTACAAGGGCGTTCAAACTGGTTGTTACAAAATTTTGTCATAAGTAGCGTACTCTTTTGAACCAGTCATTTTTCACATGGACCTATGTTGAATCAAAAATTAATGCTAACAAAATTTGATTATCTTTGACAAAGATCAACAACATTTTTTAAAAGTAAAGCAAAGTCTCTTAGAGCCAGAACGCATTTTCCGCATCGCCACGAAATTTTGGAACTCTATTATTGGAAGAAGTCTATTTACATTTACTCATTATTAGACATTTGAGGTAGTCACAGAGTTAGGAATGATATAATAAAAACTGATGTTAACAAAAATCACAGGTCGTTTTTCAATCATATTTCTGCGCACCTGTAGCACTCGTATATGTCAATTCGTTTATAAAACCCGCTTACTGACAAAGCACATGATAAAAGCCATGATGGGCAAAAGGTCATGTCAGTTTTCATGATTAGCCTCGTCTTGGGTTGATTTCATTTCGGATTCTTTAAACTAACTTAGTCATCTTAATTTCCGTTGGTTTTTTTTTAGTTTAAATTGACAACACAGACCCTCGACAATTAATGGAGTGTCAACGACAATATTTAACAGTATTTTGATGTTGAGAACAGAATAAATCACAAAGCGCTAGCTAGAGATTGAAATTTCAGGTTCTGAAGCTGACAGCTGTATAATTCTTATTATAGCACTTACGGTACCCAGCGATTATAAATATAACAGGTTTTTCACACCATTTAAACATTTTTTGATCGATGAGCATATGCAAAGCCCACAAAACGCAAGCAAAACTCCACAAAGCCAACTATCACTGTTAATTTAGAACCCTAATGAAGTGACGTGTCAACTCCACACCATCAACTACTACATGAACCGTCTCGCGCGTTAGCCAGATGGCATAATTCGAAGAAAACAAAAGCGACATTCCTGATCCTTCAAGTTTTCTTTGATATACGTAAATGTATATCATAAGGCAGCTTAATTAGTTCATAACAGCGTAACTGTCGATGGCGATGATAAGCTGCTATAATATTAAGATACTTCGAAAGCTTTTACATCTAGTTAGGCTGAACAACCAACTATGCCTATATTCGGACTAACGTCGTGAAACATTGAAGTTACGCGCTGCGCGGCCTAACTTCAAATAAAAAGCCGCTTAACGCATTTTTGTTTGCTATCTTCATTTGCTGCCTCTAAAATCTATTATAACCCGCGTTTATAAAAAGAACACGGTCATTGCTAGGAATGTACAGGTTACTCAAAGTTACATATTATGCATCATCATAGCGAAGATAATCGTTCATGCCATTCGTCAGTTTCCGACAACATTGCGAAAGAGCAGTCTACTAGGACACAACTCTTGGAAGTATGCCACAATTAAGCACTAGTCTGCAGCCAAGCTAGGCCTCTGCATGTCGTAGTACAGTTCGATTCCTTATCTACTATTCCACAGAATCAACCATTATACTCTTCTTGAGAAAATGCCATCTTCAGAAATTGGTCCTATGGTGCTTGCTGGAAGCCGGTCATATCCCATAACTGACCTTCGAATTTTATAGCTGAGATATCCGAGCTGACGACTGTTGATATTTTAGATCATTCTTTTGTTTGCCACATTGCTCGCGACACACGAATCAGGTCAGCCTGGTTGTATGATATTACTCACTTTTTATAAAAAAAATCTATCAGATTCTAATAAGTACGTCTGCAACTGTTAAATATAATACCAGAAAAGGCAGGCTGTTCGTTGGGACCAGCAATGACAAATCTGAGTTCAATTACATGTCTAGGAACAAAAAAAAGCATACGAAAAATATATGGTTTATTACAGCCATGAATAGGTTGAACTAAAAAACTACTATTTTTTGCTCAATATGGGTCATGAACTCGATGAAAACGATATCGACCCATAACAGGTAAGTAGGACTTTCTGCTAATATATATTAGCTAGTACAGGTTTCTGTTATACATGCACCTACCTTAAAAGAATTTTTGAAATATTGCCAAATATCACGGAAAATAGATAATTATAAGCTATCGACTTTAACGTATTATGCGAATGTTGGGTGTACAATTAATAAACAAAAATTGAATTCCGTGCGTGCTACACCTCCACCATTCAAATATAGTAACCTAATTCCTCCGAATATACCCAATGATGAGTATACGAGGAAGGAATATAACAATGAGTTGTTTTCGACTATATTAGAAGTAAATGATTAAGTCACCAATATTGATAAGCAAAAGAAGCTTTTGTTAATCAGCAAAATCACATTAGGCAAAAAATTATCGGCGATACCCAATGCTGTATTGAGCAACACATAAATATTATACGAGGTAACAAGGATACAATAATTTTGACGTGCTTACGAGTTTAATTCCTTATACATGCGGTGTGGTTTTGAAATGAGTTGTGATTTCCTGAAAAAAAAATTTTGCTTAAACGGAAAATATCAAACGAGTGACAAAGCAACCTATGGCACGAAGTCTGCCTCCTAGGGAGACGTCTTACGACGAATAGATAGTTCTACCACTATGCATCGAACGCTCAGCTTAAACTGACGTCCGATGTACACGTTACCCCCCCCCCCTCAGGTGACATAATTAAAAGTAGTTTCACAGACATCAACACACAAGTTAGTCACGTTGACCTTTCCCTCCCAAACAGGTCTCGTTATGCAAGATCGAACATTTCTTTTGGTATGGCTGCAAATCATACCCAGTATTTTTATCACAACGAAATATTTAACAAATCACCATATTACTAATAGCACGTAATCTTTGTCTATTTATATTAGACGGCTTATAGCTAAAATAAGCCTGAACTCAAACGTCGAGTCAGTGACACATATTCTAAATTTAAAGTAATCAGGAGATGTTCAGCTCTAAGTCAACAAATCCAATTCAAGCAAACTATACCGAGTAAATTGGATATCAGCTTATTTTGTATTAGCTGTATTAATAGAATAAATAGTAGCAAAACGGTAGAACAAGATAAAAGAAAAAGTTCCCTGAAAGGAAGAAAACATCTATCCTGCGAGTTTAGGAAGACGACGCCATGTTCTACGACGATTCTACCGCGGATGCTGTATTGTTATTGAATTTTAGTAGACAAGCTGCTGACTCCAGAATTAAGCGGTTGATTGTCAAAAAGTAAAAGTTTCGAATCCTATTATAAACTTACTTTTATTGATAATCCCCTAGCTGTTGAATGAAGGGTGTAAAAACGGTAGAGATGCCATGACTCTGCCCTGTAAGGCGCGAATCTTTTCACTGAAGCAACGCACTACTTCACAACGAGCAATGAGACACAGCGACCACAGCCAATGAAGAATTGCTTATTTTTGGGGTAATTATCTGAGCTAGCAAAATTGAATTGAAAAAATGCCGGATCGTAAACAACTAAAGACAGTATACCTGAGTAATATGTCCATGATGTGCGAAATTTCTATATTTAACGAACGAATATTTATATTACCCGTGCAACACGCAAATCACTGTATCGGCTTGTAACGGCTATGGCAACAAACGAAATCGTATAATGGTATATATTTTATAGCTTCTAGTTTCGCATACATGTGTCGATACCGCTTAAGTGAATCGATAATATGGGCCACTTTGTTTTTGACGCTGCTTGGTGCTTACGTCGGATCCTTGTAGTCGTCACTTAATTTAACGACAAAATAAAAAACACCTGCTGTCAAACGCGCCAATTTAAAAATAAGATAAAAATTATAGGTACAAGTGGCAAAAGAAACACTGTTTTTTTCAACACTTTCAATAGTAACTTGAGCTTTATTTATTCATACATTTTGCGCAGCGTATGTCGATGCGGGTTTTGAATCACCGAACTTTAGTCGTCCAAACTATAGCGCTGAATGTAGCAACTTTCGACCCAGAAAAAAACACTAAGCGTGTTAATCAAAACACGAATCGGAGATAGGCCACCGACAACACATCAATCAAGCGTGCACCTCATTACGCAATTGACAATGCCTTGTCTATTTTGTTGTCTAAACAATGCGACTGAAACTCTAATATATTGTCATTTGAGCTTGTGTTCTGACTTGTCATCTATGATTTCCGTTAAGTAATAATCATGCCCAGATGCTTCAGCGATTATTAAGAACATACCGCTTGTTACAACATTCTTTGTTAGCACTAATAAAAACATATGTAGCTGCTTATAACAATACGGTTCTTTTTCCATCTGTGTTCCCAATGTTTCAATCGACACTTTAGCCCCGCAGTACAATAGATGAGCATGTGAAGCGGATACTATCCACACCACTTATACTACAACGTGTGTTGTATTTGATAATCCATAAAAATCCTATAAAACTCGAGCACCAACCATTGTTTTGTGCGTCCGGAGTCCCATAGAAGCTACGTAATCTACTGAATCCTGAAGCGCTACCACCGTTTTCTCTCTCTTTTAGTTTTTTTTTTTATATCGGCTCCCTTTTTCTACTGCGTCTCCACATGACCCGGCCTAACTAATGACATTTCACCGCCCGGTACTTCCTTAGAACTCGGCTGTTCATCTAACCATGTGGATCTGAGCGGGTACCCTATATTTCCCCGTGTAAGCACATCTGTGTCGATCCGGCAGGTCGAGCTGCTAGGAGCGATTCAGTAGTACAGTGGCGGGGCCTCCGTCTTCCGGGATGAACAGATCGTTCTTTCTGCGGCTCATGTGGCCAATATTAAAAATAAAGCCTAGCTGCCAAAAGCAACTTCTTGGCTGAGGCTGCGTCTGTGCCTGTAATAATGATTACAATATTAATCTTCTAGTTAAAGTAGTTCATTCAAATAATTACCAACGCACGATTAGGAATACAGGAATGTATACATTTAATAGGTGTTGTTACAGTTAGAAAATTCCGGCTGAAGCTGCCCAGTACAACCGCAATAGACACCTAGATCGATTCTACAAAATTTCTTCATAAACTTATAATAATTGAACTTTTCTTGAAAGGCAATGTTGTGCAGGCAACACACTAATAATTATACGATTACAAGCTACACACGCTCAGTGGGCATTGTATATTGTTAACCAGTGTGACATCGACCCGTTGTTTGGCACTGTATTTAACATTGCTTCAGTACTAAAACAACTTCGCAGTTTTGCCAATCACATGCTCTAAACCCCATAAATGCCGTACTTGGAACAAATACTAAGGGCCAGATAGACCGCGCACTAGTCCCAATTACCAGATTTACAATAGAAAGTGCAGCATAAAAGAGTGTGGTGCGGTTATTAGACTAAACTATTCCTACACTACAAGAAAATCCGTTTAGAAATCTATACGTTTACATCACTGACGGCTCTATCTCTACCCAGAACCGTGATACCGCACGTCTAAATTAGCAGACTACTTCAATTAGGGACCACCAGGGGAAACACTCGCGAAGTACCCAACTGCATGATGAAAATAACGACATATATATATATAATAATTATGAAAACACTAAAAGATTCCACACATGCTTTTCGGTTCTCTTATCTAATAAAAATACAACAAAGCTAACCATGGCTTCGGCTTCAGAACAATGTAATTTTAACGGAACGACAATGGTACTGATAATGACGATAAAATAGAATATCAAAAAGCAATTGCTTCTGGCACGACTTCTTTCTGGCGAAACTTACCACGCTCGGAAGGCCAACAGGTTTTATTTTTCGACGAAGCTTCTGTCTCGCACATTCAACCTAATCCATGTGGACTATATGTAGTCTCAACGTGTCGACATCGCCACATGCACTTCACTATCAATGGCACCATTACCCAAATGCGCCAATGAAACACAGCATACCGAACTGATGAGGCCGAACGAAAGTACGCTGCTTAACAAACCGATCAAGTAACTTGTTGGCATTAGCTGACAACTGCGGCTGTTGCAGGAAACCTACGGGTACCCGCTCCACCTAGCTAAGGCTGTTCCTATAAGTGCACTGTGAGCAGCACTCCTCACTGGGGCTTTGTTGGTTCACTGTCCGGCCACTGGAGCTTGTGTTCGTGCTTATAATTAGCGAAGGCTGCTACGACAAAATTACCCTAGCCAGCATCACTCCTTTAAGTTGAGCCCCACATAACAGCGGCCGAGCACCTTTTCTGCACTGTTGATGGTGCTGTTGCCTCATTGCAGGCGTCGTAACCCTTCTGTTTACTTTTTTCGTTTTCGCTTAAAGGCCACCGAATGGTTTGCTGCTAACAGACAGTTGACACGGCGCGCGCCGAAACGCGCGAATGTTTGAATTGAGCGACGAGACAAAGGAGCGACCCTAGAAAGTCTTCGGATGCCGGTCACATGCGCGAAGAAATGGCAATCAAAACCGAGTGAATAATGATTGTTGCTTTTAGCGTTTGACAGGTGGCAAGTGTGTATTAACTTACCATATATATTTAAATCATTTGCGAAGGGACCTGTACGTGCAATTTACAATTTCTGCACGATGAAGCTTACGGACATCGCGTAACAATGTCACTTGCTAGATAGGCGAGAGCGTCACTTTTCACTAAACACCTTTATTGTAAGGCAACAAAATCATACGGGCATAAATGCTTATGATATGAGTATCTAGAAATGTAAAAAAGTCATTTCGAAATGGATGTCTACTGTATAATGTTGTCGAAATGCGTAAGAGTTGTGTGCACGGCTGTTGAAAGTGCCCAGTGTGAGATTCAACAACTTGAAAAACCCGGGTCCCTTTTCCCTTCTTTTCAAGCGTTGGGACTATGCTAACACTATTTAGAATTAGAGTTTAATTAAGCCAAGCACTTGCTGAACTGCGAGACCAAATCTACGGCGGCACGCCGCATATTTTTCTGCGATGCCTACCCACAATGTTGCTTAGAGGAGAAGTTTAACCCACACTCTCCATCTTTAACAATTAAAGTCCAAAGTAAAACTTAATTGATCTCGTAAATTACTACTCAACCAGCTGTGGCGTCGCCAAAACAGAGAGAATCTCTAACAATATCATCATCTTCATATACAGGAGTCAGACAGAGATAATATACATATGCCATTGCTTACATTTGTCGATAGGCGTTGTTCAAAACGATTCAGTAGTACTAATCGAAAATGCACATTGGGTTTAGCAGCTTTCCCCTTTGAAGTCCGAAGGCAATTAAGTAAGCTAAGCCGCTTCTCAGTGCCCCCTTTGTGTACATGGCTTTAGTGCAGTGTGCCATTTTTATTTCTACTCTGACCAGGCAGTCTTCGCCTTTAGAAGTACTGTCATTATTTACTGTGTTTGTTATACTGTTTTCGAAACAATCCACCAGAAAGTACATGAAATGATTCCTAACATAGACGGAAATTTAAGTCGAATCTCATTGTGCTAAGTCACATCCGTGCCTTGCCTATATATACTTATTCAGTATACAATCAAGTTCAGACAGTTCCAATAGATTGAATAGGGCTTCTCGAACTCTCTTCAGTCGACGCTGAGGAAGTAATTTTCATTGATAGTTCCAGCGTATCTTCAGTTAAGTGATTCGAATTCTAGTCGTCAACCTGACGCTTGCCAGTAGATCAGACATCGTTCATACTAAAGCTTAGCAATCAACTTTAAACTTGTTTGTTATTGATTACAAAATCTCACCTTTTGCCAGTGTTTGAGTAATAACGATATGTATGCTTGTTTTTTCTTCAAGGGCAAATTTATAGGAGTTGCCACCCTGTACGCCTACAGCCGAATGTCGGTCAGTAAGTGATCTTTTGAATAGAGTAGCGTTTGTTAAATTGGTAAACGCTGCCAGGGATGAGTCAAGTATTGGTGTTTCAAGGTTTAGCAGAAGGATCCAGTACTTGCCTATTGCCACGTTTTATTTCCTTTGATGGTCTTAAGCGATTCAGAAATTTAAACATTCGAATATATTAATAGTAAGGCTCGTAAAACTTCATGGTTTGACATCAGCTAAGCGGAGCTTATTACTTACTGGTTCTCACCTGTATTAGGTCTAAGGACATGCAAATCGTAAGTGCTTTTGTCTCGGCGTTTCCGCAAAGGGTATTATTATTACTATTAGTAATATTGGCACAAAGTGTTTTCACGCTGGAAAAATGCACGGCTAACGGTACTAATAAGTTTAATTCACTCATTTGTTTATAATAATACGAGACTACGGAAAATAAGACGCGTTCCGGTTACGCTTGCAAATTCAACATTAACGTTTCCCTTGTAATCTAACACAGAGCACTCTTTATTATTTCTTATTTGAGTGTACATGGTTCGTCGGCACTGCAGTAACATCAAGATTTAATTTTTTTTTTTTGGCTAACTTGAGGCTTTCAGTACATCACAAGCGATAGCTTTGGGTCCTCTTTATTTCTTACTCGCACAGAAGCCGTGAAGGCCCATAGCCTTGCAATTGATTCCGTATGTCCTTCTGGCAGCATTATTATGAAGTCTACTTTTTTTCTGTCGTAGGAAACACCTCTCCCGACCAAGTTATGCCTTTCTAAAGATCTGGCGTCATGGTCATCATCTTCTCTGTGTCGCAAGATATTTTCTTGAGAGAACGATAATGGACAATGTTTAAGTGTTGCTAATTTGAGAATTTTCTATTACCGACGAAATGTAATGGATGGTTTGCGAATCCGAATAGCGTGTCATAACTAGTTCATTTACTTAGGACATTTTTGACGGTTTCCCAATGCAAATTAGCCATAGATAAATGTCTTTGAAGAATCTTTAAAAAAAAACATCATTTTATGCAGTCGATTTCAACAGTAATCGATAGAACTAGACTATTATTGATACTTTTACGTGCATCTGCGGTATTATCTGAAACGTATAAACGATAAATATACGTTTACGTCCCAAAATGTCAAATCGGACCCGTGTGTTAAATCACAGACAAGGCCAGAGACTTTTTTCATATTTGTCTGTTTCCACTTTTTCGGTGTTTGTTATCGGACTTTTACCTTTATCCTGTTTCTGTGAAATGTCCGTTGAACCGCGAAACTACAACTGAGAAGAGGGAATCTTGTAATACAGTAGCGAACGATACCTGCATGCCCCGGTCGTTCTCTGGCAATATCTAGACAATAACCATAGTGTAAACGGTTCGATTTTATCACCACTTACTTTTATTATTATTATAGATACCGAATTGCTATTGCCAATCTACATGCTTACGAACCAGTATTGTCCTAGTTCAGTAATTCTTCAGAGTGCTAGCCCTTCCAGTAGCGTTAAACGAAGCGCACCCACTCCTGAACTTAGACCATTTCACATGTCCCTAAGTTATGTACGCACACACACACTGGGCATCACGGGGCAGATGCCAACCAAAATTTAAACTTTATCCGACTGTTGAAAGCCAACGACTATAACTCTTATGGTTCTTATATATGGGTTCAACCGAATTCAGTATCACTGATCATTTTCTCACTATCCAAAACGTTTCCAAATGATTTGCTAAGAAATGGTTTTTCACGGGCACTGTGCTTCTGATTTTTGGGAGATGCACCAACTCATGCAGTCGGAAACAGTCAACGTGCGATACATTCAGTTACGTCGGCCGGATAAGAAATAGCCTGAATCAATAATCGAGTCCAGCTAGTGGTGGCGCGCTGGCTGCCTATTAATAGTTGTCATCCTGTTTGCTGCCTATCTTTGCAACGTTAGTTTCGTTATTTTCAAAAAAGGTCACAAGTTTTTCTTAATTGCTAACTTCTAGATAAGTGATTTACTGGTGTTAAGTGCTAAACAACAGCTATCGAAGTCCGTATTTATGCCATGACTACTCCGATGGCGTAATTTTTAATATGCAGAGCTGCTCGTAGACGATGTGCTTTAACCGTCTATGATTGTACTAACAAACGCGAGGATTGTCGTTATATTCAGTTCATCGCCTATTTGGTCCGTTCGTAAAAAAGGTCAGGCGCTTAGAAACAGCGTGCGCATTCTGACGTCCGCAAGCATAGTTGGCTTGTATAACTATCTAAATGCCTCTTGGTAGACTGCGAGCAGTGAGCTTCTACGAGTTTGTACGTCTCGCTGCAAAAGCAAGTTACTGAGACAGATCTAACATTTGTCCTGCATATCTGTCACATCCCTGTGTGACGATCAAAGCTTAAGACGTTAAGTTTCAAAGGATCTACGCTATTTTACACGCTCTATCGATTTCTTTTCTCTTAGCTTAGAAGCATATCCAGAGCCAGGCAGTTTTTGTCAACCCGGGTCGGCTTGTAAACCCCTGAAACTATCTGCTGTACCCTTCGCACGTGCTGAAGCGTTTGTTGGACACCAGCAACCAACGATATTCTTTACTGTGTTACTTTTCACGTTTTTATTCCTTCTCGCTTGTCGCTTTTTTTTCAAAGCCTTCGTTTCACACTCGCCCTCTCCACCATTGACTCTCAGCTGAGTCGTCGAGTGTTGAGTGGGGTGTCGGCTTCGAAGGGGGTGCGGCTAAAGCCTTCCCCCATCGGTGGGTCGTCGGCACTAATTGCTGAACCGGCTGGCATCGTTCCTGTTAAGAATAAGCATATCTACATAATATGTCAGTATCCAGAGTACTTTTAATGTCATTGCCTTACACATCGAAGGTTGTATCGAAAGGATGTAATTTGTTTTACCAAAAAAGGTCTGCATATATCGAAGGCAGAGCGTTACTTGTCAGCGATGAGTCAGTCATCGGCGAATTGATCCACAATGAACCGCAATAAATAAACATTGGTTACACATGCCATGCCGCTCTATATTACGCTGATACTTTAGGCATAATGATCGTGATGGTATGTGGTTTTATCGTGCGATGACAAAGTTACTATATTCGGGCCTATATCGATCCGCAACGCGCATTCCGATTCTGAAAGCGTATTTCTAAGGTGTCGAAATCGCCATATAGAACACGCTCACTCTACGTAAACCCATATTTTTATCTTACATCATGTAATTGTACAATGGTGCCGTCGGTTGACTAATGCTGCATTAAGCACGATAATGAATCGATAACAGACAACCTTTAACAAGCCCTTCATTACAACTGCCTTGCCTGATGTCGCGATCAAATGTGTTCCTAATTTGCCATCATTCTGCTGTTTCGTCTCGTTAACCCGGCTGTTTCGACTATAGCGCACCTTAATATTGCTGTGGCCGCTTATTGAGCCTCACCTCGTCGCTCTTGTTCGTTCAGCCACAACTGCTCTTGGTGCTGCCTGCTCCGCCGCTACTGCCGCCGCCGCCGTCGCCGCCGCCGCCGCCGCCGCCGCCGCTATGGCTGCGTCTGACGCTGCTCCCTCCCTTGGACACTGTAGTGCTGTACCCTCTCTGACGCTTGTCGGGTGAGGAGAGCGGACTTCAGCTGACAGCCGGCGCTTTGTGGCGGGTCGCTGAATGCTGCTATCGCTGCTGCTGTGTAGCTATTGTCGCCGGTAACTGCTTACTTCTTTATTGTTTGGATTTAACCAACAAAAGCTATTGGTATAAGTCCGTCTTGCTGTTGCTGTTGCGGCTACTGCTGTCTGTCCGATCAAGAAGTAGTCAAGAGAATCTGGCGCGGAAAGCGCAGGAATAGCGGCTGTCTTACCGGCGGTGCACAGTATAGAAGTGGAGTCGCGCCAGCGGTAATGGTGATGGTCTTGGTAGGCGGCACCTACAAGAAGCCACTGCTGTTGTAGTTGTCGTCGCTCTGGCTGTAGTCGTAGTGACCGGATCAAATGGTGAAGGAGAACGATCAGACAACGATTCGCCTACATTGTGTATGCGCTTCTGAACGCGAGCCGGCGCTTGCTGCGTATAGTGGTGCTTAGTTCGTTTAAGCTTGACTAGAACGGGATTGCAGTAACCATCGTTGAGATCAGTTGTGAGTGAACGGCCTCCGTTCAGGAACGACGTTTACGATCAAGTGGTGAAGCTCGCCTGTGACTAGTTTCTTAAAGGATAAAGCTAATAACGCGATCGGGAATAATATGGAGTGTGTCAGTGAAAATTGTTGTTGAACAGTAGAACGAATCGTAGCAGAAATCTCTCGAAAAAATATTCCGACTCGCTTGAATGCAGCGCGGAGTGAAGCCGTTCGGAAGATTGTTATGATAGCGGCGTGGAGAGAACTTCATCACAGGGAACTTGAGAGACTCTGAGGTAAACACGAAAAGGCCGTTCATAAGCCTATTTCATATCATCAAAAATTGCGAGGAGCACAAGGGATATTTTTCCGGGAACAGGCTATGCGCGTATCATACCCGAATGTGAAGCAAGACGGTCTACACTGCATGTGATACCTTCCTTTTCATGATCGGAGCGACATCGTTACAACGCTATCAGTTTCGGAGAATGTAGCCGGCGGCTGCTTGTGGTCTTCGTTCAAAGCAGTCGTTTTAATACTGTCTGTATGTAACGTCAAGGGCTGGACTTGCAAACAAAGCATCCATCGATTTGTAGTTCGTGCCATAATTCTCCTGCGTCCATTAACTGACACGACGTGTGTGGAAAATGCAAGAATCGATAGGGTCGATGACAACGCCGACCGCTAAAGAGCACGATTGAATAACAGACACAGGGGCGATTCTTTAGGGAAGCTAAGTGACTACAGGCGAACCCAGAGAACTGGACGCACTCACAAAGCGCCTCATGATTTCGCCATCGCCACGTTCTCTTTGTTAATCATCGGCGTGTCGTCGATCTTGTGCATACGTCCTGGAACGGGAATTATCGGCGGACAATTGCTTGCGATCTGGTTTGCGACAGTTTGAGCTGAAACCAGAAGGCTCTTATAGAATTGGACTAGTCGGCGTATTATAGGGAGACCTTTACTGCTGAGTAGCGTTATTCGATACGAAAAAAGTTACCAGACACGGGGCACCGGGACCAGCGTTCAGCCCGGCGTGTTACAGGACGTCATCACTACTGTGAGCGAACAAACAACGATACCACAAGCACCATTGACAGTACGTAACGCCTGTCGCTGCACTGCTAAATACTGTCATTGCCGGAGGTGTTACAAGCAACGGTGTAACGTGTGTTTGTTGTTTTTCTTAACTGCTTTAGTTGATCAGAGGGCAGTAACAGTATCAGCAGCGGAGGGCAAAGGAAGGCAGAAATATCGTCTTCCTAGACCTGCTCGGTAGGTCCCAATCCCACAACACTTTCCCGCTTGCCTCGTTTTCGCTGGGCGTCGGGCAGGCGTGCGCGACCGCGGGTCGCTACCAGGGGGCAGCGCGTCGGCATTTTCTCGCGTCGGCCCAAACAGTAACGAAATAGAAAGAGACATAGCACAGCACGGCGCTGCTGGTGTCTATCCTCGCTCAGCAGTTCGATCAGAGCGCATCTCTGTGCGAGAGTATTCGTGTCCGTCGTAGCCGTGTATGTGCATGTGTGCTTACCATTACTGGGTTGGGCATCGCTCGGTCAAATAGCATTAGCTTCTTCGTTCTCTGACCGGTGGCTAGGTTCGGCCAGAACGGCCAGGCCAGAACAAACGACATCGCTCGAGTCGAGTTAGACCCTGCTGTTGCCTCCGCCGCCGCCGCCGCCGCCGCCGCCATCGTCGTCGTCGTCGTCTCCGTCGTTCAAGAGCAGATCGTGCCGCGAATCTCTCGGTGGTGGTAGGAAACACCAACCGGCCAAGCGCACAGCAAAGCGAGCCAAACCTCCAGTTTAAATAGCAGCAAATTTTTAGGCAAGCAAGCAAGCAAGCCCGAGTTGCGGCTAAAGGCCTTGTCTGCCTCCTGAGACCGAGGAGTTCTTGCCCTCGCGAGGCGGAAATCACTCGTAAAGCTCTGCTGAAAGTGGCGGCGAGGCGGTCGTCGCTTACGAACGCGATAGTCTGTCGTCTCTTGCTGCTGGCTGAAAGTCTGTGGAGCTGGTCGGGGTTGTTCCAGCCAGGCCACAACACAAACCCAGTTGTAGTGCAGTTCAGTTTGTTGGCGTGTGGCATCGTTATTGACGCGGTTCCTTGTACTTGGAACGGCCGGTGGACGGCTGCACGATGATGACCCAGGAACGATACATGCAACAGGAGGAGGAATGGGAACGCGAAGGACTGCTTGACCCGGCGTGGGAAAGGCAGCAACGCAAGGTCAGTATCTATATAGGATGGCGTAGTAGGCAATCTTGTAATAGCGACTCCAGCAGCACAAAACACGCCGGATACGCCTGAGACGATATGCTTAATAGAGGACAATCTCAGTAATACTTAAGGCTTACGCAAACTGTCTAAGGACAATAAGGCTGGTCTATGACAATCAGTCTCCATGCATCTATTTATCTATTTCTACTAAAAAGGCGTAGTTTTATTGGTTTTATCACTCATAAACACTTCAAGATTATTACCCAAGTGCTAGACTTCTCTGATGTAACGACCCTATAGCGAGCTGTTACTTTCTCGACGTTCTTGTGAAGTCAATAATTGTTATCAACCATTATTGTTCATCAGTTAGAATTTACCCGCGGTAGTCTTGCTATTTTTTTTTTTTATATATCCAGAATAATAAAAATTCGAGATTTTACACGAACTCAACCGGTTGGCTAGCCCCTCTTCAGAATGCAGAGATGTTCCGTGGTGCAAGAAATGTGTTGGGATTCGACTGCTGAGTCACCTGTCGATCGTTGATTTTCTAGAGAAAAAGAAGTTCCACTTTCCAATAATGTGAAATAGCTTTTATGGTCTGAAAATGATGCTTTTACTAGCGTCAGTTTAATAATTTGCGCTGTTACCGACTTCAACGAGCACATCGTCTTGCCCTTACCTGCCAGTCTATAGACCACCAAATGTTTACAAATTTACCAATAACATCGCGACAGGCTAGCATCCTATCACGCAGGTATCAGCTGCCCTCAGCATTTACGAGGCTGCATAGCATAAGGAATAAATATTAATTTAATAGGAGAAAACCATCAATGGCAGTCCACAGCGACGAGATGGTTCGTGATGCGTGATACAGAGCGTGCTTTGTGTGCGTCCGAATCAATCGTTCATAGCTTATGTGTAGCGTTCAATTGAGGCATTAGAGAAATGGTTCTGCAGTAGATTCGAAAGTATAGTTTCAGCTGTCACGTTTCCAACTCGTTCGAAACCGTCTAGGCTGACCGCCTTATCTGTCGTAATCTTTTGGCAACCAATAGCGCTGTACAGCCCTTTTTTTCAAACCTGCAATGACATTACGTATCGAACATTAACGTGGCTTTAGCCGGATCACAACATTATTATGTACGGAGCGGGCAGACCAATAGCCTAACTGGGCTACGAATTGTGCGCTTTATTTGATACGACCGGCAGTAATTCGAACGTATGTTTGATGAAAGCGTCATTACTCCAATGGCCTTCACTAAGTATTGCTCTTCGAGCTCTCGTAGACGATGTATACTTGCTGCCCAGATATGGATTGCATGACCAGTTGAATCGCCATTAACTCGTTCATACGACGCTGACGATGGCGGCAATGATAATGAATAGAAATATATTCTGTATTGCCATGCACGCTTGCATTGCCACCAGAGCTTCGATCAGGTTTCATTATGGTCCACGATGAGCAAACCCCTTTAACCCACGGGCGGCGGTATTATGAGATTTGAAGGACAAATCGATAGTCTGTGTTCTCCGGCCGATCTTTGCGTTAGCGTATCTTTCGCAGTTATCATACAAAACAACCCCCTGCGCCCTTGTCTACCGCAGGTGGTTACTGTAACACTGTATTCCTCTTAGAAATGCGATTTCCCAGACGTGAGCGAACGTCCCACTACTGCTATTACATGTTGCAACAAGCAACATGGAGAAACGTCATCCGATGCCTGCATTCACAAGCTGCATCGTATCATATGTAGAGTACAATTTCCCAGCATCGCTTTACAGCAATCATTTCTGCTGCACTGTAGAATTCGTTTGCAATCGGAGGAAAATGGCATTGTATATCCTATATACATATATGTACTGTGTACTGAGGTACAACATATGCGCTGTCGTCAGTAGATAGAGGGTCATCCGTCGTACAAAACCGCAGTGATACTGGCCGCGCGCGCTTCCTATAATAGTAGTAGCCAGACGCAGCATTGGCGGCGTTTTGGTGGTTGATTCACGCGATAGCTTGTCGGTTCACATGGATACGCGGCCAAGCCAACAAAGTCTTGGTAAGCCATTGCTATATCACCTTTACTGTAGTTGCTGTTGTTGCTGTTTCTGGTGGTATCATGAACAAGGGTTGTGTTGTTAGCTGTTGTCCTCTCGCTCTAGAACAGTCTCTCGCTCAAAGTCAAAACCTAAACCAGCCCTAGTCACAAGCGTGGTGCCTATATGTATAGTTAGCTAGACAAGAGCTACGGCGGCGGTATGCGGCGAGAAGGCAGCTACCGACTCGATCTCTACGGCTGCAACAAATATAGGGGGAAAGCTGAAATAATATGGCAGAAACTAGAGGAAACCTATCTGTGATGAGCCGCTGGCTGTGGGCTTGGTCCTCTTCGGCCGTCGGAATGCCGCCGAGTGGGCGCTCTGGTGCTAGAGCCAATGAGGGAACGGGCCCATTTGGTTTGCCCCGAGACGTGCGTTTGCCTTCACTTCGCCGATGCAACTACCAAGAATTAGACCTATTAGGCTAGCGGCATAGGCCAATAAGGGCTGCCTCGACTGCCACTGGTTCCGCTGACTGGGCGTTGTGTGCGCCAGAAGATATATGAGCAACAAGGAGAATATTAGAGATTGTATTCGCAGTAATTACAGTAGCAATCGGATATTTTTTGCATTCGTCGAGATTCTTGTTTACTGTTCACTGGCCATTATACTTCGGGGGGCGAGAAGAGCGCAATAGGAAAACATGCCGTTGTTAACGAATGCTTATGAAGTAGAAGTTCGTTAGGGCCGACAAGTCGCATCTATCTATTTGAGCAAGAGATAAAAAAAAGTTACAGCATATAAATGATAACTTTCTTATATTCGTCTACGTCTATACAAAAGTAAAGCTTTTCAATTAACGACCGTGCCACGGGGACATTGCGATAACCTTCCGGCACTACATTGTTTGTCAATAAAAGCGACTACTGGAAACGGGGTTTTTGTTACAAAAGAGGAGCAGTCTTTATTCTCGCAGCGGGGAAGTGCCATAGCAAACAACGATAGCTACTCAGCCTACGGCGAACACGACAAAGATGTGTCGTCGAACGTTCAGTGGCATCTGCTGCCAGATAAATCGCGTTCACTCCGAGCCTCATTTCAACGCGTTCGACACAACTGTGCCACTAGAGAACAGCTTGAGTAACACTTCATTTTCAATTGAATGTCCAGGGGTTCATTTTCATGCATTTTCCGGACGGTCAATCAACATACGAACCTAAATGTCATGCTTTACGGAAATGAATCCGTTGCATGCGACCATCGGGAACCTCAGTGGAAATGCGTGCGGGCTTTTACCTGTCGCTGTGTAAACCCTACCTAGTAGGTTCGAAACGCGTACATATCCAGTCGCTCCGAGCGTGGAGACAAGCAAAAGTTAGCTGCTTAATGCTAAACAAAAAAATCTTGTAACCTTTCAGTTATTGTTGCGAATTAATTAATTAACGACGTCACGGGTGGACGGGCTATGTTGTCGCTGTGCTATGTAAGAGGTCATCTTAGCTTTGTAAAAAAAAATAATATAAGCAAAATTTATTTGGAAATACTAAGACTAACTGGGACACTGAACACCATTTTCTCCTGTAGCTGAGTTCTTGTTAATATCCTGTTAGACCTCTTTTCCAGGCTCTATCGCTCATATTAATGGCAAGTGGCAATAGTAGCGATCTAACTGCGCTTCGGCAAACTGTCGGAAGCCCTAGAAGACGAGGTGGGTCTTTCAGGCGATAGCTGTAAGGAGACCAGGCTTAACGAGGTGTTATAAATTGGCTTGTCAGATTTATATCATCATATGGGCGTGATGCGTGTCCAATTGTTTCCACGGTACTGTCACGACAACGGGACAAAGGATCAAGCGGGCCTAAAAAATAAGGTTTTAACTAAACCCATATGGCTAAAGATATTGTTGTAAGGAAAACATCTACGAACGGTAAACTCTTTAGACGATGGCTCTAGGGATGGGTTTGTATGCAGTGATGTTTCCAGCCTATTTTGAATATATGATATGATGCAAATTGTTCCGATCAGGTGACTACCCATTAATTGTCGTTTGGCTCATTGTCTTCGTGACGAAAACAAGGTGCCAGTGATACCGTTACGATGAAGTTGCCAATTAGCACTTAATGATGTGCTTGTTCCTTCCTTATTTTCATAAAGTTGCCCAGTGCGTCACAGCTCTGACACGTCGCCCTAATCGCATACCCTTACCGATGATCGAATTGTGCCGACAGTCGGCACAAGTGTTTACTCTCTTTAGGCTCTTTAGCTACTTGAACCCAGGCCTTGAATTAGAAGGGGTGTCACCATTGAGGATCATTTTTTACAATTCATTCAGACCTTTTTCCGAATTATCCAGCGGTGTTGTCTTGCTGCGTTTTACTATAGCAGTCCGATGTCCTTCAATATATATGAAATATAAGATTAGTTACGCTAGAACGTACTGTGTACGACGGTAAAGTGATCCACAATACACTACAAAGCTCACTACTTGATTCGATCTATGGCTTTGGTTCAAGATCACTTTGTTTCTTGTAGTATTTGCAAGTTCTCGTATACTTGCCCGTCATTATACTGCTTTTTTCTCTCGATTGAAAGAAATAAAACCGGTTGTGTTTGTCCCACCATATTGTGCCTCGATATTATAGCGGTCTTACTAAGCAATGCACGTTACACATAATTTTGTGCGAGTCAGCAATGTTAGTTTTCTAATTAAAATTCTAAAAAAAAAGCACAGTAGAAACATCTTTTTGAAAAAAAAGTTACGTATTAAAACTGCAAATTAATTTTTTGCCAATTATTCACTTTCGATGTGAATCAACGAGTGATTACTTCAAGTTATTATAATTATATTCACCGTGCGTTACGATAGCTTTCGAAATATTAAAAAAAAAAAAACATACTAAACTTCCATGAACGTAAAATAACTATAACGGTTGGATATGCCCTACCTTCACTTTCAGTTGAAAAAAATAGTAAGCTATCAAATTCAGTATTGATAGTGGAAATTAGTAAATACGCTTTGAAATAATTCGTCAGACATTTCCGTATATACAAATGATTGGCAGGGGATCGTAAATTTTTGGTTGTAGTCAGCTTTTTATAGAAGTTGCTACGTAAAAGAAAAATCTGTATATCGAACAAAGCATAATTCGGCGTCAATGTACGTTCAGGTTACTCTAAAGTATCGTCACACATAATTCCGGTGCTTCATTTATTCGACCCTGGTTGTTTTACAAATGCTACTTAGACCGATTACTTTTTGAGCACTATTTATTTGCCAGGCATTTCAGAGTCTAATCTATTTGTCTTTCCTATTAAGAGTCTTGAACAGAAGGTTTGTCCAACCCAAAACGGGTCCACCCCGCCCCCCGAGACGATTTGTTGAGGTCGCCCGAGTGACCTTTCTTCTCTGACGACTCGCACGAGAGTGTCATCACGTCTTTGTAATAACGCAATAGATAATGCCTAGAGACACGTGGTGATATACCTTGAAATCGGCGCATAGACCGCCTTGTTGTTTCGTCTCCGAAGTAACGCCGAAACGGATTGAGCATTGTTTTTGTAGTTTCATTGTAGAAAAATGCACCGTTAAAGTTCGCCTTTGGTCGATCGTAAATCGACGCTGTTAACTCTGTTTATCGTTCTCCCCATCTGAGAAAAAATGCTCTATGAAACACGAAGGCGGCCAGCGACACCGTTCGCGTCATAAATCATTTACAGATAAACATTTCCGTAGAAGTCGCATTACGCGAACAAGTGTGCTTAACTTGCATGGTGCGGTAAATTATGTGTACCCTAATTTCTGGAAGTTACTATGAAGTTACGGCTTTCAAGAGACAGCTAATTTCTAGTTGATCCCTGTTCTAGATATAACTAGCCTTTTACTTTTACAGAGGTAAAATGTGGTTACTAAACCAAGCAGGTGACATGATGGTTTACGTGAACTTTGCAATGCATGCTTAAAAAACGTCCAGATCCCTAAGACGGTCGAATATTTCAAACTTGCTAAAATTATTTATTTTTTAACTATATGATATTCATGTTTTTATAGGTATGTTACAAAAAAATACCAAAATACTCGAAGTGCGAATTCCGCTGAAGTGTCGACGCTTCCTGCCATAGCCGAGCCTTAATTTTATAACGATCCGATCAGTGACCTTTTATAGTATCAATTTTAACGCCACTCGGCCTAAAGCATGTCCGAGTACTGATTTGGCGGAACGAAATCGACGAAAGATCGAAACATTCACACTGTAGATAAGTGAATCCGCTTGAAGACTAGTTAAACACTGAACCCATTTCGACGGGATCAGTGACAGAGTCACACAGTAATACGATTTACTATGCTTATCGATGATGTTCCTTTAGCTGATCACAAAACAACTATGACAGTCGTAGCGTCCTATAAATGGTTAGTTCAAGAAATTCGGCCGAGGTTACTCATCTGTTTACTCTCAAACGAACCATCAAATTTAATAAACAACCGTTATTAAATGTTGAAACCAGAAACAATTGGCATTATAGTAGTTCGAACATACGAAATTGGCCATAATTGGATTCTTTACTAAATAGTCGCCCAATGCGTTGGCCTATTCATTTATAGTAACAGTTATTTATGACAGGCCATTAGGGTACCGCTCAGGTACAGTAATGAGTATTCGACCCACTCCGACCTGGTAGGCTTTACCGCTGTCGAGCTTTCCCTTTTGTTTGGAACTAAATACACACGGGCTAGGCCGTGACTAGACGCTGTGCTAGACCTAACCAACGATACCTAGTATACGTATATATATATATATACCGTATACTATTATCTAGCAATTCTCACAACAGGGAACTGCCTGAGTACGTGTTACACCCATCAAAAGTACGGATTAATCATCTTCGCTGAACGGATTTCATGGTGAAATGTTCAACAAATACATTGAAATTTCCGTGCCGGCTACTAACGGCTACCTGGAAGGCAGGATATAGTTGTCAAGGGAGCCCTCGAAAGATGATAGGCGACACCACACGCGAAGACATTTAATACAATATCAGTAGACATCAAGCGACATAAAGATCCATCCAAATGTCCGTTTAGTACTTGAGAAGATGTAAAAAACGATGGCACCCACTCAATAACTACAAGCGAAGTGAAACATACGATCCTATACAAACCGACGAAGGCCTATACCGTATTCTGGTATAAATTACAGCAAAATCAGCTGCTATAAATTGCTTTCTTGGAGTTGCTTTAAGAAAAGTCATTACATAGCCTAGCAATGCTACGTTTTTTTGGGGGCCTGTTACAGCTTCTCCGTCAGCAAAAAAAAAAACTATCATATAATAGATCTCAACGTTTATTTAACGTCCAGATAGGCCGACGTCCAGATCTCTATACTGCATTGAGCTTAATCAGTACCTTGCATGCCGTTAGCGAAGACACCGTTTTGGCTAAGAAAGAACCATAGAAAAGAAAGAGGCGCATGGGACCGCCATGAAGCAGAAGCAACTAACCAATGGTGCTTGTATGCAAACGTTGTACCTGCGTGTTTTCGTTACGCCAACGGCAAACAACAGATTATTTTTAGGTAGAGGATACGCCATTGCCGACTGTGTGTCCGAATCTTCCGGAAGAACGTTTTTATATTTTGTCGGCCGAATACACCTATTAGTTGAAGTAAGCCGCGGCGTTTTTGGTAGCGGCACCTGTAAGCTTGCACCTCGTCCTCGTCCCCTCCTGCCCCTCGCCTTGCGACAATTGACTGACGCTATTGTCGGCACGGTTGTCGAAAAGAATAAGCGCATCGGTCGTGTGGGAGCCACCTGCTATTCCGCAAAGTCTTCATGAGTAGTAGCTATTGGCAACGTCGAGGTGGCTGCAACACCTCGCACCTCTTTGTCGCAATGGCGGCGTGAGAGCGAAGAGCGGCAGCGAGAGCAAAAAATGAAACCGATCCCTACAGGAAAAGACTTCACGCTTCTCTGTCTGTGCGGGCTATACTCTAGGCTGTGTGTTTTGTGCGTATCTGAGAACACTGAGTGCCCGGGACTGTGACGGGACAGCAGCGTTAAGGGCAATTGTTACCACAGGTATTTTCAGAAAATGTCCAAATTCAAAGAAGCTTCAGGTGAGGCAGTTGCAAGTCCCTGGAGTAGTTTTAGCTTCCATCGGAAAAGCAGTGTGCCTTTGAGATGTAGAGTCTAGCGAGATTTAAGCTGACATTGAGGTTTAATTGGCAGAATTAATCTGCATAAAGGTATCAAAATATGCCTCTAACAGAAGGGTCATGGAGAAGGTTGGGCTTTGCGCCATTACTAGCAGAACCACTTTATTATTCTCATTACTATTTATTACTGTACTACGAAGCAAAGGTTACAAATCTTTTGTATTTTTAACGATTTCGCTGTTTGTTGTTTGACTCAGCTGAGCTAACATTGCCAACATATATATTCGAACGACAGCACAGAGATCAAGCCTGCTCTATCTACAATCCACTATCTGCCTGGCTGCTAGGGTAGTATTAACAGCTTTGATTGTTGAACAGGGTTGATCTATCGAAGTTCTGTTAGTGGTTGTCTGTGGTATCGCACATCGCGCACGGCAAAAGGAACAGACGCCGCTATATCAGTCAGAGCAAGGTTCAAACTCTTCTTCAAGCGTCTGCCCGCCTTCTTCATACTGAACGTTGGCGGTAATGAGGAACAAATGTGATATTGTTGTGGTGATAGAGTCCTCGTAGGTCCATCAAGATTGGACAGACACCAGCGTCTCCGTCCAATAGGTATTCGGGCTGGCGTCAGTCCCTGGTCTTTCTCTGCCCCCGCGTACATTTAGATTGTCGCAGCTCAGTTACCGCCGTTTAGCTCAGAGCCGCTAAGCGAAGCTCGCATTCTGCTCTAATCTAGCCCCTTACCAGATCGCCACTGAAACACTGGACAAGATCCTTGGCTGGAAAATGAAGCCGGTGAATGGTGGGATAAGATAACACTGCCGGCCCGGACGCAGCAGCAACAATCAATGAGTCATCTTCCAGAGAAAGGCGAACAGAGCGGAGTTCAATCGAGCGATTCTTAGAGTTGACGGGATATCATTGCTTGAATGAGCCGCTTCAGTATAATCTGTTGGTAAGTTACTAGCTCGGAAGCGCCGAAATTGGCCGCCAGAGGCGCCTACATCGTGCGGACGGACTCAACATTTAGTCTGGGTAGCGTGAGAGGTTTGCTTGGCAAGTAAAAACTATCGTGATAACTCAGTAGCTTTAGCCTTAGAGGGGTCGAAACATTTCTGCTAGACGAAACAGATTCCGATTGAAGAATAGCTCAGTTATTAGTGATAGAGCTACATTATTTTAAATGATTTGCGATTATTGCAAATGTTCGCCATCGAACGAACAATGGTAACGTGTTATTTGTCGTAAGTCTCTATGTGCAATGGCCCGAAGTATTCCAAAACTAATTTTAAAGAAAGCGCTGGGAAATTTAGGAAACGATATAGTAAAGGAACTCGCATATTTTTAGTGAAAGAAATTACATTTTCTCCAGTGCTTGATATTATTAATAACAAATATAGGAATGGAAACATATTTTGTTTGTTGTGTGAAACAGCTAAATGTATTTAAATAATTAGCGTAACAAGTATACACCACATATATTTCGTATCTGTGATCGACTATCCAACTTCAGGCGTTACCTGCTCTACCGGACCTGAAGCAAAGGTCCCGTCGGCTAATAACGACCCGACCGATCGGGTGCATGCTAAGGGTCAGTTACCTTTTGTCTTAATTTCGCTGACTTTCCGCGCTAATGTTTGCGCCAAGCAGCGGCAGTCGTCCTTTAGTGCTTGCGGTAGCTTCAAACAGAACGTATTTGTCTCGCCTCGTGCGAATGCCAATCGCTAATGGCCGCTGCAGCGGCCAACGTTTAACAGTCGATGAATGACAAACGAATCTAGTCCCGCTTGAGCCACCTTAGTCGATGTTCCCTTTTAGCTCTCTTTGGGCCCATTTTTTGGGTCAGTAGACCCCCTTCGGGCGTGCAAAGTAACCAGAACATCTGAAAAGTTCTACTGGGTCTAGCCAACTGGTTGACATATAGACACGGAACTCTGGTAAGGCGCAGATCCGAACATTTTTCTATGGGAAACGTTCCACACAGGCCTAGCGCGGGCCTGCACGAAAAAGGCGTCATGACAGACACCTGAATTTACGTGGAACAATAAATATCTATATCTGACTATACTGCATCGTTTAATATCGGTGATTACAGAAAGAAGACACGCTGGCCGCTACGGTATATCGTTTGATTGTATTCGGTCACAGTGAAGCATAGGCTGCTGTGTTCAGGATAAGCGAACGGCTAGAAGCGCTACGCTGAGGTTACATTGAAGGCATTAAGCTATACTTTATTTCAATGTATGGACTTTAGTGTGAGCTTAATACGCTACCTTTGGCTGTTCAGACTTGAGGCTCTGGAATAACTAGAACTGTCATAAACGGCATTTTTCCGAGGGAAATTTTCGGATGACTAACCAAGTGATATCAACATGGATTAGCTGCCGGGAAAACTCGAAGATGATGTTTGGCTTCGTGCAGACCATTAGTCATCTTGAAATTGTCTCAGTGACTACTTCTAAGGAACTTCTTGTTTTCCTTAACTGCTGAACTAATTACTCATTATGCTTTTTTTATACTCAGCGAGACCCAAGACCCTTTACTTTAGGAGTAAACTCGAATAATATTTTATATCTAAAAGAAGCGAATGCTGATATATTTACTTAATAATAAATAAATAAGTTACCGATCAGGCAATCAAGTCGCATATTCCAGTGCCCAATGTCCGTATACACTTTTGTCGGCTGCGCGTTTATTAGGGTTTCGTGTTCAATCCCCTTGATAGCTTAGGGGGTAACGTATATGCCTTCGGGACACGTTGTGGTCTAGATTCGAGCCCAAGCGTAGATAGATTTCATCTCGTGCTAGAAGACTGTCGTCTGTCTGAATGGAACGTCTAGCGACGATACGGGACGTTCTAACGTGATGTTCTAACTGGGGAATACAATCAATTTACCGAACAATTAGAGACAGGCTACGACCTTTAACAAGTAGGAGCACACCGAGGTAGATTGCTAACCGGATATAACATCATGAGGCCTCCGTAACGACTGATAGCATTATACAATTGAAACGTAATGTCTCGTTATTAAGAGATGACAACGACTCCGGCAGCAGGTGATGCAAGGAAATCTGGAAAGGACTTGCAACAGCATCCAAAGGTAAAGTTCGTCAGGCTCTGAGAATTAAATGCAAATAATGAAAAAAACGCAAGTAGCTAAACGTCATGGTTAGGCGGCCTTTATGGCATCAGATGTTTGCTTCCGTGTCGATACCGCGCCAGATAGTCGGTACGTGCATACTCAAAGGTTCACCAGAGGCGTTATCAACGCTCTGTCGATGGGCGATGCTAGCGCGGCCTGGCCTAAAAGGAATGGCTGAATAGCGAAAACGCTAAAGCGTACCATTCAATTGAATCGTATATTTGAGTGCGCTGAGGTAGGCAAGAGCCTGTGGACACGGAAGCGTCAATTGAGAAGCAACGAAGGAGGGAACGACTGCCGCTTTGTATGTCAACTCATTGCTCTTTCCAGTGATGTCAGCCAGAGTGCTCGGTCGGATCGTGGGCAGGGTTTACCGCGCTCAGCAGTTTGCATTCTAAGCGGTAATGGTGATACGCGAAACGCCTGACACATAAATAAAGACAGGTATGATACCACCAGTACCGTATTGCTGGTAGAGCTTGGGGAAAAAAGGGCACACCCGTGACAATACCCGCTGGATTTTAATACCTGCTGTAACTATAACGAGCATCAAAGCTGCAAATGTCAAAAACATACATGAATACATCTGAGTATGGCTCCGGAGAAACATATGGACTCGCGTGCCCTCGTAATATTTAGGAATAATCTGAAAAACATTGAATTTTCAACTTTTGTTCGTACTCTTACTGTTTCAAGTGACAAAGAAAATAGGTAGCGCGTTGCATTGGACGTGAGGGCAACCTAGCAGCGTAATCAGCACAACACTGCAGTTATATCGTACCACGCTAGGTTGTCGTCGGAATTACCTGTAAACCTCCTAATTAATATATATGATAATGGGTAGCGCAAAGTAATATTGGGGGGTAAAGCGTAGACCCTTCTTTTTCTCGATAAGCTGTTTTAGCTGCTACACACATGTAGCTAGAACACCTTATGTACGAGACACAGCATCGAACTACAACTAGTTATTGTACAATAAATCAATTGAATTCTAGAGAGAAATTTGTGATGCCTGACAGCCAATTGCCTATGCGCAATGAATGAAAGCATATACGAAACAAACAGGCGACAGCCTCGCCCTGTTCTAGGCCAATGGACAATGGCCAGCGATCATTAAAGACATGACATCACTGTTAAAGACATCAAGGTCGTTCGCGATATTCTTTTGAATGGATGGACCACGACCACGGGTGGTGCGATTTTGCAAAGACAGAGCCGTTAGCTTAGATCTATATTAATATGCACAACACGAGTGTTAGAGGAAAGCCAGACAAACAACTCGAAAAATGTTGGAAGGTATGTTATTACATAAAAGGATACTCAGAAACGTGCGAGAAAAAGACGTGGCTTCGTGTGACTGAGCAATTCGACTAATTTGTTTCTACTAATTTCAAACTTCACAGAAGTCGATGAGGTGACGGAGGTATCTCGTGCGCTGGCATCATTGTTTGTTGAAAGGACAAGATGCCGTCCTGTCCAAGGACAGATGCTTTTGAGTATACAGAATTACTGAGTATACAGTATTTGCCCTGTAATTAATGAAAAGTCGCTATTTCTTCTCTACAGACATTTACGGCATGGTGCAACTCGCATCTGCGGAAGGCGGGAACGCAGATCGACAACATCGAAGAGGACTTCCGCAACGGTTTAAAGCTCATGCTCCTGCTAGAAGTGATCTCTGGCGAGACGCTCGGAAAACCGGACAGAGGTAAGTAGATAAACTTGCACAGTGGCCCAACTCCTAAAACAATAAATTTAATGTAAGCGAGGCCGCTGACGCACCTTGTCTTTATGGCCATTATATGGCGCCTACTACACTATTCAATTCGATCCTGCGGCGCAGACCGATCACACAATAGATAATTGTTGCAAATGTCTTATGACGCAGTATGAACGTGAGTGACGTATCTGTCTGAGAGAAATTTTGGAGTAAGCCTTTATTTTAGGCTACATGATGGAGCAGTAGCAGCAATAGCAAACAGCGGTTATTTGCGTGGTTGTACTGAAATGTCAAACACTTTCTTAAAAAGCATGATCTGACGTCCACCTACTTACTTGAAGGATACAAAAACATCCGTCATTCAGATGCGAGAAAGAGTTCTGGCTTCGTATGACCGCCACACCAAAACTGCTTATTACTATAGATATGTCTACTTTAGTAACTTCGTTTTAAGTTAAAATCGTTTTATTTTATACATATCGATGAAATAGGTACTGAATGGCTGGAAACGTTACAGTTGCAACTTGTGTAGATTTGTCGACCATAATATAACGAATTTTATCGGCAAATAGATTATTTCGAAATGATAATCATATTGAACTCGGTCGCAAAATACTCATGTAAACGACACTTAGAATAAGTGCCTTCATAATGGCCAATTATATAACCAGTATTTATCGACAAAGGATCAGATATGACCATTGCACCATTAAAAGTAATATAGGTTTTTCTTATTACATGATTAAACAAGATCTTGCTTTAGGGTGTAAGGATTTATCAAAATTCAGGCCATTATCACTCGACATAGCGGCACACTTGATGTGATTGATTTTTCACTGTTACGTGAACTATTCTATCTAAATACTTTTGATACCCTTTTGGAATTTTTGATACTCCAGCTAGGTGATGTCTGACTGCCTCGTTTGGATGTCTTGTTGCGAACCGCGCAGCCCACCCCATAGGGCATGACAACTGAAGTACTCAATCAGTAGGCGGAGGTGAAAATAATCCTTCGTCAGACCGACCACCTACTACAATAAAATAGAATCCTAGAGGGCTTGCTCGTAGTCTGCTATATCGATTCATTCCACTTGTTGGTAAAAGTAACAAAAGCGATTGCCCTCGGCGATTGCCATTCTGTCGCGTAATATGTACCACTGACAAGCGGCTTTAGTCATAGCTCAAATACTTCGAGCACGTGTTACTCATTGCTCTCCGTTTATGCCTTCCATTGGTGAACTAGTTTCTTTGCTAAGCTCCCATTGCAAGTCGATGTCTTAGGTTGCCATGTTTCTACTTGGAACAAGTAAATCAAACTTTGAATCTGATACTGCTGTATATTGTTAACAACGCCATTCGAGCTGCCTCAGACCAATGTTAGAACCTAAACCTCGACACCGGCAAAGCAAGACTTCTAATATATACAAGCAACAGATCGTTCAAGTCTTCGACTACCGACTGATTTAATTGAGAGCTAAAGAAGAGCATATTTTATGATAGCGTTAACACTAATGCAGCTTTAACGTGCGCGGAATTCTTGCCCCATGCAAAATCCATTTTGATGAGGTCGGAAAAGGAAGCGGGGCAAGGGGTAGGGAACCTTGACGATGAGGCGCTGCTCTTTGAAGCAGCATATAGCACACGCAACGTTAACGGCGATCGCGTTGGAGGTTGGTACCCGTCAAAAAACGAGGGAAAAACTGGACGTAAGGAGCTGCGGCCTGTGAAACCTCGAGATGGGAAATGTTTAAGCATTTTATGGCGGGGAAACTGAACGGGACGCCACAACACCTGCTAACAAATACTCTTGGTTAGATCGGTCGTTAGCTTGTTGAGTGACCGACTCTCGATGGTTCTCGGCTACGATATATTGCAATGGACCCTTTGACCATGTATGCGACTATAGGTAGATCGGTCTAATTGTTGCCTTGACACTTTAAGCGATCACAGGCAGATTAATTCAGTAACGTTTATTTTTGCTTGAGCTATTTTTTATTGACGGTGGTGACTTATCGGTTTTTGGTAATTATGCTAGAGGAAGCCGGTTTTTTTGTTGTGCAAAAAATGAAACTGAGTTAGAATCTTTCAAAGGATCTCGCAGTTATGTAGATGTATTATTAATGCCTTTTGGCATTCTATTATGCGTATATCGTGTTTTTTGTTGAAAGACTGCTACCCATGAATAGACACTCGTTAGATATTATTTAAGGGACCAAGAGAAAAGAACTTCGCTCTAGCTTAACTTTATTTATTTGTTGGGAAATTACTATTCCTCTTGTTGCGTTGTGATACGTATTTGTTACCCTGGTATATTTCATTGATGTGTTTTTACCGATGATGCACTGCAGAGGCCGTTGCACTGCGTTTTTTTTGTCCATTTAAATTTTGATTAGTGTTTTCGTTTGAGCAATTTAGCAGATTTTGCTTCCCACGCTTGGACTTCAAAAGGCTGGTAAGTACTTGTGTGGCTTAGGACTTGCAGCGCGCCAAATTCCATTTATTCATAAGATTGCGCTATTATCTTGTTAGTAGGTGGCCCGCTAAAATGGATGGGGCATTGGAAAACTTCACGTACACTTCACGCTGTCTGCTGATCAGATAACAGTTAGGAACGAGCACTTCCAAGGAATAGAATTAAACAATTTTCTGGGGGGTTGAACATCTCAATATTATTCGTTCGTCAACAGCGATAATGTGACTGGCCTATTCGAAGCAGAAATACTGGACAGCTTTTAGAAGACCCCACGATGTGCCAGTCAATTCTTGCACGAAGTTGTCGCTAGGTATAATAGCAGATATCAGCTGCCAACTAGGACTAACAACTAGGACCTATTACCTGGAAGCGGAAGTAAGAAAATCGACAATGGAAGCTATATCACACTAAGCGATTCACCCCAATGCAGAATGAGCTAGCCATTAAGCTGTAAAATCATAAAAAGCCATCGAATTGTAAGAAATTAGTTCAGACAGATATAGTCACTGTAACAGACCCACCTTTCATTTAAACTGCGGATCCTTTTTAATGGGTGTTGATTTTGGTGAAGCTGACAGAATAGGTCAGCTGTGGGCGTCATGCCTACCTTTCGTTCGTTTCCACAAGTAGGCCTTGTTGGTATCGTTCAAACGCATGAAATAATTCCAACTGGCATACAATTTTTTCACACAAACGTTGCATAGTCGTGTTGAGGCGTTTCAATACTATCAGAAAACTACAGATAGCTGATCTGGCGATTTTGACAAGGCTTTCCGGCTGAAATATGCTTCTCTCTTCCCTTCTGCCGAAATAGACAAAACATAAATGGGCATATCATGTTTGATTTGTCGGACCTCACTGTTCCACTAGTAATCCACTTGTCCACAAGAAAACCACTGAATACAAGATTGCAGCCTCCGGTGCGCCTCTTCTGATATATGATTACTGCTATTGCTATTGTTGTTTAGGCAACTCATTCTGCTGGCAGGGGGATTCATTGATTCAACGTACCTTTATAATTTTGTATTCATGTGAGATGATACCTGACGCACATCGCATGCCCGCCTTTTACTCATGTGATCGGTGACGCGCATTTTTTGCGTTTTCATTGCCAATACTAATGACGACAATGCCGCCCGCGCACTATAGTTCAAATAAACGAACGCGGCCGAGCAGGTGACAGACGATAGATAGACCGAGACAGCAGCGCCAACACAAACACAGAGACACCAGCGCTAGGAAGTTCAGCTTTGCCCCCGTGTCAGTTTTCGTTGTTCGGTGATAATGAACATAATGGCAATTTCTAAAGTTGCTTGTAGCCGGTAGCCTGTAGCCCTTGTGGAGATGGCATGCGGACACGCATTCGTACAACTGCGGCCACTGGTATTACTCTGATAACCGGCAATATTACTGATCTGTCATGTCTGCTGGGTAGGCGATAGAACATTTTTTCATTAGAGCCACTGTGAGAGCAATGATTAAATACAATAGATAAAATGCTAATAACAGGGATGCTGATATTTTTAAAGCTTTCTAAAACTATTAGAACCTGTGCTTTAATGTAGGTAGGGGTGCGGTGGATAGGGCTGCGGTCGAATAGATCTTCTATTCAGGAGCAATATCGTCTGATATAATCAGGTTATAGGAATGGCCGTGGGCACAATATTGTGGGATAGAACTGATTCAGGAGGTGTGATCGAGTTGGTTATCAAATGGTATCGATGAGTTGTTGTTATTATTATGAATTAGTATTTATTACCACTGAAAATGTATATACAAGTTTTAAGCAGCAAGTAAGTTAATAACATAAAGCGAAACGTTAGTTTAACGAACGACGGGCGTATCAATTAGCCGTGCATCCGCCCACTGCTACGCCTACCTATTACGCCTACGCCTACGAACCTATTATTAACAGCAGTGCAACACTGAGTTGCGCTTCCAGCGGAAATTAATGTACATCAAATTTATGCAATGAGTCTCATAAACGTTAGTTTTTGCCATAAAGTGGGTCGGTTTTTGATGCGTGCAGCTGTTAGCATTTGAAGTTTTGTCGTCAAAAAAATATTTGCTTCATCTAATGTCAACGTAACCGTGTTTCAAAAGTTCGCCAGAGCTGTAAAACATATAGTGGCTCTAAAGACAAAAAGGCCACTTGAAATCCGTTATTCTGTTGGGAATTTTTTTTTAAATAATCAGCCAGAAACATTGCCAGCAATTTTGGGTAACGAAACGATATATTTCTTATCGCCGAAGTGCGCAAGTTTTGTTATTTGAAATAAGTTCTTTATAGTATCAAATCAGGAGCCCACCGAAATCGATTACACTCCCTTCTTTTCGAACCTTCTCGTAAGAGCGGATTAGGCCGTTGTCATAGAGGCAACATTAGTGCTATTAGCAGGACGACAAAACTGCTGGCCGTTTTCTGACAAAAAAAAAAACAAACTTGAGTAAGCACGAAACTTGTTGTATTACTTGGCAGGCCAATTGGCGCTATCATGTTCCTCGTTATAACCTGGTTGAAATAGCCTAAGTAAGCAGTCTTTGTGCTTAAATACGAGTTTTAATGCGAAAAAGGCGATCCAGGGTAGGGTGATCAGGCCGACGAACCTTGAAAGAGACATCGCAGTACGCTATGATAGGACTATTGTGTCTATATTACACATTCAGAGATGTCATTTCTTAGGTAAATGAGTGTTAATGAAAAGTTGATGCTATTTGTTTTGCTGTAACGGTTGCGGCCATTTGGTGCATTTGCCCGGTTCGAGTTCCCTTTCTTATTATTAGATCTTCATCTGTTAGCTTGAGGAAGTGAAACTAAGTTCTTTGAACTTCTACGATGTTGAATTCATTAACAGAACGCATAAAAATCAACGTAGGCTGGTACCGTAGGGTGTATTCAATGGATTATGAAGGCCAATGACATTTTTTTCAGTATCCTCTCGTCCTTTTGTCTCTCTTGACTAAAAGGCATGATAAATCCTGTCGAGTTTAGGACGCCTGTCCACTGGTCCAATTCAGGACTACACAACCCAATATGTTCATCGTTTACAAACGTTGATATAGAGGTATTCCATCATCATCATCATACACAACAGCAACTCTATTGTTTATTGTTCCAAGCACAACGGGCTGACCTATCGTGTCTGGTGTCCTCGAGTGCCCGTGACGGTCCTATTACGCACTACTGCATCTGACAAAGATGATGTGCTTCGTCCGGATGATATGAACGCAAAGCTGGAATAGCGAAATACCTCGAAGCCTCAAGCACATCTCAGAAACACTATAAATGGCGACAGATGGCTACGAAATCTCAAGCAAAGCTTACCACCAAGATGCCGCCTCTGCTGCTGCTGCTGCAGCAGTGGTTGATATAGTTTCTTTCTGCTGATGTCAGTCGTGACATGTTTCGCTGTTATGCGTCCATGCCTTATCTTATCAGTGTAACAATGGCAGGCAACAGTCGGAGTTGAAGTTGGTCCTTGTCATGCTTGGCTCACACGCGCAAGTCTGTTGCAAAAAGGGTTTCACAGCCGGTGTCGAAATTATAATGGACCGTTAGCGCATGTCCCGTGGTGAATGCAGTTTTTGAACTTTGAATTGAGTTGTAGTGAATTGGTACCGGACAGTTGTTAATGGCTGAAAATAACTCAACCACGAAAGACATAGAAGATAGTTCTATTTATTGAAGTGGCCCACTATCGTCTACATGGGGAAAACTGTGCATACAGAACGCTACTGGTGCCAGCCAAAGGGTACTTTCAACTGATTGGAACGATACATTATTTTGTCAGCTGTTAACGCCAATTCTCACTTCACTGATCGACCGAGCACCGGTGAAAGATTGATAATCAAAGTTTAACAATGACTGCGAAAATAGCGTCTATCGTATTACGATTCGGCGATTCTATAGCTATCTAAACGGCACACTCTGTTGTTATCAGAAAAACTAAACGTAGGAGACGTCTTCTGCATGATCACCGAGACTATATAGCCTTCTGAGAACCTGCGCAATCTTTTTTTTCGTAGACAGCTCCGGTTCTTGATTCGTTTTGGTTCGCTTCAGTACCAACGACATAGCAACTGGCAAAAGTAAGCATAGGGACCTGAGTACCCCAGTCATCTGCAGCTTCCGCAAAACTTGTACAGTGTTGCTCCTGCAGTTGACAAAATGATCAGCGATCAGATGCGCGATGGGGTTATTTGGAACGACTTGTGCAATCATTATCTAGAGGGGTGAAGGGATGATACGCGCGTTCATTCACCATCGTCGATTGTACCGTGACCTTCTTGCGGTGTTTTGGAAACGACTGTTTCGAAAGGCACCGCAAGAACTTCGTGGGGCTTAGCCTATAGATTTCTAAAAAATTCGATAGAAGGTAAAGCGAACAAGACGTTTATTTGTGAGCCAACTTTAATTAGTAGATCGATACAAGCGTCGCGTTTTGTCGCTCTCTCAATTACTAGATTCAGCTACTTTACTAACCGAGCCGTACGTGACTAGATCAAGAGCTAGTATTGGAATAATGCTAAGAAATTGGCAGCTGTGGGCGTAAAAGCCTATTGTTCAATGGAAATAAACAGAACAAAATCATGAAGTAACGCTAAGGAAAGCTAGCGATAAAGGGGGAACCGGTGAAACGTTTGATAACTCATGTGGGAACCGACCGACTAGAAAGTGATTGAAATACCTTGAAAAAGGCCGGATGAGAGACACCAAGCTAAAATTTGCCGTTTTGACTGCTCTTGCTTGAACGAGCAGCTTTTTCAAAGGGCAATCGAAGCTGAGAAAGACAATTTCCGTTACGGGTGCGGCTTTGTTGCTAAATGCGATGGGCACCATCGTTGTAACTGTACTTTGTGTTAAAAATGTTATTTGCGGGCAGTCTGTAGGGCACCTGACAGTTGAGTCTTCTCTGCAATTGGCAGTAATTTAGGAGTAGATGAGCATACTTCAAGGATTTTCCCTCTTTTTCCGGAGAAAAAGGTCTTTGTGGCCTAAAACAGATAGAGAACAAAGTCGCCTGCAGAAAAGTGTTTGAAACGTTGTGCGCATAGAGCAATAGATGATATCGATGTCAGGTAAAATGTCTCGTTTTGCCCAATTGCTACAGAAATGAAGGAGCAACGTATTGTTTAAAGGTGCTATGGACTGACCTTGTTCTTCAACTGTCGTCTAGTAGGCTCTATCATTAGCTGGTACGGAAGTACAGTGCAGACTACTCAAACGACAAGGTATCTATACGCTGTAAGTTTCTGGCTGGCGTGTCCCTTGAGTTCAGTTTAGAAAACGCGTGTTGAAGTGCAATGCATTTAGAGCTGAACGAAAATATATCAACTTGTATCAGTAAGCCAGGGATTCAAAGGGTGGTATTCGAGGGTATGCATCTTGTAGAAAAGAGCACAAACCATTTTGTGACGTTAGCTGCCATATTAATAAGTTATATATTATATATATATATATTATATATATATAAGCTATAATTAGCGAGTGACGATTCGATCTGAGCATCACTCCAGACTGAAGCTATTATAGGAACAAAGTGTTCATTCGCATCAATTTGTGTCAGGCAACGGAACGTAAAGCAAATTATAGCAGGCGCACTTCAGCAAAGTATTTTGTCGTGGGCAACACTAGAAACAAAGACTTAGCTAGAATTATAAATAGGCTGCCACGAACTTAGAAAAGTTTACACTAGGAAACTATTTCACAAGTTGCGCCTCTACAAAAAAAATCATGGGTCTTCAGTTTCATTTTGATTTTTCAATAAGATCGACAATATAAAATGTGCGGGTACAAAAGGAGCGTCGTACATTATATGTTTGAGTTACGTAAGATAAAAGTTCCAAAGGCTTGTTTTTTATTCAATGGGAGACAATACCATAGGTTGCGATTGTATGTAGTACACAATAAGCTATTGAAGAGATTCTTTTGTCCAACAATGAAGGCTGGTTGATTGATTACTGTTTTTATTAAATAGTTGAATATATGTGAATTAGAAATGTCAATACCATTTTAATAGTTACTTTTGGAAAATTTTAATCTCACCATGGCCGTTTATAATAACCCTATTTTAGTCTTTACTATCCTGTACTGCTGATAAACAAAAACGTTTTTGGAACATATGAGCTACTGATAAAAAGAGCATCAATTAAAAGCGTGTTCAAAAATATCGGGATGCTACATCAACTTTTACAACTTATAGGAAAATATCCACTCTCGAAATCGAGGGTGTAAAGGTTAAGTTTAAAACAACTATTAATTTTTACCCTATTTTTTCGGCTAACATTAACAATAGAGAATTTTACCTGACATGAATTGATTGAATGTGTTTATCCCTAGGCAAGATGCGCTTCCATAAGATTGCTAACGTTAACAAAGCTCTCGAGTTTATCGAATCGAAAGGCGTCAAGCTGGTGTCGATTGGTGCCGAAGAAATCGTCGACGGAAACGTGAAGATCACCCTTGGTCTTATCTGGACGATTATTCTGCGTTTCGCCATCCAGGACATTTCTGTTGAGGAGTTGACTGCCAAGGAGGGCCTGCTGCTGTGGTGTCAGCGCAAGACGGCACCGTATAAGAACGTCAACGTGCAAAACTTCCATCTCTCGTGGAAGGACGGCTTGGCCTTCTGCGCCCTCATCCACAGGCACCGGCCCGATCTGATTGACTACGGCAAGCTGCGTAAGGATGATCCCATTCACAACTTGAACCTCGCTTTCGACGTCGCAGAGAAGCACCTTAACATCCCGCGTATGCTTGACGCGGAGGGTAAGTGTTGTCGTTGTTTTTACTTGGATTCATCGCCAATACTATCAGATTATCAGACAAGATACTGAACCTATCTCGATTGTCTACAAAGGAACGGCATTGGAGTTTAAGCATTGGCTAAAGATTGTTCTCGGTGATGATGATGATAATGATGAGGTGAATGCTGTGTGAATCGACTATCGTTGTAGACATGGTGTATACGGCGAAGCCCGACGAGCGGGCTGTGATGACATACGTTTCGTGTTACTATCACGCGCTTCAGGGGGCGCAACACGTAAGCCAGGACTGGGTTAATGAGCCCGTTTGGGATGTAAGCATCAACCTCCACCATTTGTTCCATGTTAACACCTCTATGCCGGCTGATAAACAACGTTCTTCTTGGAGACCTATATCAGGAAAACGGTCGAAATTTTGGCCTTCCTCCGGCTGAAAGTCTCTCGCTCAACCCCACGTGAGATGACGTGAGCTATCGCGTCATGTAACCAACCTGAAAAATGTCCATGCTTCGATCAATGGATTAGATTCCGCTATGGATCCACTCTGATCTGATCATCCTGATCTCATCAAGAGACTAGCGGCTAGTAATCACAGAATATCAACTAACCCCCTGGAATACGCTCCGTCATGCGCTGCGGCAGTTTTAGCCTGTTTGTGTTTTACTTAAGCATGTATTTAATACTAAACATAGTTTGGTGTGGAGAAAAGAACTACCGTGGCTACGGCCGAACGCAAGATTTGTGGCAGATTCCTATATACAGTGTGATGCGTATTGAACATCGGTCAATCCGATCGGAAAAATTTTAGAAAAGGTGTTCACAAAACATACATGTGTGCGCGTTCTAGCCTCTCCTATGCCTCGAAGCAAAAACGAGGTTTTACAACGACCTTTCTTGTTATGATTAGGCAGAATGCATGCTGCTTGACGTGTTTCATTAATTAACCAAGGTGTGCTGTGCGTGGCAGACGTTGGCTGTGCGGCTATGCCTGACGAACGCGCCATCATGACTTACATCTCATCGTACTACCATGTGTTCAGCGGAGCGATTCAGGTTCGTACCCCAATCACACCTGACGTGACACTTCCCACTTCTTGAACAGCCACGTCTTGTTGCGAAGGCATGGCTATAAAAGTAACTCCGTGTGCCTCTTCAGGCATTCCAGGAAGCTAGAGAGTCTCTTCTGTCTTTGTCTTTGTGTGTGCACTGCAGCATTGAATCTGGGCGTTCTTGCTGAGTAGAGTGCAAAAACCGAGCATTGTTTCGTACTGACGGATCATAGTTGCTACATGCGCTCTGATCTTTTGCTCTTCATGCGACCCTTCCCAAGTTTGCTGAATGTGTTCGATCCATATTGCTTTCGATGTTATTAGTAAGTATAACATTTTCGAACTTTTAACCATCCACGAGTATAGACGGAGACTGCGGCCAATCGTATCTGCAAAGTCCTCAAGGTTAATCAGGATAACGAGCGCCTGATGGAGGAGTATGAACGCCTCGCGTCTGACCTGCTCGAATGGATTCGCCGAACCACCCCCTGGCTCCAAAACCGAACCACGGATAACACTCTGCCAGGTACAATTAAGTCGACGCATTTAACTATGCGTTATAGATACATAGCTAGCACTCCGCTAAAATAATACGCCTCTATTTGTAGCACACAGAAGTTAATTCTAAAACAAGGGCGATATGCTTAATTTTAGTTAGAACTCCATTCTTTTTGTAGGCTTTTTCATCAACGTATCGTCTATCAGTTTATTGTAGTTAGCAATTATGTATGTCACCCCTACACTACCTTCACATATAGGTACTCAGAAGAAGCTTGAGGAGTTCCGCTGTTATCGGCGCCAGCACAAGCCTCCACGGGTCGAACAGAAGGCCCGACTGGAGACGGCTTTCAACACTCTGCAGACGAAGCTGCGCCTTGGCGGCCGACCTGCCTTCATTCCGTCCGAAGGTAAAATGGTTTCGGATATTACCAATGCCTGGAAAGGCCTTGAGTCAGCCGAGAAGGGCTTTGAAGAGTGGCTCCTTTCGGAAATGATGCGCCTAGAGCGTCTTGACCATCTGGCCAAAAAATTCAAGCACAAGTGCGACATACACGAGGATTGGACTCAGGGCAAGGAGACGATGTTGCAGTCGAATGATTTCCGCAACTGTAAGCTGAACGAAATGAAGGCGATGAAAAAGAAGCATGAAGCGTTTGAATCGGATCTGGCCGCACATCAAGATCGGGTCGAACAAATAGCGGCTATTGCTCGTGAGCTTAATGCGCTCGGCTATCATGATGTTGCTTCTATTAATTCGCGCTGCAAGCGCATCTGCGATCAGTGGGACCGTCTGGGCGCACTGACTGCGAAACGCCGCCAGGCTTTGGACGAGGCGGAACGAATTCTGGAAAAGGTTGATCTACTTCACCTCGAATTTGCTAAGCGTGCTGCTCCCTTTAATAATTGGCTCGATCAGGCGTGCGAAGACCTCGTCGATATGTTTATCGTGCACACGGTTGAAGAAATCCAGCAGCTTATCCAGGCGCACGAAGGCTTCAAGAACACTCTTGGGGAGGCTGACCGAGAATATCAGAACATTATTGGACTTTCGCAGCAAGTTCAGTCGCTGGCAACACAGTACCAGGTTTGTTGATCAATTTTTTTTATTTGTACGAATTACTGAGGTCGGTTGAGTTTCCTATAGACCAGTTTTTGGTTTTCCTATTCAGTCTCTTTCTCTCTTGGCCCGAGAACGTAAATGTTCCAAATGCGCATCTATGTAGTCTATAGTACTTTATTAAGTAAAAACCGCTTACCTACCATTTTCAGATTCCTGGCGGCCTGGAAAATCCGTACACGACGTTGACCCCTGGCCTCATTCAGGCGAAATGGGCAGAAACCAGGCAGCTTGTGCCTCAACGCGATCACACATTGCAAAATGAACTTGCACGCCAACAATGTAATGAGAACTTGCGCAGAAAATTCGCTGAGAAGGCGAATCAGGTGGGACCATGGATCGAGCGGCAGATTGACTCGGTCAACTCCATTGGCATGGGTATGCAGGGCAGTCTGGAGGTTCAGCTCAAGAAATTGCATGAATACGACAATGCCGTCGTGCAATTCCGGCCTCATCTTGACGAGCTCGAGCGTATTCACCAGCAGGTACAGGAGGCACTCATCTTTGAGAACAAGTACACGAGTTACACGATGGAGACGCTACGCGTTGGCTGGGAACAGCTAGTCACATCAGTACATCGCAACATCAACGAAGTTGAGAACCAGATTCTCACGCGCGATGCTAAAGGAATCAGCCAAGAACAGCTCAATGAATTCCGCCTGTCGTTCAACCACTTCGACAAGAAACGCACCGGTCGCTTAACACCAGAGGAATTTCGTAGCTGCTTAGTATCTCTTGGTTATAATGTCCGCAACGCTGATGGGCCCGAATTCAGGAGGATTCTTGGTTCTGTTGATCCAAACATGACTGGTGAGCTTCGACAGTGATTCGCTGCCGACTGTGCAAGCACAAACACAATTATATCGATAATATTCCATGCTTGAGATATGAGTCATATCGAGAAGAATGATTTATACCTGACGTTTCCTTTTCTTATATATATATATATATATATATATATATATATATATATATATATATATAGTTAACTTTTATCTCGTTTCATTAACTCTACGACAATTTACCAAACAGTCCCATTATGTCTCATTGTAGGATATGTACACTTTGATGCATTCTTGGATTTCCTGACGAGAGAATACACAGAGCTCGACACTGCGGAGCAGACTATTGATTCGTTCCGTATCCTTGCATCTGACAAGCCCTACATAACGGCTGATGAGCTAAGAAGGGAACTCCCGCCTGACCAGGCCGAATACTGCATTCGTCGAATGAAGCCATATCCTGGTACGTATTCAGAGAAGATTATTGCCCGTAGGACATATAGGACCTATCCTAACCTAAGTAACCGAGACGTGATTGAACAGTAAAGTGGCATATTCTTTTATAATTTTCTTTAATTCATACACTTTGCGTTTAATTGCTCTTTTTTGCTGTTGTCTGCTTCCGACAATCGATCAGCACCTACACTACAAGAGTTTAATCGGAAACGAAGCTGATATCTGGGCAGCTATAGGGCACAAAGTCAATTGTCACTATTAGACTAAGGCTTCGATAGTATTTATGCGCGTGCTTGAACGAAGCTACACTTGTAAAAAAGTAAAACCAATGCTTCCGACGGATTGCTCGACTCCCCATAATTTCAGGTACTCCCGGAGGTCTGGATTACCGCTCATTCGCCACTATGCTCTACGGCCAGTCTGACCTCTAAGAAGGCGTAGGTTTCAGCATCCAGAAGACCCACACCGCCGAACCTAATCGAAGTAACGGAAACTATCGCATCGAACCTGAACACTACGAGAACCACACCTCATACTTAATCATCATATTAAGAATGAGACAGAGCTTTCCCTGAAGTCGAGTCATATTTATTTCTACCTTATTTAATAAAAAAAATTTATTATATATAGGATATATATATATATATATATATATATATATATATATATATATATATAGGATATATACACAGATAGGAAAGAGAGAAAACAGACATTGAGTCGCTTTAATTACTCGTGCACTCAATCATTCGTGAATTGTAACAAGTGAGAGTTCCGCCGCAACCCCCATGGTCCTGCAGTCTGGCTCAGCTAGAACCCAGTATCACGCTAAGAATTAAACACCGTCGGTGGGAACACGTGGGGAAGAGAAAGTGAGTATAAGGGAAAAATAACATATTAAGAAAACTTAACTATTACAGCTATAACTGCCTACCTGAAGACTAAGTTTCCTAACGTCAGTGGCTAAGTGCCCTCAAAATGCTAGATCAATTTGAGGCTAGTCGAGACGCGATAAGGGAAAACCTGAATACCTACGTGACACCACCTAATCGAACAAGATAAAAATACGAATTAAAAACAAAGGTTTGATAGGACAAGTGTGGAAGCAAAAGAAACCGTGCGAAAGATAGAGACTACGCTTCATTGCTCGGAAATACATCGATGTGAGAAAAAGCATGCATTTGGCGCGTAAGAAAAACTAAGAGAAAGTAAAACGGAAATGAAAAACGCACGCGCTCAGCCTTTAATAGTTACAGTGGCGTCTGTAGCACGAAAAGTAAGCGAAATATCCAGACAGTCACGGTAACCCATATTCATATATAATGTCGTGTTTATTTATAATAATAGTAATAAGAGGTGATAGAAGAAGAAAAGGATCCTCACGAGAAAATCGTCGACGTAAATCGTTCCTTTCTTTAAAGAGAAAATGCCACGGTTTTCGTTACAAAAAAAAAGAACAAACACAACAATGGAAACACTAAACAACCAGGATGCCTCGCTGAAGATAGACCCGTTTGACAGTGGCTATGGGCAACAGCGATGTTTGTTTGTTATAGTCAGAAAACTGAACTTCTTAGAAATACAAAAACTCTCCCCTTAGGGAAATATAAAAACTCTCCGCAAACTGACAGAAGATTACTGATCATTTACAATATGAGATAGTATGAACAACGACTTCTGCTCGCCTCTTATGCAGTTGCTCAGCTATGAGGTCTGGGAGTGTGCATGTCTTATGTTGAGAAAGCCACCGTAATAAACGACGAAATTTATTCATGCAGCTGATCAATTTATGATTAATGACCTTCAAGCAAAATACAAATAAACAAATTATTCTCAGACATGAATGGATGATAATATTGATGATGTGAAAGATCATTCGCTGCCTACATTAATAAACGCAATCGGAAAAGTTGTAAAAAATGTTTTTTGTTTTACCTGATCAAGCTTGGAGGTAATTAACAAAAAAGTGGATATTAGTCAAGTTTTAGATAAATAGAGCAGTTAAACATACAGCGCATGTTGCTAGCTAGATCTTACAATGCATACGTTCATCTGAAGAAATTTCTTGCTGGTATTCTATTTTCGTATAATACGGGATTTACCTGTCATTGTTTTTAAAAATCTTCTTTAAAAATAGCAATTAGAAATAATAAACTTGTAACTAATGAACTACTCTAGTATCGCTTCTTACAATTTCAGTCATATAGGACGCTTCCTGATTATGCCACCTGGCTACAATGTTTCGCTAATTCAGTGAAAATTGGAGAAGATATTTCCTGGTATCTATGAGAGCCCATCACAGTCAGAGCCTTTAGTAGTCACTGCTCAATCGTACAGATTTCTCAAAGGAAAAGTTTCTAAAAAAAAAATAAGCTGCTACGATAACAAGGCTATTACTTAAGAAGCACAAAAACATAGCAAAGAGACAAAGGCAATACTGTCCAGTATGTTACAATAGTCGCTAAGAGATGCCTTATCATTAAAACACTGATTGCAAAACTAATCATTGTCAGCTATATAACAAGGCTATCCTTAAACTCGACAATACAATTACCCCAAAAGCAAATATGACTCTTGACTAGATTTCACTAAATTCATTTAGAAAGAAATAGAAGAATTACTAGTGATTGTCTAACTATCGTCAGACATGAAGACTGTGCTCTGCGCACGAAACCCACGAGGTCTCTAGTACGCGATTCGCGCTCAACAACTGGCGTCGTTATGTGCATAAGATAGCTGTTGTGGGTGTGGCACTCCAGAGTGAGCTCAGGTTCGGCCAATTAGAGGGCGCCGTAAGTCGGGCGACTGCACTAGGATGCAGTTCTTAGCTATCTGTAAATACAAATTTTTGTAAACCACAGTATACCTGCTTTCATGGCATTAGAAGCGGTGTTTTTCTATAATGCAATCGTGTCGACGTTCAGCCATGGCGAAACATTACATTATGAAGAGTACAAATTTCAAATGGATGAAATTGCAGATAAGTATATTATTATTTATTTAGCCCGTTAAGATTTTGTTGTACTTCGACGGTCCGTCGTTTAAGATCAGGAGGGATCTGCTTATCGACACTTAAGAATCAGTACATGAAAGTGTTCATGCTTAATGCTCCGCTTAGTAGCGAATATGTGGAACCAAGAGTACACATTAAAAAAACGTCTCTTAATGTTGTACAAAACCTTGGATTTATTGGTGCATCTGAAAGACTGGTGCATTCCCGCCCTAGTTATATGGTTTCTCTTGAGGCTCTGCACAACATAGGTCGGTATGAAGAAAAAGATCCGACTTGTGCTCATATGTACTCTAACACATAGTGCCCAAGATAATCTTCAGTTCTGGTGGTCTCACTCACGGAGCGACCCTTCTGGTAGCGAGTGATGAAGTCCGAGCGAACTATTCGAAGAACAATAAATTGCACCAAGCGACCATGATCCCGCTCCTACGAGTTTTTAGCCAGTAACATAATGAGCCTGTTTCAATTGATCCTGAGTTCTGGAACAGTATTTCCGCTTAGGCTACGCAAGAATTTCGGCGACTTCTTTATCAACACCAAACTCCTGAAGTTGTACAGCGTGACCAAGTAAATCTTCGTGACGTGTCGCGATCCAGTGTCCGCGACAAGAGTTAGCTCGCCGAAATCGGTGAATCTAACAAGTTGTATTTCACCGGCATTCAAAAAACGGTCGATCGCTAGAAGAGTGATTTTACTGATGACGGTTTGCACTGCACTGGCGGCTTTGGCGTTATGGACGCAGTTTGTAAGACTACTCTGTTGAGCTGAAACAGTTCTTTATCTATTCGCCCTGTTGCACGTGTTTTAGAGAAATCGAGGATGTTGAAAGTTCCTGAGATTACCTCGTGTGAGACTGCCTGTGTATCCGAATACAGATAGCACCATGGAGGAGTGCTCTTCACCGATGAGTTCGAGAAGGCCAGTGCCAAATAGGCTCGAACGGCCAGCCAAGACTGTGCGTATTTTGGTGGAAAAATCGTACATGGAACTTTAAGCTGAGACATTAACAGTGCCGCTCTATTAGGCTATTAAAAGCAAATCCGACAAACTTTGAAACTGAATAACTTTTGAATGAGTTCCGCACTTTTTAATATACTAGATGTGCTCCTTTAGTTTTTACCGATTTATTCCAGTGCTCCTGCAGCTTTTGGACGGCTATATACCCACCACTCACGTTCTCATATGTAATTTTTCAATCTATGGCTTCTCATAATGATTCGATAGTGGAGTATACTTGCCTACCAGTTGCCCTTCTTAGGGCATACAAGGCCCCGAAAAACACAAATCTTCATCGGAATACTAAACGGGTCGAAGCCAAAGTTGGGTATTTCTTAGTTCAATCCGGGAAGTTTCAGTGAATGGAGTACGGCGATAAGGTCTAACGTTATCATCAGACGAGACGCTACGCAGTGATTGCTGTCCCAACAGCCCATGTACCTCTTGAGGAACTTAAGATATCAGGCTGCATCCATTATTTTATTTACGGCGAATACCTCTTAATAGAAGTTGTCCTGACGTCCACTAAAGGTACTACCATCACTTACGTCCGAATCTACTCGACACTATTACCAAACTCACTTCCTCTTCAGGGCGACGCCATCCGTTTGCCTTGTCCTTATAGAGGCTACAATCTCAAGTCCATAGGATACGCTTGTAACAGCCTACTATTTACACAATTATTGCTAATCAATACGCAGAGGAAGACGAAACATCTTTTTAACGCTGATGTGTATACCGCTTTGAATACATGGTCAAAGCAGACATTCCATATGGGCACTTTATTATAATACAGAAGTTGTTTCCTTATCAATTCGTCATCGATACGTGAAAAAAGAATGGGCACCGTTTCAGTAAGTACTTATAGAAATTACTTGGAAACAAGGTTTGCTGTTTGAATACCAAGAATCTACGTGTTTTTGTATGATGGAGAGGCAGAAACATTCGATTTTAAAAGTGTAAGCCTCTCCACTTCAGCTCTACCTTTTCAGAACTGTAATTTCCACAATAGAGCGAAAACACTGTTTTATAGAAGCCATTTCACTATTTTACTTGGTCATGCTGAGGGTTAAATGGGCCAGGGAAGACTAGGATTTTATAGGCCACTGTGTTTTGGACATGTGTTAAGTAAATATATAAAGTTAACGATGAATTATTATGCCAAACTCATGGGTAACTACAGTAGTTCCACACACTTGAGTAATGTCTTTGAAGAAGAACGAGCGCATTACAATTCTTTCTTACTTATCAAGCTAAATATAATTCTTATATGCGTTCGTGTTTGAACCACTCGCAGCCTAGGTTCACACTGCTAAGCAAAACTTTTGACCTAGCTAGGCTGGTACGAATTGAGTATGCGGCATTGCCTTCTCGAATTCAAATTCCAGCTTGTTTACGATTTTGGATAAATGTTCTTTCTATAACTTTGATAAAGTGCCTATGTTATTCCCACAAGGTCATCAGAGATACATATAACCTCATCTCTGGCCCATCTAATCCTGTTTTCTGAAGTTATATAGAACAACGACATATCTTCAAATAATATTTCTTCAAAAATTAGTAAATCATTTTTAATAAGTTTTTTTTTATGTTACAAGATAAAATCATCTTTAGCGTACACATTGTGTATGCATTTCTACCGCGATAGCGGCTGTCCTCAGCACTTTAGGTAAGCATTTTGCCACATATAGCCTGACTCTCCCCTATATGCAACAGGCAATAGCGCGCCACACCAATTTCAAACTGCTGCAACATAGTTAAAACCTAACAAAGATGGCGGCACATACAGACATGGTTGTTCGGCTGCCGGTAGTCAGGTAGTGCGTTATGTTGAACAGAAACTATGCTATTACTGCTGAATTAATTCGTCGAGTGCCGTTCGCCTACTTTTAACTTTTATACTAGTTGGCATACAAAGTGTGCCACAATCGAATTTGCCGTCAGAAGTTTACGCGCCGACCAAATGTCCGGTCGACTGTACAATAACTTGGTGGCATTGCTTCCGCAGTTTCGGGTAGATCCGAATCGGCCTGGTAAATGCTTCGGAGAGTTTATACGAAACAACCTGAACAAAGGATTTCCTGAAGGAGAACGCTCTGTGAAAGTCGATGTGAAACTCTGTAAATAGCAACACATTACGCATATATTAAGAGTACTAGTTTTTTTTATTTTGTTTATTTATTACGTTTTGTTTATTTAATCACACCTATTGATTTCGACTTTTATGATTCATATAATAGAAGTTTTTTGTATTACTGCTTACAGTTTATTATGGATGACGCGTGGTCGGAATAACGTAGAATAAAAAGTGAAAACATTCAATCAGATTACAAAAGAAAAAATTCAAAGAACTTCCCCAATTTCAATAAATTGGGGTAATCATAAGTAAGTATTCATCTAGTAAATAGAACTATTGCTAGTTTTCATAGGACTTAATATCTAATTTTGGTAACGTAACTGTACATGTTAATGACAGACGTGTTCCTATGGTAGGGCAAGAAAACTACGAAGCTTTGAGGGTGCTGGCTGCCAGTACTGACCAGAAAAGGTTTCCGCGCCGCTACACGTCGACCGCGACGGGTATTACGTCCGAGCAATGCTCTCAAGCTATAGACGGTTCGTTAGTTTTTTTTCGTATTTTTCTTTTCATCTTACAAATTACACGGAATTTTGTGTTTCGTAGTATAAATATAAACGTTTTCTACTTCTTTGTCGTCTTAAATTTGCAGAGTATCTTCACAACACGAAAGCCTCGGAAGGCGATCGTGAGACTTCGATCACAAGCGCACTCAAAAAGTGGCTAAATATCTAAATGTTAAGTAAATCTATCATATCTGTGACGGAGTCTGCCGTATTGCTGGAGTAAACTTTCATTAAATTGCTTAAAATTATCGCATTCGTTCGCATACGAAAGAGCGAACAGACTAAGGACAAAAAGTGGTCTATCGCTGTTTGTACTAATCGAAACGAATTATGAGGTGTATTCATTGCGGGGCTGAGGCTAGCAGCTTGTATCATGTTTTCTGCGGGTCAATCAAACTAAGAGAATGCGTAAGTGCTTTTCTGTCATAAACCGTTTCCGAGGGAACTGGGACTTTAATAGCGCATTTTATCTCTTGTAAACATAAGGAAATACGGTATTTTCACGTTTTGTATAGTATTATATGGCCTGACGAAGCAGTATATCTTACATAAATTGTGGATAAAGAGAATGAGAGGCCAAAAGTGACTAAAAGTTTAAGAATTTACAGTGGAAGGAAAACTCAACGAAGACAGCTAACCCCTGTGACTTCCGATATACTCTGGGCATTGGCAGGAAGAATGTAGCCACTTTATCGATGATCTTTTGGAGGTTGAACCAATGGTGATTGGGGTGAAGTTATTTCTGTTGCGACGGCAGGTCTATCGGCACCTTTGCTGCAATCGTGAAGGTCCTCTGCCACTGCAGGTTCCGATTACGCTTTTGGCAATGGAGGTCTGTAGATAGATGATTTCCTATCAACGCTCTTAGTTAGACTTTCGGCTTAAATGTAAAAAATCAAGCAACTGGTACTCTTGAAATATTGAAAATCACCTAGATATATATATGTATATATATATATATATATATGTAGTTTATTAGGATAACTATGGAAACTAATATATAT